>NC_042618.1:417561267-418161267 GCF_901001135.1 Rhinatrema bivittatum | reverse complement strand
GAGCTGCTTTCTCTTCTTTCCCAGGGCCTCAGTGTTACTCCCTGAGCTTTTATTCCTCTCCCCAGGGAAATTCTCTATATCTTGGCTTTCCCTCCCGGGTGTCATCTAAGGTGGACTGGGCTAGATAGCTGGAGCCCATCCTTTAAGGTGTTGTGAGGATTCTCCTATATACTCCTTCACATATGGATATAATATTGGTACCACAATATATGGATTATTCATATATATGTAATACATATTTATGAGAAGCAAATTAATCTTTGTATTGATTTTACAACCTAGAGTTCTGTAATTGACAAAAAGTAAATGCAACATACGATACATACATCTGATGGGATTAAGGCAATGCTATTGTTATTTTGCATATCCTAAGAAATTGACATACAGAAGTCAATTTTTTAAAAGCTGCTAAGCTACATAAAAAAATAGGTCATCTTATCTGTTTATCTTTAGCTGAATTTTCAGGCATACCTAACTGGCTAGGTTTGTAGCTGAAACTTCCTAAATCTAGTTGGATAAAATTTGTCCAGTTAGATTAGGCCAGCTATTTGTGGTGGTGAAGTGGTCGACTAAATTTATTGTTAGCACTGGAAATGTGTGCTGGCTGAATTAAAAACTCACCCCCGGGAACGTCTTCAGAGTTTCCCATTTTCTGATGGCTATATACATCCTGTGAATTTGGGAGAGAAATGTAGCTGATTGAGGTGCAAGGGTCCAAAGACATGCATTTACTTGGCTAACTTTTGAAGTTAACTGGGTAAATCTTTTGAAAATTATTCCATTAAAGACCCCATTTCATTTCTAATTTTGATGCTTCTTATAGCAAAAATATTCATTATGTTTACCCATTTTAAAAAGTAGACTGAAAAATTCAAAAACACTCAAAGTTCACAAAGGTAAAAGTGTAAATTATGCATAGAGCTGAAAAAATTCAAATCTTATTCTTCAGGTGAATGATGATTACAGTGTCATTGGACGTTCATTGTTCAAAAAGGAGACCAACATCCAGATTTTTGTGGGATTAAAGGTCAAGCTATCAACAGGAGAAGATGGAGTCATAGAGGGCAGCTTTGGACAGAGTGGCAAATTCAAAATACGAATTCCAAGTGAGTTTATGGTCTTCACACATGAGCTAATAAACTGTTCTGGAAAGATATAAAAGTAAATTACCAAGGCAAAACGTATGTATGTATATGTATATATGTATGAGGTAAGGCGATGCTTTCAGTATATTCAACTTTATTCACAAATTGGAAAGATGCTGAGTGTTGTCAAACCAAAGACCATATCTGAAATGAGCCCTTGATTATCAGTAATAATAAGCTCCAGGATGATTATCTTCTATTACATTTACATGTAATCTGTCCTTTATTGATTTCAAACTTGAAGGATAGCTCTGAATTTTAAGGTGTCAGCTAACATCTGTGTAAACTTGGAGCTCACAATTTCAAATCCTGGCATTTCAACTCAGCCTTGAAGATCACAGACTTGAGTTCTTCAATGCCAAAGAAAGATTTTATCATTAACAAAATGAACAGAAAACTGCTTAATACAGACCAGACCCCCAAACCCAAAAAGTGAATGTTTACTATTTAAACACAGAAAAGTACATATGCATATATTGGACACATGGTAGGACACACAGATGAATGGTGGAAATAGGACAAGTTTGAAACTTGTAGGCAGTAACACAATTGTCAAGGCTTTATAGTGTTAACTCTTTTTTCATAAAAATGTGTACTTCAGCCACCTTTCATAGGTATTCATGCATTCACAGACATAAATCTGGGAGAAGATGCAACCTTTTTCACAGGAACAAATGATCTAGACTAGAGCAATAGGTCATAATATGACTCAGGAACAACATCAGAAAATGTTTTCATGAAAAGGACAGTGGATGCATAGAATAGATTCCTAGAGGAGATGATAGAGATAAAAAGGGTAATGAAATTAAAGAAAACAAGGGATCCCTACTGACAAGGAAATAAAGGAGACCTGGGATTGACTGATTTCTGTGGTGTTCCTTGGAGAGTAAAATAGAGTGGACTGGATGGGCCTAATAGTTCTTGACTGATGTCACAGTCTATGAATGTGATAGGAACAGGGTTGGAAAGTTATAATTTTATAAACAACCTATTTCCTAGCATATAGACAGAATGACTCAGGACCAGTGGGTTTATGCTCCCTTGCCAGTAGATGGAGACTGAGCTAGCTGACATCGTAGTATATATAACCCTGTAGTGACCCCAGCCTGACAGTATTCTCCGTATCCAGCAGATGGTGGACTTGCATCTCCCTATGGGGATTGCTTTGAGCTTTTTGAAAGGAGAAATTTGAAATTCTAAATTCAGGAAAAGAAAGACCCGCTCTCCTGGGGTGATACCTAAAGGTCCCTCCCCAAGTTGAGAATTCCTGAGGCGATTTCCATGTTCCCTCAAAGAGGTGTGCCTTGGTCCGGTAGCTGGGCTTCCTGGCATGGACTTAGCTGCTAGTTCAGCTGAAAAGCAGCGGGTGCAGGAGGCCGAGTGCGGCAGTGATGGCAGATGCCCTCTCTTCCCTTAGCTGGAGACCGTCTCTGTGCTCAGCCGGTAAGCGCTAAGCTCAGGTAAGGTTTAAAAAAAAAAAAAAGGAGAAATTTTTATGTGAATCGGAGACAGAGGGGTTTCAGGACTTCCTCCGGTCTCCGTTCTTGGTGCGCCATGCCGATGTTCATTTCTTTCTTTTTTTTTTTTTAAACAATTTTTATTGCCGTAAACAACAAATAATCACAGTGGTTATAACCAGTAACAAGATAATAAAGACAATGTGAGGAATTATTCATTACATTCCGTTCCATCACCCCCCCTCCCCCATTCATGATATGCAAATAAAATGTAGAATGCCGATGTTGATTTCTGCTCCCATTGGGATTGGGGACCTGTGCAGCCTAGCAGGCTGAGCAGCCCCCGGTGGGCTAGGCCCCACAATTATGCTTTTTTCTTGCATGCTGCGTTGTAGGCTGCAGTGGCTGTTTTCACGCGTCCCTGTGCATGTTCTGCTGCCCTCTTTAGGCCATCAGTATGCGCAGTGTGTTGACTGCGCAAGAATTGTGCGCTTGATTTTTGGGCGTGCTTTTTATGCATAAACATTTTTACGTGCTTAACTTGGCGCACAGGTTGTGCGTGCACCTTGCCGTGCTTTCTTCCAGGTACTTATTTTTTGGGCGCATTTAGTTTTTGAGTGCGAGCCATTCCGACTCACGTTTACCTCAACGATGGCGCGCCGGTAAGCAAGAAGCCTAAGTGTTTTCCTATTTGTGTTGCCTGTCATATTAGGGCTTCTCAGCCTGACCTAGCTTCTAACCTGTGTCAGCACTGCTCAGACGCTCAAGGAGAGTTGTCTTCCCCAGATTTTGCTAAGCCTGGCTCTTCCCAGTCTGATGATGGGTTGGTCTCGGTCTTTATTTATTTATTTATTTAAGGACTTTTATATACCGAAGATCATGTACTAGTACTTGACTCGTAGGATGCCAGATCTTGGTTCTCCTTTGACTGGCGCCTCCGCTGGCGAGGATAGTTCTGTGGGACCAGCTCCAGTCCCTTCTGAGCTTGCCCTGGACCCAGCTGCTTTTTCTTGGGTGGAATTTTTTCAAGGCTTACAAGCCTTTCTTCAAGCGCAGTCTTCCGCTTCCCCCATTTCTGTCCGGTCAGACCCTCAGCTGGTGGCTCCTCCCTCTTCCAGTCCTATGCTTAAGCGCTGGGGCTCACCTCTGCTCCCTGTGGGTGTTCCCAACAGGAATCCAGATGGTACAGATGATGAAGTTGATCCTGATTATCTGGAAAATGGGGAAATTCTTCCAGAGCTGGAACCATATTGAACCATGTTGCGGTTCTTTCATAGAGAAGAACTGCTGGCCCTGATTTCCCAGCCCTTGAAACAGCTGGGTGTTCCTGTTTCGGATACTGTGTCAGAGCCGAGGAAGAATCCTATTTTAGTTTCCTTACGTAAAGCCTCTTGTTTTTCCTGGTGATGGATGCCATCCACAAATTGATTGATCTGGAATGGAATGCCCCAGAGGCAAATTTTAAAGAAGGTCGGACATTGGAAGGCTTGTACCCCAGGGATCCAGCTGTGGGAGAGCGTTTGTGTTTTCAGAAAGTGGATGCTCTGGTATGTGCCGTAGAGGGAGGAGCAGCCTTGAAGGATGTACATGATAGAATGATTGAAGCTATTCTTAAGCAAGCCTTTGAGGCAGTGACTATGAATGTACAGATTACCTCCTGTTGCACCCTAGTGGCGAGATCTTGTCTGCTTCTCTCTCAGGAGGTTGATGAGTCTGGAGGGAACTCGAGTGGTTATGGAGCCTGCTGCCTCCTTTTTAGCAGATGCAGGCTGTGATATTTGGTCTGTAACTCGGCCAGAAGAGTGGCTTCGGTGATTGCAGCCAGGAGTCAGCTCTGGTTGTGAAATTGGTCAGCTGACAAGGCTTCAAAAGCCAATCTTACCATGATGCCTTTAAAGGCTCACTCTTGTTTGGGAGTGAGTTGGAGAAACTGGCCTGTAAGTGGGGCGAGTCTTTGGTGCCTTGGTTGCCGGAGGACAAGAAACATTTACAGTGCCCCTTTGGTATGAGGGCTCGTTTCTGGGGTTTCAGGCATTTTCATCCGTACAGAGGGACGAATTTTCAGCGGCCTCGGCCTTTCGGTAGGTCTCAGTCCTTTCGTCCCCAGCAGCTCAAGAGAGGAGCAGGCTCGGGGCTTCCCAAGCTTCCCAGTGAAGGTTTGCCAACCCATTTTCTGGAACAGGAAATAGGGGGATGTCTCTCTCTTTCTTTTATTGGGGGTGGGTAGAGATCATGTCAGACCAGTGGGACCTGGAGGTGATACATGAAGGGTATGCACTGGAATTTCACAGTATTCCTCAGGACGTGTTCATGGAGTCCCCTTGCTACTCCCTGCAGAAGGAGTAGGCAGGAGTTCATGCTTCAGAGGCTCCTCAGACTGAGGGCTGTGGTTCCGGTGCCCGCATCTCAAAGTATGGGGCGATATTCCATTAATTTTGTTAGCCCAAGAAGGAGGGCTCCTTTCTTCCCATCTTGGATTTCAAGAGGGTCAATCGTCACTTGAAGGTGACTCATTTTCGACTGGAAACCTTATACTCTGAAATAATAGTGGTATAATCGGGAGAATTTCTGACTTACCTTGATCTGTCAGAGGCTTACCTTCATATTCCCATCCGATTGGAACCCCAATGCTTTCTATGCTTTGCGGTGTTAGGGGCACCATTATCAGTTTCTGGCACTGCCTTTTGGTTTAGCCACTGCTCCCAGAACATTTTCTAAGATTATGGTGGTGGTAGCAGCAGCCTTGTGAAAAGAAAATCTTCGTGCATCTGTATTTGAAAGACTGGTTGATTTGAGCCACGTCTCAGGAAGAGAGCCACCTGGTGACACACAGGTGATCTCCTTATTGCAGGAGCTCATTTGGGTGGTGAACTTGACAAAAAGCAATCTTCAACCATCCCAGTCGTTGGAGTATCTGGGGGTCCAGTTCGACACAGGACAGGACCAAGTTTTCCTACCGGACGTTTGGCTCCAGTGATTGATGTCTCAAGTGCATCAGTTGATGGACACCATATGCCCAATGCTGTGATCCCTACCTACAGGTACTTGGCTTGAAGGCAGCCCCCCTGGAAGTGGTGGGCAAGGGCGCATATGCATCTTCTGGGTTCTCCATCTCCTTGGAACACATCGTCTCAGGATTATGCGGTTGGCTGCACTTGCCAATGGAAATCTGCTCCCGCCTTTAGTGGTGGTTGCAGGAGGATTATCTTAGAACGGGAGTTCCCTTGTCCTCTCTGGCCTGGTTGGTTCTCACGACAGATGCGAGTCTCCATGGTTGGGGGGCTCACTGTCTGGAGTTAATGGCCTGGGGCACTGGAATGCTGAAGAGTCCCACTGGAACATCAATTGCCTGGAGGCCCGGGTGGTATGGCTGGCATGCTTGCAGTTCAACCACAGGTGGCAGATTTAAGTGGTTCATGTGATGTTGGACAACACAATAATGGTGGCTTATATCAATTGCCAGAGTGGAACCAAGAGCCAGCAAGTGTCGCAGGAAATAGACCAGCTCATGAAATGGGCGGAAGGTCATCTGCCTCTCACATTGCAGGAAACGACAACGTAAGAGCGGACTTTCTCAACAGGGAGAGTCTGGACCCAGGAGAGTGAATGCTTCAGCTGAGGCATTTCAGCTGATTGTGGATTCCTGGGGCCTTCCGTTCCTAGACCTGCTGGTGACTTCTTGAAATGTGAAGGTCCTTCGCTTCTACAGTTGCACCATGGTCCCTGGGAATATACGCTCTCGTACAAGTCTGGCTGGAAGACAGATTGCTTTATGCGTTTCCTCCGTGGCCCTTACTGGGCAGGATAATTTGCAAGATTGAAGGCCATGGGGGGACTAGTACTCCTGGTGGCACTGAACTGGTCCAGGCGTCTGGAATGTGGATTTATGACTACTCCTGGTGGAGGCCTCCCTTTGTCTTTCATCGCATGTGGATCTGCTTCAGCAGGGACCGGTTCTTCACGAGGATCTGACTCTATTCTGTCTTACAGTTTGGCCCTTGAGAGGGCTTGCCTATTAAAGTGTGGTTAATCCTCTGTGGAGATTGCCACTTTACTCAGCACTCACAAGTTCTTCACTTCCTTGGCCTATGTGCGGGTTTGGAGAGTTTTTGAGGCCCGGTGTGAGGTCTGGGGTGTTCTTCCTCATTCAGTAAAGATCCCTCTCATTCTGGATTTTTTGCAGGATGGATTGAATAAAGGCTTGTGGTAATAATGGGAGATTTCAATTACCACAAACAATATCCGTGTAATTTATCCAAGATACAACGAATAATACAAGTACTGCAAGTGAACACGTTGTACAAAGGTTTTGAACTTTCAGTGTGTTAGATTTTTATAAGTATATTTATTATTGTGTATTTAGGACCATCATAACACCCGCGGTCTGCAAGCATTTTATGCCTGTATTTTCAGCCACTACGGGTCATTTTTAATCATCTGTCCATAACCCTGAATGTCCTTTTATTTTATGATCACTTTTTTTCTGATTTTTAAATTTTTCTTAAAACTTGTGGAATGATACTTTTCTTTTGCTGGCGCTACCGCGCTCCTGCACAAGTTCAGTTTTTTGTCGGCGCTGCTGCTGCACAAGTCCAGTCCGATGTGCGTTTCGCAGGGCTGCTGCTTCAGGGACTCTGGTGGACGGTGTACTTCGGGCAGTATTTTTCTAAGAAGTATATTTCTTCAAATCCACATAAGTTTTCAAAGCTCAGACGCCGAAAAGAGGATATGGCGGCAAAACTTGAAACAAGCCAAATAAGAACCAAAAGCTTTGAAAACTGATGTGGATTTGAAGAAATATACTTCTTAGAAAAATACTGCCCAAGGTACACCGTCCACCACAGTCCCTGAAGCAGCAGCCCTGCGAAACGTACTTCGGACTGGACTTGTGCGGCAGCGCGGTAGTGCCAGCAAAAGGGAAGTATCATTCCACACGTTTTAAGAAAAATTAAAAAATCGGAAAAAAGTGTTCATAAAATAAAAGGACATTCAGGGTTACAGACAGATGATTAAAAATGACCCGTAGCGGCTGAAAATACAGGCATAAAATGCTTGCAGACCGCGGGTGTTATGATGGTCCTAAATACACAATAAAAAATATACTTATAAAAATCTAACACACTGAAAGTTCAAAACCTTTGTACAATGTGTTCACTTGCAGATTTCAATTACCCCAATATTGACTGGGTAAATGTATCATCGGGACATGCTAGAGAGATAAAGTTCCTGGATGGAAAAAATGACAGCTTTATGGAGCAATTGGTTCAGGAACCGACAAGAGAGGGAGCAATTTTAGATCTAATTCTCAGTGGAGCACAGGATTTGGTGAGAGAGGTAACTGCGCCTGGCAATAGTGATCATAATATGATCAAATTTGAATTAATGACTGGAAGGGGGTGACAGTAAGCAAATCCACAGCTCTCATGCTAAACTTTCAAAAGGGAAACTTTGATAAAATGAGAAAAATAGTTAAAAAAACAAAACAAAAAAAAAAAACTGAAAGGAGCAGCTACAAAGGTAAAAAGTATGCAAGAGGCGTGGTCATTGTTAAAAAAAAAAAAAAAAAAAAAATACCATCCTAGAAGCACAGTCCAGATGTATTCCAATATTCAACAACAACCTATTGAATAAAGTAAACCTAAATACAGGAGTCCCACAAGGATCTGCCCTGTCAGCTACTCTTCAACATCTATCTCCTACCAATTTGTCACACACTGGATCACCTAGGTCTGACTTTTTTCCTATATTTATTTATTTATTTGTTTATTTATTTATTTAAACTCTTTTCTGTACTGTTTCTAAGTTATATACCATCGCTACAGTTTACATGTAGGCACATAAGTAAGTTGGCGTAAGCGTACTATAGTATATTCTAACAGGTGCCATTAAGTTTCGGTTACATTAAATCATAAAAATACGTACAAATGTTTAGTGATGTAAGTTCTGGCCAGGTGTACCTAGAAGGTACTTTTACAGGTCAAAAAATTCATATTTACTGTGTTATATTATTACATTCATTGTGTACTCAATACGCTTGAAGAAATCTATGAGAGAATAACCATCTATCTCGCAGAAATCAAACTATGTCTATCCACCCTAAAACTCATAATAAACATCAAGAAAACTGAATTAATCATCCTAGAAAAAAAAGTCAATCACTCACCCATGCAACCACTCAAAACAGAAAACCCCAAAACACTAATCTCTCCTGTTAACCATGCTAGAAACCTAGGAATCACCATAGACAAAGAATTATCATACAAATCCCACATAACAAATACAATTAAAGATGGATTTCATAAATTACTTACACTCAGACATCTTAAGCCTTTTCTTACAAGAATGATTTCAGAACAGTCCTGCAACTATTCATATTTTCCAGCAAAGACTACTGCAATACCCTACTCCTTAGCCTACCATTTACTACCATCCGTCCACTCCAAATACTACAGAATGCAGCCACCAGAATTCTAACAGGAACAAAGAAACACGAACATATTACTCCAACCCTCATCTCTTTACACTGGCTCTCCTCCACAAAATAATCACAGGACAGCAAAACTACTGGCTAAGCAAACACATCGAACTACACACTCCAAAAAGGAACCTTCGCTCAACGAATAAAGGTCTCCTCAAAATCCCTCACGAAAGAACCACTCATCTGATTTCAACCCGTGAGAGAGCTATATCCATCACCAGCCCTGCACTATGGAACTCATTACCATCCAATTTAAGAACACAACCAAACACTAAAACGTTTAAAAAAGAGTTAAAAACCTGGCTTTTCACCAGAGCCTACTCAGACGCTCTCAACCATCAACACCAACAGTCTCCCACCCAATACAACATCAAGAAAACAGAGATACCATCGTGTCCACCCATGGAGTCTCATCAGAACTGCTAAACCCACTATACACCAGTCTAGAACCTTTTTCAATATGTAATAACCAACACTTCCTGATGCTTTTATTTTTTTACCCAACTTGTTCACCTATTATACTCACTGTAGAAAACCTGATGCAACTTTGTCTACCTATTAAGATCACTGTTAACCGTTATGATGGCAAAACCGAATGACGGTATACAAAACATGTTAAATAAATAAATAAATTAAGAAAGGTGGAAAGAAGGCAAAATGATCACTGGCATGGTTAAAAGGGAAGGTGAAAGAAGCTATTTTAGCCAAAAGATCTTCATTCAAAAATTGGAAGAAAGATCCAACAGAAGAAAATAGGATAATGCATAAGTGTTGGCAAGTTAAATGTAAGACATTGATAAGATAGGCTAAGAGAGAATTTGAAAATAAGTTGGCCGTGGAGGCAAAAACTCACAGTAAAAACGTTTTAAAATATATCCGAAGCAGAAAGCCTGTGAGGGAGTCAGTTGGACCGTTAGATGATTGAGGGGTTAAAGGGGCAATTAGAGAAGATAAGGCCATCACGGAAAGATTAAATGATTTTTTTGCTTCAGTGTTTACTGAAGATGTTGGGGAGATACCCGTATCAGAGAAGGTTTTCATGGGTAATGATTCAGATGGACTGAACCAAATCACGGTGAACTTAGAAGATGTGGTAGGCCTGATTGACAAATTTAAGAGTAGTAAATCACCTGGACCGGATGGTATACACCCCCGGATGGTATACACCCCAGGGTTCTGAAGGAACTAAAAATTGAAATTTCAGACCTATTAGTAAAAATTTGTAACCTGTCATTAAAATCATCCATTGTACCTGAAGACTGGAGGGTGGCTAATGTAACACCAATATTTAAAAAGGGCTCCAGGGGCGATCCGGGAAACTACAGTCCAGTTAGCTTGACTTCAGTGCCAGGAAAAATAGTGGAAAGTGTTCTAAATATCAAAATCACAGAACATATAGAAAGACATGTTTTAATGGAACAAAGTCAGCATGGCTTTACCCAAGTCAAGTCTTGCCTCACAAATCTGCTTCAGTTTTTTGAAGGAGTTAATAAACATGTGGATAAAGGTGAACCGGTAGATGTACTGTATTTGGATTTTCAGAAGGCGTTTGATAAAGTTCCTCATGAGAGGCTTCTAGGAAAAGTAAAAAGTCATGGGATAAATGGCAATGTCCTTTCGTGGATTACAAACTGGCTAAAAGCA
The DNA here is from genome assembly GCF_901001135.1 of Rhinatrema bivittatum. Lineage (NCBI taxonomy): Eukaryota > Metazoa > Chordata > Amphibia > Gymnophiona > Rhinatrematidae > Rhinatrema > Rhinatrema bivittatum. The sequence goes on along the minus strand of NC_042618.1, from coordinate 418,150,543 downwards.
GGAAACAGAGAGTAGGATTAAATGGACAATTTTCTCAGTGGAAGGGTGTGGGCAGTGGAGTGCCTCAGGAATCTGTATTGGGACCCTTACTTTTCAATTTATTTATAAATGATCTGGAAAGAAATACGACAAGTGAGGTAATCAAATTTGCAGATGATACAAAATTGTTCAGAGTAGTTAAATCACAAACAGATTGTGATAAATTGCAGGAAGACCTTGTGAAACTGGAAAATGGGCATCCAAATGGCAAATGAAATTTAATGTGGATAAGTGCAAGGTGATGCATATAGGGAAAAATAACCCATGCTATAGTTTCACAATGTTAGGTTCCATATTAGGTGCTACAACCCAAGAAAGAGATCTAGGAGTCATAGCGGATAACACATTGAAATCATCGGTTCATTGTGCTGCGGCAGTCAAAAAAGCAAACAGAATGTTGGGAATTATTAGAAAAGGAATGGTGAATTAAACGGAAAATGTCATAATGCCTCTGTATCGCTCCATGGTGAGACCGCACCTTGAATACTGGGCTGGATTTTAAATGCCCTGCGCGCGTAAATCCGGCCGTATTTACGTGCACAGGGCCCTCGCGTGCCTATTTTGCAGAGGCTGCCGGTGCGCGCACAGCTTCGTAAAAGGGGCGGGGGAGGGGCGTGTCAGGGGGCGGTTCGGGGCGGGACTGGGGGCATGGTGCCGGTTCGGGGGCGTGGTCGAGGCCTCCAGACCAGCCCCTGGGTCGGGTGATGGCGCGCCAGCAGCCCACTGGCGCGCGCAGATTTACGTCTGCTTTCAGCAGGCATAAATCTGCCAACAAAAGGTGGGGGGGGGGAGTTTAGATAGGGCCGGGGGGGTGGGTTAGGTAGGGGAAGGGAGGGGGGAAGGTGCAGGGGGGGAGTGGAAAGAAAGTTCCCTCCGAGGCCACTCCGATTTCGCACCCCCTTGCGCTTGCCGAACCCGGATTTTATAAGATACGCGCGGCTATGCGCGTATCTTATAAAATCCAGCGTACGTTTGTTCGCGCCTGGTGCGCGAACAAAAGTACACGCTCGTGCAAAATTATAAAATCTACCCCACTGTGTACAATTCTGGTCGCCGCATCTCAAAAAAGATATAATTGCGTTAGAGAAGGTACAGAGAAGTGCGACGAAAATGATAAAGGGAATGGACAGCTCCCCTATGAGGAAAGACTAAAGAGGTTAGGACTTTTCAGTTTGGAGAAGAGACGGCTGAGGGGGATATGATAGAGGTGTTTAAAATCATGAGAGGTCAAGAACAGGTTAATGTGAATCAGTTATTTACTCTTTCGGATAATAGAAAGACTAGGGGACACTCCATGAAGCTAGCATGTGGCACATTTAAAATTAATCGGAAAAAGTTCTTTTTCACTCAACACACAATTAAACTCTGGAATTTGTTGCCAGAGAATGTGGTTAGTGCAGTTAGTGTAGCTGTGTTTAAAAAAGGATTGGATAAGTTCTTGGGGGAGAAATCCATTACCTACTATTAATTAAGTTGACTTAGAAAATAGCCACTGCTATTACTAGCAACAGTAGCATGGAATAGACTTAGTTTTTGGGTACTTGCCACGTTCTTACTGCCTGGATTGGCCACTGTTGGAAACAGGATGCTGGGCTTGATGGACCCTTGGTCTGACCCAGTATGGCATGTTCTTATGTGGGGCTTTGGAGAGCAGTAGGTGGTGTATTAATGTTCTAGGGCATGGTATAATAGTTGCATTGTTTCCGTGTCATAGATAAGGCTGCTGTTTGAGTCCTGAGATAGTGCTGTATGGTATGGTATGGTATGGCAAGGTTAGAGATGGTTTTTTTTTGCATTGGTTTGTGTTACTTCTCAAAGTATTTGGCAGTGAAGGGTTTGTAGTTACTGATATGAGTGTGTGTGTGGAAGAGGAGGAGTATTAAGTGAGTATGCATGTGCGTGAGAGTCTGGGGAATGAATGAGAGATATGAGAGTGAGTGTATGTATATTTGTGAAATGAGTATATATATGAGAGAGTATGACAGCGAATATGCAAGTAAGAAAGTTTGTGTGCATGCTGCTGCAATGTTCCCTCTAAGGATTGGGTTGCTGTGAGCATAAAATTGATAGGCTTTTTACATCAAAGAAAGTAGGGCCCACAAGGTAATGAAACCAAACATTTTTGCTCACAGCAGCCCAATCCTTAGAGGGAACATTGCTAGTCAATTTGTTTTTCTCAGGAAATTGTTATAAACAACATGAAATTTCATTACCTCCAGAACAGAATAAGAAGGCTTCAGCTCAGCATATTTCAAGACTGTTTCAAGGCATTGTGCAGCAGTAGCCCTGGCCACTAGTTTATTCTCTGTGGTTGTCATCTTCTTCAGTGTCTTGCTCAAGTGTAGTGGATCCCTCAAGATGCACAATCTTTTCTATAATTTTAGAAACAGTTAGGGTTTGTGTAACATCAAGGTACTAATCAATGTTAATCCACTTTTCAAGTTCAGTATCTTTTGATTTTAATGACAGGGCTTGTAGCATCAGCATTTTGAATGACATTAAGAAAGAATATCTTTCAGTTAATTTTCTTCTCTTGCACATTAAAACCTTCAAATTCTTCTGCTGTCCACAATTTTCTGCAGCCTTAAGAACATAAGTTGTCATACTGGGTCACACCAAGGGTCCATCAAGCCCAGTATCCTGTTTCCAGCAGTAGCCAATCCAGGATACAAGTACCTGGCAGGTACCCAAAGATTAAATAGATCCCATGCTATATTGCCCAAAATAAGCAGTGGCTGGTTCCCTAAGTCAACTTGACTAATAGCACTTTATGGACTTCTCCAGGAACTTGTCTAAACCTTTTTTCATTCCCAGCTAAGTAACTGCCTTAACCACATCTTCTGGCAACAAATTCCAGAGCTTGTGCGTTGAGTGAAATAATTTTCTCCAATTTGTTTTAAATGTGCTAGTTGCTAACTTCATAATCTGAAAGAGTAAACAACGGATTCACATTTACCCATTCTAGACCGCTCATGGTTTTGTAGACCTCCATCATATCCCCCCTCAGCCATCTCTTCTCCAGGCTGAACAGCCCTAACCTCTTTAGACTTTTCTCCTAGGGGAGCTGTTCTTTCCCCTTTATAATTTTGGTTGCTCTTCTCTGTACCTTTCCCAGTGCATTTATATCTTTTCTGAGTTGCAGCGATCAAAATTGCACACAGTACTGAAAGTGCATTCTCACCATGGAGCGATACAGAGGCATTATAACAGTCTCCATTTTATTCACCATTCCCTTCCTAATAATTCCTAACATTGTTTGCTTTTTTGACCGCCACAGCACACTGAGCCGATAATATCAATGTATTGTCCACTATGAAGTTTAAGTCTTTTTCCTGGGTGGTAACTCCTAAAATGAAACTTAACATCATGTAACTACAGCACTTGTCCACATTAAATTTCATCTGTCATTTGGATACCCAATCTTCCAGTCTCACAAGGTCCTCCTGCAATTTATCACAATCTGCTTGTGATTTAACTACTCTGAATAATTTTGTGTTATCTGCAAACTTGATTTCCTCTCTCATTCTTCCCCTTTCCAGATCATTTATAAATATATTAAAAATACCAGTCTAAGTACAGATCCCTGAGGCACTCCATTGTTTACCTCTCCTCTCTGAAAAAAATTATTATTTAATTCTACTTTCTGTTTCCTGTCTTTAATCAGTTTGCAATCCACAAAATTACATTGCTTCCTATCCCATGACTTTTTAATTTTCTTAGAAGCCTTTCATGGGGACCTTTGTCAAACGCTTTCTGAAAATCCAAATACATTATTTCTACCAACTCACCTTTATCCATATATTTATTAACTCCTTCAAATAAAGCAGCAGATTTGCAGGGCAAGACTTCCCTTTATTTATTTATTTATTTATTTATTTGTGGTTTTTATATACCGACACTCATCTGGGACATCACATGGGTTTACATTAAATGATAAAAAACTGCACATGAAATGTGCTTGACATATAACAAGAGAAACAGGTATATATAGAACAAATTAACGGGGTACAAGCCTAGATGTATGCATGATAACTATGGGGAACAGGGCCCATTCTGTCTGTGTTCCATTAAACCATGTCTACCTATATGTTCTGTGATTTTTTTTTTCCTTAGAATAGTTTCCATGATTTTTCCTGGCACTGAAGTCAGGCTCACGAGCCCTCTTTAAATATTGGGGTTACATTAGCAAATCTTCCAGTCCTCAGGTACAATGAACAATTTTAATGGCAGGTTACAAATTACTAGTAATAGATCTGAAATTTCATTTTTTAGTTCTTTCAGAACTCTAAGGTGTATACCATCTGGTCTGGGTGATTTACTACTCTTCAGTTTGTCAATCTGGCCTACTACATCTTCCAGGTTCACCGTGATTTGGTTCAGTTCATCTGAATCATCACTCTTGAAAACTGTCTCTGGAAGGGATATCTCCCCAACATCTTCATTTGTAAACACCAAAGCAAAGAATTAATTTAGCCTTTCCACAAATGTCTTATCTTCCATAAGCATGCCTTTAACTCCTTGATCATCTAACAGTCCAACAAACTCCCTCACAGGCTTCCTGCTTCAGATATATTTAAAAAAGTTTTTATTATGAGTTTTTGCCTATAGACCAGCTTCTGTTCAAATTCTCTTAGCCTGTCCTATCAATGTTTTACATTTAGCTTGCTAATGCTTATACTTTTTCCTTCAGATGAATCCTTCTTCCAAGTTTTGAAGGATTTTTTTTGGCTAAAATAGCCTCTTTCACTTCGCCTTTTAACCAAGCTGGAAGTTGTTTGGCCTTTCTTCCAGCTTTCTTATATATATCTGGACAGCACTTCTAAGATTGTTAAAAAAAAGAAAAAAAACCCCAAACATGTCTACACCTGTTCTACACTCTTAACTTTTATAGCTATAGCTTTGTTTTTTTTCTAATTATCTTCCTCATTTTATCCAAGTCTTTCTTTTGAAAATTTCGTGCTAGAGCTGTAGATGTATTTATTGTCCCCCTACCAGTCATTAATTCAAGTTTTTGGTTATGATCACTATTGCCAAGTGACCCCACCACCGTTACCACTCTCACCAAATCCTGGATTTGACTAAGAATTAGATCTAAAATGGCTCCCTCTCTTGTTGGTTCCTGATCCAATTTCTCCATGAAGCAATCATTTATTCCATCCAGGAACTTTACCTCTCTAGCATGTCCTGTTGTTACATTTACCTAGTCAGTATTGGGGTAATTGGAATCTCCCATTTTTACTGCATTGCCAAGTTGATTAGTTTCCTTTATATTTCTTAGCATTTCATTGTCCTTCTTATCAGTTTGGTAAGATGGACAGTGGTATACTATCACTACCCTTCCCCAACACACATGGGATTTCTACCCATAAAGATTTGATTGTGTATTTAGTCTCTTACTGGATCTTTAGCCTATTTGGACTCTTTGCCATCCTGAATATTTATTTAGAATTTTTCTATACTGGTGTTTGTGTATCAAATATATATCACATCTGTTTACATTGAAACAATGGATGCAAAATAGCATTACATAGAACAGGGGTTACGCGGAATTGGGATCCATGCAGATAAATAACTGGGGTTAAATACAAACTACTAATATGATAAACGAGTATAGCACCAACAATAAACTGAATTAAGAATTAACAATAGATATTAAGTTAAAGGTAGCAATAAATATGAAATTAAAACTAAATATGAAATAAAGAACAAATAAGTAGTTAAGCTGAAGAGCATACATTGAACTGTGGTCCAGATCGGGATGACAAATCTCAAAGTTACGACAGAGGCTTGGGGGGAGACCAAACAAAAAGGGGAACCTGGGTGAGAGGGGGGGGAAATTTTTTACTAGTGTCCTGTTATGAGAAATGAGAATGATCGTCTAAAATGGGAGAGAAGAAGAGAAGAACGAATATCTATAAAGGAGTGAAGCTCTTAGAGTAGCCAACAATTTTCAGTCTTTGTATGTGGTATCGATTGTCAGATTAGGGAAATGCTTGGCTGAATAGCCACGTTTTGAGCTTTTTTTTGAAGGTCAGTGGGCAAGGTTCTTGATGGAGGTCAGGGGGAGAGCATTCCATTGTGGGGGACCGGCAGTTGATAGCACGCGTTTCCTAAAGGAGGTCTTAGCTGGGGGGACGTAAAGAGTGCCTTTGTAGAAACTTCTAACAGGTCTGGATGAAGAGTTGATCCACCCTATCATTGCGGTATGATTTGTACCCAGTTATAGCGCTGTCCCATTGGTTATCCTCCTCCTATCAGGTGTCTGCGATACCAGTTATGTCTACCTTTTCATTCAGTGCTATTCAGCCTAACTCTTCCATCTTCTTAGACTTCTGGCATTGGCATATAGACATTTTAAAATATGTTGACAAGGATAATTTGTAATCTATTAAGTCGGGAGTTCTTTATTTACAGGCACATAGACTACTTTTATTTTTATAGGAACCTCTCTGTTGGGATGTACTAATTCTTCTGTTTCTTTAGTATCCTTCGAATATACCTCCCTCCAAACCATGTGCTTTTCAGCGATTGTCTGCTTCCCCCTTTATTCTAGCTTAAAAGCTGCTCTGACATCTTTGTAAAGGTTAGTACCAGCAGCCTGGTTCCACTCTGGTTATGGTGGAGCCCATCCTTTCAGAAAAGACTCCCCTTTTCTCAAAAATGTTGGCCAGTTCCTTTCAAAACTGAATCCTTCTTCCCTTCACCATTGTCTCATCTACCCTTTGAGACTCTGGAGCTCTGCCTGCTGCTGGGGAACCTACATGTGGAACAAGGAACATTTCTGAGAATGCTACCCTATAGGTTTTGGATTTCAGCTTTCTACTTAAAAGCCTAAATTTGGCTTCAGAACGTCCCTTCCTCACATTCCTATGTCGTTGGTGCCCACATGTACCACAACAGCTGGCTCCTCTCCAGAACGGTCTAAAATCCTATCTAGGTAACGCGTGAGATCTGCCACCTTCGCACAGGCAGGCAAGTTACCAGGCAATCCTCTCATCCAGCAGTCACCCAGCTATCTACATTCCTAGTAATTGAATTACTAGTTAAGACGACTTACCTAATCCTTCCCTCCTCGGCAGTAGCCCTGGGAGACTTGTCCTCGGTGCAGGATGACACTGCATCAACTGGAAAGCAGGTCCTTGCTACAGGATAGCTTCCTGCTACATGAGGGTGATGGTGTCCAAGCAGGAGACCTTCCTCCTCCAGCACCTGGGCTGTCAGACTGGAGTTGGGACTTGGCTACCATGTCTCTGAAGGTCTCCTCTATTTACCTTTCTGTCTGCCTCAGCTCCTCCAAATCTGTCACTGTAGCCTCCAGAGATTGGACTTATTCTCTGAGAGCCAGGAGCTCTTTGCACCAATTGCACACATACAGCCTCTCACCAACAGGTAAAAAGTCATACGTGTGGCACTCGATGCAAAAGACAGGAAGGCTTCCCTCTTGCTGCTGGACTATTGCCTTCATCTTAATATTGTCGTCCTTAATTTTTCTTCTTAAAGCAGTCCAGGCACATGCCATATTGAAAATTGCATCCTTAATAGTGTTCTGTGACTGTAGTACAACTAATCCACAGACCTTAGCGGTTAAGATTAATACATAATGTAAACAAAAAATTACATACAAATAGCTTAAAACGAATACAAAATACTTAGCAAACATAGATTCAATTCAAAGCCTTTGACCCAGTTGAGGATTTGGCAAGGAGTAGCAAGTGTCCTTTCCACTAAAGTGGGCCAAAGGCTCTGTTAAATATTAGGGGTGATTATTCCAGGAGACCTAAGAAAAGCACATACTTTGAATGTTTCACCTCTGTTGAAAGACTTGGAGGAATCTCTGTCTAATTGGTATAATCTTTTCTCCGTCTTTCATTGACAGAATCTCGTTAAATTAAAATGGTCGTTTTGCCCAAATAGTTTTGTGTCAAGGATGCAGAGGTTTAACTATTTGTTCGTCAATATCCAGTGCACCAAGAAACTAATCAGCTAATCCCTTGCATAATGCAGTAAACATGTCCTATTGTACTTTTCAAAGTCTGGAAGTGCCTAGCCCTTCTTCATTATAAGGGAGTATCTGTTTTCTGAACATTAATCTTGGCTTTTCCCCCTCCAAATAAAACATGCAATAGTTTTATTAATTTTTTTTTTTAAGAATTATTTTTAGTAATCACCAAAGGTAACTTTAATATCTCTACTGCACACTACCCCAGTATGGCATTTAATATCCTGTTAATATTAAATGCAGTATTTTGAATATATCAGGTAGGTGTGCATTGGAGAATAGCACAGAAAGCTATATTAACTTTTATGCCAATATGGGATAACTTGGACTTCTTGTAGAGTGCCTTCATAGTTGATTAATTTCCTTTTAAAATCCCTTCTGTAGATGGATTTCATTTATTTATTTATTTTATTTTTTTTTATATACCGGTGTTCGATATTACATATCACATCGGTTTACATTAAAACATAAGATGCAGGAAATATGTTTCCTTTGTCTAATACATTGAACATTTATAACAAGGAAATTGTTAACAAGAGATAAAACTAAAAACATGAGAAAGGTTAAACAAAAGAGGAAGAATAATGGAAGTTAAAAATGAAAAGGTAGCACAACGGGTTGCACGAAGGGGTGCACAAAGGGGAGTGCCCCTTTGTCGTGATCCTTCGGCACGCGACGTCTGGTGGAATGATACCGTTAACCGGATTGACGCTAGGCGGGATGACGTCGGGGGGGGGGGGGGTCTGTTGATCACTGTTTTCCTCTCAGCGTTCTCTTCTCAGTTTCCAACGCAGATTTTTTCATGGTTTCAATAATTGCTTTGCTTGTCTTAGAATTTGTCAGAAACTGTATTAACTGCCTTCTGTACCTTGTTGTTGATCATAGATGAGCTGACATTGAATTTTTGCATTATCTTGCTTCTGTTTTTGCCTTTCTTTAAGGCGACTAATAATGTCCAGTTTCTGTGTAATCAACACATGCTTTTGCATCTATCTTCTGCTTGTTGATTTAGTACTGGTAACCACAGTTGCAGGATAGGCGAGATTGAATTTTTTTTTTCTAGAAGTTAAAGTGCTGGTACTGAGATGTAATTTGAGGTTCCCACACCCATCCCAATGTTCTCCCTCCCTCTTTCCAGTGCTCTCTGTCTCTCCAGTTCTGCCTCCCTTCTTACCTTCTGTAGCAGCAGTCCTGACAATTTCCCTTCACCCAGTTGCGGAGCTGTAAAGGAGTATATGTAATATGTTCCCCGCCCAGTGAAAGTCCCTGCCTTGTTCACCTAGGGACAGATTTTCAAAGGGGTAAGCGCGTAAGATACACGCGTACCCCCCTAAAACCTGCCCCAAGTTCCCACTGCGCACGCCGAGTCTATGTTGAATAGGCTCGGCGGCGCGTGCAAGCCCCAGGGCTTTCCTGGGGGGCGTGTTGCGGCGGCGCATCATATGGGGCGGGGCCGCGGGCGTGGTTTCGGCCCGGGGGCGTTTCGGGGGCATGGCCGAGGCCTCCGAAACTGCTCCCGGGCTGGGGAATCGCGCGCTGGTGGCTGGCCTGGCGCGTGCAAGTTACGCCTGCCTTGGGCAGGCGTAACTTTGCCAACAAAGGTAGGGGGGGTTTAGATAGGGCTGGGGGGTGGGTTAGGTAGGGGGGGTGGTGGAAGGAAAGTTCCCTCTGAGGCCGCTCCGAGGGAACGGTGGCAGGCTGCATGGCTTGGCGCGCGCAGGCTGCCGATTTTGCACAGCCTTGTGCGCGCCAACCCCGTATTTTAAAGGATACGCACGGCTACGCGCGTATCTATTAAAATCCTATGTACTCTTGTTCGGCCCCTAGTCCTCAGCAGGTGTCATGGGACTTTAAATGGGAGAGTGTGTTTGGTGTGTGTGTGGCTGTGGCTGTGTGAGATGCCGGTTACTTGAGCATTCTATATAGTTCATGGGTGGAGAATTGGGCTTTTTTTGTGTTTGCTCACCTTTGTCTGCATTGCTGCATATGGTGCTGACAGCAAGAGGTTGAGCATGTTAGAGAAACACAAGAATAAAACGAATTAGACTTTGAGTCCTGTAGTGTTCAATGTAGTTTGGATTTATAAACAGACTTTTTTCTACTTTATACATCTTCATGTATATATTCTGTATGTTTTTTTTATTGATCTGCCTGTCTGTCTAAGGAATGTTTGAGGACAGTGCTTATTTTCTTTATTCTAATTCAGTTCACCCATGATGGTATTGGGGTGGAGTATGGCTCTAGCAGAGCGATGACATATGACCTTGTGTAAACAATGGACATAGTGAAGAGCAGGTTCATGCTTTAAGCACTTTATTATATAGAGATCTTCTTCTGTAAAATTGAACTTTGAGTATGGGGGAGAAAGAAAAGGATATAACGCCAGTTCACATTCCATTGTTAGGTCAGTGTTGCTTTTTTTAAATACGTCTGCATCCTGTTTTTTTGGGGTTTTTTTTAGTTGAATGTAGCTGGTCAGATTCTTCTATCCCACACAAACTTTTATTCTGTCTTCTCCAATAGATTCTCATCCTAAAGGAGACTTTATAACCTTTTTTTTCCACTTAAATTGGTGTAATTGTTGAGGCATTTGTTTGTAAATCAAATAAGACACTTCCCAGAACAAAAACCAACCCAGTCTGTATGTTGAAAGATCTTACAACATGCCAGATCTTCCAGTTGCTTATGTGATATCAAAGCGAGACTCAAGTCTGAGTGCTGAGCAGATACTAATGCTAAAAACATTTAGAATAATTAGCATTTTTAAAGTGCTTTTTGTCCAAACAAATTCTAATATGCTTCATATTTCTAATACTTCACAAACATACATACATCCACATCTGTAAGTTTTGGTGCTTGATTTGTATCTCATCTTAGGAGAGAAGGAATATATTAGTGCTACTACTAAACTGTAATTGGGTACATTTTGGCATAAGGACGTAATTTGACTTGTCTAAGATTACAGAATCTAAATGCTAGAGCAGTGATAGATTTAGGTTTTAGCCACTCCAAGGTACTTGTTGGTGCTGCTCCCTCTCCCCAACACACACACCACCCGTTCCCTGCAGAGGACTGGACTAGAAAGCAGAGCAGCTTTCCTTTGCTCTGCTTTTTCTGCTCTGGTCTCACTCCCTCTCCCTCCTATTCTCTGTAGTGGCCTAGGAGGGGAAGAACTCAGACTGGAAGCAGATGGGGCTATTCTCTGTTGAGTAAGATTCAGAGCAGCTAGGCGGTAATAAATCTTTAACCAGCCTGCCACCCCCAAATTTTTGCCACCTATGCACAGGCCTATTGGCAAATCGAGGCCTGTACTTAGGATTTGAACTCCCACTAGATTGCACATTTTTCTGTTGATAACATTGGCTCTATTGGCTAACAGCTGCTTGACAGTGTGTGTTAAGAACTCCTCTTAATATAAAGTTTGGTGACAGGGGTCAATTTTTAAAAAAAGGCTGAGCACTTGGCTTAGGTGGCCAAGTTTAAGTGAATTTTCAAACTTAGGTGCCTAAGGTTTTGGCTGAAAGTTTTCTTAAATTTAGGTGGTCAGCCTTGGACTTCTAAATTTAATTGATTAATGGTGAAAATCAGCGCTAGCTGGCTAAATCCTCTGAAAGCACCCCAGTCATCTCCCCAAGCTGCAGTCTCCTCCTACCCAAACTCTGATCTGTTAAACACCCCAATCCCCCCAGCCACTGGGCAACAATCCCCTCCCTTCTCCCCCATGTAATAAGAGGATCCTGGGTCCTTTCTGGAATCTCAATTTACCATTATGCAGGGTCTTCTCTCTTTGCTAATAGGAAGGATGTGATCGCCTTCCTACTAGCAAAATAATATAGTAGATTATAGTTGGAATACAAGTGTTCAGATGTTTGAGCTCATATACTTATTAATCTATTTTCAATAGTATAATTGAGAAATTTACCTTGATTTATCTTTTTATTTATTGTATTCAATGTTAGAAAAGACTGCTGCCCCAGAAAATATGAAAACAGTGAATAACACACCTGACCCTGAAAATACGTATTATACAGTATGTGTCTAGTTGAATTAGAAATCATTATAAATCCAAAATTCCAACAATCATGCCAAACTAATTGGTAATATTTTAGAACAGAAACCCAATTGTACAAACCAGGGAATGAGTTAATGTTAAAAGGAAACCAGTTGGGTCGAATGAACACCAGACTGGAAAACAAAGGGTTGAGTTGTGAAATGATTCAGTGAATCTTCCAGTCTTATTCACTGGAAAGTCTGCAATATCTTTCAGCACTTTGGAGCCACTTTTTAGCTTTTATTATGCAATTGTATTGATTAAATGACCAAAAGGATATCCCCTCTGGTCTGGAGTTAAAAGATGGGGTCAAGAATGCTGTCACCATTGCTCCCAGTTACAGATTGTTGTTTTTTTAATTGAAAACATAAGTTGCTGTTTGTGAGATGGTAATGATTTCTGATGTGTGTAACTTTATTATGTTTTCTGAACACTAATGTGGTAGACATTCCCTGCTTGCTTCCTCTTGTCACTGAAATTTTGTCTTGCTTCCACATGTTATGACCTTTTGAAAGCCTTATGGAGCCCAGCAGGCGCTCCCTGGAAGATGTTCAGTATTTTCCCTATAGAGTACTGTACATATGAGATTCATTATCAAGATAAGTTATTTATGGGACTAGAACCCTAGACTCTAGTTTCTATTGCAGTTGCTTTGAGTATAAATTAAAGAAGTATTCTTGTCTGCTCAGGAAGAAGAAAGCCTTTACTTATTATTTTTTAAGGGGGAGGCTGATTATTAACACTTTTTGCCATATACATTATTACTTGATGCTGAGATTAACATTAACTATTTTGCTTTCACTGTAGTTTAGCTCTGCTTTACAAACTATCCTCCCTTCCATTTATAACTTCACCTCAAGGTATTTTCAGGATAATGATATTTTCAGAGTTATGTTTTCTGGTATTCCACCCTTTTAAAGATTATTATTCTTTCCTGTTAACATTACGGAAATAGTCTGATGTCATATACAGATCAGATCATTTCTCCCATACCATGTCTCTGCCCCATTTGAGTTATCTGTCTTCATCCATTATTGCATATAATGGGCCTGATATTCAAATTTGCCCAGATATGCAATTTAGCTGAATATGACCTTTTTCAAAGCCCTGGGACTTAGACGCGTCCTGGGGCTTTAGTGCGTCGCCGGGCTTTTTAAAAATAGGCCCGGTGCGCGTAACCCCACTTATGCATGTAAATCCTCGAAAATCTGGCCCATACTTTTTAAAATTAAAAAAAAAAGTACATACATATCAGCTGCATAATTCTCTAAAGGGCCATATCTATGGGTAAAGTACTACTTTCATAATTACCCTCCCTTTGTACTGGACCCCCCCCCGCCCTAGACTTAGTGCCAGATGCAATATATAGGATTTCCTTTTTTTTTTTAATTGCATTTTTCATTTATTACAAGAAATTTTTTCAATATGTTTTACATAATCCAGATTAAAAGAAATTAAATATACAAAATTTCTCATTCTTCATAGTCCTTCAAAATTAATATAATCTGGTCATGTTCACATTAAACTACACACAAGGTAATAATGGAGACCAAGAATTGAATAGAGCAGATATATAAAGAAAATACTTTTAACATTCATATTACTTGCTGTACTCTGTAAGGTGTCGCCTTAACTTCTACATACCAACACCATTTTGGGGGAACTTAGGATCTTGAGGAGAATCTAAATACATACATAATTGCATTGGGTCAGTAAATGCATATTTAGTGTCTCCTCTAAGCAGTATACAATGACAGGGAAAACGTAAAATAAACTTTACACCTCTTTCAGTTACTTCCCCCCTCATTGAAATTAATTTTTTTCCTCCTTAATTGCGTTGTTCTTGCTATATCTGGAAATATTTGAATTGATTGTCCATAAAATTTATATTTCTGGTATCTAAAGTAATGCTTCAGGATATTATCTCTCTCAGACAAAGAAAGAAACTATACTAACAAAGTTGCTCTATTACTTATGTCCATTTCAAAGGACTTCTCCAGAAAGTCTGTTAGATTCAGGCTTTTATCTTCTTGGTTTTCTTGGTGAGAAATGCTTTCTCCCACAGGCAAACGTTGTGGTAGATAACAAATCGCTGAAATAGCTGGTATAGCTCCAGGAGAATGTTTTAATATATTTATTAAATAGCTTTTCAATAATTCCATCGGGACCAGCAATTTAGTCTTAGAGAAATTTAAAATTCTCAAATTTGCCCTCTTCGCCTGATTTTCAAAGAGCTTCATTTTATTCTCAATCATTTTCTCTGATTTTATCAGGTTCATTTGTACCTCCTCAATTTCTTTCACTTTTCCTTCCATAGTTTCCATTTGTTTTTCCATAGTTGTTGTTTTCTCTTCTACTTTGTAGGTTTTAGTCATTGCTTCTTGAACAGTTACCGTTAGTTTATTTATGAATTTCTGCATTACAATCAAAATATGTCTAATTTCTTCTAAAGAAGGAACAAGAGGAGAGGTAGAACTGAACGGGGATATATTGTTCATCATTACTCTTCCTACCTCCAAAACATCTTCACCGGTCTTCCCCAGCTGTTCCGGGCGATGTTGCGCGGAAGTTTCATGGCTCATGGAATCCATTTCCAACGGATTCACCGAAGAGAGTTCCCCCTCTCTTCTCTGGGCGCCACCCATTACTGGAGCATTATTAACAGAAAGTTCGGGAACTGTTGGAAATCCCGGGCTTAGAGATGTTTCCAGTGTTAGGGGGCTTGGTTAGCTGCTCCTTGCCTGCCCCAGCGACCACAGCTTCCGGGTTACTCGTCGGTGTCCTGGCAAAGGCTGCCTCTATCCTTGGTTGTCGTGGATCCTGATCGGTGTAGAGGTAACTTCTCTTACCCGAGCTTTTCTCTTTGTGTGAGGCATTTTCTGATAAAAGCAACAATTCAGGAAAATTAGCTCAGAGGAAAAAATTATAGGCAACCGGAAGCTTCAGCATGTGCGTCCTTACAGGTCGGCGGCCATCTTGGTCTGAGGATTTCCATTTCTAATAGGATAGCCTGGCTGTGCAGTTTGTTTCTTCAGTAGCTATTACATTCTCTCTCCTAGCTGTCAACCTTCAGCTGAAAAGTGCCTTCATATGTTTGCATGACTTAGTGAATTTTCTCTCTGTTAAATTCTTGCTCAGCTTTACATCTTTTACAGATGAGGCATGTTATGGTCTCTGTCACCTGGTTCCCTTTGGGGATATATTTGTTGCTGTTCAGAGTACACTGATGTCATGAAATGTACTAGAAACTGATTCACTGAGGATGTGTTGCTTCTAATCAAAATTATTATTATTATTATTTTTTTTTTTTTATATACCCCACAGTTTCTGGTCCACCAGAGGAACACCCACTGTGGTTTACAAACTGCACAAAATACATCATTAAAGAGAAAATACTTGATTTTAAATAGCTCCTCACCAGCATCTTTGCTAGTGGTGATTAATAGTCTTGCTACAGCTTAAAAACGATTACAGGAAATGTAGGCCAAGAAGCAAGGGCTCTTTAAAAAGAGAACAAACAGGAAAGAAAACAAGAATTCCATCTTGAGTCAAAATTCCTTTCGAAGTCTAATGGCTGAAGTTCTAACCTCCATCATAGGAACTCCAGTCCCAGATGGACAGTTTACTGCAAACCAAAAAAGCAACTAAAATGTGTTTTGCCTCTTGAACCTGTAATCCCCAACCTCCCCCTTCTTTTGCTCATTTCCTTTTTAGCTGAGCCAGTGAGCCTCAAGAAAGGAGCATCTAGTGACTTTGGGTCGATTAGTTGTAATTGAACTCATTTTCAGGAAAGTTCTCAACTGCTTTTTTGCTGCAAGGGTTTTATCTGACCTCCAGCATTTCCAATGTTAAAAAAAAAGAAAAAAAAAGAAAGAAAAGAAAAGTACAAACTGTGCTTCTTCTAGGGCTTTCTTCCATGGCAAAATACCCCACAACAAAACATTTCAGAACAGGTTTCAGTGTACTCATCAGCACTGAGGTCCATATTCAAAAGATTTGTCCGGCTAAGCTCGCCTAATGTTGCATTTGGCAGGCTGCTCCTGCAAATCGCCATACTCATCTCCCTCGGCTGGGCCAGTCCTGCTGCTCTCCAACGCGGCGAAGGTAGTCAGCCAGCCACGTGGCAAGACACTGCCAGCAGGATGCCGCCAACAGCACGCACTGGGCCTCCCCCTAGGTGCGCGCACCACTTTCTGCCCCTAGTGATGACATCATCAGCACAGCCCTATATAAGAGCAGCTTCCCGGAAACAACGCGCCTCAGCAACAGGTTCAGCTACGTCCTAGTAGTGCGTGTTACTTCCCTGAGTTCCAGTCTTCAGTCTTATCCAGCTTGGCTTCTGTCTTGGTTCCTGTCTGTCTCATCCACCCTGCCCGCTTGTGCTTGTCCCTGCCTTCTTGCCCTGTCTATCCATCCCTCTTCTCCCTCAGATGGATACCTGGTTTTGATTTCGGCTTGGACCTCAAGTATACCTGACTGCTGCCTGCCTCTAACCATTGCCTGGGCCTCTGATATGCCTGACTGGCACCTGCCTACAGCCCTAGCTACTATGGCCCTTCTCTTCTTCCATCAGCAGAGACCCACCTAAGTCCTGCCGGCCATGGCACCCACAGGCTCAACCCGAGGGGATCATGGGCTGGTATAGGTGAAGGTCTCGACTGGTCTCTGCTTCACCTGGGTCGCCTGCCAACATTGGGAACCTGCAGGGCTCCACCCTGCTTAGGCCTGCACAAAATTTACCTGCAAAAAAAGAGCTGGAGCTGGAGGCTTTCCCGGAACACAGTAAAACTGAAGTCGATTGGCAGTGATATTCGGCACTGTGTGGGTGAGTCTGGTTGGGGGAGAAAGGCTGTTTTAAAGTTATCTGGATAATGTTTAGTGGCAGATTTATATGAATAAGTCCCGCTGAATATCCACATAAAAGTATCTAGATAGTTTACCTGCTCAAGTAACAAAAAATGGGGCTAACCAATCAAATAAACGGTGTTTTTATACTAGAACTAGAACTGTATTAAAGACAAGGCCTCTATTTTATGCTCACTCAATAACACATTAGTCATCTAATAATCTTTATTTTTCAATAATTGTTTCATTTTTTACCATATAAACTGTATAAATATACCTTCAATAGAAAAAGTGTGATTTTAGGAAGTTTGAGATTAAAGGGTTTAGGGGTTAAAGGTATATATGGGGTTTGAATGTTGGTTTGTGTGATGGGGTATGAGTCAGGATAGTGAATGTATGGTAGTTGTTTTTAAATGCAATGATGTCTATTGAAGGTGTATTTATACAGTTTATAAGGTAAAAAATGAAACAATGAAAAATAAAGATTATTAGATGACTGTGTTATTGAGTGAGCATAAAATAGAGGCCTTGTCTTTTAATACAGTTCTTGTCAAGTGAGGAGGCAGGTTTTCTGGTATTTTTTTGACAGTGTTTTTATACTAGACACAAGTGAAATGAACTAAGCACTAAATAAACTAAATAATCTATTCAGTGCCTTAATGTATGATATATACTCTTTTAAACAGGTTAAAAGCCAGTTCATATCAGGAACCTCACCATTAAAATGAATTATTTAAATTATAATCATTATTGGCACAAAAAATATCTTTTTGCTTGGCACACAAGGAAAAATCTGGCTGATATTATATTGCCTATTTTAACTAATAAATCACCTAAAAATGTGTTATATCCACCCAAAGTTCCTTTGTTACAGTTTAAAAAAAATACTTAAAAATGCTGGTTGTGGTTAAAAAAAAAATCTTCAAAATGGAAACAATTTAGCACTACCAATGTTAATTCATAATTTCTCTGCTACTATGTCTATTCATAATGTCCCTACAAAAGCCTGTATTTCACCCAAATGGGCTTCATCGGAGGAGATGTACATGGCTGGAAAAGTGGGGGGAATGGGTTTTTTTGTTTTTTAGGAATTTTGTTTTGGCCACTTATCTAATCATTACTTAAATGACTTATCTGGTCAGTAGTAAGTCTCAGTACATAATATGCCTTTCCAAAATGAGCTCCTTTGCAACACTATGGCTTATTACAATGGGTCATTTCTCACAAAAAGAAAATATTGAGGGTAACCTCAAACTTCCATACTTTTAACTTAACACAAGTGCCAAAATGCTCTTACCCCAACATCATTGCTTCTCATCTTTGCAAAACTGAAACTGATGTCCCTGTACTTTCGGCATTTCTCCTTATACATCCTGCTGAAATTAGCATAAGGGCACCCATTTCTACAGCCTTTTGCAGGGCATTTCAGAAGCCTCTAGATGAACAACACAAACCACAAATTCTTATCTCAACAAAAGGCTGAGTTACCAGTTCACATTCTTATGATCAATATGAACCTTCTTATGATACTTATCTTAGGGTTCTCCTCTACCAGACTCCTCTGGATTTCCTCCATAATCCAATTTGGAAACAGCTAGGAGCAACACAACTACTAATAATTTTCCTATCTGACATACAATATATACAAAAAAAATAGCAGAATCTATACCATTCCAATTACAGGAGGATACCAAAACCACTGAATTCCCAGGGATTTTGAAATACATTAAAGTGTCAAAACAACCCCATCCAGATCCAGTGTGCAAGGCTCTGCAAGACCTTTAGTCTAAGATGTGGACCAGCCCATTTTCCTTAATCCCTGCGACAGAGGATAGACTTCAAATACAAGGTCAAAGACCATCTGAATTACAATAAAGTTCAACTTCCAAGTGATCCTGTTGTGGTGTAGTCAGCACTTCATACATCAAAGAAATAAAAAATCTGTGCTAACAAATCACCAGTCATACTGGGGTACAAATTATATCGCAATGACAGAGAGGAGCATCTTGGCGGTGGGGGTGGCGCTTTATGTCTGGGATGGCATAGAGTCCAACAGGATAAAGATCCTGCATGAGACTAAATGCATAATTGAATCTTTATGGGTAGAAATCCCTTGTGTGTTGGGGAAGACTATAGTGATAAGAATATACTACCGTCCACCTGGCCAAGATGGTGAGAAAGGACAGTGAAATGCTAAGAGAAATTAGGGAAACTAACCAGACTGGTAGTTCAGTAATAATGGGAGATTTTAATTACCCCAGTATTCACTGGGTAAGTGAAATATCAGGACATGCTAGAAAGATAAAATTCCTGGATGGAATAAATGACAGTTTTATGGAGCAATTGGTTCAGGAACCAATGAGAGAGGGAGCAATTTTAGATCTAATTCTCAGAGGAGTGCAGGATTTCCTAAGGAGAGATAATGGTGGTGGGACCGCTTGGCAATAATGATCATAATATGATCAAATTTGAATTAATGATTGGAAGGGGGACAGTAAGTAAATCCACGGCTCTAGTGTTAAACTTTCGAAAGGGAACTTTGATAAAATGAGAAAAATAGTTAGAAAAACACTGAAAGGTGCAGCTACAAAGGTAAAAAGTGCGCAACAGGCATGGACATTGATAAAAAAATTACCATCCTAGAAGTACAGTCCAGATGTATTCCATGCATTAAGAAAGGTGGAAGGAAGGCAAAATGATTACTGGCATGGTTAAAAGGTGAGGTGATAGTCTATTTTAGCCAAAAGATCTTCATTCAAAAATTGGAAGAAAGATCGATCAGAAGAAAGTTGATTAAAGCATAAACATTGCCAAGTTAAATGTAAGACATTGATAAGACAGGCTAAGAGAAAATTTGAAAAGAAGTTGGCCCTGGGGCAAAAACTCACAATAAAATCTTTTTAAAATATATCCGAAGCAGAAAGCCTGCGAGGGAGTCGGTTGGACCGTTGGATGATCAAGGGGTTAAAGGGGCATTTAGAGAAGATAAGGCCATTGCAAAAAGATAAAATTATTTCTTTGCTTCGGTGTTTACGGAAGAAGATATTGGTGAGATACCCGTTCTGGAGAAGGTTTTCATGGGTGATGATTCAGATCAACCGAACCAAATTATGGTGAACCTGGAAGATGTGGTAGGCCTTATTGACAAACTGAAGAGTAGTAAATCACCTGGATAGGATGGTATACTAAAAAAAATGAAATTTCAGACCTATTTCAATTAATTTGAAACCTGTCATTAAAATCATCTGATGTACCTGAAGATAGGAAGATGGCCAATGTAACCCCTATATTTAAAAAGGGATCCAGGGGTGATCTGGGAAACCTTAGACCGGTGAGCCTGACTTCAGTGCTGGGAAAAATCGTGGAAATGTTATAAAGAATAAAATCACAAAACATTTAGATATGGTTTGATGGCACACAGCCAACATGGATTTACCCAAGGGAAGTCTTGCCTCACAAAGGTGAACCAGTAGATGTTGTGTATTTGGATTTTCAGAAGGCATTCAACAAAGTCCCACATGAGAGGCTTCTAAGAAACCTAAAAGGTAATGGGATAGGAGGGAATGTCCTTTTGTGCATTGCAAGCTGGTTAAAAGACAGGAAACAGAGAGTAGGATTAAATGGTCAGTTTTCACAGTGGAAAATTGTAAACAGTGGAGTGCTTCAGGGATCGGTACTTGGACAGGTGCTTTTTAATATATTTATAAATGACCTGGAAAGGGGTACGACGAGTAAAGTGATCAAATTTGCAGATGACACAAAGTTATGCAGAGTAGTTAAATCTCAAGCGGATTGTGATGAATTGCAGGAAGGACCTTGCAAGACTGGGAGTTTGGGCTTCCAAATGACAGATGAAATTTAACGTAGACAAGTGCAAAGTGATGCATGTAGGGAAAAACAGCCCTTGCTGTGTTACACTGTGTTAGGTTCTATCTTAGGAGTTACCACCCATGAAAGAGATCTAGGTGTCATAGTGGATAATACATTGAAATTGTCAGCTCAGTGTGCTGTGGTAATCAAAAGAGCAAACAATGTTAGGAATTATTAGGAAGGGAATGGCAAATAAAATGGAGGATGTCATAATGCCTCTGTATTGCTCCATGGTCAGACCACACCTTGAATACTGTGTGCAATTCTGGTCACCGCATCTCAAAAAGGATATAGCTGCACTGGAGAAAGTGCAGAGAAGTGCGACCAAAATAATAAGGGACATGGAACGGCTTCCCTGTAAGGAAAGGCTAAAGAAGTTAGGGCTGTTCAGTCGTCTCTTCTCCAAACAGAGGGGGGATATAATAGAAGTCTACAAAATCATGAAAGGACTTGAACAAGTTAATGTAAATCAGTTATTTACTGTCTCAGATAATAGAAGGACCAGGGGACACTACATGAAGTTAGCAAGTAGCTCATTTAAACAAATCGAACAAAAATCTTTTTCACTCAGCGCATAGTTATTCATATAGGAATTCATTGCTAGAGGATGTGGTAACAGCAGTTAGTGTAACTGGGTTTAAAAAAGGTTTGCATAAGTTCCTAGAGGAAAAATGCATAAACTGCTATTACAGCAATTAATAAGCAATAGTAGCTTGTGATTTATCTAATGTTTGGGTACTTGCCAGGTACTTGTGAATTGGATTGGCCACTGTTGGAAACAGGATACTGGGCTTGATGGGCCCTTGGTCTGACCCAGTATGGCATATCTTAAGATTACAAATTACTGGATAATAATTGGTAAAAAAAAAAAAAAAAAAAAGTTTGCCCGTCAGCTATGCTGTAAGAGAATTTCCACCTCAATGGGATTTAAATCTAATATTATCAAAGCTAATGTATCTTCCCTTCAAGCCAGTAGCTACTAATGATGCAAAAGTCTTAATTTGGAAGGTTGTTTTTTTTTTTCTCCAGGTAATTACTTTTGCTTATAGAGTAAGTGAACTTCGAGCTCTAGTAGTCGACTCTTCCCCCCCCCCCCCCCATTCACTCAGAATTTAAAAAGCGAAGTGGTCTTAAGAACTATCTCAAAGTTCCTAAATATTCAATTACACTTGAGTTATGAATGTATTGAACTGACCCATGAATGTATAGACCCATGTCATGTACTATTCCTCTTTGAGGATCCAATGGTTGGCACCAAAATTTATTGCATCAGTGTGGTTGAACAAATTCCTTGTAGTGGAAAGGAGTCTGTGTGGGAAATTTTTTTGTGACTTGAATCCTAGTCTGGACCTATGTCCTCATTTGATTAAAAATTTAGGAGGAAAGGTAATTGAATGCATGAGTTATTGTGAAAGCATCACTGAGGGGAGGGTCTTCTGCTAGAGGTTTTGAAAGAAGTATGGAAAGGCTGATATTGAAAATGCCCTCACTTGATTTGCAAGATTTGAATAACTTTTTCAAGCGGTGTCTAACCTTCCTTTTTTGTTGAATTGATAGAGAAGGAGATGGCCCTAAAATTGATTTAAAAAAAAGCAAACAGAATGTTGGGAATTATTAGAAAGGGAATGGTGAATAAAATGGAAAATTTCATAATGACTCTGTATCGCTCCATGGTGAGACCGCACCTTGTATACTGTGTACAATTCTGGTCGCCGAATCTCAAAAAAGATATAATTGCGATGGAGAAGGTATAGAGAAGGGCTACCAAAATGATAAGGGGAATGGAACAGCTCCCCTATGAGGAAAGACTAAAGAGGTTAGGACTTTTCAGCTTGGAGAAGAGACGGCTGAGGGGGGGATATGATAGAAGTGTTTAAAATCATGAGAGGTCTAGAACGTGTAGATGTGAACCGGTTTTTTACTCTTTCGGATAATAGAAAGACTAGGGGGCATTCCATGAAGTTAGCATGTGGCACATTTAAAACTAATCGGAGAAAGTTCTTTTTCACTCAACGCACAATTAAACTCTGGAATTTGTTGCCAGAAGATGTGGTTAGTGCAGTTAGTATAGCTGTGTTTAAAAAAGGATTGGATAAGTTCTTGGAGTAGAAGCCCATTACCTGCTATTAATTAAGTTGACTTAGATAATAACCACCGCTATTACTAGCAACGGTAACATGGAATAGACTTAGTTTTTGGGTACTTGCCAGGTTTTTATGGCCTGGATTGGCCACTGTTGGAAACAGGATGCTGGGCTTGATGGACCCTTGGTCTGACCCAGTATGGCATGTTATTATGATTAAGTAGAACATTTAGATGATTGGCAAGCAGGATTTAGGAAAAATCACAGCACTGAGACCATAGCAACGGTGTTAATGAACAGTATGCTAGATAAAATTTGCATTGTTGATTTTATTGAATCTCAGTGTTTGACCCGATTAGTCATGTTACTGTATAGAACAGACTGAGTTAAGCTTGGTAAGTTCAATATTTAGATATTATAAATCATTTGTTTAAGAATGGTTTCAAAGAACTACTCTAGGTGAATTGTATTCTTTACCTCAGCAGCTAGGTTATGGAGTTGGGACTATTCTATCCCCTCTTTTATTTAATCTGTACATGAAACCTTTAATGGATTTCTTAGGTAGTATTGATATAAAATTTTATATTTATGTGGTTAATGTTCAGCTGTTTATTCCATCTGACAGATTAAAAAACAAAAAGGTATGGATTAATAGGACTTTAGGCTTGATATATTCTTGGATGCCCCAGAACGTACTATTTCTGAATCTTTTAATAAATCTGTACACCGCTTAGGGCCTTGGTTTAAGCAGCTATAATTAAATAAAACAGAAGTGATTCTGATTGGGAAGCGAATTGAGCTTTCTCATCAAGTACTGGGAGCATTAAACATTCATGTAAGCAACAAGTGAATAGCCTGGAAATGGATTTTGGTGAAGGATTGTCCCTGACCACCTGATCAGTAAAAGTCTGTTTATAACCTTGAGACCTATTTGGAGAGTTTGTCCTTTTCTGTCCAGATCTGCTCCTGAATCAGCAGTGCAGGCAGTGATCACAACAAGAACTGATTACTGTAATAGTGTTCTTTAGGTTTACCTTTAAACCTGTGTTATAAAGTTCAACTGGTCCAAAATTCAGCAGCACGACTGATTGTAGGGGGCTAAGAAAACATTGCATATTTCCCAATATTAAAAAGTTTGCACTGGTTGTTGATGCTATTGAAGATTTGGTTTAAGATTTTGGTATTAGTTTTTCAATCATAGCATAATTTAACTCCAAAGTACTTGGATTTCAGATAAGATATGAGCCTAGTTGCTCATTAAAATCTGGGTCTGCGGGTTTACTGGTGGTGATACTATCTATAAAAAATGGCTCATCTGGCTAAGATGAGAGAGAGCATGCAGTTTTCTGTAGAGAGCCGGCTATCTGGCATGCTCTTCTCAAGTAACCATGATTTATTTCAAATTTGATTCAGTTTAACCTGGCTGTTTACTCAAGCTTTCCCAGGCTTAGATCCTAGATGTTTCAGCGATCTATACTGGTGAGGTTTGTTTTGTAAAAAGGGTTTGTTATATGAGGTGATGCAGAGTTGTATCATAACTAAAATTACAATACAAATTCATAACATTTTGTTTAACCTTTGTTTTATAATTTGCTATTGAATTTGTTGTTAGTTTTCTTGGGCATAAGGTGTCAGAGAAATAAAATTGTTGATAATGAATTTGTCTTAATCATAGAAACATATATAATATGTCAGCAGATGGGGACCATAAAGCCATCCAGTCTGCCCAGTTTACTTCCTGGTGCATGCCATAGACCCCTGTTGATCAGTGGCTTTCTCTTCAGTTCTTCACTAGTAAGAATTCTCTGTGCTTATCCCAGACATTTACTGTTTTTGCTGCTACCACTTCCACTGGGAGGTCATTTTCAAGCATCCACTTTCCTTTCTGCTAAATAAAAATATTTTGATATTTTAAAGGCATGTATGTTAGGATTCCTTTAAAAGCCTGGTCTACCTTAATATAGCCCACAAGGGATCCTGTTTACAGGGCATTTCCCCTGAGCAGAGGGATAATGAGCTAGGGCCCCAGAGGGAACAGGAGGCCCCAGATTAGAGGAGAAGGAAGTAGGAGTTAGTTAAAACTAGTTATCTGTGAACTACTGCATTTTTCTTTCCAGCACTGTTGAAGATAAGCAGTTGTTTGTTTGCTTTATTGCAAATAATAAAGGTTTCTAGAAGAACAACCGTATTCCCATTTGCCTGCCCTCCAGTAAGCCAAAGACTGCTCGTGCTGTGTGTCAGTGATTTTATTCCTGAGTCTACCCATTTGTAGCCTTCTCTCATGACTTCTTGTTCTAGATCTTCCTTTCCACTGAAAAAATGATTTTTCTTTTGCATTATTTATACCTTTGAGGTATTTGAATAGCTCTATCATATTCCCTCATTTTTCTCCTGTCTGCTACAGTATACATATATAGGACCCTAGGTCTCATCTCATAGGATTTTAAGTACAGACATTTTGTACCATTTCCATAGGTCTTTTCTGGACTGCCTCTACTTCAGGGGTAGGCAGCTCCGGTCCTCGACTGCCACAAACAGGTCTGGTTTTCAGGATGTCCACAGTGAATATACATATGAGAGATTTCATCCACAGCCTCCATTGTATGCAGATATATAGCTTGTTGTTTGTGGCACTTGAGGTCCAAAGTTGCCTACCCTTGCTCTGCTCTGTCTTTATCCTTTCGGAAATGTAGGCTCCAGATCTAGACACCATTCATCTGGCGAAGTCTTGCCAACGACCTGTATAGCAGCATTTCTTGACTCCTTTTTTTGTACTGGTTCTGCTTCGCCCTGTGCTTGTGCACTCTAGCATTCCTCTCACTCTGGCTCTTGCAGGTTTTCATTACGTTGAGGTCACTGGATATGATCATGCCAGAATCTCTTTCCAGTATCTCAGCCCCCATCGTATATTGTGTCCTTCGGTTTCTGCACTCGAAATGCATGGCTGCACTTTTTTGCATTGAAACGTGTCTGCCAAACACTGAAGCAGGCCTCGAGCTTTCTTAGATTGCTTCTCATTCTTTCTGCCTTGTCACAGACCTTAGTGTCATTTGTAAAAGGACAAACTTTTCCTACAAATTCCTCCACAACATTTACTCCTTGGGGAATTGTATGCAAAATACTTTAAAATTCTGCAAACAAAAACTTAAAATTCTGCATAGTGCATATTGGTCAAAATAACACAATATGCATGGCAGTCTTTAAGTAATTAATTTAAAATGTAATACAGAAAAAAATTATTACTTAAAGATGCAGAGTTTTAAATACTTTGAGCATAATTTCTCTAGAAGTTCACTGTAAGAGTGTCTCTTACACCCTCTCGCCCTACTCTGGCCAGTCTCGTTTCACTTTGGCCTCTCAGGCCCCAATTCCGCCACCTGCCACTATCTCTCCCCTCCCCCTCTAGGCTCAACTCCTTCCACTCCCAAAGTTTGACCCTGCTCTCACTACTGCCACTCATATAGGCTCCCTGTGTCACACATGTACGCGCACACACGCTCCCTCTCTCTCATGCACGCAGACACACATGCCCTCTCTCTCATGCGCAGACACACATATCCCCTCATAGACGAGCCCTCTCTCTCTCACAGACCCCTCCCCCATGCTCCCTCATACAGACTCCGCCTCTCTCGCAGACACACACCCCCTCATTCAGGCTCCCTCTCTCTCACACACACACCAGACAGGCTCCCTCTCTCTCTCATGCATATACCCTCACACAGGCTACCTATGTCTCTCACACAACCCTGCACACTGGCTCCCTCTCTCGCTCCCCTCCCCCTACACATAGGCGCTCTCTCTCGCTCCCCTTCCCTTACACATAGGCGCGCTCTCTCTCTCTTACCCAGAAACACACACATCCCTTCACACAAGCTCACTTTCTTACACATACACTCACCCTCATAAGTCTCCCTGTCTCACAAACAAGCACCTTCACATACACACAATCCCTTTTTCACACACATAAATACACTCCTTCACAGTCTCCACACCCTCACCCACGCGCCCTTACGCATGCGCTCTGTCACCCTCCAGGCTCACAGTCTTACACACATATGCACACACTCGCTCTCACTGGGATCTGCTCCATCTTTGCCGCGAGCAGGGCGGTCTCTGCTCACGGTATGCCGGAGCCTGCTCCTTCTTTGCCATGAATGGGATAGCCTCCACTCGTGGCACACCGGCACTTGCTCCTTCTTCGCCGCAAGGGGAGGCCATCCCGCTCATTGCGAAGATGAAGCAGGCCAGGCGTGCCATGAGAGGAGGCTGTCCTGCTCAAGGCACGCCCTGACCTGCCAAATTCTGCGCAGCTGCACAGCCGGAGAATTCTGTGCTCTGCAGTAGCACAAAATTCCAACAGGAATAAACAGTGCTCATAAAGATATTGAACAGAGCTGACCCTAAGTCAAATCCTTCTTCTTTGAATTCCGAGCAAAAGAACTTTTGTAAGATTTCTGCCTTCTGCTGGATGAATCTTCACTAATCTTACTTTCTCCTTTTATCTTTGTTCTTCTCCTTTGGTTTTTCATCTCTCTCTTATTTCTAAAGAATGATTTATCCTCCCCTTTTATTAGCTAGGCAAAATTTTCCCTCTGTTTAGAGCTTTTGGTCATCTAACTTAGGAGTACTAGAGCCTCAGAAAGTGTAGCACCTCATTAGTCCATTAAAATAATGCACAAGTCTCTGTTTTTGACAGTGTTCAGTAGGGCAATTGCAAACCACGGAATAGAAATTGAAAAGTAAAGCAAAAGCCGAGGCTCTAGGTGCTTTAAAGGAAACTGGATTAATAAAATCACTAGGTCATATTGTTTCATCTGCTAGTAAGATGGTGGTACCAGTAAAGACCGGGGAGATTAAAAACATGGTTAAGAGGTTGACTTTCTTCCTAAGTGATAAATTTCCCTTTGAGTTGTTTAGAGAGTGAGCCAAGTAGAATGAGAAATATAGTAGTGGGTACAGATGTGGAATAATTTATGTATTGAGCAAATCAATATCTAGCAATATATATTTCTGTAAGTTTTCTTCACTTATAGAAATAGGTAAAAAGTCTGCAGTCTTTCCTGGAAAGAAAGAAAAATCTTCATGACCTCTGTATCTATACTTGCACTTGAGTCCACCACCAAAGAGTTTAATTGACACTGTCTTAGTTCATTCTAATACAATTTTGTTCTTGACAGTCGGGGGACTTTTTTGTATTTATAGTACATGGCCTGTTAGAACTTCCTTTGACCCCTGAGAAACTGAAAATTTGCGAGAGAGAGCTTATAGGGACAGTGTATGCCTTTTTTTAATAAGGCAGGGATTGATGCCTTTCACAGTTCAGGGGTTAGGTAAACAGCAGTCCTTCGGTTCAAGGCTTTCCATGTTGGATTGTTTATTTATACAGATCTCAGAAGGTTAGGTTAGCAGTTTCAGCATCCCTAGGGAACTTTCCTGACCATGTGGTAACCTTTGCTCCCTGAAAAGAACACTCTGATGCTGTACATGTAGTGATGCAGCATCTCCTTTGCAGAATGGAAAGCTACATGGTCCTGCCACCTGGAGACAGGGCTCACTAGGCAATCTTAAATGAAAAACAAAACAAAAAATCGTGGTGTCTAACAGCTATGGGTCAGGCTTCAAGGTTGACCTCACGTAACTATACCTGTTCCAAACCTAGCTGCCCATGTCTAAGGTTTCAGAAACCAGTGTATCTGATAGAGGCAGTTAAACTCAAAAAAGTAATAAAAGCATAGACTACGATGGCAGATAAAAAAAAACAACCCCCCCCCCCCCCTCGAAGCCCATATTACCCAAGGATATGTACGTCAGGGAAGAAGCTACTATTTGGCTTTAATATTAGTCCAGCGAGAGGCCCAAGCTGTGTACTGGTAAGAGTTAAGCAGTATGAAAGATGTTCACCTGTCTCTGGCAGTGGTGCTTGCTGCCTTCCAGTGTTCTTCCAGTTTGACATTGAATTGAGTGACATTTGTGTAAATGACAATGATCTGGGGTGGATTATCCTGAGCTCTGGGAAGTCTGGTCTGGTTTAAGTGGAGAAGGGTGACAAAGGGAGAAAGTCACATTGTATAGTATCAAAAAAATAAATAATAAAAAGGGGGAAAAGGGGGGGGGGGGGGAGTGAAATTTGTGAATGTGGGCAACTAAATGACAAGGCAGAAAACATCCCCTAGTCTAATATGGCATCTATTTTATTTTTAGTAGAAGTCATTAGCACAATAAGTTTTCCAAACGTCATGCTCTGAAGGCTTTCACATCTGTGTCTTGCATTCTTTAAAGCAGTAGTGCTAAATATTTTCCTAATGAATTAACTTGTCTGTTTATCCTCTGAGTGCTTTTTATTTTTCTGCCAAATTTATCACATGCTGCTTTGGTTTTTGGATTTTTTTCACTCTAGGATGATGATTAAGAGGTATCCATTCTTACTATTACAATACCTTGAATAAAGTTATTTTTTTGTAATGTGTGCTTTTCATTGGAAGCTGCTTTGGTATTAAAATTTGATTGTGAAGTTACTTTCCTTCTCACAAAGTTTTGTAAAAATTGTGCTTTTACTTGCCCAGGGTTTTTTTTCTATGTATGTTAGAAATACTTCCCTATACACAGAGGGTATGGCTTTCTTTTAACTGATCTAGTCTGATGTTTTTATGTATGCAAAATACTGGATCTTTTCCTGGATAGCAGAAATAAAGAAATAATCTTTTGTTAACAGTTTTTAAGATCTCAGCACCTAATCTTTAATTCTAGTGTATAGCAGACATATATGATTGCCCTCTTTACTTCCTCCCTAGGAAGAACCGGAACGGTTCCAGGACCTTTGCAGGCAAGACAGATGTTTTCTTTAAGAAATGGTCTGTTTGTGCTAATAACAAAAATTTCTAACATATCAAGTTTCTCTGTTCAGTTCATCTCTCTAAAAGATCATCTTGTAAATTTGTTTCATAATGCTGTTTGCCTGCCATATCTTCACCAATCTCCAGTCGTGTATTAGATCCCAATTGTCATATCAGACATGTCTTGTAAACAGGCTTTTAATAACCTGCTACATATGTGATTTTTATATATATTTTACTTTTTATAGCAGCTCTGAAATCCATTTTGTTTAACCACAGGTTGAAGGGGTTAACTTTGCTCCCTGTCCTGCATTTTGAAAGAAGTGTTTTAGATTTGAGGACTTGGTGCTGTTCCTCTGCAGGAGCCACACTGGCCAGAGGTTTCTAGAGGACCGGCAGCAACCTCCATGTCAGAGTCTGGCAGGAGTAACTGCTCAGCTGGATTAGGTTTCAGCATAATGCTCTCGATAGGGATCAGAACAGCATCCCTAAAGTGCACAGGGAGGCTAAAATGCCAAGTATCCAAGACGAATGATTTGTTTGTATTTTTTCAGAGATTTTCTAAAACCACACTCCCGCCACCCCCACCCACGTCAGTCCATCTGTCTGTTTCATTTAACAGAAACCTATATTTCTGAGCTAATGCATGCACTTGGCAGTGAAGATAACCTCTGTCTATTCCCTTCAGTTGTCTTGCTCTTTTTATCACATTAATACTGATAAAGAAATACATTGTGCTCCTTAGTTTTCTCTTTGTTGAAAATTGAATAAAAAAAGGATGTATTCAATGCAGCTCAATATTTTCTCTCTTATAAAATAAAAAAGTCTTGTTTCAGCTTAATTTGGTGAGCCATGTCCAATTTGGCAGTGCTGACCCTACACCAGATTTAGTCAGTTCTCATTAGGGTGGGGAAGACCATGTTCAAAGCCATTTACACTAGTAAAAACCCCTATTTTACCCATGTAAATCGGGTGCCTGAGTATTGCTTTCCCTCAAAGCGGCCAAAAGTCTGCACAATGTTCCACAATGCGGAGACTTATAGCTGCATCAAGAGGAGGCATTACCGGGGCGCGTTTAGGTGAAGGGGAGAAAGTAATGCAAGAAGATTGTATTTTCAACACTATTTGCATTATCAATGTTTAAAAAAAAAAAAAAAAAGTACCCACAGCAAATAAAGTGCAAATGTCTGTAGGTACTTTATATTTGTGGCATGTTTCAGAGTGAAAGGGCGTGCCTACTCTCTCTTTGCAACTGGGGGCAAAGTACATGCAGTTTGAAAGTGGCCCTCAACGCTCAAAACTTGTTTTGTACTATAAGAAAAGCTCTGTCATAATTGCTATGTGGTGCCACTAATGGAAATAAGCTGTGTCTTTGCTACTGACCTACTTCCAGAAGCAAGCCTTCCTTTAGATTCCTTTGCCTTTTCTTAAACCCAGTATCGCCAAACGCATGGCAGGAGTTTATTTCTAATCGTGGTATGTTTTCATGTGTATTACCTTTTTGTAGCAATAGCTTAGGGTGCATGCTCCTATTTCACAAAATGCTTTAGTCCTTTGTCCACCTTATCAAGGGGGTCTTAAAAAAAAATAATTTAGCAAAATCCAAGAAGAACAAAATATATTTTAATGTTTTTGCTTGAATGATAAATAATAAATAGTATATATGATTATATGTGTGTGGTAAAAAAAAAAAAAAGTGCACATGTGTGTGTAGAAAGTCCAATACATGTAGTTTCCCTCCCTGACATAGTGCCACTCTCTTATTTTCTTGTGGGTAAAAGTACGAGTATTGTGAAACAGTGAGTGCACTTTTATCCGCATATTTAGGGAGAGGACCAATAATCAAACTGTTTTAAAAGAATAGTGGAGTAAAACACGATTTGATTATTGCCCCCCCCCCCCAAATATGTGGATAAACATGCACAATTGTTTCACAATACGTATTTATTTATTTCAAATTTATATGTCTCTTATCAATATTGCTAAGTGATTTACAAAACAACATTCACAAATCAAGGGACATCGTGCTCGCCTCGACAAGATGGAAAAAGCTCTTCAGGGCAAGAAAGTTGAGCCATTGAAGTTGGCATTGGTGACATCGATGCCGAAGGACCTTGGAGCTGCATCAGTGGACACTGAGCCATTGACATCAGTGGGGCAGTTGGCTCAATTGATGCTGCCGGCAGATAGGGGCACCAGGGACCAGCCTCTGTTGGTCTCTTCCAGGTTGAGGACATCAGGTTCATAATCATCAACCTTGGCATCAGGGAAAGACCAGGCTGAGCACCAAGGAAAGACGTCAATGCACCTTTGATGTACTGTGCCAGGCTCGGGAGTGAGGAGCGCCTATCCTTCATTGATGCTGGGGGTCCGCAATGGGCTCCACTGGTCCTGGTGTCAGTCGCCGATCTACCTTAGAGATCCAAGGAAATTCTGGCCACCCTTCCTGCCTCCCAGTCCGTTTTGGCATTGGCTACTTTTGAGGAGGAGTTGAGTGGAGAGTCTAGCTGGCAGTCATTCGGGCCCTGCGGGGCATCGAGCCAGCAGCACTGGTATCAATGCTCACACTGTCCTTGCTGGAACCGCTGCTGGAACGGCTCAACGTTCACATCGATGTGTTACCGATCCAGCTGGTGGCGGTCACCAGGAGACCATCAATGCCTGGTGGGACACCAATGCTTGCCCCAACTGATGTGCTCGTTGCTGGTTGCTCTGAGGAGGAAGCTCCATCGAGACTGGCAGTGGCACTGAGGCCTGCATCCCCCCATCCAGATTTTCCGGGGCCAGCACCGGTGTCTGGGCCTCTGGACGAAGGCTGAGCACCCAGGGCCCCATCCCTTGTAGATTACAGTGAGGATGAGGCCTCATATGACCCCTTGGAGGACTACACTGCAGAATTCTTCTCAGAGGACTCGGAGGGTCTCTCCTCAGAACAGTCTCCTCCAGAGGAACGAAGGAGGTCTCCGCCTGAGGGGACCTAGCCTTTGCAGGTTTTGTAAGGATGATGGCAGAAGACATCCCTTTTCAGTTAATGATGGAGGGAGGACTCCAGACACAAGATGGAAATCCTTCAGTTTGAGGGGGCTCCTAAAGATGATATGGCATTCCCAGTACACAAGATCTTTTAAGGAGTTTCTGGTGAGGATTTGGGAGCACGCCCTCACAGTTCCTCCTGTAATCAGGAAGGTGGATGGGGTTTACTTCATCCAACAGGCTACTGGATTCGAAAACATCAACTGGTACACCAATCGGTAGTGGTCAAATCCACTTTCAAGAGGGCCAAGTGCTCTCGGACCTATGCCTCAGCGCACCCGGGACAGGATCACAGAGCTATGGACACTCTTGGGAGGAAGGTATTTCAGAGGACAATGCTCCTTGCCCACATTGCCTCCTACCAGCTCTACATGAGCCAATACACTTGCAACCTCTGGAAGCAGGTGCAGGAGGTGGCTCAGTGGCTACCTCAACAGCAGCAAGACACCTTATTGTCGCTGGTGAATCAGGGCCTAGAGTGAGGAAAACACGAGGGTACACTCCACCTATGATGATTTTGAAATGTTAGCAAGAGTCTCTGCATTGAGAATCGGTGCCTGCAGAATGGCATGGTTGTAGATTTCTGATCTCCAACCATGCCAGGAGATGGATCTCTTCGGAGATAAGATGAGGGATATGGTGGCCTAGTTTTGGGATCATCATGAAACCTTCCAGCATCTCTCCACTGGCACTTCAGACATGCCCTCCTCAACTAGGAGGTTTGTAAGGCAGGGTCAGAGGAGGTCTTTCTACCACCAGAGGAAGTACTATCCTCCAGCCCCTCTCTCTCATTCACAGAGGGTGAGCTGAGGGCATCCCAGGTAGCAGTGAACTCCCAAGCCCCAGCCAGCACCCCAGCCAAATCCTGGGGCGAGGTTTTGACTGGATCATAGGAAGTATAAGCCAGCCACTTGTACCCGAGATGCTGGAGGCTATAGTTCTTTGCAAATCGGTGGCCCAGTTTAATATCGGACCAGTGGGCTTTGTCCATCGCCTGCCAAGGCTACTGATTGAACCTTTTGGGTGTCCTGCCAAATTCTCCTCCATGTCCATTTTGGGAGCCGATAGTACATTAGGAGGTACTGTTAAGGGAGCTCTCTACCCTCTTAATGGCCAGAGCAGTTGAGCCTGTCCCACCAGGACACAGAGGGCAGGGATTCTACTCCCAGTACTTCCTGATTCCAAAAGAACAGGGGCATCTCTCAAGCAGGGGCTGATCTGTCCTTGTGATTGACCATCTGGGTGCTGGATTCATTAGGGTTCGTCATTAACTATCTGAAGTCCCATCTCAGCCCATCACCTCAATTGGACTTCATAGGAGCCCTGCTAGACATGGCTCAGGCAAAAGCCTTCCTGCCATGCTCCAGGGCGATCACCTTGGTGTCCATAATGGCGATGATTCAATAGAGCTTGCAGGTTTCAGCTTGGCACATGTTGAGGCTGTTGGACCACATTGCTGAAACCGTCCATATCACTCCCTTGGCACGTTTACACATGCACAGAGCCCAGTGGACCTTAAGGTTGCAGTGGCGCCAGGCCATGCAGGATTTTCAGGCTCGCATCCACATCACTCCGTCTCTCCAGGACTCCTTGTCTTTGTGGCAGATTCTCTCGAATTTGGATAGGGAATATCTTTCCAAACTCCCCCTACCCAAATTGTCCTTACCATGGATGTGTCCACCCTGGGGTGGGGTTCCCATGTAGAGGGGCTCTGCACCCAGGGTCTATGGTCCGCCCAGGAAGCATGTGTCAAATCAACTTCCTGGAGCTCTGGGTGATCAGGTACGCTCTATTGGCTTTCAGGGATCAGCTGTCCAACAAAATTGTCCTGATCCAAACAAACAACCAAGTAGCGATGTGGTATGTCAACAAGCAGGGGGGCACAGGGTCGTATCTCCTTTGTCATGAAGTGGTCCAGATCTGGTCCTGGGCTCTGTCCTACAGGATGGTGCTCCGGGTCATGTATCTGAATGTAAACTGATGTGATATCTCAGACTGCATGTCAGTATATAAAAAAAAACAAATAAATAATAAATAAATCTGGCTGGAATGGAGAAGATAATAGCAGACAGACTGAGTTGGACTTTTATATAGCTCACGAGTAGTTGCTGGACAAGGGGGTAGCAAATCGGATCTTCCGCCTCTGGGGAAACCCAGACGTGGACTTGTTCACGTCCCCCTGCAACAGGAAGGTGACTCAGTTCTGCTCCCTGTACAGGTCAGATGGCGAACCAGCCTCGGATGCCTTTGCTTGCCATTGGGGAAAGGATCTTCCTTGCGTGTAACCTCGATTTCTCTAGTAACAAAGACTTTCCTGAAGCTTCGAGAGGACCGAGGGACTATGATTCTCATAGCTCCTCATTGGCTGAGACAGATCTGGTTTCCACTCCTTCAGGAGTTGTCCTTCCGAAAACCGATCAGAGACTTCTCCAGATCTCATCACGCAAGATCAGGGCAGACTCCGGCATCCCAACCTCCAGGCTCTGTTGCTCACAGCCTGGATGTTGAGAGGCTGATTCTGCAGCTGCTTGATTTTTCTGATGGTGTGTCTCAGGTCCTGGTAGCTTCTAGAAAGCCTTCCACTAGAAAGTCCTACAGACTGAAGTGGAGGAGGTTTTCCATGTAGTGTGAGCAGAAGTCCCTAGATACGTTCTCCTGCCCTAAACAAAAACTGCTTGGTTATCTTCTGCACCTGTCAGGGGCTGGTTTAAAAATGAACTCTGTTAGAGTCCACCTAAGTGCTATTGGCATATACCACCGAGGTGTAGATGGTACGCCCATCTCTGTAGAGCTTATAGTTGTACACTTCACGCAGGGCCCTGCTTCAGTTGAAGCCTCTCCTAAGGCCTCCCACTGTGTCTTGGGACCTCAGTGTTGTGCTTACTCAGCTGATGAAAGCTCATGATGAGCTGCTGCGTACCTGTGACCTGAAGTACCTGACCTGGAAGGTCATATTTTTGGTGGTGGTCACTTCAGCACACAGGGTCAGTGAGATCCAGGCCTTAGTGACTTATCCACCTTATACCAAGTTTTATCATAATAGGGTGGTGATGGATTTCCATCTTAACCAGTCAGTCATCCTGCCAACATTCTTTCCTAGGCCCCATTCGCACCAAGGCAAACGAGCACTGCACAGTTTGGATTGCAAGAGCACCTTAGCCTTCTACCTGGAGTGGACAGAAGCCCATAGACAGTCCACCCAACTTTTCATCTCTTTGACTGGAATAGTTTGGGAGCTGCCATTGCTAAACAGACACTATCCAGTTGGCTAGCAGATTGCATCTCCTTCTGTTATGCCCAGGTGGGACTGCATCTTGGGGGGTCTTGTCAAAGCTCATTTTGTCAGAGCCATGGCAACGTTGGTGGCCCACTTGCGAGCAATTCCTGTGGATGAGGTCTGCAAGGCTGCGACATGGAGTTCTCTCCACACATTCTCATCAAACTACTGTCTGGATAGGGATGGCTGACATGACAGTAGGGTTTGCCAGTCTGACCTCTGGAATCTCTTTGAGGTGTAGAACCCATCTCTTCCTGCCTAGGGCTTATTGTTTGGGTTCAGGCTGTCTCCCCCTCTTTTACGAACAGCACTGTGATTGTGCCCGTTGGCACCTGGTTGGTGTTGGATGGTCCTCTTTTTTTGTTGGGGAGCAGCTTGTAGCTAGGGGTTCACCTATGTGTGAGGACTACCATTCTGCTTGTCCTAGGAGAAAGGAGAGTTGCTTACCTATAGCAGGTGTTCTAGGACAGTAGGAAGTTAGTCCTCACAAAACGCACCCGCCACCCCACAGAGTTGGGTTTCTCCTGTTTATTATTTTATTTTTTATCGGAATTCTATGCTGTGAGACTGCAGAGGGACCCCGCGTGGACGCATGATATAGGGCATGCTGGGCATGCTTAATGTACCTAGTCAAAGTTCTGGAAACTTTGACATAAGTTTTCCCTGCCGGGCTCCATCCGATGATGTCACCCATGTGTGAGGACTAACATCCTGCTGTCCTAGGAGAACACCTAGTGCAGGTAAGCAACTCTGCTATACTCTTCAGCTATTATTAAATAAGCCTGTTTGTTAAAGTTTATCAAGGATTTCCTCCAACAGTGCTCCAACTGCCTCAAATTTTTTTTTAGGGAAATTAAATCAGAGTTAAACTACGGAGCTTTATAGATGCTTCTTGATGATATTAATTTAAAAGAAGAAACTGTATTTAGCGCAAAATCAAGGGAAGATTTCCAAAGATCTACTGCAGTTGAAATGTTAGATGGAGTAGATTCAATTAATTTTTGTTAAAAAAAAAAAAACAAACAAAAAAAACTTTGCCAAAAACTTCTGTTTCAAATTTACTATGGTTCTTGCAAGAAGAAATTTCTGGTTTAGTACAATTAATGGGAATGATGAATTGAATCTGTAAAAGAATGAAAAAATTGGCAGACCAATTGGCCATGGTATAATCAATCAAATAACTTGAAAAAACATTTGAGTTTTGTCTGGTAAAATTAAAATCAAGGGAGTGGCCCAATTTATGAGTAGCTTTACTAATTTGTTATTGCCAGCCCATGGCTTCCATAGTGGCCA
This sequence comes from Rhinatrema bivittatum, assembly GCF_901001135.1. NCBI lineage: Eukaryota > Metazoa > Chordata > Amphibia > Gymnophiona > Rhinatrematidae > Rhinatrema > Rhinatrema bivittatum. The sequence continues at coordinate 418,113,220 of NC_042618.1, read as the reverse complement.
AAAAAAGTGGCAATTATCATAGTGCAGTTGGACATAAACATGAATATTAAATTTTCCTAAAATAAAAATTTCCTTCAAATCAGCATTAAAAGAAGGTAAAATGACAGCAATGGCAGTTGGATCTTTGCTAAGATTAGTAGGGGGAGAATAAACTGCATATTCCCCACTGTTGATTAGAAATTGCTAACATTTCAAAATTCAAAGAACTATTTGAAAATATAGTAGCCATTTTAAAAACTCTTTTGATCAAAATAAGGAGACACCTCCCTGTTTCTGTGCATGGAAAAAAGGGTGGTGGTAGGTCGGGGAAAGTCCATGCAGAGATTTCATTTTGAAATCTCTGCACCTGATTTCACACATGGACTTTGCAGCTGCAAATTACGTTTGTATTTTTGCATGTTGGCTACATTTTTGAAGAGAAACTCCATGAGAAATTTCCCTTTGAAAATGAGCTTGCAATCTCATGGATATAAAATAACTTGCAGGACTGCAAGCTCCATGGGGAGATTTTATTACTGCCCTCCATATTTCTAAATCAGTGGTTCAGAAAATGCGGTACTACTGCTCTTTTGCCGAGTATTCAGATCTCCGAAAGATGTTCTTAAAGGATTGCCTCATTAAAATCTTGCAAAATCGTGCTTTTTTTTCCTTGTGAAGTTTCTGTAAATTGGTGATGTCATCCTTTGAGAAGATTAAAACCTTAAATTAATTTTTGAGGTGGGAGTACTAGCACCCTAAACTTGCTGCTGGCTTGAATAGAATTAAATGGACAGTTGTAATAATATTGAAGAAAAATGTTTCCAGTTGACAGGTAAGAATAGCATGAATATTCCTGATAACTGTATACAGTGTACAAAGCACTAGAATGCTATGCATTTTATGAGACTAGAGACATGTAGTTCATATTTCAAACAGCCCGTCCTCCCTACTTAAGCTTGACATGTCTGAATTTTTTAGCTTTAAAAGGGGATTAAACCATACTGCTGGCCTCTTGACATATTGGTTGTAAAACATTAATAAATAACACTTTATTAGAACTGTCAGCTTGAGAAATAAATATTTTCTGACTTTACAGGGTTGTTCTGGGGTTAGGATATTTATGGTATCTTTGTAAATTTTATTTTATAGGATCTTGGCAAAAATTGACATGAAGTCTTGCACGTTATTTTGAATCTAAATCTTAGTTATTTCTTTTTACCTCATGACCTTACCTCACCAATCCATGCAGAACATTACCAGGGACTGATTTACTAGGGTCTTTTTCCTTTTCTATATCTATGGGGGAAAAAGCTTTAAGGAACCAGGTCCTAAGAGGTGGTCTTATGTTCGGAGAAAATGCTGATCAGATGTACCGCCCTGTTAGAGGGATTCCTGATATCCACTATCAAATTCTGAAGCAAAAGGCAAACATATATCTCCCTTTGAAATGTCAAGTGACTCTAAAAGTAGCAGCTGGCTATCCAAAATCAACTGTTTTTAAACTAGACACTAGCTGAGCAGCCAATTTATACCTGAAAAGTTATGGAAATTTTTCAGATACAAAGAAAACAAATTGTAAAAATAAAGAATGGCTGAGCAATTTGCTTATTTGTTTCAGGCAATATAATTCTTAAAATAGTAATTATATTCTAAACTTGAATTTTCGTAAACTGTGATACTTTTTAAAAGGATAATTTTCAATGCCATTTTCTCTGGGTAAAGTAGTGCTTTGCCCATGGAAATGGGCTTTCAGAAAAATGCCAGCCCTGTATATGGATAAACTTATGCACACAATGCCACTACAGGCGTAAATTTACCCACAGTGAGAGGAGGCGCTCCGGGGGGTGGGTATGAGGAGGGGCTTGCAGTTAAGTGCCTACATTTGAATTATCATAAATATGCACGTTTGTTTCTCAGAAAAGCTACCATCAGAAGTTAGCAGGTGTAAATGTGTGAGTAGTTTTCCAGAGATAATTTTAAAAGTGAAAATCCGTGGATCTTTTCACTTTGAAAATTAGGACAGAGTCATTGGGTAAAAGATACCTATGGACCTTGCAACAATGTGTGGGCATTTAAAAAAAAAAAAATTACTCCCTAAAAGACAAACAAAAAAGATGTTATAGGAGCTGAACTTTAAAGACCACACAGATCCCTTCAGAAGATCTAAATAGGTAACTGTAAGGTCTCAAAAGCTCATGAGCTTCAACATCTTGTTTGTTTTTTTTTGTCCTTGAAAAGAATCACAGCTTATTAAGAGGATAAATTTCAAACTACTCATGGCGGTATATATGCATGTATGTGGCCGTGTGCATATTTACTATAGTATTTTATAATATGCATTCGTTTTATAAAATATACGAAATTCTTTCGTACAACATACGCACGTAAGTAGGCTTGCGTGGAAATACATGCAATACATTGAAACCACATATATCAATGGATTGAACACACATACTTTACCCACGTATTTCAAATATATATGTGCCTATATTTTATGCTTGAAAATAAACCAGGACTTATTTATGTAAGTCTGAATTTATATACGTAAGTTGGCCAATGTTAAACCAGGCGCATGTCCAGGAAATTTACTAACTTACCAATTAGTCCTTTGGTTCACCCAGTCTTTCTGGGGGTCATCGAGACCCTACTGGTTCTTAAGCCTGAACAACCCCCAGTCCACCCAGACCTCCCACCTTGTCAGTACTACACAATAAACACGTGTAATATTATCTACGTCATGCAAACTTTTAAATTAGCAACTTATGTATGTAACTGTTAGCTCTGCCCTGAAATGCTCCTAGCCCATCCCCCCCCTTTTTTTAACATATGTATATGAGCTTGCCAAAGTGGACATGCGCATGTATTTTCAACTGTTATAAAATACGGAATACATGAGCAGAGGCTGCTTGCACATGTATATAGCATATACATGTGTATACCACCGTTACACATGAATGATTTTAGAATAGTCCTTCAGGCTCTGCTATTTTCCAAGCTAGATTACTGCAATGCCCTACTATTGGGCCTTCCAACTTAGATGACCTGCCCGCTACAGCTCTTGCAAAATGCAGCAGCACGGCTATTAACAGGAAGTAAACAGCACAACCTATTACCCCAATCCTGAAAGAACTGCACTGGCTCCCCATCTATTATGAAACACAGTTTAAATGCTTAACACTAATTCATAAATCATATGGGGAAAAAATAGAATGGTTAAACGCGGCTTTGCACATCCATACTCCTCGACGCAACCTATGATCCTTAGGTAAGGCCCTGCTATCTATCCCATCTCCCAAACTGACACATTTAAACATGGTTCGTGACAGGGCACTGTCTCTTGCAGGCCCAGGAATATGGAGCACACTTCCAGATGACTTAAGGCTGGAAACTCATCTATGTACTTTAAAAAAAACCCAAAACTTAAGACATGGCTTTTTGAACAGGCTTTTTAAATTAAAGTCATTCCCCTTTCCTCCCCCTTCTTTCCTTTGCCTCATTTTAATTGTTAATGTTATTTTTTAAATATTTAAGAATTTGTTAAATTTTTAACTGATTGTATTTTAAATAATGATTATGTACTTTAGAAATAGTTTTATTTTACATAATGTTTTGTATTTTGGTTTGAATATTTGAAGATGTAAACCGATATGAAGTTTTTTACAAATACCGGTATAAAAAAGTGTATATATAAAATAAATAAATGCATGCAACGTTTTGAAAATTCATCTTTAAGCTTCAAGTTTTCCCCAAACAATATGGCTGGTAAAATTGCACTAAAGAATGGAAGAGATTCTTAAACTTTAAATATGAAAATTCATTTTTATGGGAAAAAAATTCTCGTTGGGTTTACTTTTATAATAATAATCTTTTATGTCTTGGTTAATCGTGGATCTTGCCCTGAATTCTATAGAGGACACTTCTTGGTCATACAGGGGCATTAGTAGAAGGTTAAGGGTAGAGTACATTGAAGCTGTTGATATAGGCCATTTGTTCTTAACTACTATTACTTTGAAGCTTATTAAGGGGTACAAAACCAGACCACCACTGCATGGGAAAGGGGAGCTAGAACAATTGAAAGCAACCACCATCTGCATCACACAAAACAGTAACCTCAAGCAGCACATCCTCGGATTACCATTGACTACCATGTTCTGACCTGAAGAAGTCCATTGGAAATGTGCAGCATAATTGTTGCTGCACAGCAGAACCTACGACTGCCACCGTGAGCACAAGAAGAGCAGGAAAGGCAATCTGTGGATGTAAGAGAGCAGGCACCATGAAGGTCAATGGAAGTGCTGTGCTTTCTGTGCCCAGGTTTGTCTCCTATCTTCCTGTTGTGAGGCTTCCTGCTTACAAGTGAAGCCTATGAGATGTTAAATGTAGAGAAGGGATGTGGAAGGTTAGTTTGTGGGGGTGGGGGGCGGGAGATAGTGGGAGTTGAAAGATTAATAGGTATGCAAGTATGAGGGGAAAGATTAGGAAGAAAAGGGAAATTGTGGTGTGGGGAGTCATAGAGGGGGAAGATGGATGGTTGGGAAGATTGAGGGAGAGCAAGAGAGAGAGAAGGCTTAGAGCCAGAAAAGAAGAGATGGTATGCTCAGGTCAGTGGAAGAAGAAAAAAGGAAATGTAGCAGTGGGAAATGGGCAGATAGGTGAGAAAGAAGACAGGTAAAATATTGCAAATAAAGGGAGAGAGAAGATGAAGAGATGAAATGAGAATAAAGAAAGCTATCAGAGACAGTTAAGGGATAGATGAAAAGAGGGGATAAGCAAAGAAGAAAATTAAAAATTAAAAGAAGAGACAGGAAGCAAAGCAAGAAGACAGACAAGATGAAAGCAGAGAAGAGATTGTGGGGAAAAAAATCTTCTTACAATTAAGGTAGGAATGAAACAAATGTACGTTTAGTATTTCTAATAGATTTTGAATTTGGTGAACCTGGGGGTACTTGAGACATCTCAAACTCTTGAAAGGAGTACAGAAATCATGCAAGGTGAAGAACCACTGATGTATGCTTTCCACATCATTGAAAGGGAAAATGAATCTTTTTTTTGTGGGGCAGGGGGACCCAGCAATATCCTCCTGAGCCTTTGTGCTTCTTCCTCAGTCGGAACAGGAACTAGGATCTGGCTCAATGAGCTTACTTTTTGCTGCCTGGAGATTATATATCCACTTCCTACTCACTTAGCCCAGTCATCACAACAGTAGCCCTCAGCTGGGGGCCATGCACAGGGCTGCTACCAGACCCCTGCAGTCATAGACCCTATATCTGGTCACTAGGTGCCACTGCTGCAAGATGACATGAACCCCTTTCGCCCAGGAGCTGTGAATGCTTCCTTCAGCATCTCCAGCCCATGAAGCAGAAGACTTGATCGAGGTCTTCTGTATGGCATGGCACTGCCTAAGGAAAAACAGTTCTGGCACCAGTCAGATCTTTGAGTGTGAAACAAAATAGGAATTTCCAAATTTAAACTTGAGTGGGTCACATCTTGCATCAGGCATATAGAGTGAGAAGAAAGAGAACAAAGGTCTGTTTGTCTCTAAAACCTGCTTGTGTTTGCAATGGGTGGTAGGGTACTGCATTGTTTTTGTTATTATTTGTGCATTAATTCCTCTTTTGCTTCTTCTATTATTTATCTTGAGCTAGATGTACTAAAGGAGGGCTTCCCAAACTTTTGGCTAAAGTGTGACTCCATTTTAGCACTTTAAAATTCACATGACTCCAGAGGACGACCAAAGCAAATTAACGGAGGTGCAGTCTTCTTCCAACAATCACTCCATTCTTACCCTCCTCACACTCCAGCTGAACCCTTCTCTTAACCTCCACCCTCTCTAGTCCATCCTCTCTCTCAACCTACATCCTCTCCAGAAGACCTTGTCTCTTAACTTCCTCCTTTCCAGCTGATCACCTCTTACAAATCCCAGCTTCTCTCACCTCCCCAGTCCATCCCCTCTCTCTTACTTCCAGCCCTTCTCACATGCCCCCAGCTGATCCTCTCTTGCCTCCATGCCATTCTTATAATCCTCACCTGATCATCTCATATCCCCTCCCTCTCATTCCATTCCCCATTCTGTCCTCATTATTCCTATCTTCTGTCTCACCTCCCTGCTCCTTTCTTACTTCCCCATGTTGATCTTCGACCATTACCCTTCTCTCAAATTCCACAGACAATTCCTCTCCATCTGATCCAATCCTCAAACCCCTCCTGAATCAGATCTCCCCTTTCAACAGCTGCTCCTCTAAATATTCCCCTGGTCAGAGTTAGTGATGATATTTTCCTTTGGGTCCTCGGCCAAAGGTGGATGACCCAAAGGTCTAATGGAGACCCAATGGTTTAATGGAGAAGGTTTTCATGGGTAATGATTCAGATGGACTGAATCAAATCACGGTGAACCTAGAAGATGTGGTAGGCCTGATTGACAAACTGAAGAGTAGTAAATTACCCGGACCGGATGGTATACACCCCAGAGTTCTGAAGGAACTAAAAAATGAAATTTCAGACCTATTAGTAAAAATTTGTAACTTATCATTAAAATCATCCATTGTACCTGAAGACTGGAGGATAGCAAATGTAACCCCAATATTTAAAAAGGGCTCCAGGGGCGATCCGGGAAACTACAGACCGGTTAGCTTGACTTCAGTGCCAGGAAAAATAGTGGAAAGTGTTCTAAACATCAAAATCACAGAACATATAGAAAGACATGGTTTAATGGAACAAAGTCAGCATGGCTTTACCCAGGGCAAGTCTTGCCTCACAAATCTGCTTCACTTTTTTGAAGGAGTTAATAAACATGTGGATAAAGATGAACCGGTAAATATAGTATACTTGGATTTTCAGAAGGCGTTTGACAAAGTTCCTCATGAGAGGCTTCTAGGAAAAGTAAAACGTCATGGGATAGGTGGCGATGTCCTTTCATGGATTGCAAACTCGCTAAAAGACAGGAAACAGAGAGTAGGATTAAATGGACAATTTTCTCAGTGGAAGGGAGTGGACAGTGGAGTGCCTCAGGGATCTGTATTGGGGCCCTTACTTTTCAATATATTTATAAATGATCTGGAAAGAAATACGACGAGTGAGATAATCAAATTTTCAGATGATACAAAATTGTTCAGAGTAGTTAAATCACAAGCAGATTGTGATAAATTGCAGGAAGATCCTGTGAGACTGGAAAATTGGGCATCCAAAAGGCAGATGAAATTTAATGTGGATAAGTGCAAGGTGATGCATATAGGGAAAAATAACCCATGCTATAATTACACAATGTTGGGTTCCATATTAGGTGCTACAACCCAAGAAAGAGATCCAGGTGTCATAGTGGATAACACATTGAAATCGTCGGTTCAGTGTGCTGCGACAGTCAAAAAAGCAAACAGAATGTTGGGAATTATTAGAAAGGGAATGGTGAATAAAACGGAAAATGTCATAATGCTTCTGTATTGCTCCATGGTGAGACCGCACCTTGAATACTGTGTACAATTCTGGTCGCCGCATCTCAAAAAAGATATAATTGCGATGGAGAAGGTACAGAGAAGGGCTACCAAAATGATAAGGGGAATGGAACAGCTCCCCTATGAGGAAAGACTAAAGAGGTTAGGACTTTTCAGCTTGGAGAAGAGACGGCTGAGGGGGGATATGATAGAGGTGTTTAAAATCATGAGAGGTCTAGAACGGGTAGATGTGAATCGGTTATTTACTCTTTCGGATAGTAGAAAGACTAGGGGGCACTCCATGAAGTTAGCATGGGGCACATTTAAAACTAATTCGAGAACGTTCTTTTTTACTCAACGCACAATTAAACTCTGGAATTTGTTGCCAGAGGATGTGGTTAGTGCAGTTAGTATAGCTGTGTTTAAAAAAGGATTGGATAAGTTCTTGGAGGAAAAGTCCATTACCTGCTATTAAGTTCACTTAGAGAATAGCCACTGCCATTAGCAATGGTAACATGGAATAGACTTAGTTTTTGGGTACTTGCCAGGTTCTTATGGCCTGGATTGGCCACTGTTGGAAACAGGATGCTGGGCTTGATGGACCCTTGGTCTGACCCAGTATGGCATTTTCTTATGTTCTTAGCTAGTGGGAAGAGAGGGCTGTTTGATGACAGGGGCAAAATCTTTCTTGTAGATAATGATCAGTGGTGGGTGAGGAGAGATGAGCAGTGGAAATCTCTGCCAGCCCATGCACACTCAGCCCTTCTCTCCTTTCATGGCTTGTCCCAAGCCCAATAGTTATTTGCAAGAGGCAGTGGCATTAGTAATTAAAGTCCACATGGGGCCTGTGTGCTAGTGCAAGCTTTTAGGCTCTCAGTGGCCCCGATCCCTCCTTGCACAGAGCTTCCTGTAACCACAAAAACTCATGCAAGGGCAGTACCATTGCAGGGCCTGTGAGTGCATGCTGGCGCACAGGATCCACGTGACTTACATTGCTAATGCTGTTCAGATATTCAAAGGGATAGCAGTGTTAGTCCAATGTAGCAAAAGTGACTGTTGCTGCTGGTGTCTAAAGAGTACTGCCATTTGAGGTACCTGCATCCCCATCTGAGGTCCGGACCCATAGTTTAGGAAATCCTGCAATATTGTAGTTGTTTATTTTTATGATTTTAGTATTTGTACAAGTTCTTAATTATTTATTTTTTTATAGCTACTTATTTACCAGTATTTTGATCCTATTAATGATTTATTGTATTTTCTTTACTTTCATTGTATTGTTAACCGTTGTGAAGGTCCTACTGATGCGACGGTATATAAAAAAAACCTAATAAACTAGAAACTAGTATTTCCTATTGTGTCTATGTGAAAAATGCTTTAGTTCATCTGGACCCTTTTACAAGAGAGAGTCTCCTTTAATTTTAGAAAATTGGCAGTATCTTATCGGGGCCACCTTCTACTCCAGCTGCAATGGGGAAAAGGAAACAAGTTCCAAAAGGTTTTAGATCCAGTGATAAGAGATTCAGGGTTGTTGACCTGGCAGAAAATCCCCACTGCAGACATTTACATATGAAGTATGCAGATTCCTAACTAAACATATAGTGGGAATAAAAGTCTAAAAGAGAGCAACGTTTTTTCTTTTACTGTAAGCTTGAAGTAATTAGAAAAAGTGCTATCACTATCATAATAACAGCTTACTTAGGATGCTAACTACAAAAGGTTTGGAAGTGGTATCTCCCATGAAGGAAAGCCTTAGTAATAATGTTAAACAGCCAGGGGAGCAAGAATGACAGATACTGCATTCTTTCCAGGTAACTCTCAGTCTTTGTGATGGAGCTGTAGGAAAGTAATACGCTTTGAGACCATCACTGGCAAAAAGCAGAATATCAAATGTTCTTAAATGAATAAAATAAACCTGCAATCAGAGGGACCAAGATTTAAGCTCAGAGAGGTGCTAAAATTCACTTTGTTTATGTACTTCAGAATAAGTACAATAGAACTGTTTGATAGTTCATATTTCCTTCTCTAATATGATATTAAGGGGGGAGGTTTTAGACCCACCACGCCACATGGAGTTTCCTTTTGAAAATGTGCTGGCTGCAGGAACAGGGCCCAAATTTTGGTTCATAGATTTGCACCCACTTTGAAGCAGGTGGAAATATATCCACTGAAAGTGTGTGCAAAGCTTTCTAAACAAAAGCCTTCCCCGGCTTCGCCACAAGTAAAAGTACCCATTTCATGGCCAAGGCAGATATTTTTACCAGCGTTAAGGAGCGGGGCAGTTTTTGGCAGATCTTTTCCCATAGGTTACCCATGGAAGAAGCTTTGAAAATTGCCCTTTAAGGGTTCTATGTGTTGTAGGTTTTCTATGCTATGTCCTGGAAAAACTGTTTAGTATATAGGGTCATAAGTTTGATCAGTTACTATAACGAAAATACATAAGTAACCCTTTATCAATCTCATTCGTATTAGTCAAGTGCAAGTAATTGTTAAACCTATCTTTTTACCTTCCATTTCTTGACGTTATGTTTTTTCAGTAATGCACATAGTGGGGGTAATTTTCAAAGCCATTTATGGATATATCAAAGAAAGGAGGATGGCTCAAGGTGGTAAAGTGAAATTGAAAGGTAACAAAGAGCAATGTGTGGAGAAAGATGAAGAAATAGCAGAAATATTAAACAAATGCTTCAGTTCGGTGTTTACTAATGAAGACCCTGTAGATGAACCATTGCTGCTTGACAAGACAATGAATGGAAGTGGGGTAGATGCAACACCATTTATGGAAGAGCTAGGAAAGTTGAAAATAGTCAATGTATTGGGGCTGAATGAGGTGCATCCCAGGATACTAAGGGAGATCAAAGATGTGCTGGCAAGTCCGCTGAAAGACCTGCTCAAGAGCTCACTGGAAACAGGAGTAGTGCCATGAGATTGGAGAAGAGGTATTGTGGTCTAGCTTCACAAGGGTGGTAGCAGAGAGGAGGCTAAAAACTACAGGTCAGTTAGCCTAACCTCAGTGGCGAGAAAATTAATATTTATTTATTTATTTGTTAGCTTTTCTATACCGACATTCGTGGGTACATCATGCCGGTTTTAGAGACTCTGCTGAAGGAATGATACTGAACTATCTAAAATCCATTTGGTTGCTGGATCAGAGGCAGCATGGATTCACTAGGGAAAGGCCCTTCCTGTCAGACAAATGTGATTTTATCTTTTTTTGATTGGATGACTAGAGAATTGGATCAAGGAAGAGTGTTTGATGTGATTTTCTTGGATTTTGGAAAAGCTTTTGATACGGTCCCGCATAGGAATGCTCATGAATAAAATAAGAAGCTTGGGAGTAGGCACCAAGGTGGGAGGAGTGGATTATGAACTAGTTGACTGACAGGACACAGCGTGTAATGGTAAATGGAACCTATTCTGAAGAGAGAACGTTAAGTGGAGTGCCACAGGAATCAGCTTAGGACAGGGTTCTGTTCAATATCTTTGTGAGCGACACTGCAGAAAGGATAGAAAGTAAAGTTTGTTTGCAGGTGATACTAAGATCTGCAACAGCGTGGTCATACCTGAAGGAGTAGAGAAATTGAAAAGTGATTTAAGAAACCTTTGAGCGTGGTCAAAGATTTAGCATTTGGAATTCAGTGCCAAGAAGTGCAGAGTCATGCATCTGGGCTGCGATAATCCAAAAGAGCTGTACGTGATGGGGGGTGTGAAAGATTAATGTGCCCGTTTTGGGAGAGGGACTTTAGGGTAAAAGTGTCTGGAGATCTAAAGGTGGCGAAGCAATGAGATAAGGCGATAGCTAAAGCCAGAAGAATGCTGGGCTGCATAGAGAGAGGAATAATAGCCAGTAAGAAAAAGGTCATAATGCTATTATACAAGTCCTTGGTGAGATCTCACCTGGGGTACTGTGTTCAGTTCTGGAGCCCTTATCTCAGAATGATGGGAGGCAGTCCAGAGAAGGGTGACTGAAATGATGTGGTATTGGTATTAGAAGACATATCAGGAGAGGCTGAAGGATCTGAATATGCATACCCTGGAAGAGAGGAGGTGCAGGGGAGATATGATACAGACATTTAGATATCTGAAAGGTCTTAATGATGCATGAACTTTGAACATTTTCCATTGGAAAGTAAACTGTAGAACTAGGGGTCATGAATTGAAACCCCAGGGAGGATGACTCAGAACCAACATCAGGAAATATTTCTTCACGGAGAGTGTGGTGGATGCTTGGAATGCCCTTCCAGAAGAAGTGGTGAGGATGAAAACAGTAAACTAATTCAAAAGGGCATAGGACAAACACTGTGGATCCCTAAACACTAGAGCAGGGGTGGCGAACTCCGGTCCTCAAGGGCCACAAACAGGCCAGGTTTTCATAATAACCACAATGAATATGCATGAGATAGTTTTGCATACATTGGAGCCAGAGCATGCAGATCTGTCTCATGTATATTCATTGTGGATATCCTGAACACCTGGCCTGTTTGTGGCCCTCGAGGACCGGAGTTTGCCACCTGTGCACTAGAGGTTGGAAATGAAGAAAAGGGTGCATGGGAATAACCTGCACGGAGTAGCAGTTACTACCCTTAATATAAGGCTTGGGGATTATTATCCTTAACCACTTAGCCTTGATGCTTGTGATGCAACTGCAACTTCACTCTCTGCTTTGACAATGGGGGAAAAGGGGAATTGGATACAGAAGACAGCCAGTGCTGGACCCAAGGTACTGATATGCAGATATTAGGGGTAAAGCTCAGGACTGCTTCTATGACAAAGTACAAAAACAAAGCACATTCAAGCAGCATTGTCTGAATATCAAGAAGACTGCTCACCTTGTAAAAATGTTGCTAGCAGTAATTTTGTTATAAGTTTGACAGTTGATTGGTTTTGATTGTAAATATTACTACCCTTAACATAAGGCTAGGGAGTAATCTGCACAGAGAAGTAGTTACTACCATATCAAACTTGCTGGGCAGACTGATTGGAACTTTTGATATTTTTCTACTGTCCATTACTATGTTACTTGCATAAAACACAGGTTTAATGGCTTGTTATAGAATTGCCCAGGGTATGTGTACATAAAAGTATGCACATAACCCGATTTCATACATACTTTGATGTGCACAAAAATAGAGGTGCTTGGGTGGGGGGAGGAGGCAAGGGGAATAGAATCAGGTTGGAGTTTGGATTTACATGCATATAGTGTTGATTTTAAAAAGTATGCATGTAAATTAACATGCACAGGTTATGCCCTGCAAAGAGTAGGTTTAACTTTGTGCAGGTGAGCATTATTTTGCATAATCTTCAAAATTAATTTATGCGCATAAACTCACTTTGAAAATTGGTGTAATTTGTGTGCTTAACTCTGCATAAGTTACCCACAGTGTTATAAAATGACTCCCAGTGTTGCACATCCCATACTCAACTATAATAAAATCATCAATTTATGCTATTCTTTTAGATTTAGAATTTGCTGGATTTTTCTGCAGAGATTGATTTTTACTGATACATCAATCTAGTTTATAACATGTTAACTTTCTTTTTAAATAGGCTACTTTGTATTATTTATTTATTTAAATTTGATTTCTTGCCTTTCCCTTTATATCTCAAAGTGAGTTGGCCCTAAAAAAAGTTCAATACATATAGAGTATTAAAATAGAACAAACCCCCCTGAATCCTCTCATAACAATATAGATTTATTAGTACCTTTCATCAACATAGGACCTTAATGCATATTGCATCTGCCAGACCAATAATCTTCCTTACATGATATCAGTGTAACACTTAAGCTGTTGTCCACCATTGATATCTGCTCTTTTTAATTCTGGCCTTCATCATGACTGTAATTGTCTGCAGAGGCAGGTGGCAAGCTGCTACGTTCTCTTCTTGCAGTGTTAACTGAGACAGTTTAATGTGAGCTTCCTTAATTGTAAAGTCTCTCTATTACCCAGCTTATCAGTTCACCTTTAAATCACAGTCAGACCATACTATGCTATTTAATATCTCATAATTTTAACATTTTAATGTAGCCCCAGGGTTTTGAGAAGTAAGATGAGATCCAGGGGTAAATTGATCCCCCCGGTGGAAGTCTGATTTGAAATCTGGCTTATTAAACAAAAGGGGAAAAATATAAAAACTGGAGGAATTATAAAGACTATTACTTCAGTTGAAACTTTCACGAGTGCTTTTGGTGAAATTCTGTGTAAAAGTTCTTTTTTACATTTCTGATTTTCTGTAATGTATATATATTTTTTTATGGCAGGGAGGGAGAAAGAGCCTGGTATCCCCTGCTCCTTTGGGCTTCTAGCTTCTGTACTATTGGGACTACAGTATCATGAGCCTTCATTTGTAACTACTGAGGTTTCATTCCCTATTTTTAACGCTCTTGCAGCTAACTCAGTCACTGCGGCTATTCCTGGCCAGGGATAACAGGCTGTAGTTTTCTGTAGAACCTGGTCCGCCTGCAATTTGAATGTAGTCAGTAAGTTTGGTTGTTTATTGATGGCTAGAACTCTTTCACCCCAAGAGCTGTGAATGTTTCCTGCAAAGCAGTATCTCCAGCTTTAATAAGCCCAAGGACAGAAGCTGGACTGTTGATCTGATCTTGAATCTTTCCCTATGGTAGTGCACAACGCTACCACTGAGCCATTGGGCTGGCCCCACCAACTATATCTTCAAAGGAAACACTGTTGATTAATCTGAGCATTAAGTAAAATACTGAAAGATCAAGAATCTGATACCCTAATCAATGTCAGAGGTCCCTTAGCCAAGAAATGTGTGGGCATATTTAATGTAATTCAGTTGGATAAACATTTTGAGTGCATACCAAGAAAAGAATGGAGCTTACCAAGGATGAAACAGACTGTTCAAATGTGATATCCAGTGGAAGACACCTAGGCCTATAGTCTGTAAAATTATGCTTTGGCTTAAATCTTTAAATCCAAAGAAGACCAGTATTTTTCTGTATGACGATCATTCACAATTCCATCATCACTCAATACATTTCTAATACATTTTTAAGGGACAGTCATAATGTGAAAAAAACTGACATTTGGCGGTCAGAGAAAACCCACTACTTAATCAGTACCATATTCCCTTATATGTGCAACATCTATATATCAAAGAACTTTAAAGTGAATGCACTTGACATGTCTGTTTTGATCTCTGCATCAGGCGTGAAGTCTTCAATTATTTCATTTACTCAGAGCAAAAATGATTACAACGCTTCAATGTCAAGTGTAACTAACAATACTGATATATCTCCTGTCACTTGTTGCAATAAATTCAATACATGTGTCGTATCTTTAATATAGGACTCACTCGATGGTACCAAAGGTGCTAAGAAAAAGTCCACAAACTGAGATAAAGGTTCTAATAGTGAACCTTTACTTGAAATAATAGGATGGCCTGGAGGTTCTTGTAATGATTTATGGATTTTTGGGACTATATAAATAATTGGTGTCCTGGGATATTGTACCTTCAAGAAATTTTGGTCATTGACAAAAATCCACATTTTTGTTCAGTATCAATCACATCAAACACTTTATTCCAGGAAGAAAGGAACACTGAAAGGGATGTGGCCATTTTTGCTCTGAGTAAATGAAATAACTGGAGACTTCTCTCCTGAAGCAGAGATCCATACACAGACATATTGAGTGCAGCCATAAATACAGGAAAGTTTATCACTGTAAAGTTTTTGATATATAGATGTGACACGTAAAAGGGAGCAATAAGCATTACAAATAGGGGACTATGATTAAAGCAGTGGTTTTTCTCTGACTGCCAAATGTCAGGTTTTTTCCACATTAGGACTGTTCCTTAAAAATGTATTAGAAATTTATCAAGGGATGATAGAATTTTGAATGATTGTCATGCAGAAAAATACTAATCATTTTTGGATTTAATAATTTTTCCAGTATTTTTTGGGAGGTTTTGTGTGGTAACATAATTTGGCTTAAATCTTTATAGGATAAAGCTGAAGATCCCCCAGTCTCACCCAAAGATCTTTTTTGTAGTACAAGAAGAAATGCTACAGGCTAACAATCTCCATAAATAAAAAAAAATCTTCAGAGGGATAGCCATGTGTTACGCTTGGCTAGCCACAGGGTAGGCCTATGACCAGTTGCTCTCTCCAACTCACCCCAGCACCTTCAGTGCCCTCCTGATGCGGCAGGAATGCCGCCGCAATCCAGCAGGCCCCAGCTCCCAGTGCAGCTCCAATGCTGCCTGCAAACCGCCATGTTCCTGCTCCTCCTTGGGATCTCCATAAGCATGTGTGCGCATCAGTACTTAAAGGGCCAATGGAAAAAGCCCTGTGGTCTTCTTAGTGTTTGGGTAATTGCCAGGTTCTTGTGGCCTGGTTTGGCCTCTGTTGGAAACAGGATGCTGGGCTTGATGGACCCTTGGTCTGACCCAGCATGGCAATTTCTTATGCTCTTATGTCCCCATTGATAACATCAGCAGGTCCTAACTACTTAAACACAGCCCGGACTGCCTATCACTACCTCAGCAATGGGTCTATCCTACCTTGTGTAAAGCGTGTTGCTTCTGTATTCCTGCATTCTCTTGTCCAGCCTTGCCTGGCCCAGCTCATCTTGTCCAGCCTTGCCTAGCCCAACCTATCTCTTCCATCTCTGCCCTGCTAGTCTCATCCAGTGTCTCATTATCTGTCTTTGTCTGTCCTTGGCTGATCTCCTGGTACTGACCATAGCCTTGAACCTGACTATGTTTGCCTGCTGCTTGGACCTGATCATTGCCTTGGATCTGATTACACCTGCTTGCCGCCCGTCCCGACTCCTGGCCTGTTAACGATATTTCGAAGTCTAATGTCTACCCTTGGAGATTTTTTCTCTCTCTGTCATGCTAGGGACCTACCTAAATTCTACTGGCCACCAAAATCCAAGGGCTCAACCTATGGGCGAGGCAGCTGGTATAGGTGAAGCTCTAGTCTGTCCCACTTCAGGGTGCGTTCACTAGCTGTTGACATAGGCCTCGTAGGTTTGCCTACAAGGCTGTATCAGCTCCGCCACAGCACTAAGGGTGCATCCCAGGGCATTCATCACACCATGTTCGTCTGGTATAGCAAAAATGATCCAAGGCGAGTGGCGCTTTTGTAGACTTACCAATTTATTGTGGCATGAGTTTTCGAGAACAGAGTCTACTTTGTCAGGTATATGAAGTGTAGTAACAGTGGTGGGTAAAATATATAGGGATTGGTGGTATTTGGGGGGGGGGGGGGGAGAGATACAGAACAAAGAAAAGGCATTGAATTAGGAAGGCAGGATGTGGAAACAGAATGGGGCAGATTTATAAAAAGTAAGCACAACCGGCGCAAACAAAAGTACACCGGATTTTTAAAAGATACGCGCGTTCCCTCCGAGGCTGCTCCGAAATTGGAGCAGCCTCGGAGGGAACTTTCTTTCCGGCGCCCCCCACCTTCCCTTTCCTTCCCCTAACTAACCTGCCCCCCGGCCCTAACTAATTCCCCCCCCCCCACCTTTATTTCAAAAGTTACGCCCAAGGCAGGCGTAACTTGCACGCACCGGCGCGCCATGTTCCAGTCTGGGGGCTGGTCCGGAGGCCGCATCCACGCCCCTGGAACGCCCCCCCGATGACGCGCCAGCCGCGACATGCCCCCTGACGCGCCCCCCCCAGGAAAGCCCCGGGACTCATGAGCGTCCCAGGGCTTGCGCACGCCGCCGAGCCTATGCAAGATAGGCTCAGCACGTGCAGGGGGTGGAAGGGGCAGCTTTTCAGGGGTTACACGCGTATCCCTTTGAAAATCTGCCCCAAAGTTAATAGCATTACAGTCCAGACTATTGTCCAGACTACAGTGCAGGAACTTCAAAGGAACACTCCAATGTGAATTGGAACTTATCAAAACATTTAATATTATCACCCTGTGTCTGAACAGAAACAATGGCTTCATGGCACATTGCAGCTATTTATAAACTGAACAGTTCTTGGATCATTCTGTCTTTTCACACTTCAGTTGTCAGTCTGGACTGTAATGCTACTAACATTCTGTTTCCACATCCTGCCTTTCTAATTCAGGGCCTTTTATTTGTTCTGTATCTCCACCTCCATCCCTGATCCATATATATTTTACCCACCACTGTACTACACGTAATACATCTGTCCTCAAAAGCTCATGCCTCAATAAATTGGTTAGTCTATAAGGTGCCACCCGCCTCTTGTCATTTTATAAATAAAAATGTACTTACAGATTTTCAAACTACCCAGGTTTTGAAAATTACCTCTCGACCTATATATATTTAACTGTGTAATAAATTTAGGTGTCCAAAAGAAATCAAAGATTTATTTATTTATTTATTTATTTTTGTAATATACTGACATTTTATCTGACATAGCACATCGGTTTACATTCAGGTACTGTGGGTATTTCCCTATCCCCAGAGGGCTTACAATCTAAGTTTGTACCTGAGGGAATGGAGGGTAAAGTGATTTGCCCAAGGTCACAAGGAGCAACAGCGGGACTCAAACCCTGGTCTCCTGGTTCATAGTCCACTGCTCTAACCACTACTCCTCCCCTTTAAAAAAAAATCTCTTCCAAACAAAAGAAAGGAGATATAGAGTTCTGTTTACTAAGTAAACGCTTTCATTATTTATTTATTTATTTATTTAAATTCTTTTACTATACCGATACTCAAGACGCGGTCTTTTCGTACCGGTTTACAATAAAACAGGGGAAACCAATTAACAACTATATAGAAGGTAAAAGTTACATCAAACCGGGAGCGAAAAACATGGGAGCTGGAGGACAGGAAAGATATTTTAAAACGATAACAACTGAAGAATGGTAAAATGGTCATTGAAAACAATGAAAAACAAAAGAAAGCGATACGTAATCGGCTAGATTAAGCTCGGCTGTAGGTTAATCTTAGTCAATTATTTATTTAATGCACTTTACTGCATTAGTCTGTATTAATGTTGAGGCAAGTTAATGCAAACATTATTCACATGAGATACATAGCTTGAAAATGCATGTTGAACAGTTCATGAATTATTAATACAAGTTAGTGGAAATCATGTTGAACAATGCAATCCGCACTAACTTGCAGGGGCTGCTGTACTTCTTGAGGTATGAATATGTTTAAGTTGCCTTGGCAGCCTGACACGCATGCTGAGAGTGCTGCTCTCCACATGCTAAGACCAACAAGAAGGGCACCCATAGCCTGATCTCCCACCCTGCCAGTATGCAAAGGTGAGCCCTTACAGCCTCATTCCAACTGCCCTGTGCCACCACCAACCTCAACTGATGATTCTTAAATGAAGATGTGGCAAGGGAGAGGATTCCCTTGTGCCCCACTTACTCTGATGGCCAGAATGGTGCTGGCTGCTTGTCTTATTCCATTTCCTGCACATGTATGTAGTACAAAGGAGTGCATCAGGTCAGGTGGTTCTATTTTGACCATTTCAGCCAGCAGGGCACAAAGGAGTCATCCTCTCTTCTGCTCTCATCTTCATTTAAGGATCATTGGGTGCAGGAGTACCTAGGAGAGGGATGGAGGTAATGGGCTATGGTGGCCCATCTCTACACATTTGGGATGGATGATTTGGGCTTTGGAGATCCATCTTGGCACACTCAATGGATGGAAAGTTCAGGCTGCAGAGGTTCTACTTTCAAATCTTGTAGAGGACCTCAGGCTATGGGAGCCCATTTATCCACACTGGGAGGGAAATGGAGGGTGAGGGATCTGTTCGCAGGGGCCCAACTTTGCACACTTGGGGTGAGATATTGGCCCTCAGGGGCCTTGAGGTTTTTAGAATCTTGGGGAATGGGATAGGAGTTACCATAGGGATGTTAGAGTAGCTGATAACACAGAAGCATTCCTGGGAGCAGTAAAACTTACTGTAATGCTTGATTTATTAAAGGCTGTTGCCCTTTAGGAAATAGGGTGTTAAATCCCTTGACAATGCCTGTGTTTAAATTGGCACATTAACCTCTGTTAATGGATGATTGTAACATGCTTTTTAAATAGGTGCAATAGGGTGGGCAGAGGGGAAAAAATGAATTAATAGAGCTGATATTTCAGGCCTATTCATTGTTGCCAGTAAATGTTCTTTCATGATGCCAAATGTTATAGGGAGAAAATTTAGCTTAACAACAACAATTTAGATCAATATTTGATGTAGTTTTGGAAGTTGTCCAGTAAAGGTTCCGAGTAAGGTTATGAAAATCTCAGACATTAATTAGTATGTATTTGACTTCTGAACTTCCACTAAACTTTCTTTTGACATGTAGCCTAAATTTGGCCCTGGCCTGAGGTTAGTACCTTGAAGTCTTGTTTTTTTGATAATACTGATCACATACTTCATTTCTGGTGGGATTGTGGGATTTGCAGACAGTTTATTTTCTGGAAGCATAAACAGAAGTGAATCAATGAATATATTATGGCTTTAGGGAAGAAAGGGTATTTCTCATGAATTGCTCCAAAATAATTGATCCTCTGTGGAAGGTGTAGAGGCATGAAAAAGAGGAAAGGCGCTTTACGCTATTTGCTTAATTGTGTAACTGTAAGCAGCTTTTTCTAGTTTGACAGCATTATCAAAAGCATATTTGATGAAACCCTAGTACCCACCTTCCCTTCTCAGACCCTTGAAAACTAAAGCATTTAAAAATAAGCATAAGTTTTTGACTGCATTCCTGAATTCATTCTAGACATGGTATCTTCCATTGACTGTATTTCTCCCACTTTGAACATGGTGAAACTGAGAGACTGCTAGCGAAGCTGTACCGGATCATATTAGTCCTATACTTCACTGCTGTTTAATATTTCATTTCTTAATTTTCTTTTTAAATGAAGACCTTACCTAATCTTGCAATGTGCACAGATGATTTTTATATAGTAGCAGTCCATTTTACATCGACAAATGCATCTGAATTGTGATTTCAATTGAAACTTTTTTGGAATAATTTCCATAACTAGTCTGCAGAAGCAATGGGTAATAAGTTAGCATTAGGAGCTTAAATTTTGCATATGGTATTTTCTTATGGATATTTTTGAGGACAGATTAGAAGGCCTGAGAAAGTGCATCTGAGGCTTTTTGTGTTTCTTATAATCTTGTTGAGTATTGCATAATGTTTTTACCTTTTTGAAAATGCTCTGCTTAGTAAAGAAGAGTTAGAGCTGCTGATTTATATTAAAGAACTGTTACAGAGATGGTATCCAAAAGCCCTAGAACACCTTAAGGATCAACTCCAGGTATCTGGCCCTGTCCTCCTTTAGGCTGAGTGTAGCAAGGGATTATGGTCCTAGCGGAGGATAAGAACCAAGGACCTAGAAGGCGTAGAAAAGTCACCATGAATCCAGGAGAAGACAGCTTCTGCAAAATGGCTGACCAGAGTGAAGTGTTTGAAGTGAATTGAAACTCCATGAGTTCAAAGGGATTAGGCAGCCCCTGAGAAAAACTGTCTGAGATTGTGTTTGAAAAGCATGAAGGAGGAATTAAGCATCCTGAGAATAGCTGGTTTGAGATTGTTTGTTTGGAAAAGTATGAAACCAAAGTTTATATGTGAATGCTGTTTTGCTAGTATTAATTTAAAAAAGGCAGGACTCTCTTACTAAATTCAATCATTGCCTCTCTGAGATAGCCACTTGACTTCGGTCCTCTAAACTTAAAGTTAATCCTGAAAAATCTGAGGTCGCTTGGTTTCCCAGAAATAGTTATCCAGTGGATTTACTTACTCCTATCATGGCTGAAGTGCCACTACCTCTGAAGAATACAGTCACCTCTTTATGAGTACAAGTATATTCTTCACTCAAATTCTCTTCATATCTTTCTACTCTAGTTCAGTGATCCTATTTTTTATACAGTTTATTAGAAGACTCAAACAGTTTTTAGAAATTAAGGACTTGAAGATGCTCACCCATTCTTTTATATTCAATAGACTAACACTAAACTATTGCAATGCCATAGTAAATGGAATCATTTCCAACCAAGTTCACAGACTTGAAACAGTACAGAACACAGCAGCTAAAATAATCTTTGGTAAGAGGAAATTTGATCATATCACGTCGCTTTTCATCAAATTTCATTGGCTTCCAGTGCCTTACATAATTTAATTCAAGATTGGTTGTCTAACTTTCAAGGCCTTTCGCTAAGGTACTCCTTCATATTTGTCCAGTCTTTTTCTCCCATATCTGCCTACACGTACTCTACATTCCTCACAACTAGAGCTTCTAGTTCTCCCGTCACCTAAATTGATAAGTCTGGAGCACACTCTTCAAATCTGCTTTTCTTATCTGGAACCCAGTCTTTGGAACTCTTTTCCTTTGGCAATATGCTTTGAATAAAACTATGCCAAATTTAAGAACATAAGAAGTTGCCATGCTAGGTAGTCATACCAAGGGTCCATCAAGCCCAGCATTCTGTTTCCAACAGAGGCCAAACCAGGCCACAAGAACCTGGCAAGTACCCAAACACCAAGAAGATCCCAGGCTACTGATGCAATTAATAGCAGTGGCTATTCCCTAAATCAACTTGATCAATAGCAGTAAATGGACTTCTCCCTCAAGAACTTATCCAAACCTTTTTTGAACCCAGCTACACTAACTGCACTAACCACATCCTCTGGCAACAAATTCCAGAGCTTAATTGTGCATTGAATGAAAAAGAATTTTCTCCGATTAGTCTTAAATGTGCTACTTGCTAACTTCATGGAATGCCCCCTAATCCTTCTAGTATCCAAAAGTGTAAATAACAGAGTCACATCTACTCGTTCAAGACCTCTCATGATCTTAAAGACCTCTATCATATCCCTCCTCAGTCGTCTCTTCTCCAAGCTGAACAGCCCTAACCTCTTCAGCCTTTCCTCATATGGGAATTGTTCCATCCCCTTTATCATTGTGGTCGCCCTTCTCTTTACCTTTTCCATCACAACTATATCTTTTTTGAAATGTGGCAAACAGAATTGTACACAGTATTCAAGGTGCGGTCTCACCATGGAGCGATACAGAGGCATTATGACATTTTCCATTTTATTAACCATTCCCTTCCTAATAATTCCTAACATTCTGTGTGCTCTTTTGACTGCTGCAGCACACTGAGCCGACGATTTTAAAGTATTATCCACTATGATGCCTAGATCTTTTTCCTGGGTGGTAGCTCCTAATAGGGAACCTAACATCGTGTAACTACAGCAAGGGTTATTTTTCCCTATATGCAACACCTTGCACTTGTCCACATTAAATTTCATCTGCCATTTAGATGCCCAATCTTCCAGTCTTGCAAGATCATCCTGTAATGTATCACAATCCACTTGTGATTTAACAACTCCGAATAATTTTGTATCATCTGCAAATTTAATAACCTCACTCGTCATATTTCTTTCCAGATAATTTATAAATATATTGAAAAGCACCGGTCCAAGTACAGATCCCTGAGGCACTCCACTGTTTACCCTTTTCCACTGAGAAAATTGACCATTTAATCCTACTGTCTATTTCCTGTCTTTTAACCAGTTTGTAATCCATGAAAGGACATTGCCACCTATCCCATGACTTTTTAGTTTTCTTAGAAGCCTCTCATGAGGGACTTTGTCAAACCCCTTCTGAAAATCCAAATACAGTACATCTACTGGTTCACCTTTATCCACATGTTTATTAACCCCTTCAAAAAAATGAAGCAGATTTGTTAGGCAAGACTTCCCTTGGGTAAATGCTGACTGTATTTCATTAAACCATGTCTTTCTATATGCTCTACAATTTTGTTCTTCAGAATAGTTTCCACTATTTTTCCTGGCACTGAAGTCAAGTTTACTTGTCTATAGTTTCCCTGATCGCCCCTGGAGCCCTTTTTAATTTAAAAAGTCCCTTAAAACCTTTCTTTTCATAAAGGCCTTCCAAGACTAATGCTCCTCTGATTTTACAGATATCTATGTTCTAAGTATTTATACGGATATTGAATGTTACTTTCTATAGCTTAATATAGTTTATATCTTTTATCTTCTTTTATTTTCATTGTTTAAGTGGATTTTTTAAATGTAAATTTTAGTTTTAGATTTTGAATCTAGAATTTGTATTACTCGCATTTAGCTTTAATGTTTGTTCATTTTTTAATTAATGTAAATTGCATAGATATTCTTATGTAAGAATTGCGATTCATCAAGCCTAATAATGACAATGTAACACTGTAAATAACAAGCACTTGAAGAAAAAGGCTTGATTGTTCGTGTTTGTGCCACATATGGTGGTAGCATGGGGATTTTCTGAGCTTAACAGAACATAGCCAGAAATCCACATCTCAAGAGGAAAAGAAGAGTTTGGAACTGTATTGAACGTGCTACAGAAAACTCTGAAAGAGAGAGCAGCATAGAAACCAGAAAAAAAAAATTCTGTGGTTCCTGCACAGAGAAGCAGTCTGGTGCAGAAGTAGTGCTGCTTGGGCACAGAGCACTGGAAAAGAGTGAAGAAGAGTGACTCGGGGAGAGCCCAGAGAGAAAAAAAAAGAAAGTAAAGGTTTTATTGAATGGTTCCTGCACAGAGAAGCAGCCTGGTACAGAAGCAGTGCTGGCAAGTGTGTGTACATAGCACTGGAAAGAGGAAAAGAGTGGTTTAGAAAAAAAAAGGAAGAGAATTTCCCTGGGGCTTGAGAACAGGTGGTAAATTGAAGGGTTTAAATTTATATTGGGCTAAAGAGGCTAGCCCTGCCTGAGGTAGTCAGTTGACCAGTGAATAAGTTAGTCAGGCAGGATTTTATTTTGGTTTGTGGAAAAATAGAGGGGATTTTTTTTCCCTGCGTACCTGAGCAAGCATGTTTTTTTTTTTAATAAAGAAAAAGCTGAGCAGAGCGGGGCTCTCTAGAAACTTGCCAGCAATGGATGGGCTTAAAAGATAACTGAGCAGGAGATACAGGAGTAGATTTGAATCCTCCAGGAAGGGCAGAGACAATTACAAAAGAGCTTCATAAGGAGCCAGAATTTCTAGGCATGTGCCAAGAAAGAAGCTGAAGCAGGCCTTTCTCTCTGTACCTTCTGCTTGCCAGAAGTAAATCCAGAGAAGGACTTGGGACCCCTGGAAGCAAGGCAAGCGCAGCTACCCTATGAGTTACCTGTCTGGGGGTATACTAGCTAAGAGCATGAAAACCCAGAGGTACAAGAGAAAATGAAAGGCGCTATTGAGAAGTCTAGTGAAGAACCAGTGTTGACAATGACTACTCCGCTGGATCAGACACTGGAAGGGCACCTAGAAGTGTGAGAGCAAGCCCAGTGGAGAACAAAAAAAAATCTGGGGAAGTTCGAGGAATAAACCCATAATAACAGTAGTTCACATGCAAGGGAGCTCATGGTGGAGCCTTGCAGACTGGCCTGATGGAGGCAGAGTAGAGAGACTTGAGGAAGCAGAGAAGGGAAGCCAGTTAGAGCCATTGTAGAGAGGCCTGAAGAGGAGTTAAGGACAGAGGAGAACAAAGAAGAAATAGAGCAAGAGTGCCCTGGGAGTCTTGGAGAAGGACAACTGAAGCCAAAGGAAAAAGGTGAGAATTGAGGACTAAGGTGTAGGCTTCCTGAGTCAAGATGTGAAGTGAGTGGAAGGGAGTGTCCAGAGAGGGGACGAGTGATGACTCTAACCCCATCCTGGGTCCATAGTGGACAGTAAGGCCAAGATGACACACAGTCCATACCAGGCGGGTGAGTCAATGGATAGTGGTCAAGGGACTGAACCAACACAGCTGCATGGAGTTGAGAGCAATAGAATGGAGTATTATGAGGACACACAGGTCCTAAAATGGCTTATGCAGGCAGGCTACCATTGTAGAGAAGGAGAGTAACCCACCCAAGCCCTAATGGATCCAGAGAGTCTGAGGACTCTAGGCAAGAGCGATATAATCAAGCAAATATGGTTATGTTTAGTTAATCCCTAAGTTCCATGTAAACCGGTCTGATATGAAGCTTGTCATGAAGTTCGGTATAGAAAAATGTTAAATAAATAAATAAATATCAAACAAATGCAAGAAACTATATTGCAAGGGTCTTAATTCATAAAGAAAACGATGATGGAAGATACCCAAGATAGTCCAAAAGATAGACTGTTATGGATAAAGCCCCAGTAGGAAGGGGCAAGGATGAAAAGAATTACCGGACCAGGGAAATAGCCCTGCCACAGGTAGAAGCTCACCTTAGTAAGGCTGAGCTGAGGGGGAGGGTATGTGACAGAATGAGTATCCAAGAGCCCCAGAACACCTTAAAGACCGGCTGCAGGTATCAGACCCGGTCTACCTTAAGGCTGAGTGTAGCAAGGAATTATGGTCCCAGAGAATATCCCCCAGTTGAGGATAAGAACCAGGTACCTAGAAGGCTTAAGACAGCCCCTAGGACTCCAGGAGAAGGCAGCTCTTGTAAAAAGGCTGATCTGAGTGAAGGGTTTGTGAAGTAAATTGAAACTACATGAGTACAGAGGGATTAAGCGCAGCCCCTGAAAATAGCTGGCCTGAGATTGTTTAAGGAAGTGTGAAGATAAAGTTTAAATGTGAATGATGTTTTAAACACTGTAAATAAAATCGCTTAAAGAAAAAGCCTTGTGTGTTTGTTTCAAATGAACCTTCACTAGAAGTTAAGGGGTCAATATTCAGTGATTTTTGTGATTAAAAATGGGCATTTAACCACATAAATCTAGCATGTTAAAAACTTTCGCCCCCTCCCAGCTGAAACTTCTTAGTACAAAATTGCTATGAACACAGATTTAGCTGGACCTAATAGGTGTCTGGTTCAGGGCATATCCAGCATTGGGGGGTTTCAAATTTAGGGAATTAGCACATTGCTCAGTATTAGCCAACTAAATTTGAGTGAATAGCCCTGTCCATACAAATGACTGTCCTAAATCAAACCTCACAAGTTTTGTACTATTAGGTATAACAGGATATTTAGCTGCAATGCAGTTTTATCCAGCTAGTTGCATCTGAATGTCTAGACAAAGTTAAAATTAAACTACTAACTTTGCCCCTCAGCAGCACTTTAAATGTATGCTTCTAAAGTTCTAGTGTGCTTATCTCTAGATATTATGGGAGGCTCACTGGAGTGCATTTTTGACTGCAGACTCACCACGTTTTCTCAGCTCATCTGGTCCAATAAAGATAGAACTTTTTTGTAGGTGCCTCAAATCAATCAGTGTAATTCCTTTTACTGTGGATTTTCAGTCTAATCAAATACCCAGATATTTTCCTTAGAAACATCTAGTTCCCACAAGATGTTTGTCTTGAAAATAAACAGTTCCCACAAAATCTTTCATGCACAAATGTGCAGAATATGCTCATTGTGATCAATAGCTTCACTTTTCATTTTAGTTTTTTGAGGGATTATCTGTTCTTTACATTAGCCGTCTTCTCTCCCTAGATTTGCCTTCTATAGTTTCTTTGTAGAACAATCTCCCTGGGGCACTGATTTAGTTCATTTTAGGTTACAAGTGTATGGGTTGTCTGTTACACAACATGCAAAAGTATTTTATTTGTATTATATAATTTAGCTAATTTTTAGCTTTGAAGACCATTGAACATCAGTGCAGTGACTAGGCAACTGTAACTTGCTTTTAAAGATTTTAGATAGGCTACAGACTATTTTTATTTTGCCAATCTAAAGATCTTTTTTCTCTCAGCGAATTACAAAACAATATAAAAACAACTAAAACATATCAAGGAAGACAAAACTGGGAGAAACAAACCTAATCACTCCCAATTGAAAAATAAAAATCAGTAAGAGACAACTATCTTAATATCTATCCTCTCTAACTAAATAACTACAGCAGAACAGATAGATTTGTCAGAAAGACTGTATTGAGGCTCAGTCAGGAACCTAAAGCTTCCAGAAAAAAACATTTAATTTTTTTCCAGAAGAACAAAGAGTTGAGGTCCTCCCTAAGATCTAGTGGCAGCACATTCCACA
This sequence comes from Rhinatrema bivittatum, assembly GCF_901001135.1. Taxonomy (NCBI): domain Eukaryota; kingdom Metazoa; phylum Chordata; class Amphibia; order Gymnophiona; family Rhinatrematidae; genus Rhinatrema; species Rhinatrema bivittatum. The sequence goes on along the minus strand of NC_042618.1, from coordinate 418,085,923 downwards.
ATTGTGAGCCTGCTATTGAGAAGGCCATTTTACATTTCTCAGTAAGGTGAACATCCTTAACAGAAGGGAACTTTAGCTGAGAATTCCCAGAGGAATGAAGTTGACAAATTAGCACATACTGGGGCGGATTTTCAGAGCCCTGCTCGCCTAAATCCGGGCGGATTTAGGCGAGCAGGGCCCTGCGTGCCGGTGCGCCTATGTTCAATAGGCCTACCGGCGCGCGCAGACCCCGGGACTCGCGTAAGTCCCGGGGTTTTCCGAGGGGGGCGTGTCGAGGGGGCGGGCCCGATCCGCGTGGCGTTTTCGGGGCGGGCCGTAGCGTTTCGGGGGCGGGCCCGGGGGCGTGGTTACAGCCTGGGGCGGTCCGGGGGTGTGGCCGCGCCCTCCGGACCTGCCCCCAGGTCGCGTCCCGGCGCGCTAGCGGCCCGCTGGGATTTACGCCTCCCGGAGGGAGGCGTAAATCCCCCGACAAAGGTAAGGGGGGAGGTTTAGACAGGGCCGGGCGGGTGGGTTAGGTAGGGGAAGGGAGGGGAAGGTGAGGGGAGGGCAAAAGAAAGTTCCCTCCGAGGCCGCTCCGATTTCGGAGCGGCCTCGGAGGGAACGGAGGTAGGCTGCGCGGCTCGGCGCACGCCGGCTATACGGAATCGATAGCCTTGCGCGCGCCGATCCCGGATTTTAGCGGCTACGCGCATATCTACTAAAATTCAGCGTACTTTTTTTGCGCCTGATGCGCCAACAAAAGTACGCCAAATCGCGCTATTTGAAAATCTACCCCACTGTGTTAAATTAAAGTTTTCTTTGGTCAAGTACAGTGATCTGAATCCTGGCTGCATTTTTCACTTTGTCCTTTCCTTTCTGCCTCCTCCCTCTTTAGTATTTCCTTGATTTTTTTTTTTGATTGACTAGAGCAATGGTCCCCAACCCTGTCCTGGGGGCCCACCAGCCAGTCGGGTTTTCAGGATATCCACAATGAATATGCATGAGAGAAAATTTGCATGTTATGGAGGCAGTGCATGCAAATTTTCTCTCATGCATGTTCATTGTGGATATCTTGAAAACCCGACTGGCTGGTGGGCCCCCAGGACAGGGTTGGGGACCACTGGACTAGAGAATTGGATCAAGGAAGAGCGTGCAGTGTGATTTACTTGGATTTCAGTAAAGCTTTTGATATGGTCCTGCATAAGAGGCTCAATAATAAAATAAGAAGCTTGGGTGTAGGCGCCAAGGTGCTGGAGTGGTTGACTGATAGGAGACAATGTGTAATGGGAAATGGAACCTGCCCTGATGAGAGAGCGGTGCTAGTGGAGTGCCTCAAGGATCTGTTTTGGGACCGGTACTGTTCAATATCTTTGTTAGCGACATTGTGGAGAGGTTAGAAGGAAAAATTTGCCGTTTTGTGGATGATTATATGATATGCAACAGAGTGAACATGCTTGATGGAATAAAGGGATTTAAGAAAATTAGAAGAATGGTCGAAGATTTGGCAGCTGCAATTTAATGCCAAGAAGTGCAGAGTTATGCACCTGGGGTGCAGTAATCCAGAAAAGCTGTATGTGATGGTTGGGGTGGGGGGTGAAAGACTGATGTGCCCGTACCAGAAAAGGTACCTTGGGATGATTGTGTCTGTTGATCTGAAGGCAACGAAGCAATGTTGTAAGATGATAGCTAAAGCCAGAAAGATGTTGGGCTGCATAGAGAGAGGAATAACCAGTAGGAAAAGGGAGGTGATAAGGTCATTGAGGCCTCATCTGAGTACTGTGTTCAGTTCTGGAGACCGTATTTCAAAAGAATAGAGACAGGATGGAAACAGTACAGAGGAAGGTGACCAAAATGATGTGGGATCTGTTTCAGAAGACCTGCGAGGAGAGGCTGAAGGATCTAAATATATACTGGAGGAGTGGAGGTGCAGGGGAGATATGATACAGACTTTGATTCCTGGCAGATATTAATGATGGACAAAATTCCAACCTTTTCCATTAGAAAGAAATTAGTAGAACTAGGGGGGTCACAATATGAAACTCCAAGGTGGATGACTTAGAAACAACATTAGGAAATATTTCTTCAGAGAGAGGGTGGTGGATGCCTGGAATGCTCTCCCAGAAGAAATGGTGAAGACTAAAACAGTAAATGAATTCAGAAGGGCATGGAACTAGCATTGCAGATCCCTAAAGGCATGAGGTTGGAAATGTTAGCTCTTTCCATTGTTTGGAGGATGTTTTCTTTGGTTTTATGATTTTATTGGGATTTTTATGCTTTATTTGTTTATTTGGAAGCTTTTATTGTAAAAACTGGAAAGCGATTTAGAAATGGTTTAAATAAATAAATAAATGAAGAAAAGGGGCGTGGGAGTAACCTGCACGGAGTGGCAGTTGCTACTCTTAGCAAAATGAGTACCATAAGTAAATTGCTGGGCAGACTGGATGGACCATTTGATCTTTGCCTGCTATCAATACTATGTTGTTATGGTGATATTTTAACAGTCAGACTCTAGGTACATGTGTCCCCCTTTCTGGAGGAAGCTGTAATCTGTAATTGTTAGTGCTATGGGTTAAAATGGGGAATTCTCAATTGGGGGAAACTGCAAATGAAGGCTCATGGTCCCACAGCTGTGTTAGGAGCCTTTTACATGTAACCTGGAAACCCAAAGGAATGGAAGAAAACTGCTTAGCCAAAGAAATCATTTAAAAAAGCAGCCTCCACGATAAATGGCAAAAGAGCAGACAGCATTTTCACAATATGCTACTTGAACTTCTTAACAGTTTTTATGGAATAATTTAAAATCCCATTTAGGGCCTGATTCATCAAGGGATTTTCTTGTACAAACAGAATGGGAGAAACGTTTTAATGAATCTGACCCTTAGGGAGGCAATTTTCCAAGAGTTTAGTCATTTGACTTACAGACTTAGGTGCCTAAATAGGCTCCTTTCAAAACTGAGTAGGGCTGAGTACCTACATTGAGCTGCCGGTTTTCACTGGACATCTAAATTTAGGTGCCTAAAAAGTAAGCTGTTACTAAGGTGGAGTTAGCATGAAGAAAACAAGATAGGTGCTTAGCATTGATTTTCAGGGCTAGGCACCTAAATATAGAGTAATGAATTGTAGATGTAAATTTTAGATCCCGAAGCTTAAGTGCCTAAATTTAGGTGAATATTCAGTTGAAAACTTAGACATTCAGCTGAAGCTCTGAGCATGTTTTGAAAATTGACCCATTATTGTTCAGTATACTGAAAAAAATAAAAGGTTTTGCTACATTTAGAATGTTGAAAAGGGATGAGAAATAATGTCTTTTCCCTGGACCTCTTTAACCAAAAAAAAAAAAAAAAAAGCTTGGTAATGTTGAAATAGGGTTACAATTAATGAATGTACAGGTTCCTGACAAAATGCTAACAGGCCATGGCATTTCCTGCACCCTTCAAGTTCCTCTATAGCCAAGCAACAGAGACAGAATCGCCAACAGAATGCAGCTTCAAAATCTCCTGATCAGTGACTCTGCCTCGGACAAGTGATTGAGGGGACCAGTAGTTATTGTTTCTTGCTGCCTAGTGTTTTGTCAGCATCAAGTTAATTTGTCACATGGAATTCTGTTTTTGACTTTATTGATTCATTTGTACAAAGTAGGCTAGGGAAGGAAATATAATAATTTCCCATCTGACCTCAAACTCTTTGCTATGGTTAAGTGACATTACTGCTTTAATTACACTACTCAGACTTGACTTCAATTTAGATCAATATTTGTCTTCTTTGCGTCAATTACATTTTAGTATATCTCAGGTCAATATATCTTCAAGTTGGTCTGATCAGAAATCAAAAGGTTTAACATTTTCTCTATATTGCCCCTAATAGTGTAGTTTTTTTTATTTGTCTTTAGGCATCTATACATTTGTAAAATGATACAAGCAGTTTAATCATTATTTGTGATTTCTGTTGTATTGTGCTACAAATATAAATATGCACAATCCGCCAACCCTGCATTCCTGTAGGTCAGAAAGTGAAGGCAAACTTTTGAACCCAGCTGCTTTCAAATTAAGTCCATGTGTGAGGACCACCAGAGCTGGGGTGGCCTTAATCACGAAAAGTGTCAAATGCTAATCGGCACATATCAGATGGCTGCCTCCAATGACTGGACAGAGCAAAAGAGTGTCTATGCTGTTTGCCCTTACATTGTCACCCAAAAAGAGAGCCAACAGAAGGTGACATCTCCCTCCCATATGGAAGTGACACAATGCAGTAATCAGGTTATTACATATGGAGCTTTTTAAATTGCTGCTTTTCATTCTTTTGTTAGCATTCATTATTCTTGAAGGTTTTTTTTCTCAAGACATAAAGATGACATTTTTAATATGCAGAAATAAGGACAAAAGGCAATATGAAAAGCAATACACTTGGTCAATAAGCGTTTCTTGGAACCAGTTATCTTAGGTTCTGCTCTAGGTATTTTAATTGAAGATTGACTACTGTTAAAGAGTATACAAATTTACGTAGTATGTGTTTTGAATATTAAAATTAAACTCATTAAAAAGTTGAGAGAGAGCATATCCAATATAATTATTCAAACTTACGGCATTTTTAACTAATAAAACCCCTTTATACGATTGCTTTTATGATGTGAGTTTGGTACTAGAGAAAGTACAGTTATTAGAAAGTATATTCTGCTCTTGTTGGTGAGAATTATTAGAATATTTATCTTTTTATTTTATGTGAGCAAGCAGGGCAATAATCAGCCACACATGTGGGCGACATTCAATGGCACCGAAACAGAAAAGCGTCTTTTGAGGTCAGAAGAACCAAGAAAGTTTTTCTCACACTGCACAAGAATTCCTATGCAGCTGACTCCTTGTACAAATGGACTTGTTTTTGCTTTCTCTTCTAAGCTGCTCATTGAATAATGTTGCTTGCAAAATTATGCCTTAATTTCTGTATTTACATTTTTTTTTTCATTTCTTGTGGATGAGGTTGTGAAAATAAAATCTGACAGCTTCAATTTGTTCCAGTGGTGTATAAGAAACTGGGCTTCAAAAGATGCCCGAGACATTCGTACAAGATGTCTTTAGTGGAGCTCCATGACTGCTGCTTTTTTTGTTTGGTAATATCATATGATATTCCTGACTGCACTGCCTGTCTCTCAAGGCCACAAAATTCAAGAGTTTTACACTCTTTTTTTTTTTTTTGTTTTTGCCTCAACTTTCTGATGCAGCAAAAAGGGAGCAGTGCCTAAAGCAAAAAGGCTAGAGTTCTCTCATGCTGCCCATCATGATTTTCTCTTTATTAGAGGGAGAGAAACTGCACTACTGAAGCAGGTTGATGCCAAGAGAAGCCCTGTCCATGCTTGATGACTCTTTGGCACACAGAATTAAGACATTTATACTCCTTGGTGCAGAAGTCTCACTGGCACCATAGATTTATAAAAGATCCTTATCAGTTTCTCTAAAGGAACAGTCATCAATTTCTTAGTGCCAACACACAGATATCTGTGCTGATAAATCATAAAAACTTAATTCATTTAGAATCTAAACAAGCTATACCCATTTTAGTTCTGGACTTGGATAGCTCTTCTATAAGGATTCCTCCCCCTAGTAAGGAGCATCACCCCTTTGTGAGGAAAATGTGACCTTTGTCAAAAAAATTACTTATATTGTTCCTGGTTCTCTTCCTCCTCCTCCATCTCAGTCTCCTATTTTGGAATCCATGGCCCAGAAATCTGAAACACAAATCCACTAGACAAAATGTCATGCAGTCTGATCCACAATTTAATCTCAAGGTTTTCCTTCACCCAAGGATTGGGACATCAGGAAAAACCTCCTATGGTACTGTTGGACTTTCAGGAGGGATAATAATCATCATATGATTTTCTCTTACCATTGTGGTGATGATAAAATCTACTGGCCTTCCATCAGACCTCTCTCCTCACCTCCCAAAACTACATTTCCATCTATGTCATATCTAGCCTGTCTTCAAAAAGATGGCCAAGGTGTTTCTATTTACTTTACAAGAGGAGACAGAACCTAGAGAAGATATGGTATCCTAAAATATATTTCAAACTCCAAAACAAATACTGACAGTTCCAGTACATAGAGTTCCATAGGTATTCCCAACAAGAATGTGACAAACACCGTTATCTACTCTACCTGTAGCAGGGAAATTGGATCTTAAATACAAGGTGCAACCTTGTCCTAGTCGTCAAAAGGTACAATTCCCACATAAGCCAGTAGTGGTGGAATCAACTTTGAAGAAAGCACAGCATTCTAAAACTCAATCTAGAACTTTTCCAGGCAAGGATGCTAAATTACTGGACAGTATGCAAAAAAAAAAAAAAAAAATTTCCAGTCAGCTTTAACATTCAGAATAGCAGTCCATCAGCTGTATATGGTACAATATGGAGGTAATTTTCAAAGGAGTTGTGTATGTAAATGTAACACATTATTTTAACAATTTTCAAAAGCCATTTGCATGCATAAAGTGCACTTACATGTGTAAAACCTATAGACAATTCAATGGCATCTAGCGTTACATTTTTCAAAAGCTCGCTTACATTTATACATGTAAAAGCTGATTTTAAACGTATAAATTATTTTGAAAATTACGCTCCTTATATATAATTCTTTACAGAAACTGCAAGATATGATCCAGTAGCTTCCTATAGATACCATGGATCATTTTACTCCAGTATTTCCAGAACCAGAGGAATGTGGAAAGCATTTAATTCAATTAGTTTTCGATACTTGTGATACTTACTCCAGGACTTCTGCAGTAGCCATTGGAGCCAGAAGGCTAGCATAGCTGCAAGTGTCAAGTCATTGTGAGGACATTCACAAAAAACCTAGCTGATGATCTATGCATAGGAGATTACCTTCTCTGGAGACAAGGTAAAAGAAACAGTAAAACTTATTAAAGATCACTGCCCCACTCTCCTTACCCTGTCAGCAGCTACATTGGAGCAGTTATCTACCAACAGAAAAAGTCAACCTTAACATTTACAGGAGGCAGTACTTCTGTTCACAAAGAAGATACCAAGTCTACCTTTTTCAGTGACCTTACCTACAACAACAGCAGCAGCAAAGTAATTTCATGCTAAAGAAAGATCAGAACCCAAGCCTCTCTGGTAACACAATCAAAATCTAATTCCAACCTTTGATTATAATGTCATCAAAATTCTATGATTAGCTTAAACAGCTTTCCAGTGGGGGAAGGCTTCGGTTTACTGGAGAAGGTCCTTTGGGTTTTGCAAATAGTTCAAAACGTTCTCGCTAGGATAATAAGGGAAACAAGTAAATATGAACACATGACTCAAGTACTTAGGGGAACTACACTGGCTCTCTATAAACCAACAGTCAAAACTTGAAATGATGGTACTTGTGCGTATATTGCTTTATTTGGAAAATAAAGGGTAGATGTTTAAACGTGCATGCGGTATCCAGTGCCCGCGCGCACATGCACTCCCAATTTTATATTGGCGTGTGCATGTGCATGCAGGGGCCCCACTCGCACGTGTGGGAGGGATTTTTTAAAATACGCACGGCGACATAATCCTTCTTTTTCCCAGTTCTTCCCAATCTGTTCCAGTTAATGGCCTCTGTTGTAGTCAGCCCGCCCCCTGGCCCGCTCCTTTCATATAGCCCGGCACTTTGGTGCGTGGCTGGGCTGTTTGTAAAATGCGCGTGGTGCGTGCACAACCTGGCCACGCGCATATCCCCTGCTTTTTGTGCATGTGGGCTTTTTAAAATTTGGCTCTCAGTGCAAAGTTGCTAATAAATTACAGCATTATGAGACGAGGAGATCCTTGAGATCAGAGGGTACAGGACTGTTGGTGCTACCTGCAAATCAGGGATATCACTTGCAGATTACCAGGAAAAGGGCCTTTTCCTTTTCAGCCCCATTAATGTGGAATGCACCACCCGAGGTTTTAAGGAGAGAACGAGAAGTAGAAGTTTTTAGAAAACAGTTGTCAGTGTTTTTAATGACTGATTTGTGCTGTATCATTTTGCGTATGTTATACTTTTTAACCCTTCCTGGACTCTTGTATAGGAATGACGGGATATAAAATGTTTTAAATAAATAACATTTTAGCCCATTATGTCCTTGATAACAGCAAACTGTTGAGTATTAAAGATCATATATCAGGAATATTGTTTAAATTTCAAAAGCTTACCTCTAGAGAATCACTCCATGAATACAGAACAACTCCAGCTCTTTGTTTGAGTTACCAATGAAAAGACAGGGGCAAAATAGAATAAATAAATAAAATAAATGCATTAGAGCCAGTCCCAATACTCAAAGAAACACAGGATTCTACTCCAGGTAGCTTAGCATTTTGGACCTCAGAGATCTCAACAAACACTTAAAGAGAAAAAAGTTCAGGATGCATTCCCTAGGAATCATCTTCTCTCATTTAGAAATCGAGCACTGACTGACCACTTGACCTAAAAAATGCTTACACATTAGGGCTGTGCAGGGGAATGTTTTTCATTTTGGTTCAGTTTTTCATTTTTTTGGATCATTTTCATTCATGTTTTCATTTTTTTGACTTTTTAATTTGCTTTTTTGTTTTTATTCATTTCAGAAAGTATCACATAGTATTTGCAAATAATGTGCCGTATTTTCTGAAAAGAGTGCACACTAAATCTTTAAGGATTTTCAGGGGTATTGTGCATTCATTTTTGGAGTAAAATGAATGGAAATGAAAATACCCACTTCGATTTGGATTATCGTTTCTTTTAAAATAAATACACATTCCTGCTACATTCATATTTTGATCCACAAGTTTCACAGGAAATTTCTTAATTTCATCATAGCCAATGAGCATCTCCAATATTGTATTCTCCTTTTTGGCCTCTTGGTGGCACCCAGGGTATTTACAAAATGTCTTATTGTGGTCCCTGCTTGTTTAAGAAAAAAAAATCGTTGTTTCATTACTTGGATGATTGGCTCACATGCAGCATTACCCTTCAGGAAGTTCACGCCTCTCCTCTGTACAATGAACATCCGTCAATTCATAGGATTTCAGTTTCCCAAAGTCCAATATTCAGCCTACACATATAATAGACTTCATATTTACTTGCCTGGATATCACACAGGGAAAGGCATTTCTCCCTCAGCAGTGAGTAGTTCATCTAACCATAATAATGCTAACTCTTTCCAACCAAATTTTTTGGCCCACTTCTTCATGAAAATGCTAGGTCATTTGGCAGTAGCAGTTTGTGCTGTACTATTGTAAATCTCCACATGAGACAAACTCAACAGCACTTAAAGTTCCAGTGAAACCAGCATCTATAGTCACTATTACTCAAGATAATTATCTCCAACATCCCAATCTCTAATCCAGTGGATGAATCCCTGAAATCTGTTGAGTACATTTTTTTTTTCACTAATCTCAGTTTCAACTTATGATAACCACACATTAAGGATGGTGAGCCTTTAAACAATTTTTGTTTTCAGGGAACTTGGTCTCTACAGCAATCTTAAATGCCTTAAGTCAAATCTGTTTTTATTGTGAGGAATCAGACAATGCAGCATAGCACATAAGTTTTCTTTGTACATACCATGCATTTTTAAGATACAAACGGGGGGGGGATGACCTTTATTTCCCCCCTTTATTTTCCCCCATTCTCTATCTTATTCCGAGATCCCCCACCTCCTAAGTGAAGAAATGATCACAATAGTTAGATTAAGTGAACCTGTGTTATTAATGCCCGCTAAAGAAAATGTTTAAAAGTCATTAAGAACTAAACTCCTCGCTCTGTGGGGTAAGGCTTAGATGTAGGATCCCCACAAATCCAATCCATCTTGTCCAGCCATCTTTTCCATAAGTAGGTTATTATGTATCCCATTTCTCCATTTGGTTATGGAAGGAGGATCTGCTAGTTGCCAACAACTTGGGGTAATGTTCAGAGTTTATTGAGTTGGGTACAAAGCTGATTCTGCCAGCAACTTTATCTTGAGAGTAATAACCCCTTCAACAAAGTGAAATCCTCCTTTCTGAAACCTTTGGGCCTGATTTTAAAAAGCATTTACTCGAGTAAAACTGGTTTTACTCGAGTAAATGCACTTTACTCGAATAAGTGAACTTTTGAAAATTACTACAATATATGCCATTGAATTGTTCATAGGATTTACTCAAGAAAATGGCTTTTGAAAATTGCTACGATAGTATATTACATTTATGCACGTAACTCCTTTGAATATTACCCCCTTTGTGTTATGTCACATGACCAAAAGGAATGTCCTAAAGTGCCTACAAATTTGTTGTACTTAATGTACAACTCTGTGCTTTTTTTTGCCAAATAAACCTGTCTTTGTGAAAAATAAAACCTAGTCAAAACTTGTGTTTATTTTAGCATAGTGTTGCTTGTAAGGCTGTTAACTTAAGTGAAACAACTAATACATTTGTCTGTAGTTAAATGGAGTTGAAGTTTCTGTCCATTTTCTCCAAATAGAACTGTAATCCCACTCTTTCTTCAAGAGCAATAAGGTTTTGTGTAGTACAGAGATTATATGACTACCTGTGCAGTCAAAGTCGAAGAGTTCTTTGAATACTTCCCATTTTGAGGTAGCAAGGACCTCTGTATCTAAAGAAGACATGTACTGTCCTTTTGCATTATTCCAAATAGATATTGCACCTCTCAATATAGAAGAACTTTATCTTGACTGTCTATCAGTTGGTTTGAGTGCAGGCCCTTCTTTAACTAGTTATCAAAATACTAGGATACATTCCTGACAAGAAATCACTATTGCCTTATTGGGTAAAAATGGGGAAATCCTAAAATGTAACTGTATTTTCATGTATACTTATCGCCAAGTCTTCTGTAAAGGCACAAATAAGCTGTGATTTTTAAGATGGATAGATAGCTTAACTTCAACAATATGCAAAATATAACTAAGATCAAGCAAATTTACTATGAAGGACTCAATTTCTAGTTTAGAATAAAAGTTAACTACCATTAACCAGTTCCCAATATGTTGAAGATTTGCAGTCATATTATACAATTTAAGATTAGGTAAATCCAACTCCCCTTTTTCCAAGGCTTCATTAACTGCGGAAGAGAAAGGCAAGCCTTCCTCCCCCTCGAAGGTAATTTTCTTATACATTTCTTTAACAAGTCTAGATCTCTCCAAATTAAATAAATAGGAAGAAGATTAAAAACATAAATCCATTTAGGAAGAATTATCATTTTGAAAAGATGAATTGTACCTAAAAGAGAGAGAGGAAAGAACATCCAAACTAGCAAGGACTTCTTGTAAGTTTCAGAAATATGGAGACATTTAGAGGATAACTTAAAAAAAACCCCAACCCCCCCCCCCCAAAAAAAAACCCTCTGTATGGCTGCATATACGCACATATATAGCTGTGCAGAGATCTACAATAGTATTTTATAATCCACACATATTGTAAAATACATGTGTGCTTATGTATGAATACATGTATTGCATTGAAAGTACATTCTTTTCCTTCTAATTTTAAAAATACACTCACCTATATTTTACCTATAAAAATAAAGCAGGACTTACTCGTGTCAAACTCAAGTTATGAGCGCATGTTGGCATATTTTAAAACATGCACGTGTAATTGAAATTACCAGTTTTCTAATTCTTCCACCAGTCTGCCCAGTCCTCCTCCAGGTCATCGAGACCTTCCTGGTTCTCCAGCCTGAATTCATACAAGTTTACCCTGTAGAGATAAGCCAGTTATCCTAAAAAGGAGTGTGTAACTAAACCAAACATTGCAGGCTTGAGGAACACAGGATATAAGTCCAGCCATGTGATGGCCCCTTCAGATTTAATGCCTCTGAGAACTAGACAGAGGAGAAGCTGCTGCTATGGTTCTTCATATTGAACGTTTGTCATCATCTTACAATTCTGCTGATACTGCCTGAAATTGTTGGGTCTGTGTACTTGATAAACTTCGTATCTACAATGAAACTCAATATCATTCATCAGATACCTTCTGATTCATGTCAGCGTCTTTGTGAGAATATGCATATACACACAGGTAAAATAAAGTCATATCGGAAGCCCACCAATCCCATGACAGTGGATTGTGGTAACATCCAGTCAATATTAAATTTTGGATCAAATGTGTGTGTGTTCCCTTCAAGGGAAAAGAAACCTGATGTAACAAATGAATATGTGGTGTTACAAAAGTGAAAAAGTATTCTTTATTGACAGCTATTACATAAAATAAATCAGCTTTTTTTATTTGTAAAGCAAAAACAAGCACACATCAATGCAACTTCAATTGCACGAACAATCCCTGACTAGAATAACTAGCAAATTTACTGAATTAAATGTGAAATACAAAAGTGTCACTTGCTCAAAAACAATTGCACATAACTTGTAGCAGTTAAAGGTAAGAATCAAAAGTATCACAGGCTTAGTACAAGTAGGGCAAATAAACATGATACAAAAGATATCAAGGCTTGATACAAATGAAATATATGAACAAATAGTCTCCATAACTTGTATCAGTTAAAGATAAGAAACAAAAGTATCCCAGGCTTAATACAAGTGAGACAAATGATACAAAAGGTATCACAGGCTTGATATAAAAGAAAGATGGAGACAAATAGTCTCCCTAATGAACATGAAGTGCTCACTATAATGTGGTTAAGACACGTATCAGTCTCCTTTCAGTAATAATCACACTTTCAGGGTATAGGAGTTGAGTCCCCAACAAGGCCCTGTTTCGCTGAAAATTGGCTTCCTCAGGGGGTATCCTTGGAGAAATATAATCATACTATTTGTGAAGCAAACATACAAGGAGAAATAAAGCCAGAGAAATAGATACAGGGAGGATTCATTGCAGAAATAGAATTTAATGGTTTTTAAAAAAAAAAAGGAAATAAAAGAAAATGGTAACTTATATGGATCAGTGTGCTGAGTTGATACATCAATGAAAGATGGAAAACCTCACATACAAATACACATTATCCTCCAAAAAGAATAAAAAAGATAGTCACATAAAAGATCACATTTGAAATAGAAAAACATAGCATAAAAACCACTCATAATAACAAGGACTTGGACAGTAGCATACAAGCAGCCTTTCAAACATGCATTACAGCACATTGTTTGCTAATTGATACCCAGGCAGGGCTAACTAGAATAGCCATCCAGGTGTGTCCAATGCCTAACATACTATAGGGTGGATGAGCATGCTACAGGGTGGAAGAGCATGCACATTAGCTATTCCATGTCAGCTTGGATGGCCTGTTTGTGCTAGCTGTAAATTGCAATGTGTGAAATAAAGAAAAATGAAAATTGAAAAAAAAAATCACAATAACCAGTTACAAGGAGATCAAATAAGAAGACCCAATGAGGTTTAAAAAAAACACATCAAAAACCAATGTGGTGTACAGCAGTAGGGCCTAATTTATCCTTATTCAGGCTGGAAAAGCTAAAAAAAAAGAAAAAAGAAAAGAACCTAAATTAGAATGTTGAACTATGAATTGTGCCGACCGAACAGAAACTGGGAATAAAAAACCTTTCAAAAACACAAAAAACCCACAGAAAACCACTCAAACAATGGAGCCTGAGAGAGAATATGTCAAATTACTAGCTGTAAAAATGAATACTTGGTCAAGCACAACTTGAATAAAAACTGAAAACAAAAAACATTCAAAAAAACAGGGAACTACTGGTACTTAAACGATAAAGAACGGGACTAAGTATGTAAATTTGAAAGATGTGAAAACAAATACCTGGTCAAGCTGCCCATGAAAAAAAGGAATATAGTGCCATCGCCAGTCCTTTATATTGAATTTACTGCACCCTTGCCTAAAATTTAAATGGGTACTTCTGAATGTCAGATTTATGTCCATTTATTCTTTTCCTTATAGATTAACCTGTTTGTCATATGTAGACAGCAGAGGGACATTGCAATTGTACGGTAGGGCATCATGACTCACTACAACTATCTATGAACTTAACTATTATCAGATCATTCTGTCTTTTCACACTTAGCTCACTTATCAGTAAGCTGTACTATAATACTATTAACATTCGTCCACACGATGTCCTGCCTAATTTAATGCCTTGTTTCTGTTCTGTATATATCTTACCCATCTCTTGTATATCATTTCATGCATCTGACTGAAGTGGACTCTTTCCTCAAAAGCTCATGTTTTAATAAATTGGTTAGTCTATAAGGTGCTACTCGACTCCTGTCATTTTTGTAAGTTCTGAGTCTGCCACTTTGAGACTGTGGTGTTAACCTGTCATTTGGCCACTGGAAGTCTAGCTGGTTATCCAACTACTGTGGAGGGTGAGATAATTGGCTAAATTACTACTTTAAGCAGGGGTAGTTAATTGGTATTGCATTTCAAAATATGTAAGTTAAGTTTAAACACAGGGGTTTTCATGACCTTAGTAAGAAGAGTGTTTTGCTCTGTTAAACCGGAAACTTAAAAACAATAACTGTTGTATTGTTCCTTTTTTAAAGTTGTTTTAAGATGTTATGATAGGTGGTTGTATTTCAAATTTTATAATTTCATGATGTTTTGATTCATTTTTATGGTTTAATTTTATTTCCTTCTAGTTTTATGTTATGTATTAGTTTTATTATGTATTTAATTGTTGTTGGCATGTGATTGTTTTATTATAAGTGTATTTTGTAAACCACCTAGAAAAAAGTATATAATTTTTTTTAAATAAATAAAATCATTGAATATTTTATGCTGCTACAAAAAAAATCTCATTATCTACCTCTAAAAGGTGTAGGTATTCTCCCTTTTACCTGAATTTATGATGTATGTCAGATAATCCATAACTGTAGAATCCCTTACAACCCAGACCTCCCACCCAGGCAATACTACACTATAAATAAGTCTGATATCAATTACATTAGATAATTACAGGTGTAAAATTAGTTTAGTAAGTTGCCAAATGTATTCGTGAAAGTCTCTCTTAAAATAGTGGCTTATGATAGTAACTTTTAAACAGCTGTGGGGGCGCACATATACGTGAGTATGCCAGCTTGTGCCAATGGATGTGGCCATTTTATAGCATACACGTGTATATGTACACATGCTATAAAATCGGTAGTACATGTGTACTTGTGGTGCAAATACTGCCTCTACCTTGTAATTTGGGAGATTTTGCTAGGCAAGCATGCCGATGCAATAACTATTTCCCCAGTTCGTTCCCAGTTCACCCCGGTAAAGAATAGGACTTTCCTACCCCCTAAGCTAAATAGCCTCCTTATTAGTCCTGACCCTTCAAACTCCACTGACTAGCCCTGATTTTTTTATTTTAAAATGTACATGCCATCCATAGCAGAAGAAAAGATATGTGGTAGGGGACCCCCAGCGCATGCTTGTGTGCGAAAATACGCACACATTTCTAGTGACCTTCCTGGAACGCCCGTGTCCCGCCCATGCGTCGCCCAGACTATGCTCCACCCCCTTTTTTTTTTTTTTTTACTTTTTGATTTGCACGCTTCTTAAAATCCATGTACTGCCTGCTGGCCCAAGACACACACATATCTCTCAGCTTTGGCGCGCATAGGGCTTTTAAAATTCACCTTTATGTGCGAAATGGTTAGCCCTGCCCCAGAATGACCCTAGATAGCTCCTTTTATTTACGTGCATATGTGTGTACAAAACCTAAAGTACTTTCAAGGTTTATAAAATACGATTTATGTGAGTTCAGCGTACTTATGCGTGTATATGCTAATTTTTATGTGTGCAACTCAGAGAAAATTAACCCCTTAGCCTATAAAGGGTAGAAAGATCCCTTGGTAAATATATACCCAAGTATTTAATGAAATTACTTGCCCACCTAAGGGAAAAATCCCCATTCCACATTCGCTTAACCATATCACCACTGGACAATTCCTCAGCCTTATCCAAGTTTATTTCTAGGCCTGCTACCTATCCTGTTGAGATAATCCTTTCGTGTACACGCCAATAGCCTATATTTACAAAAGATAAGTGTCACTTATTTAAAAAACTTTCTAATTGCGTAAAAGAAAAAATGTGGAATGCGTTTCATGACTGATGAGATCTGATTAAAGATATTAGAGTGTTATCACATTTTGGGGTTAATACATGGTTTAGTTTACCACTTTTAAATGAGAAGTTGTAAGCTTATTCATCTATGACAGTTTCTATATAAATGAAATAGTTGTCCTTAAAACCTAGAGATTTCCATTGTGAATATTTACCTATGTGCATTTTGAATTTTTCATTACCTTTGAAGCCTTTCTGAATCAGAGCTTACTTTAGTGCTATAGGAGCATTCCACCAGAATTCAGGAAGAATTCCTATTTCTCGACAGCCTACATTAGCCAGATTCATAAAAGGCCTAAATAACCTTCATCCTCCAGTTGGAGATCCTCCTACTCCTTAAGATCTAACTGTAGTTCTCACTGATATCATGAAATTGCCCTTTGAGCTTCTAGCCACATCTGAACTAAAATTTCTTTATTGAAAGATATTATTTTTGGTAGCTGTAACTTCTGCCTGCAGAGAAATCAAGTTACACATCTCTTATTCTCCTTATACCCACATTTGTAATAAGGTAGTTTCACTTGAATCAATCCATTGTGTTACCAACATTTTTTCTGAGACTATATGCCAATAAAGCCAAACAGGCTCCTCATACTTTGGACAGCAGAAGATTTTTATTGTTCTATTTTGCGGGGGGGGGAAGTCTTATAGAATATCTTCTCAGCTCTTCATCTGCTTCAGTCCAAGCAAGTGTTTTCAGTTACAAAATGAATTCTTTCCATATGGATTTCTGATTGCATTTCTTATTGTTAAAAGCAATCAGGACAATAACTTCTGAGTAAAGTAAAAGTTCATCAAGCCAGGACTATGGGCAGTTTCCTTTGGTCATCTTTACTCTGCTTCTGTCATGGAGTGTGAATCCTTGGGCTGTGACATAGTTGATACCATCCAGCTCATAGACACAGGATGAGTCCTTGCCAACAGCAGGTGGATATGCTTATCGACAGGACTGAAGAAGAGACTTCACCTATACCAACCTCTTCCCTCATGGTTTGAGCCATTGGGTTCTGAGACCAGCAGGACTTAGGAGAGAGTATGCAGTAAAGAGAGAGGTCAGGGCAGACAGCGGGCAAGCAGCATCGAGAACCAGGCAAGGGTTGAGGCAGGTGGCAATCCAGCAGAGGTGACATTCAGGCAATGGTCAAGGCTTGAGAAAGCAGACAGCAGGGACAAAGGAAGGCAGGAGAGAGAGCAGAGATGTGGCTGGACTTGGAAGGCAGAACCAGGGCAAGATGAGCAACGCAGGACTGAAAAAAAAAGGAGAGGAGCATGCCAGGTTTAAGGAGAGCAATGAATACCAGCAGAAGCAGGAGGACCTGTTGCTGAGGCATATGACTGGTGAGAGACCAGCGTTTAAACTCTCTGGCCTATCGACATCATTACTGTGCGCCACGGAGTCCTTTTCCACCAAGGGCCCTATAAGTGTATGATATGTGCATGAGCATGCCTCTGGAGGAGCAAGGCAGTGATGGTGGTGGAGTCCTGAGCCTTGGCTCATTATTGCCTACAAAATACTTCATGTCAAGATAGCAGTTTTGGCCAAGCAGTTTTAAAAAAAATTCCTTGACCTTTCCCTCCAGCCTTTATCAACGTACAGGTTGCATTTTCCATTGGATGCTCTTTAATTCTAATATTAATGAATCATATTTGAACTAAAAAGACAGCAAATACCTGCATGCAACCCTCAGTTTGGGATTCCTCACTTGTGTGGGTGATTATTGGCCTTCTTGTCCATAGAGAAAGTAAATTTGTTTCTCACAGGACAAGCAGGATGGTAGTCCTCACATATGGGTGACATCATCAGGATGGAGCCCAATCATGTAAAACTTCTGTCAAAGATTCCAGAACTTTGACTGGCCCCTACTGGGCATGCCCAGCATGGCACTAACCCTGCAGCCAGCAGGGGTCCCCCTTCAGTCTTCTTTTTTCCACGCAGCAGTAGCCTCGCGGTAAAGGAGCTCTGAAGAGATTCCTGACAGGAATTTTCGTCACGGAATTACTAAAAGTTAAATTGCCCCACAGGGGTCCCTCCTCTAACTTTTCTCAATCCGCGGTACTCTGGTAAGTTTTTACCTGTTTCCTGTCGATTACCGTCAAGTTTGGCCTTCGCAGCCTACTGGCCGTCGACCGTACCGCGGCTCCATTTTTTTCCATGGCCATGGCGTCGGGGTTTCGTCGGTGCCCGGACTGTACCCGCACCATGTCTATCACAGACCCCCATAAAGTCTGTGTAATGTGTCTAGGACGCGAGCACGATGTCTTGACCTGCACCAAATGTGCCCTAATGACACCGAAGGGTCGCAAGGTCAGAATGGAGAAGATGGAGCTTCTCTTCCGTGCTCAAACCCCGACTCCGTCCATTGCATCGACATAGTCAGAACCGGCACCTTCAACTTCGCGTCAACATCGATCACCGACCAGTGATGACCGGCATCGACGACTTCTCGGCCATCGACACCCTCTACTCCCCCTCAGGATCGAGGGGATCGCAAGGAGAAACATCGCCATCGACACCGTAACACTTGGACCATCGAGGGAGCGAAATCATAGACCACGCCATCGTCCAAGCTGCTGTCGAAGAAACCCATTCCAGGAAAGGCACCGACCATTCCTGCGACCGGGTCACCGAGGCAACCCTCACCTGATTGGGGATCGGGAGCCGCGACTCCGCTTTTAACGGTGGTCCCTCCGGCTATGCCTCTGCCTCCTTCTTCTGTTCCGGAGCCGAGGCTGTTTGGCGAAGAGATTCAACGGATGGTGGCAGAATTAAAGGACCATCATGAGACCCTAAGACAGCTCTCTTTGATGCCTTCCGACTTCTCCTCAAAACAGCCCTTCAGAAAGGACTCTAAGAAGTCATTCTTCCACCCGAAGAAGTCTTACCTGCCTCCAACCAGATCACGTGCCACGAGACCTTATCAAAAACCGCAGTCTCGTCAAGCCCGTAAACAAAAACCACAAGCAGCTCCTCAACCAGGACCTGCTTCAGGTTTTTGACTTCCACTTAGAGAGCAGCAGCCAGATTCCTCTGTCACACATACCAGTGGGAGGTCGATTGTGCCACTTCCACAACATGTGGCATTCAATCACATCCGACCAATGGGTATTTTATTTATTTATTTATTTATTTTTAATTTTTATATACCGACATTCTTACATCCGATGTAAATCATACCGGTTTACATTAAACAGAATAGCAGGAAATAAATTTCCATAATCTAATACAATGAACATTTCTAATTAAAATTGTTAACAAGCGAAAAGAAAAGGTAAAGAATTGGAATAAATTGGGTATTAGCAATTATTAGCAATCATTGCTCAGGGTTACCATCTGAAACTTCTCGCCCTG
Source organism: Rhinatrema bivittatum (assembly GCF_901001135.1). Classification (NCBI taxonomy): domain Eukaryota; kingdom Metazoa; phylum Chordata; class Amphibia; order Gymnophiona; family Rhinatrematidae; genus Rhinatrema; species Rhinatrema bivittatum. The sequence continues at coordinate 418,066,576 of NC_042618.1, read as the reverse complement.
CCACCGGATTCTCCACCTCTACAGACGTGGAGAAATCCGAACACTCCATTCTTCTGGATCAAGAGGTTTCTCTCCTTCTCCAGTCAAGAGCAATAGAACCCGTTCCATACACTCAGCAAGGCCTAGGGTTCTATTCCCGGTATTTCCTAATCCCCAAACAGTCGGGAGGCGTTCGTCCTATTCTGGACCCACGGGCCCTCAACAAGTACCTCCAGCGAGAAAAGTTCAAGATGGTCACCTTTGGATCGCTTCTACCTCTTCTACAAAGAGGAGACTGGCTCTGCTCTCTGGACCTCCAGGACGCATACACCCATATTGCGATAAGTCCAGCTTATCGCAAGTACCTGAGGTTCCTAGTAGGCCCCAAGCACCATCAATACTGAGTGCTTCCATTCGGCCTAGCATCTGCACCATGAGTCTTTACAAAATGCCTTGTAGTCATCGCAGCCTTCCTCAGGGCACAAGGTGTTCACGTCTACCCCTATCTGGACGACTGGTTAATCAGGACTCTCACTCTGCAAGCTGCTCTGTCATCCCTCAAACTAACCCTACACACTCTAATTTTGTTAGGATTTCTCGTCAATTACGACAAATTCTGCTTAGTCCCATCTCAAACCTTGTCGTTCATTGGGGCAGACTTGGACACCTTGCAGGCAAAGGCTTTTCTGCCTCGACAGTGAGCTCTCACGCTCGTGTCTCTTGCACACCAGCTGCAGTCTGAGCACTCTGCGACTGCACGCCAATTTCTCATCCTTCTGGGACACATGGCATCCTCAGTCCATGTCACATCAATGGCCCGCTTGGCCATGAGACTCATGCACTGGACTCTGAGGTCTCAATGGATTCAAGCTATTCAGCCTCTGTCGGCCATTGTCCACGTCACCGACTCACTCCGTCTGTCTCTTGCCTGGTGGAAAAATCAGACCAATCTCCTCCAGGGATTGCCCTTCCAGGTTCCAAATCCTCAAATCATTCTCACCACCGACGCTTCCAACCTCGGGTGGGGAGCCCACGTAGCCGATCTGCAGACCCAAGGCTCTTGGTCTCCAGAGGAAGCCAAACACCAAATAAATTTCCTGGAGCTTCGAGCAATCAGATATGCTCTCAGGGCTTTTCAGGATCGCCTCTCAAATCAAGTCATCCTGATTCAGATGGACAACCAGGTGGCCATGTGGTACATCAACAAGCAGGGAGGTACGGGCTCCTTCCTACTGTGCCAGGAAGCTGCACAGATATGGGTGGAAGCTCTCTCCCATTCGATGTACCTCAAGGCCACCTACTTACCGGGAGTGGACAATGTGCTGGCAGACAAGCTGAGTCACGTCTTTCAACCGCATGAGTGGTCTCTCAACCCCTCAGTAGCGAACTCTATTTTTCAACAATGGGGATATCCTTTAATAGACCTCTTTACGTCCCCAAAAAACCGCAAAGTGGAAACCTACTGCTCTCTCATTCGCAGCAAACTCTCTCGACGCATTCTCCGTCTCGTGGACAACTGGTCTGCTCTATGCATTCCCTCCACTTCACTTTCGATGCACATCCAGCATGGCTCTCTGCTTCAACGGCATGGGAGAAGACTTATACGTCACACATATCCAGCATAGCTCCCTGCTTCAACGGCAGGGGAGAAGAAAAACAACCAATAAGGGCTAATAACATAGTCTGGGTAAAACAAATAAGCATGGGTGCAGCTTGCTTATTGCGGCGGCTACTACCCCTAACGAATCAAGCTAGATATTTCACTTGGATGCAGCTCCATCACTGCTCTCTACATTAAAGGTGGGGGTGGAAGGGAAATAGAACCAAGAGCTAAGAGAAACAGATAAGTATGAGAGAAAATATGTGTGAAGCTTGCTGGGCAGACTAGATGGGCCATTTGGTCTTCTTCTGCCGTCATTTCTATGTTTCTATGTTTCCTCTTCTCTCAAAGATTCTCGTGAAGTTATGTCAGGACAAGGGAACCATGATCCTGATAGCACCTCACTGGCCATGCCAAGTGTGGTTTCCAATACTTCAGGATCTCTCCATCCACAGGCATATTCCCTTGGGAAACGACCCACTTCTGATCACTTAGAATGACAGGAGCCTACGCCATCCCAATCTTCACGCCTTATCCCTGACGGCATGGATATTGAAAGGTTAATCCTTCAACCACTTAACCTTTCTGAACCAGTTTCCCATGTCTTGATTGCTTCACAGAAGACTTCCACGAGAAAATCTTACTCTTACAAATGGAAAAGGTTCACGTCATGATGCTCTTCTCAGTCCCTTGACCCCCTTTACCCCCTTTCCTGTCCAATCCCGAAGTTTCTGGACTATCTCTGGCATCTATCTGAGTCAGGTCTAAAGACTTCCTCCATCAAAATGCATGTCAGTGCGGTAGCCGCCTTCCATAAAGGTGTCGGGGATGGCCCTATATCAGTACAACCCCTTGTAACACGCTTTTTGAAGGGCTTACTCCATATCAAGCCTCCACTATGTCCTCTGGCCCCTTCTTGGGACCTTAATCTGGTTCTGGGTCGGCTCATGAAACCACTTTTCGAGCCTCTTCACTCCTGTGACCTTCAATATCTCACATGGAAAGTGATTTTCCTTTTGGCTATCACTTCAGCTCGCAGAGTTAGTGAATTGCAGGCTCTAGTTACCTATATGCCTTACACTAAAATTCTGCAGGACCGGGCGGTACTCTGCACGCACCCTAAATTCTTACCTAAGGTAGTTTCGGATTTTCATCTTAATCAATCCATCATATTACCTACTTTTTTTCCAAGGCCCCATTCCACCATTCCAACCAAGGAGAACAGGCTCTGCATACACTTGACTTTAAACGGGCTCTAGCGTTTTACCTAGACCATACAGCTGCCCACAGGGAAAACACTCAATTGTTGTCTCTTTCCACCCTAACAAGTTAGGGAAGCCTGTGGGTAAGCAGACTCTCTCCTCCTGGTTGGCGGACTGCATTTTCTTTTGCTATCAGCAAGCGAGCATTCCACTTCAAGACCATGTTAAAGCACACTCTGTGAGGGCCATGGCAACTTCAGTAGCACACCTTCACTCGGTGCCGCTTCCTGACATTTACAGGGCTGCTTCCTGGAGTTCTCTCCACACCTTTGCAGCCCACTATTGCTTGAACAAAGCCGGAAGACAAGATTCCATCTTTGGCCAGTCTGTCCTTCGTAACCTGTTTATAATGTGATGTACCAACTCCCTTCCGTCTGCCCGGTGGGGTTCAGGATGCCCTCTACCAAATTCCGCCCCAGTTGTTGTGCCTGTTGCATGCCTTTGGGTACGTTTGGTGCATGTTCGGACATCCTCAGCTCGGTACTCACCCATATGTGAGGACTACCATCCTGCTTGTCCTGTGAGAAAGCAAAATGTTGCTTAACTATAACAGGTGTTCTCACAGGACAGCAGGATTTTAGTCCTCACGAAACCCGCTTGCCGCCCCGCGGTTTTGGGTTTGTAACGTTTTGTTGTTTTATTTTTCGGCACTGCCTGTAGCTTTCAAATAAGACTGAAGGGGGACCCCTGCTGGCTGCAGGGTTAGTGCCATGCTGGGCATGCCCAGAAGGGGCCAGTCAAAGTTCTGGAAACTTTGACAGAAGTTTTCCGTGATTGGGCTCCATCCTGATGATGTCACCCATATGTGAGGACTAACATCCTACTGTCCTGTGAGAACACCTGTTACAGGTAAGCAACATTTTGCTTTACTTGTTAACAGGTGTTCTCCATGGACAGCAGGACAAATCAGCCACACAATCCCACTTTCGTCCCCTTGAGACTTGAACTTTTCTTTCTATAGAGGCTGAGGAGATTCATGCAGCAGTAGCTGTGTAGGAAACCCAAAGATGCTCAAAAAAATCTTCTCTGTTTTTCTGAGCTGTGAGAACTATTCTGTCTTGGTTTTGTTGGATGGCATCCCTTGCATGATTGATTTGTCTTGCTGTCTGTGGAGAACGTCTGTTAAGGTAAGCAATTTTGTTTTACTACCTTGTTAATACTCACAAATCCATACACGTTAAAGCACTTAGGTACTGATATATTTATTTAAGCATTTTATATACTGTCATTCCTAATAAATATCACAACGGTTCACAAGAGACTTTCATAGATCATGACTATTTGATGAGACATTCATAATATGGGTCTATACATTCATAGGGTCAGATCAATACATTCATGACTCAGGTCGATATTTGAAAGAGGAATAGTAGATGACATGGTGAGTAAAAGGAATAGTTCATGAAGAAGAGTATGCATAAATAATCATTCTTCACTTTAGGTTGAGTTGGAATTATTTGAGAATGTAATTATTTAGTTCATTAAATGTCAATTTAGAGACTCCTTTCTTCTAATTGTTAGGTTTGGTTGTATGCATTTTTGAAGAGCCATGTTTTTAGCTCCTTTTTAAATTTCTTTTTGTCTGGGATCAGTCATAGCCTTCCAGGTTGGGAGTTCCACAGATTTGGTCCAGCAATGGAAAAGACACGGTCTCTTACTGTGTCAAGTGTGTGCTTCGTATGTTGTGGATAGACAGTAAACTCTTAATTTGGGATCTTAATGATTGTTGGGGATTGTAAGGTTGTAATAATATGCCACTCATTTCAGTGTTATTTGAGTGAATGATGTTTAATATTAAAGTTAGTACTTTAAATTGGATTTGGAAGTGAACTGGTAGCCAGTGTAATGATTAGTGCTGGAGAAATGTGATCAAATGTTTTGGCTCCTAGTAAGAGTCTTGGAGATGCATTTTGCAGTATTTGTAATGGTTTTAGGAGGTATTTTGGGAAGACTTAGAAACAGGGAGTTGCAATAGTCTAGGTTTGAGAAAATGAAGATTTGCAATACAATACTAAAAGGTTTCCCCATTTTGTGTTAATGGAAAAAAGGCTTAATACATGGACCCCTTAGTCATGTAATTGAAGACCTTACAGTCTGAATGTCAGAATAAGAGATTTATGACTCACTTGGGGTCATACAATGAGTAGCTGTATGACCCAGGCTTCAACCATTCAGTTGTGCCTATACCTTAAATTTCTCAACATTAGAAAATTTGAATAGTGCTGCATAGTACTAATATAAAGCTGCTTTGAAAAGGTTTTCCTATTAAGCTAAACTAGTTTGGTAATGGTGAAGAAATAAAGATAATTGCAGCACTATGAAATTGCACTGATCAGATTTAAAAAATATGCAAGGCTGCTGAAATTCTAGAATTTCCTGAATTGGGTGGTAATAGCTAATGTCTTCATCTACATGGAATTTACATGCATTGGGTGCTATTGGGTACACGTTTATTACAGCACGCGTTATGGACTTGCTGATCTCTTAACTGCATCAGACGCTATTCTTGCGCACCTTAAACATGCGCCCAACTACAAGTAAACCCATGTGCTAGGCTGGATGCATCTTATTACATTGGCCTGTGAGACTGCTCCTGAATTTCCTTGCTGATAATTGCACTCTCTTGAGATATCCCATTTCCTTGAATAAAGATCTTTTTCTTTTAGCTGCCGGTGTTAAGTGTTTATTTACAGCCCACAACACTAACACTTTTTTTCTTTCTGTAAAAGAAGAAAAAAATAATTAAAAACTCAAGTAACAAGTGATGAAAATTGCAGTGACGTGTTTATTAAGAACATAGCAGGTTCCATGCTAGATCAAACTAATGATGCATGGAGTCCATTGTCCTGTCCATAAGAACATAAGATATGCCAAGCTGGTCAGACCAGTGATCCATCAAATTTAGCATCCAGTCTAACAGTGGCTAATCCAGGCCACTTGGAAGTACTTGGCAATCTTAATGGGAGAGATCCATATACCCCCTTGCTCATTCCCAGAAGAAAGAGCTGGTAGTCATTGCATCTATTTGTTAATGAACCTGTCCTCTAGAAATTGTTCAGGCCTTTTTAAACCCATCTGTGCTATTAACCTTGCATATTCTCCAGCAACAGATTCCACAGTTTATTATTCATTGATTGAAAAACTACTTTCTTAAATTAGTTTCAGATCTTCCAATAGTTAGTTTCATGAAGTGTCCCTTAGTCCTAGTACTACTTGAAAGGTTAAATGATAATTCCCTATTAACTTTTTCCATACCACTCATGATTTTGTAAACCTCTATCGTATCTCTTCTCAGTCTTCCCTTCTCCAAGCTGAAGAAAGAGGGAAGCCCAAAGCATGAGTCCATGGTTGTTAGGAGTCACAATTGTTTCTTCTGAATAGATCAGGAAAGTGATTGTAAATAAGTAATAACTATGTAATGTTTATCAGACAAATTCTTTTTAAGTTATTTTCCCTTATTCTCTGATATTAGTTGGTCAGACTGGACTACATTTTCAGAGGTTGCATGGAAGTTGGATGTGTAATATCTGCACTTAAACATTGAACTGAATTCAAACAGTTATAATGGTGCATCTAAGTATCTTAGATATCTGACTTTGTATGGCTGTCTAGAGGTGTGATTTCATTGAAGATATCCAGGTACATTATTGAAATTATTGGATGCCTTAATGTAATGTTGTTTATAATTCTGCACAAAGTATAAAAATATCTCAGTAGGAAGGTAGTTGTACTGGCAATGTTTTTATAGCTGTTATGTATTTTGTAGAAACAACTTAAACACTCTTTAGGTTAAGAATATTTGTATTGTTTGAGATCCATATTCAGTAAACTGGCAAGTGGACAAATTATCCAGCTGAAGTTAATCAGATAACGTATACCGGATATTCAGCAGGATAAATGTCCTGCTGAATATACAGTACTTGCCCAAAGTATGCAGCTATATATAGCCAAGTAACTAAAAAACCTAACCGGTTAACAGGGTCATTTATCAAATTGCTATAAGGCGTTTTCGCATGCGTTAAGCCATTTTAACGTATGCGAAAATGCCTTTAACGCCTGTGAAAGCACCATAATGCATGGTGAGATGCAAATAAGAAAAAAGGGAGGAGTTTGGGGTGTGATTTGTGACCAAGTGGGCTGGGTTAACAATTTTGTGAAGCTGTATCGCATAGCTTTATTGTGTATTTTAACTACACCTTTTTCATTAGCGTTAAGCCGTGCGATAGGGCTTTATCACATTTTGCAATTTTTTTTCCACAAATGCTGTTTTTAGCTCTTGGAGCCAGCCTAGCTGTCAGGGCCCTTGGGGGGGGGGGGGGGGAGAGTGGAGGGAGAGAGAGAGAGACTAGCCATAATGTCCTCATCCTAGGTAGGTATTTATATCTCTATAGGAGGCCCACCTAGTAACTTGAGGTGAGGTTTAGGTATTAGTGTAGGGGTTAGGGGCCACTTTGACATTCAAAATGAGATGTACGAGCAGAACAGTGCTCCCTTGTGAAGATTTGATGACCTTCGGAGTGAGGAAACTCACCCAAAGATGAGATTTGTGCAGTGTTCTCTCAGCCTAGCTTGATGTTACCCAGGTAGAGGGTCCATCAAGCTAGGTTGAGAGAACATTGCACAAATCTCATCTTTGGGTGAGTTTCCTCACTCCGAAGGTCATCAAATCTTCACAGGAGAGCACTGTTCTGTTTGCACGTAGTGGCCCCTAACCCCTACACTAATATCTAAACCTCACCTCGAGTTACTAGAGGGCCTCTTATAGAGATATAAATACCTAGCTAGGATGAGGGCATTATGGCTAGTGTCTCTCTCTCCCCCCCCCCCCTCCCCGTGGTTGTAGAAGGGCCCTGACAGCTAGGCTGGGGGTTGTAGTATCCAAGGGAAATGGACATTTTTCTTCATCTGTGCATGGACTTAGTGATATAAGAATATGGTTTTAAAGCAAACCACGGTTTCTAAACTATGTGTGGAACAGCAGTTACTACTCTTAACAGAACACATGGGGGTAACCTGCACGTAGTGGCAGTTGCTACCATAAGCAAATTACTGGGCAGACAAGATAGATCATCTGGTCTTTATCTGCTCTCATTACAATGTTACTATGTAATTCATAGTTATATTTGAATTGTATAATAAATTATACTTATTCTGTGATATTGGTTTGTTGAGTGTGGTGTCCCATGTTAAAAAAAAAAAATAAAAAAAAAATAAAAATTCCATAAGTACATAAGAAGTGTCATGCTGGGTCAGATCAGTGGTCCATAGAGCCCAGCATCCTGTCTCTGTGGCCAATCCAGGTCACTTGGATGTATGTAGCATACTCACTCCTAAAAATAAGAAATGGCAATCTCCAAACTTTATATTTTGAAATCCAGATATATACTGTTGCTCTTGACTACATCCTCTGGCAACAAATTCCATAACTAAATTATGTTGACTGAAAAATGATTTTCTTGAATTAATTTTAAATCTGTTAGCAGTTAAGTTTCATGGAGTATCCCCTAATCTAGTACTATTGAAAGGGTAAATAACCATGCCCTATTAACTTGTTCCACATCCCTCATTATTTGGAATAAGTTAATAGGGAACTTTTATTTCCTCCTCTCCTGCAAATGAACAAAACACATATTTAACAATTCCTAAATTTAAGATCAAAGTAATTAAATCAAACCTAAAACAAATTTTTACCAAGAGAAGTTTTAGCTTGTTTAGTTAAGGTCATGCCAGAAGTTAACCCTATTGGTTTCAGTAAAGATGGTCATTTATTTTTAACTTGTTATATCTTTTTTGGCTGCTGACATTTTAACCTCTATAATGCAATTTTCCTATTTCCTCAAGAGTGTGCTCAAGTCACTCTGAACTCTTGCCTTTTCTTTTTAAATGATAGCCCGATTGGATTTAATGGACCCAGGTCATTAACATCCATCCCCTGCCCCAGTGTAAGTGAGATCCAGAGATTTCAATGGTCTGACAGATAGAAAATTGTGTCACCGGCTTCTCCATATCCTCAAGATTTAAAATTATATTTGCCGTTTGAGGTTTGGTAGACAAGTGCTGTTTGTTGAACTTTTACCTTTGCAGTGGAGTGTCTTGAACAGACTGGGTGGTCGCAGCAATACTCGGTCTTACTGATTGTGTAAGCAGGAAGTAAGGTGTGTCGCTTCTGATCCTGTACGATTAACCTGCGAATATATGACTCTTGTTCACGATATTGCATATTAACTTGCCATAATCTTTTGAAGGTTTTGGTTTATTTTAAAAACCAGAACACAGTCGTGAAATGCAGCTAACAATGACAAAACAAGTATAAGGAATGGGGGATGGATCACTTTGTATGAAATTCTTCTTAATACTCTTAACGATAGATAATTGAATGTTTTCAGCTGCTACATGACTTCCTTTCTTGTAAATTGGTATTAAGAAGATATACAGTAACAAAACTATTTTCATCTTCACTTTCAGCTCTACTTCAAAAACAAATGCTTAAAGTTCTTTCTTCCAAAGAAATTCAGATGCAGGAAACATTCTACTTTATGTAAAGAAATTCAAATCATTTTTGGGCACCAAAATCGTAGATAAAGACAGACTGTGTATACATTGATTTTCATGTATGGCAATATCCAGGGAAAACATGCATTTAGATTTCAAGTCTTAAGACAAGCTCAAGATAAAATCACTGGAATCTGTGTGGCAATGATAATTGTGTGTTTTATTAAGAGTGAAATAAAATATTTCTCTATAAGAGATAATACCTGTAATACATACCTTTTGCTTACAAGGAATGGCATTCTAGTGGTTAGAATATAAAAGTGCAAGTCAGACATCATGGCCCTAATCATGGCTTTATCACTGACTGTAAAAACATGGACAAGTTTTTTTTTTCTTTCTGTACTGACTCTTTTACCTGCCTAACTGTAAATAGAAAATATGGTGTGGTTATTTGGATTGCAAACTGTATAAGCAGTGGCATAACATCTGCCCAAGCAGTCTTCATAGTGCCAGGGGAAGGGGAGGAAACCCAAGAAAGGGGGGGGGGGGGGGGGTTGGTGTCCTGCACTCTTTTTGCAGCCACCGCCCCCCACCTCTATCTGAAAAATGTTGCCAGATTGGGCTGTTTCATGTCCACTTGGACCATTCTTTCCCCGATTATATAGATTGCATAATTTGGGGCTGCTTTGGTGGTGGTTGGTTACAGAGACATTGCTAATGTTCCCCATTCACCTTCAATAATCCTCTCCCAATTTGGCAGTGTGCTCTAGTGCCACTGAAGGGGCACACTAGCATGTGCATACTGACCCCATACTGCATACCGTGTATTTGCACGGGTGGCACACCCAGGAGGGTGGCAGGCCAGCGGCAGCAGGAGAGGCTGCAGAGCCACTAGCAGCATTCGACCCACCGGTGGTCTCTCTTCTTCACCGCCAAGATTAAGCCCTGCCGTTGGATTAAGCCCCGCCAGCGGCAAGGAAGGAGAGAGACCGCAGGCTGCCGGTGGCTGAAGAAGAAGAGAAGTTGCTGGCGGAGCTCAACCCGTCGACGGCTGAAGAAGGCCGCTGGCAGTAGAAGAATGAGAGAGGCCGCTGGCGGCTGAAGAAGGAGCTGCTGGCAGCAGAAGGTGGAGAGAGGCTGCCAGCAGAGCTCAACCTGCCAGCGGCTGAAAAAGGAGCCAATGGAGAAGTTCAGCCTGCTGGCGGCTGAAGGAGAGGCCCGTGTTTTTGTGCATGTCTGCACACAACTTCCACTACCTCCTCCCCCCCTCCCCCCAGTAGGAAGGTCGTTGGACCATGGTGAACCTCATCCCACCATGGCCCGATGACAGTAGGAGGCAAGGTATGTATTTGTGTGAACTTGTATGTGTGTGAGTGAGAGTCTGTGTATGTCTGTGAGTGTGTGTCTGTGCCTATGTGTATGTCTGTGTGAAAGCCTATGTGTATGTCTGTGTGACAGACTGTATGTGTGTGTGTGTCTATGTGACAGCTTATGTGTCTGTGAGCACATATGTGTTTGTGAGAGCCTATGTGTGTGTTTGTAGCATAGTAATGACAGCAGAAAAAGACCAAATGGTCCATCCAGTCTGCCCAGCAAGCTTCCCATGGTAGTAAATGCCTCTTTGTGCAGGTTAATCCATGTTTCTGTTGAGGGTAGTAAATGCCATTCCGTGCAGGTTACCCCCATGATTCTGTTAAGGGTAGTAACTGCCACTTCGTGCAGGTTACCCCCAGGCCCACTATCCCCATGCTTCTTTTCATTCATTCCCATCCTCTAGCCTTTAGGGATCCACAGTGTTTATCCCATGTCCCTTTCAAATCCTTCACGGTTTTAGTTTTCACCACTTCATCTGGAAGGTCATTCCAGGAATCCACCACCCTCTCCTTGAAGAAATATTTTCTGACATTGGTTCTAAGTCTTCCTCCCTGGAGTTTCAAATCGTGACTCCTAGTTCTATTAAGTTGTTTCCAATGGAAAAGGTCTGCTGTTGACCATGGGTCATTAAAACCTTTCAAGAATCTGAGGGTCTGTATCATATAACCGCCGCCTCTCCTCCAGGGTATACATTAGGGATGTGAATCGTTTTTTGACGATTTAAAACAATCGTCAGATATATTTTAAATCGTCAAAAATCGTTAAGAGTCGCGATACAATAGAAATTCCCCCGATTTATCGTCAAAAATCGGGGGAGGGGGGAGGGCGGGGAAAACCAGCACACCAAAAAAGCCCCTAAACCCACCCCGACCCTATAAAACGATTCCCTTACCTTCCCCCACCCTCCCGAACCCCCCCAAAGCTTTTTACGAGTACCTGGTGGTCCAGTGGGGGTGCGGGGACCGATCTCCCGCTCTCGGTCCATCGTCGCCATTTTGGCTGCCACTCAAAAATGGCGCCGATGGCCCGATAAAAAAAACCAAAACCCACCCGACCCTTTAAAAATGACCCCTTGGCTTCCCCCACCCTCCCGATCCCCCCCAAAACATTTTAAAATTACCTGGTGGTCTAGTGGTGGTCCCGGGAGCGATCTCCCGTTCTCAGGCCATCGGCTGCCAATCATAAAGATGGCGCCGATGGCCCTTTGCCCTTACCATATGACAGGGTATCCGTGCCATTGGCTGGCCCCTGTCACATGGTAGGAGCACTGGCTGGCCGGCGCCATCTTTAAAGATGGCTGCCGCCGTATTTAAAGATGGCTGTCGCCGTCGTAAAGATGGCCACCGCCATCTTTAAAGATGTCGCCGGCCATCCAGTGCTCCTACCATGTGACAGGAGCCGGCCAATGGCACGGATACCCTGTCACATGGTAAGGGCAAAGGGCCATCGGCGCCATCTTTATGAGTGGCAGCCGACGGCCCGAGAACGGGAGATCGCTCCCGGGACCACCACTAGACCACCAGGTAATTTTAAAAAGTTTTGGGGGGCTCGGGAGGGTGGAGGAAGCTAAGGGGTCGTTTTTAAAGGGGTCGGTGGGGTTTTTTTTTTTTTATCGGGCCATCGGCGCCATTTTTGAGTGGCAGCCAAAATAGCGCCGATGGCCCGAGAGCAGGAGATCGGTCCCCGCGCCCCCACTGGACCACCAGGTAATCGTAAAAAGTTTTGGGGGGGTTCGGGAGGGCGGGGGAAGGTAAGGGGTTAATTTTAAAGGGTCGGGCCTCACTAAAAAAAAAAACAAAAAACGATGTGAATCGGAACCAATTCCGATTCACATCACCCACGATCAGATTTTTTCCCCCCTCTAGCCGAACCCGATCGTTAAGACGATCGGGCACACGATTCACATCTCTAGTATACATATTCAGGTTCTTCAACTTTTCCTTATAAGTCATTTGATGGGGAACACTCACCATTTTGGTTGCCTTTCTCTGGACCGCTCCATCCTGTCTCTATCCCTTTTGAGATACGGTCTCCAGAACTGAACACAGTACTCCAGGTGAGGCTTCACCAAGGACCTGTACAAGGAAATTATCACTTCCCTTTTCTTACTAGATATTCCTCTTTCTATGCAGCCCAGCATTCTTCTGGCTTTAGCTATTGCCTTGTCACATTGCTTCACTGTCTTCAGGTCGTTAGACACTATGACCCAAAGGTCTGTCTCGTGTTCCGTGCATAACAGCCCTTCACCCCCCCAACACATATACAGTTCTTTAGGATTACCACACCCCAGATGCATGTCTGCATTTCTTGGCATTAAATCCCAGCTGCCATATGACTACTCTTCCAGCTTCCTTAAATCCCGTTTTATTCTCTCTACTCCTTCCAGCATGTCCAGTCTGTTGCAGATCTTAGTATCATCCACAAATAGACAAACTTTACCTTCTATCCCTTCTGCAATGTTGCTCACAAAGATGTTGAACAGAACCGGTCCCAACACCGATCCCTGTGGCACTCCACTTAATTCCATTCTCTCTTCAGAGTAGGTTCCATTTACCATCACACGTTGTCTTCTATCCGTCAACCAGTTTGTAATCCACACGACCACCTTGGAGCTCACTCCCAAGCTTCTCATTTTGTTGATGAGTCTTCTATGTATCAAAGCTTTACTAAAATGCAAGTAAATTACATTGAGCGCTCTTCCCTGATTCAGTTCTGTAGTCACCCAATCAAAGAAATCAATGGTGAATCAATCAATGATGAATCCATGCTGCCTCTGATCAAGCAACCCACTGGATTGTAGATAGTTCACTGTCTTTTCCTTTAGCAGAATCTCCATTAGTTTTCCCCACCTCCGAGGTGATGCTAACCAGCTTATAGTTTCCAGTCTCTTCTCTGCACCCACTCTTGTGGAACGGGACCGCCACCGCTCTTCTGCAGTCGCTAGGCACCACACCCTTATCCAGGGATCTATTGAACAGGTCACACAGCAGACCCGCCAGCACATCTATGAGCTTCCTCAGTATTCTGGGATGAACCTTATCAGGCCCCATGGCTTTGTCCACTTTAAGTTTTCCTAGTTCTTCCCATACATTCTCTTCCGTAAATGGAGTTTTGTCTACTCCACCTCCTTCCACAGTTATATTAGCAAGTGACGGTCCTTCTCCAGGGTCTTCTTTAGTGAACACTGAACTGAAGTATTTGTTTAATATTTCCGCCATTTCTTTGTCTCTCTCCACCCATTGATCCTTATCACCTTTTAATTTCAGTATACCACTATGGACCTTTCTCTGATATATCTGAAAAATATTTTTTCACCTTGCTTTACCTCCTTGGCAATCCTTTCCTCCGCCTGACTTTTTGCTTTCTTGATTACTTTTTTCATCTCCCTCAGTTTTGCCAGATAATCCTCCCTGTGTTCCACTTTTTGGGATCCTTTATATTTCTTAAACGCTGCTTCTTTTGCTTTTATTACACTAGTTAACTCCTTGGTGAATCAGATTGGTTTCTTGTTTCTCTTACTTTTGTTTACTTTTCCAACATATAGATTTGTTGCTTTTGTAATTGCTCCTTTTAGTTTGGCCCACTGTTGTTCCACCTCTTCCATTTTCTCCCAGTCTTCAAGTTCCACCTCCAGGAATTTTCCCATTTCGGCAAAGTCTGCATTTTTGAACTGCAAAACTTGGGTCTTCGTGTGTCTTATCTGTAATCTATTTGCGATATCAACCCATACTGTTTGATAATCACTGTGTATCTATATGAGAGCCTATGTGTGTTTGTGTGCCTGTATGAGAGCCTGTATGTGTGAGCACATATGTGTCTGTGAGAGCCTGTGTACTTGGGTGTGCATTCGTGAATTTTGTGTGCCTGTGAGAGCCTATATGTCACATAGGCTCTCACAGGCATGCACGCACACACCCACATATACATAATAGATCTGTGATGGAGAAGGAGCCTGTGTATATGAGAGAGAGAATGTTTGTGAGAATGAATTTTATTGTGCATGTGTGTGAGAGGGAAGGTAAAATTTGTACAGCCCTACCTCCCCCAATCCACGATGATCTCAGGGTGACTGGAAATCAGATGATATGAGGTATGGAGAGCAGGAGATTTTTAAATCCTTATTAGTCTTAATTATTGGGTGTAATTTGATATTTCCTATCATGTAGCAGATGGACTATTGGATATAGTGTACTCCTGATAGCAGATGGAAGACGGAGTCTGATTTCAGCGCTGACGTCAGCCTACATATACCCGTGCAGGAAGCTTAGCTCTTCAGTATTTCTCCGACTCCTAAGCAGATAGGGACACATCCACACGCTAGAATAGTGTTAGCAATTCTAAATCAAAGAAGAAAGAAAATTTACCTCAAGAAGACTAGCCCCGCTCTCCTGCGGTGATATCTAAGGGTTCCTCCCCCAGTCAAGAATTCCTGAGGTGATTTCCGAGATCCCTCAGAGGTAAGCCTCGGTCCGGTAACCGGCTCCCAGCGTGGACTTAGCCCCTAGGGTGGCTTAGAGGCAGCGGGTGTTGAATCGAGTACGGTGGTGAAGGTATTTCCCTCTCCCCCCGCAGCCGGAGACCACCCAGCATGAGACCAGGAAATGCCGAGACCAGGTAAGGTAGAAAACTTTCTCTAAGTCTCCGGTCTCTGAGGCTCAAATTGCTGCACAGATCGTCCCTTCCGACGTCTGTAAAATCTGGTTGAGCAGCCCCATCCGGGCTAGACCTGATCCGGTGCAAGGGTCCACACAGCGGAGACCGTCCGGGGAGGGGGGGGGTCACCGCCATCTTGCCTGCGTGGTCGTCAGCACCATTTCCCTCCCTTGATCGCCGTATTATCTGCACAACTGAGCCGTGCGCACAACCGACTTCTGCGCACAGTGGCGCGCACATCTGTGTTGTGCGCACAGCGATGCACACAACGGTGCAGGGTGCATAGTGGCCTGCATAAATGGCCCATGCGCATAAATAGGTCCTTGAGCACAGCAGCACGCACATCTCGCCCAGGCGCACAAAACTGGTAGCTTGCGCGCGCACCCGCATGAACATTGCCGGCACATCCAGAACGCACAACTAAGCCCTCCGGCGCATGCACCTACGCACACAGACGAATTTGAGCCACTCCATGCACACAAATCATGGCACTGCTGGCCAAGAAAGCCAAGGGACAAAGCCCTCTGCCCAGCCTGCCACCTGAGAGCTGCGCAACCTGAAGTGGCCTCCGCCCTATGCCTGCAGTGCGAAGAGGCTCAGGGGGAACCTAAGCAAGGCCCTCCACAGCCAGTAGAGGGATCTGGATCCACCAATGATAGTACTCCGGACCTCTGCATCTCCGACTCTGTGCCTACTCAGGGGGGCATCTCAGGGGCCTCCACTGGATTCAATATGGACCCAGGAACCTTTTCCTGGGTGGAATTCTTCAAAAGGCTGCAAACCTTTGTCCAGGCACAATTAGTACCGCCTGCGACACAGACCCAGTCTCCACCAGAAGCCCAAGACCTTCCAAGCACCTCTTGCACTTACCCAGACACACTCCATCCAGGCAAAAGCCTCCCCTTAGGGGCCACAGACACCTTGGGGGAAGAGTCGGACTCCCTGGAGGAAGGGGAAATTCCTCCAGGGATGGAACCATGATGCGATTCTTCTCCAAAGACGAGCTACCAGCTCTCGTGTCTCTGACCCTGAAGGCGCTGGCCATTCCAGGCACGAGTACCACAGCGATGCCAAAGACGAACCCAGTTTTGGTCAGTCTCCGTCAGGCCTCATGCTATTTCCCAGTCCTGCAGGCCGTACAGCAACTGATTGACTTGGAATGGAATGCCCCGGAGGCCAGCTTCAAAGGAGGACGGGCCCTAGAAGCCCTATACCCCCTGGATCCCACGGCCAAAGAACTCCTACGGTTCCCAAAAGTGGACGCCATGGTCTGCTCTATCTCAAAGCGCACTACCATCCCAGTCGAAGGAGGAGCTGCACTCAAGGATACCCAGGACAGACGTCTGGAATCCATCCTTAAACAGTCGTTTGATGTCGCAGCAATGACCCTGCAGATCGCTTCCTGCTGCGCCATTGTGACATATGCCTGCTTGGTTCTCTCCAGGGACGGAACCACTTCCGCCAAAACATTAGAACCGGCGATATCTTTCCTCACGGATGCGATCTCTGACCTGGTGCGCCCCTGAGCCAGGGGCGTCACCTCCATAGTGGTAGCCAGAAGACAACTATGGCTCCGAAATTGGTCAGCCGATGTGACCTCCAAGATGAACCTCATGAGAATGCCTTTTAAAGGATCCCTCCTGTTCGGAAGTGAACTGGAGAAATTAGCCAGCAAATGAGGCGAATCCCCAGTACCTCGGCTACCGGAGGACAGGAACAAAAGAAACCAGTACTCTTCTCCCTGAAGAACCAAGGGCAGAGGAGTCAGGCATTAATTTCTGAGAGTAAAATGTGCGGCTTGGCCACACATTTTACTTTCAGTATTCGGGGCGACTGACTAATAGGCTCATCAACATATATTTGCATGTGATGAGCGCTATTACTTTGGGGGGGGGGGGGCGGGCGGGCCGTGCGTTTTCCACGTGCTATTACCCCTTACAGTATAAGGAGTAATAGACATCGGTGGGAAACGTGCAGCCAATCGCGTGTTAAAAGGTGCGCTCAGCCTAAAAGTAAGCTGAGAGAGAAATGTTGGCAAAAGAGGTGGAAGGAGATAGAGAAAGGAAGACATATAAGGAAAAGTAAAATAGAAAGAAAACTAGAAAGAAGATTCAGAAGACAGATAAGATTGTACACCCTATGATGGTAAATTCCCCTCTGACAACAAAGGCAGAAACAGTTTTTAGTTTTGATAAATATTGCAGTATGTAATATTTTGCAATATGAAACTCTTGCATTTTCTGTTCCATTTCCAATTCTTTAAAACCATATGTGCAATAACTCTGCAATTTGAATGAGATGTTTTTTACACCCAATTTTAGATGCATACTAGAAAATCTCACTGGCTACCAGATTTTGTGAAATATTTGGAGCCCTGCCCCAAGTCAAATCAGTTTGGTGCATACAAGGTCAGCCCTACTTAGGACACATTGGACTGAGTGCCCCAGGCCCTGTGCTTCAGGGGACACTTTGCAATCAAACATTGATAACTGTAGACTTGGACATTTGAGTTGCTTTTCTAGTACCTCCTGCGCAAGCCGCGTAGACTGTTCCTCAGGTGGCCAAAGCAATTTATACAGGTAAAAAGTGATTTACCAATGTAAAACAGCTGTCTGAAAACGAACCCCCTCCAATGCAGGAAAAAGTGTATTCTTCCACAATGTGTGTCCTCTTGAGCTGCATTTAGAGGAACGCTTCGGTGAAGGCATGTTTAGGTCAGAAAGAAAACGTGCACAGAGATTGAATTTACAGCATAATTCTACCCACACAATAAGCAGGTGCAAGCGACCGCGGGTACAACGTACTGGCAAGTTTCAAAGCAAAAGTACACCTGTGCTTGTTGTTTGACACTTGTGATAAAATCCGCAGCTAAAAAGCATGTGTGGACTTTGTCCAAAACAGACAGTTTGAAAATTGCTTTTTATGTGTGCTTTTTGCTTTCTATTTTTAAACTTCACCTTAGATGTGCCATCTACAAGCCATGTCCTCGTTCTGAGAAATAGGACCCTTACTGCAGAAAACAGTCCCATGCCATACAAGTGTACTTAGAGCAGATTTGGAAAGTGCATCTCCTATTAAGGAATCTACAAATTAAATATGTTTTGTTGATTTTGGCCTACAATATAGTGGGGAATGGAGACTGCTGAACAAAACACTGCATTGTTCAAGAAGTTGGACTTCACTTCAATCAAAAAGTCATTTTAGGAACGGATGCTAGGAGCAAGAATGACCAGGGGGAAAAAAGTAAACATTCCAGTTTGTTCCTTATTAAAATATAACATTTTCTAAAGTCCTTTTTTGTTGAAAAGTGGTAGAGGAAAGAATTTATATGATATTGAAAAGGTTGAAAACTTTATAATGATAGAAGCTTTCTGTCATTCTTCTTTGTTGCTTGTCCTCGTCTTGAATGAATTAAGACATTCAAGTCATATTCTCTTTTTGGGGAGGATCGGTTAGTGGGGAAGCTTGAATCTTTTATATCAGACATCTTTCTTGTACAAAAAGTGAATGCATTATCATTTCAATTTTTGTAATTCATTAAAAATGTTTTTGTCTAGGTTTTTGTTTTTGAAGAATTTGTCAGCCTTGGTTAAGAAGCTTAATACAAGTTAAAGAAGGTATTAAGAGATATTAAGACATCAAAACATGTAACATTCTTGTTCTTTATGTTAGTCTGCAAGCCAATATGTTGAATAAAAGTCAGTCAAAGGCTTTCTGGAGAATATTAAGTGTCTTTACAGCTGTGCTGTAGAGAATCTCTGGATGGAACCCCATTCATATAAAAACCCTTTCTTTTATTTGCTTTTATTCTCTTTGTTGTGGTGACAACAGAGTACAGGCCCAATGTATTAAAATTTAATCACCTTATCAATTTGAAACAAGCAGCCTATTGGTTTGTTTCCAATATACATAATATAAAAATTTGTACTGAAATAGAAGCCTCTGCTTTCCCATTTATAATCTTATAACACCCCTTAACTAAATGGAAAAATATTGTATCCAGTATCCTAGTGTCATATTGTTTTGATCTACCTTTAAAAGAAAACCATTGCTGCAGGGAGTGTGGAGGAGAGTGATTTTTATGGGTGGGTACAGTCAGCTGATTTGCAAGGATCAGTGTTTGTAATAACATCAAGAGCCATATAAAAAGAAAAGGATTATAAACCATATATGTATTATTTGGATTTGGTGCTGCTTTGTAACTCAGTCAGCTTAGATTTGTTCTTCCTGATAGTTTATAGTAAATTACTTTCCTAATACTTGGCCAAAAAACCCCCAAAAACACAACACACACAGAATATGTTAGGTAGTTTTATTTTCAGTCAGTTGTCCACCAGAAATGAGTTTAAATATTTTTTTATCCCTTGAATCATTTTGTTCTTTGTCACTACATTGAAGTTTATGACTATGGAATTTTGGATGCAGCTAGTCGAAAGCATTGCTAGGCTGAACTTTGATTACTTGATAACTGGAGACATAACTTGAGATTGGCCAGTTTTTTGATGGGTCAGGTGGGATCCATACATTTACTGGCACCATTACCCCTTTGGAGCATGAACCATGATCAAACTGAAACAGTCAGAGTGGGTCAAAATTGACTGACTCTGATTGCAAACAGGGACTTCAATTTTTTAACCACATTTTTGGGATTGTTAAATAATAATTTACAGATTATAATCCAAGAGTACAAGAGACACTGGTTAATATACAGATTGCAATTGCTATGAGCTAAAAATTGGCCCAGCTCTGGATCTAACTGGAGGTAATCACAACTTTTTCCTTCTTGGCTATCTAATATTGGTTAGAGAAAATCCAAAGTGAACTAACTGCATCCCCGCTCATTAAATATCAGCAAAGAGGGAAACCCGCAAACTTCAAGTGCTGAATCACAAGCATGCTTTTCATCCAGTCATTGTTTTATTGTTAATATTATTCTGCTAATTAGTCTTTTGGGTTGAGATATAGAAGAATTGGGGAGAAACTGCATGGTCAACTTTTGCCAGAGAGTGCCACCTTATCTTGATGATAACTTAAGAATTGCTATACTGGGTCAGACCGAGGATCCATCAAGCCCAATATCCTGTTTCCAATGAAGGCCAATCCAGGTCACAAGTAACTGGCAGGATCACTAACAGTTGATAGAACCCATGCTGCTAACGCCTAGGGATAAATAGTGACTTTCCCAAGTCTTGTCTGGTTAATAAGTTTATAGACTTCTCCAAGAATTTGTCCAAACCTTTTTTTAAACCAGTCTATGCTAGATGCCTTTACCACATCCTTTGGTAATGAATTCTAGAGCTTAATCATGCGTTGAGTGAAAAAGAATTTTCTCTGATTTGTTTTAGATGTACTAATTTCATGGTGTACCTAGTTTTTGCATTTTTTTGAAAGAGTAAATAACTGATTCACATTTACTTTAACCCAGGCAGCCGCGACTGTCTGTCGCTGGGAAGGGGGGGGGACACAGTAATATGCACCCACGTATACAAAATACCATAGAAACCAGATGTGGAATAAATTAGCCACAGCTTTATTATAATAAAACAGTATACAACCACAAACTTCGTACCCGAGCTATAACATAGTTAAGCTATCTGAGCATCCTCCTTTGTGCAAGCAACACATCACCTCCAGCCCCAGGTCCGCTGCAACAAAGCAAGGCCCTACCTTCTGGGAGGTAATCACAGGGTGTTCTGGTCACCTGCTGCATCCAAGCAAGGTGACTGCCCTTTTGCAGGATGTGGGCATCTGGTCTGCTGCTGCATCGGGGCGAATGGGCCCTGGCGACAGACAGTCCCGCCTCTCATCGAAGTCTGTTATACCACATGCTGTGCACTGTCTCCAACTGGCAACCCCCCTCCTGGCTCAGGTACTCCCATCATAGGGCCCATATAGCCAGACGGCTTATCCAGGACCTTCCCCCACTCAGCTGCAGCCAATCACTAGGGATCATTCAGGTCAAGGACTAGGAACCCACCAGGACTCTGTGTATGACCTGTTTCAAATTGCTCAAGAATAGGTTCTATATCTGCCAGATGCACTCCGTCATTACAAAACAGTACCGAGCAATCCACGCACATCCAGACATGGTGTCCTATGTGTACACCACCCCGACGCTGGACAAAGATACCAATTTGCTTGTTTAATTTCTCCATCCAAAGTGTCCAGAGTGGCGAGTTGAGAAACTGACTTTGAGGGATGATCTTTGACCAGAAGAGCGTGGTGCTAGACATCAAAGATAGGATGACTACGATGTTATTCTTCATATTATCCAAGAGCAGGTGTCTGGGCCTCTGGAGGGGCGAAGTTAGTCAATTGCTGCCTTATCAGGGGGACCAGCTGATCCCAACACATGCCCCTGCGACCCAGCCATTGCACTGTGCCATCCCTTGGCGTAATGCCCAGCTGTCAACCGAAAGTATTTTTCTTTGTACACTGCTCCACCCAAAACACAAAAGAGTGTCTCGTGATCTATGTCACTCGATGCTCCCGGTGAGGTCGTGAAAGGCATAAAGTGTTAACAGCACTGTCGCAGGGGGTTAAAGGGGAAAACGGCTAGTGTGATCCCATAAAACATTGCTAATGTCTACAGTCCAACAGGGCATGGGAATTCATTCACCCGTACAACTCTGGAGCCTAATATAGGATAGGTACGCCAAGGAGCATCATCTTCAGATACGCTAGATGGCAGTGCCCGGCAAACCAGATGCTGCTGCGCTGGAGGCTGCCCCTATTCGGAAGGAGTGAATCTTGAACTGCTCCAACTTCAGTCTGGCCATGTCCAGGGTGTGCTTGAGGATGGCGTTAAACTGGTATTTGCTCAGCGGGAGTGAGTTAGCATGCAAAAGAAATTGCATCCCCCCAGAGGGCCTGGGCGCCTTATAACATAAAGCGTTGGCAACTGGGCACAAAGGCAGGCCTGGTACTTGGGCTAATGTGACAGATTGCCCCTGGCCGAGCTGATCGGCCTTAGATCTCCGTATCCTGATATTGAGCTTTCCATCTGTGATGGAAGCGTCACAAGCTTGAAGACCAGAGTGATCATGTTCGACACTGACTGCAGCAACCAGCTTGTTCACGCGACACGTGGTAAAGAATGAAATACAAAAGGTGACTCTGAACAAGACCAATTTGAAGTGGTCCATAACAATCATAGGTAAGCAGCACCATAGAGCAAGTAGATGGTCATGGAATATAGGGTGGCGCATGTCCAGGACTCGCGAATTGCATTTGGACCAGCCTGCAAGGATGCATCTAATGGCAAAGTCCCTTACTGGGTTGGGCAAATTTTGAGCCTTAACGAAAAAGGTGTAAGCTGACAAATTGGTTTGAACTGTGTCTCAGGACGCACCATGCCACTTGGCCTGTGTGATGTATTCCACAAATTTGTGTGGTCTCAGGAGGGGAGGAGGTTTCCAGGAATTCCACGACATTGTCATATCCCCTCAGATATGCTCGCCTGTTAGATGGTGTGATCAACTGATGCATTAGGTCGAATGTGTTGTGGCTCCAATGCTTCAGAGTTGTATGGGAATCAGTGTCACCTGTTCCTCGGTGTCCGGAGCAGGTCTCCAGAAGTCTTCCCACTTAGAACAAGAAAGACAGCAATCTCGTTGCAAAGGCTGGAGATGTGTCGTGCCCACACCAACACGTTTAACTGCATGCATCTCAAAACCATAAACCTAAGAAGTTCTGCAACTGCTTGGTTGTCTCACCAGAATATCACCTTTCCATTCGCTAGCCGCTCATGCCAAAGGTGGCGTGCTACCACTATTGGGAAGAGTTCCAGGAAGATATTAGCCATGATAAATAAATAATCTTTAAATCCACCCAATTGCTAGGCCATGTCTCAGCACACCAGCTCCTTTGAAAGTAAAGGCTGAAGCCAGTGGCCTCTGAGGCATTGAAGAACAGCTGGATACAGGTGGGGGTAGCCACACCACTGGGCCATTGAATTCAGCCAGGAATTTCTCCCATACTGCGAGATCCTCACGTATAGCATGGGTGACTCGCAAATGGTGATACTTCTTCGTTACTGTCAAGAAAGCATTAATTGGTATGGGAATGCCCACCCCATCGGGATGACCCAGCAAGTGAAGGCCAGGCTACCTATTAGTGATTGCACAGTGGACAAGGTCACCTTGTGAGCTAGACGAGTGCCTCGGATTGATTAGAACAGCTTTTGTATTATGTTGGCCGGGAGCCTAGACACCATTCGAATGGTGTCAAGCTCAATGCCGAGGAACGTAAGCACCTTGGATGGCAGTTCCAACTTGTCCGCTGCTAGCGGGACATCAAAATCTCGGGCCATGCTTTGGAAGCCATTGAACAGATCATGGCACGCTTCTGAGCCACGAGGTCCAACGAATAGAAAATCCTCCAAGTAGTGGACAATTCCTATCAAGCCAATGCGTCTGTATGACTCCCAATGTAGGAAGGTTCTGAACGTCTCGAAGTGCACACAGGAAACCGCGCATTCCATGGGCATGCATCTATCAAAGTAATAGGTACTCTCAAAGTAGTACCCTAGCAAAGTGAAGTCATCCGGATGCACAGGCAAGAGCCGGAATGCGGACTCTGTTGACCTTCGCCATGAGAGCCCCCTCTCCACAGTCCCTGAGGAGGTCGAATGCGCTGTTGAAGGAAGCGTATTGGACTGTACAGGCCTCCTGCGGGATGAAGTCATCCACAGCCCGACCCACTAGGTAGGAAAGATTATGTATCAGCCTGAATTTGCCATGCTCTTTCTTGGGCACCACCACTAAATGTGACAAGACCATCCTGTCAAAAGGAGGGAGGTGGAAGGGGCCCGCTATCCTGCCTAGACCAATTTCCACTGACAGCTTCTCTCTCACTATGTCAGCGAACCTGGTTACAGAGGGGGCATTTGTGTGGCTGGCGGGGTTCAGAGGGCGATTGTTCACTTGCCCTTCCGAACTGCATGCTGTCATGTGTGTCAACCACAGCTCGATGTCTTTTGTGCCCCAGGACATAGATGGGATGTCTACCATCCTTTCCCTGAACCACTCATTATGATTCAACCAGGTGAATCCCTAGTAGTGGAGTGAGCACTGACAATGGAGTCTAAGTTATACCACAATGCTAAATGCTGAGAGGGATCAGTTCGGCCGACTATTGACGCCAGACGCACAAAGGATCGCACCAGTTATTAATGTTCCTCGAGACCCGCTTGGAACCCGAAGGAGCTTTGTGCTGCTTGCGATCCTTACGTGACCCTTCCGTCTTTCTACACCCTTCCATCTTATTAAAGATATCAATGTATTGGTGATGGCGTATGTGACGCCGGAATGAAACTGGACACCCTGCCACAACTGCTTTGTTGTGTTCAGAGCGGGTAAACTAGCGTTAGCGGCAATGGTGCTCCACAAACCCTCTGCCGCCGATGACCCCTGGAAACCAGAGGAAGATGCTGACGAGGAACTCCTGCCCGAGGAGTCAGAGTGGCAGGAATGCCTCCTACTCTTCCTCTTATGCCTCCTTTTGGCCTTATTGCCCTCGGCAGGGGATTGGGCCACCCCTTCTGCCCCTGGCGGCTGATCGGATGATTCCCCAGCCCCTGGCGCCGAAGTGACCCTATCAGACTCGCCTTCGGAAGTAACCAGCGCCGTTGATTGTACACCGGGGGCCTGATCCGGACTCGTGTCTTTGGCATTCTGCAGGTCAAGGCGGTTCGGAGCACCAGCGCTCTCAAGTGCAGCGCAGGCAAGAACACGGAGAGAGGGAACTGATGACACGTGCTTTTATGGCTGTGGGCATTTAGCATGTCCGGAATTCCATTGGCTGTTACCCAGACGAATGCCTGATTGCCAGTGTGGTTGGGCCCCCTGATAGAAACCAGGAGGCCCTGGGTACGGCCAGGTGGGCCAAGACTGAGGAACTGCCTCCGCAGCCCTCCAGCCTGGGGAGGCATGGGATAGGAGGCATTCGTCTATTTTCAATTGGTAACTGGATAAAAGACAGGAAACAGAGGGTAGGACTAAATGGTCTGTTTTTGTCCAAATGAGAAAGGTCGTTAGTAGGGTGCCTCAGGGGTCTGTTCTGGAACCTCTGTTGTTTAACATATTCAGAAATGATGTGGACAAAGGAACAACAAGTGAGATGATCAAATTTGCAGATGGCTCAAAATTGTTTTGAGATGTTAAAACAGCAGCTGATTATGAGGAACTGCAGAAGGACTTTGGGAGACTGGGCATCTAAATGGCAGATGCAATTTAATGCAGACAAGGGCAAAGTAATGCACTTAGGGAAAAATAATCCAGCCACAGGTACATTATGCTGGGTTCTGTGCTGGGAGTCACCATCCAGGAAAAGGAGCTCGGAGTCTTGTGGGGAATATCAGCTCAGTGGGCAGTGGCAGTTAAAAATGCAAATAAAAAGTTAGGGATTATTTGAAAAGGGATAGAGTATAAAACCGAGACTATCATAATCTCTTTGTATAGATTCATGGTGTGTCCGTACCTGACTATTGTGTGCAGTTCTGGTTGCCCTCATCTCAAAAACGACCATAACGAACATTGAAAAGGTACAGAGAAAGGGTTCCAAAAATGATAAAGGGGATGGAAAAACTCCCGTATTGAGAGAGGCTAAACAGATTAGGGCTCTTTAGGTTGGAGAGGAGATGACTGAGAAAGGGGATATGATTGAGATTTATATAAGCATGAGTGTGGTGGAATGGTTAAATAGAGAATGGTTATTTACGCTTCAAACAACACTGAGATGTTCGAATTCTAATAAAATATTTACAAGGTAGAAATTCATTTCAAAAAATGAATGTGTGGTGTTTGGAGGACAATGCCTAGGGGTAGCAGTAGCCAAAGCAACAATAGCAAGAATAGTGTAAAGAAACAATTTCTTTTGCTTGCATGTTAAAAGAAAACAGGTTCTGGAAGTAATAAAAGCACACTCAATAAGAGCACGTTCTTATTTCTGGGCAGAATTATTTGCTGTAAATCCAGCAGATTGGATGTTTTCACAAAAGAAGATGCTTAATATGGAGCAAGCATCTTAAAATCAGGGTTAACATTCTCCCACTCAGTGTAATTGGGCTTTGGGCCTTCATTCTGGATTGGTGTAACAGAAAGACAAAGCAGAAAAAAAACTTACCTGATAATTTTCTTTCCTTTATTTCTGCTACACCAGTCCAGAAATCCTCCCAAAAGAAAGTTAAAAAAAACCAACTTTTTGTTTAAAGGGAAATTCAAGAGAAGTGTCACCTTACTCAATTATTTTAAATATTATTAGTTATATAGTCTCTCTGAAGGTTTTCAGTATAAACTTTGACAGAAAAATACTGGTTCTGCTCATAATATAAGTAGTAGTAGTAGTAGTAGTCTTATAAAAAAAAACAAACCCTCTGCCTTTATCAGCTGGGAGAGGGATAAGCTCAATTGTTCTGGACTGATGTAGCAGAAATAAAGGAAAGAAAATTTATTTTTATCTTAGTTTAGAGGGAAGTAGTGCATGTACATCATATATATGCTTTCCCTGTGGCAGAGTTAGTGTCTGGTTGTTGGATTAAATATTGCTCTTGTCAAAGAGGAAGACACCAAGGCGTGAATGACATAACAATGGAGAGGATGGAGACCAGCACTCTGACAGACTTTGGACATACTTGGGACAGATGTGAAAGGTGGTGGGAGCCATGGATGATAAAGGCTTGTGCATAGGAATTTGTAAGTTCTTCTGCCTAGGATAGAAGAAAACCAGAGGAAGACTGGATGGGCCAGTTCATCTTATCTGCTGTCTTTTATTATCTTATGTTGTGTGTGGTGGTTGTAGGATAGTGGATAGAGACATTACTGAGGGAACATAAGAAATTGCCATGCTGGGTCAGACCAAGGGTCCATCAAGCCCAGCATCCTGTTTCCAACAGTGGCCAATCCAGGCCATAAGAACCTGGCAATTACCCAAACACTAAGAAGAACCCATGCTACTGATGCAATTAATAGCAGTGGCTATTCCCTAAGTAAACTTGATTAATAGCAGTTAATGGACTTCTCCTCCAAGAACTTATCCAAACCTTTTTTGAACCCAGCTACATTAACTGCACTAACCACATCCTCTGGCAACAAATTCTAGAGCTTCATTGTGTGTTGAGTGAAAAGAATTTTCTCTGATTAGTCTTAAATGTGCTACTTGCTAACTTCATGGAATGCCCCCTAGTCCTTCTATTATCCGAAAGTGTAAATAACCGATTCACATCAACTCATTCAAGACCTCTCATGATCTTAAAGACCTTTATCATATCCCCCCCTCAGCTGTCTCTTCTCCAAGCTGAACAGCCCTAACTTCTTCAACCTTTCCTCATAGGGGAGCTGTTCCATCCCCTTTATCATTTTGGTCGCCTTTCTCTGTAACTTCTCCATTGCAACTATATCTTTTTCGAGATGCGGTAACCAGAATTGTACACAGTATTCGAGGTACGGTCTCACCATGGAGCGATACAGAGGCGTTATGATAGTTTCTGTTTTATTAACCATTCCCTTCCTAATAATTCCCAACATTCTGTTTGCTTTTTTTCTAGTCTCCCAAGAGCCTTTACCTTTCTATTCTACCCCTTTTACTGCTCTATTTCTTTTTTTTTCTGACTGCTTGGGCCCTGCACATGGTTTGGGGCTTTGGCACCAACTAAAAGGCCCTGCTGTGGTGGTGGAGAAGGTGACCAGATGGAAGTTATGCATGAGGTGGTAGAATCCACAGGCTCGAAAGGGGAATTTAAAAAGGAAATCTCTTGTCCGTAGCCACACTGTGTAAACTTAAATCGTCTATAATTTGCCATTGTTAAAAGCATCCTACTTGAGTATGAAAAGAATGCCTTTCTTCTGGGAGGGGACAGAATATACCAGCCCTCTGTATAAAACTGTCAGTAACCTTGGTAGGAAGCTGTGGGAACTTGTGAACTGTCCATAGGATTTTTCTTTCTTTTAAATATGAATTGCCTTCAATTAAAGGAAGAAAAATGATAGTATTTGAAATGTGTCATCTCTGCCCGGGGGAACCCCAATTACAGTACAAATTACCCTAAGCAGCTTTGGAAAAGGACTTTGTTCCCACTGTGTGAAGCAAAGGTTACCCCTGCACGGCGGACAAGGGCCTTTCTGAAAAAGTCTTTCCCGTTACATGAAGTGACGCCAGCAATGGAAGCAATTTGTGGAACTGTTTGATGATTACATTAATTATAGCACCAATAAATAGAGCTTGGGAAACAGTTTTGTTTTCTTGCATTCTTTCTTGATTACTGTCAGCGAAAGCCAAGTTGCAAACCGTGCCTGTAAGAACCACGAGAAGTGCACTCACTGCCTCTCTACATAATTGGCACCAGAGATTAAAGGATCGTGCCCTATTTGATGTGGGAGTTTTCTACATTTTGCCTTTGATTCAGTCTTCACCTAAACTGACTTTGTGAATCACACTGGCTACTGTCCCATAGATTTAACTATCCACTTCCTGATTAATGAGAAAATAATTGGAATTGGTGTTTAAAATACTAATGAGGGATGTGAGGTAACTGTAATCAATGAAAAAAGATAATCATCAATATTTTGTGCAGTAACTTAATTTATTCCCATTTCTTTTTTGCCCTCAGGTCACTTGTACAGTGCCAGCTTCAGGCTAAGTTTCACATTTGTACCATCTATTATTTTAAATCACAGCTGATTCACACCGATTTGATGGCTTACCATCATGCGCAAAAGAGCTGGACTTGATTTCCCATCAGGTCTGCCACTTCCCAGGCTGATTGGAGTTGGGGATGCTGTAGAGGTAGCACTCACAACCTATCAACAGGAGGTGGGAAGTGACTGTCAGCCATCGTTCAATGGCCTGAGTTAGAATGCATGTTTAGCCTGATTCAGGAAGGGGCTATGGTTTGTGGCCTCTGTCCAAGAACTGTCACTGCGATGGCTGGGCCGAGTTGGGAGAAGGATATAAAAATAGTGGCTATGGGGGGTTGGGAACAGAGTAGTTGTGAATGAAGGCTCAGACGGATCCCAATCGTCGTTCCAGTTGAACTGGAAGTATAAAGGAGTAGGCCGAAACTGCTAGGCCAAAAAAAAACAAAACAAAATGAAAACATTGCAGGTGTTCAATGGACAGTTTTCACTAGATAAATTAATTTGTATCAATATGTTCTCAGATATTTTTTAATGCAATAATATACAGGTTAAGTGGAAGGAGAGAGATTTGTACATTTCAAGGTGACCAAGGTCACTGCTTAACTCAAACCACAGAGCATAACTTTCTTACCATGCATTTCTATCTGCCTTATTACTTGCTTACAATTCTTTGTATAAAAAACCAGTGGTATATATACGAGGACAATTAGAGGATAACAGTAATAATATTAATGATAAAAATTATATTACTATAATGAATAAATAATACAATAATAAATAGCAATGCTATAATTTTTAAGCAATAATAAATACAAAAAGCATTTAAGGTACAAATATAAACTTATTTAATTATAAAATGTCAATCAGTGGACCAATGGGGGAAATGTCAGTGGAGCGCTTACAAAGGAAGCCAACACATACTAGAAAAAGTTTGATAGTCCCTCATGAAAACGGTTGCTTAGAACTTTCTGCTATCTTACAGCAGGTCTCGCAAAATTTTCTTCAGAAGTTTGAACAGATTTGGAATCATTTGGTGAACAAGAGAAAAATAAAATACAGTTGAATGACACTGAATTTTTGCTGTCGCAAAATAATGGACTGTGTTATGTAGTATATATTAGAGATGGATATAAAAGTGTAGGAGAAGGATAGTTTAACGAGGTCCTTAACATAATAGCATTTGGTTTTCCTAGTCTCCTGAAGGGGACATAGTGCAAATGTTTTACTAGCAGTGAGAATTTTAAAAGCTGGGTGCATGCCAAAATTGGGAGTTGTGTGTGCATGTGTGACGTGTGCGTCCATCTAATTTTAAAAGCTGTTTACATTTATTTATTTATTTTTATATACCGATATTCAATCTGACATATCACATCGGTTTACATTCAGGTACTGTAGGTATTTCCCTATCCCCAGAGGGCTTACAATCTAAGGCCTGGATTTATCAAAATGCGATAAGTATCGCATGCGATAGCAAAAGGGATGTGTTTTATTGCTAATATACAG
The DNA here is from genome assembly GCF_901001135.1 of Rhinatrema bivittatum. Taxonomy (NCBI): domain Eukaryota; kingdom Metazoa; phylum Chordata; class Amphibia; order Gymnophiona; family Rhinatrematidae; genus Rhinatrema; species Rhinatrema bivittatum. The sequence continues at coordinate 418,036,079 of NC_042618.1, read as the reverse complement.
TTTATCGCAATTTGCGCTAATTACCTATGTGAAGAGCTAAGTTAGTACAAATTGCGATAACAATTTCAGACTTTGCGATACGTGCCATACCTGTTGTATTTCTTGCATTCAACCACTGGGGTACCATTGTTAATGAGCTCAGGTGGGAGAAAGAGAGAGAGAGATGGACTCTAGCCATAGTGTCCTCTCCCTAGATAGGTGTTTGTATTCCTATGATAGGCCCATCTAGTAACTCAAGGTGAGGTTTAGGTTTTAGTGTAGGGGGTTAAGGGCCACTTTAACATTCAATGTGAGACGTACGAACAGAACAGTGGTCTCTTGTGAAGATTTGATGGCCTTCGGAGTGAGGAAACTCACTCCAAGATGAGATTTGGGCAATGTTCTCTCAACCTAGCTTGATGTTACCCAGGTAGTGTCCACTGCCCAAATCTCATCTTGGAGTGAGTTTCCTCACTCCGAAGGCTATCAAATCTTCACAAGAGATCTCTCTCTCTCTCTCTCTCTCTACCCCCCCCCCCCGGAGCTTGAAATCTACTCAAACAGGCCTTCCCGGAGACATCGCACAATGCGATGAAACCTTACTGCCTGGTAACGCAAGCTATTGCTCAGTTTAACGCTATTTAAAAAGGTGTCGTTAAAATCAGCGTTAAGTCTGTACGATAGCATTTCGCAGACTGGCAAACCCGGCCCACTCCCCGCCCCTAACTCCTCCTCTTTTTGAAATTTGCATTGCACCATATGATATGGTGCTATCGCATGCGATAGACGTTTTCGCATGCGTTAATGGAGCTTTTCGCATGCGATAAGCCCTTAATGCATGCGAAAACGCCTTAGCGCATTTTGATAAATGACCCCTAAGTTTGTGCATGTGCAGGGGCGGATTACAGGATTACATCGAGAAAACTGAATTCCTCCATCTTGAACGAAAAAACATGACAGTCATCCAATCCCCGATCCTACTAAAAAACAATCAGAAAATTGGAATAGCCGAGAAAGTACAGAACCTCGGTGTAATAATAGACACAGAACTCAGCCTCAAACAACACATATCATTAAAAGTCAAAGAAGGATATGCCAAGCTAATGGTCCTCAGGAAACTTAAACCGTTACTAAATCAAACTAACTTCCGAACTGTCTTACAAGCTTTAATATTTGCAAGCACTGACTACTGCAATGCCTTACTATTAGGATTACCATACACAACATTAAGACCACTCCAAAACTCAGCCGCAAGAGTTTTGACAGGAAAAAGAAAAAGAGATCATATAACTGAAACACTAGCTGAACTACACTGGTTGCCAATTGAATACAGGATAAAATATAAAACCCTTTGCATTATACATAAACTAATCCATGACGAAAAAGCAGAATGGCTAAACACAGCACTCCGCGTCCACGTCCCTAACAGAAACCTGAGATCCGCCAACAAAGCCCTCCTAACCATCCCCTCAGTAAAAACTGCAAAACTAACTCAAGTCAGAGAAAGAGCACTATCATTGGCCGGACCGTTACTATGGAACACCATGCCCATAGAGATAAGACTACAGGGAGATTTCAAAAAGAGCTTAAAGACGTGGCTCTTTAGAGAAGCCTTTCCACAAAGAGAGCGAGAAAGAAAAAAAATGCTGAAAGCTGTACACATAAAATCTTCATACAGCACTAGCACATTATATGTATGTATGTCATGGTCTGTCTATTGTACCTTTTAAATTAAACGTATAATTTAACAGTCTGTATCTTAGTCACAGGTCAGATTAATCATCACTAAACTCTTAGCCATTACTATGAAACGATGTTACCGAGATCATCAGGCACCTCCATTACTAATAATAGGAACAGTTGCATATACAATTTACTATATGTGCCTATATGTGAACCGTTGTGACGGTATTCTACTAAATGACGGTATAGAAAAGATTTAAATAAATAAATTTAAATAAATAAATATTGGCCCGGGGGATTTTTTTCAAAACTGGCTCATGCGGTATCTGAAGCCTTCATGCACTTTCCTTGCAGCATTTGTATCAACAGCTCCCAAAAGCATACTAAATCAGCTCTGGAACCCAGCAGAATTGAGCCAAAATATCTCCAAAATAAATTTAATCTTTCCTAAATAACTAAGAAGTTGAACACATTCTAGAGACCATGGGTGAGCAGAGTTGCAGCCCCCAGTCCATCCATGCAAATTGGTTGGGACCCCCTACACATCTGCTTATATCTCTTATAGAGATATATTCTGGATTCCTGGTCTGGCTCTTGAACCAGTTGCAAGTAACGACACTGCCAGCCAGTGTCAGACACACACGCTCAGTCACAAACATTTTTAAAATTGCAGAAAATTTATTGGCACATACACACTTAACAACCACAAAGACACATACTCTTTCTCAGACACACCCACACAGAGTGTGTGTGTCTGTGTCCGAGTCAAAGATACCCACATACACACTCTCACAGACAAAGTGTATATGGGTGTGTGCGTCTCTCACTCTCTCTGACATGTTACTGTTGTGTTGCTGATTATGTGCTCACACAGTGAGTGCCCCCAGTCCAGCACAGCTGCATCATGATGTAAAGTTCTTTCTTGCTGCCAGCCCTTCCCCATTCTGCAGCAGCCCCCTCCCTTTCTCAATCCCATTCTTAGGAGGTTCGCTGGTTCCACAGTCAATTGCTTCTCTCAGAGCTCAGTACAGTCACTTCAGACAGAAGCTTCCCCAACACTGCACAGGACTTCCTCCTGGCTTATCCCCTTCCAACCTGTGCCTGTAGCTTGCCTCCACTTCTCTGTAATCCTCCCACCACTCTAGTACATTTGCAATGACTGCAGACTGCACAGTCTGCTGCTTTTATGGTTCCCCAGGCTCTGCTCTGCCTACAGACTCCAGGGGAGAGGGGACAAAAAGTGGACCCCCCCCTCCCTATTGTTCCCTGGGCTTATAAAAACAGAAAATTTCATAGCATGTAGCCAGATGGACTCAGGACCAATGGGTATTGTGCTCTTCTGCTAGCAGATGGGAGACAGAGTCAGATTTCAAAGCTGAAGTCACTCTAGATATACCCCTGCAGTAACCACAGCTCTTCAGTATCTCTCCATCTCGTAGCAGATGCGGACACTATCCCACACACTAGAATAGTGTTAAGAATTACAGCAAAGAAGAAATAAAATTTACCTTAAGAACATAAGAAAATGCCATACTGGGTCAGACCAAGGGTCCATCAAGCCCAGCATCCTGTTTCCAACAGTGGCCAATCCAGGCCATAAGAACCTGGCAAGTACCCAAAAACTAAGTCTATTCCATGTTACCATTGCTAATGGTAGTGGCTATTCTCTAAGTGAACTTAATAGCAGGTAATGGACTTCTCCTCCAAGAACTTATCCAATCCTTTTTTAAACACCACTATACTAACTGCACTAACCACATCCTCTGGCAACAAATTCCAGAGTTTAATTGTGCATTGAGTAAAAAAGAACTTTCTCCGATTAGTTTTAAATGTGCTCCATGCTAACTTCATGGAGTGCCCCCTAGTCTTTCTACTATCCGAAAGAGTAAATAACCGATTCACATCTACCCGTTCTAGACTTCTCATAATTTTAAACATCTCTATCATATCCCCCCTCAGCTGTCTCTTCTCCAAGCTGAAAAGTCCTAACCTCTTTAATCTTTCCTCATAGGGGAGCTATTCCATTCCCCTTATCATTTTGGTAGCCCTTCTCTGTACCTTCTCCATCGCAATTATATCTTTTTTGAGATGCGGCGACCAGAATTGTACACAGTATTCAAGATGTGGTCTCACCATGGAGCGATACAGAGGCATTATGACATTAAGGAAGATCGAGCCTCACTCTCCTGTGGTGATACGTAAGGGTCCCTCCCCCAGACGAGAATTCCTGAGGGTGATCTCAGATAGCCCTCAGAGGTGTGCCTTGATCCGGTAGCCAGTTCCCGGCGTGGACTTAGCCCCCCCCCGTGTGGCTGAAAAGCAGCGGGTGCAGAAATGAGTGCGGTGGGAAGGTAATTCTCTCTCCCCCTGCAGCTGGAGACCGTCCGGCACACGATCGGTAAGCGCAGAGACCAGATAAGAAAAAAATCTTTAAATTCAGGTCTCCGGTCTCCACAGCTCAGATTGCCATACTGAATCCGTCCCGGCGAGGTTAGAAGGGAGCACCAATCAGGTTGAGCAGCCTTGGCTAGGCTAGGCCCTGTTCCGGTACAAGGGTCCACACATGTGGAGACCCTTGGGGGGGGGGGGCCATCTTAAGTGTGGGGTCGTCAGCGCCATCTTCCCTTCTCTCTGGCAATACACGCAGGGCAGGCCGGGCGGTCGATGCGCCTAACTTGCGCATGTCCGATACAGACACTCGCATAACTGAGCTCTCCTGTGCACATAACTATACGCACAACCGCTTTTACAACTGCATGCACACAAACACATAGAGCAATGGCACCGGCACCCAAGAAGGCCAGAAGGCACTCTCTCTGCACAGCCTGCCACATAAGAGCTGCGCAGTCTGAATTGGAGTCCTGCCTGTGTCAACATTGCGAAGAAGCCCAAGGGGAACCAAAGCCTGGTCCCTTACTGTCGGGAGATGGTTCCGGAACTACTGAAGATAGCTCTCCGGACCTTTGCATCTCCGAGAGGGCTTCCTCACAGGAGGGCACCTCTGGGGCCCCTACTCTGACTCCCCCTGGGATTAACATAGACCCAGGGATCTTCTCCTGGTTGGAATTTTTCCAAGCCTTCGTTCAGGCGCAATCAGCCCCAGCTGCGCCCCAGGCTCAACCCCTGCCGGAAGCACAAGATCCTCCCAGCCCTGCTCGGATGCGAAACATGCCTCGCCTAAATAGAACTTCCCTAACAGGGACCCAGACACCTCAGATGATGAGAATGACTCCCTGGAAGAAGGAGAAATCCCTCCAGGAATGGAACCATACTGAACCATGCTTCGCTTCTTCCACAAGGACAAATTACCAGCCCTTGTTTCCCAGACTCTGAAGACGCTGGGTATTCCTGGCACAGACCCTATGGCGAAACCAAAGAAGAACCCCATTTTGGTGTCCCTTTGTAAGGCCTCTTGCTACTTTCCAATGATGGAAGCCATCCAAGAACTGATTGACCTGGAATGGGATGCCCTGGAGGCCAGCTTCAAAGGGGGTTGGGCCTTGGAAGCCCTATACCCTCTAGAACCAGCGACCAAGGAACGCCTGCGTTTCCTGAAAGCGAATGCTATGGTCTGTGCCATCTCAAAGCGAACAACGATTCCCATTGAGGGAGGGGCTGCATTGAAGGACACTCAGGTCAGACGATTGGAATCCATCCTTAAGCAGGCCTTCGAAGCAACAGCAATGACACTGCAGATTGCTTCCTGCTGCGCACTGGTGGCACATTCCTGCTTGCTTCTCTCTCTCTCGAGAGAGAGGCAAATAACTCTGGAACCTATACTGGTGAGACGATGGAACCTGCAGTAGCCTTCTTCACGGATGCAAGCTCAGACCTGGTATGCACCTCAGCCAGGGACGTTGCCTCGGTAGTGGCAGCCAGAAGACAACTATGGCTACGGCATTGGTCTGCAGACGCGACATCTAAAGCGAATCTCACAAGAATGCCTTTTAAAGGATCTCTCTTGTTTGGAAGCGAACTGGAGAAGCTAACCAGAAAATGGGGCAAATCCCCAGTGCCTCGGCTACCGGAAGATAGGAGTAAAAGATCTGTGTCCCTCCCCCAGAAGAACCAAGGGCAGAGGATTGCAGCACTTTAGACCCTAGAGGAACTCGCAGTTCCAGGCACCTCGTCCCTCCAGAAGGTCCCAGCCCTTTCAGAACAGACAGACAAAGAGGGGAGCAGGCCCAGGGGCAGGCTCCAGCCATGCTCCACAATGAGAATGGGCCGACCCATCCACAGGATAGGGGTTGACTTGCCCTCTTCTACCAAAGATGGGTTGAGATAACGTCGGACAAATGGGTTCTAAACATCATTCGAGAAGGTTACTCTCTGGCGTTCCGCAGCATCCCTCGAGACAAATTTATGATGTCACCCTGCCACTCCCATTCCAAGAGACTGGCAGTAGAAACCACTCTAACAAGACTACTCAGTCTGAAGGCAATAACTCCAGTTCCCACGCCCCAACAAAGTATGGGGCGCTATTCCATCTATTTTATGGTTCCCAAGAAGGAAGGATCTTTCTGGCCCATCTTGGACCTCAAGAACATCAGCCGTTATCTGCGGGTTCTACACTTCCGCATGGAAACTCTTTGCTCCATAATAATGGCAGTACAACTGGGAGAGTTTCTAATCTCCCTGGACCTTTCTGAAGTCTACCTTCACATCCCAGTCCATCAGGATCACCAGCGCTTCCTGCCCTTTGCGATACTTTGCATTACCAGTTCTAAGCACTACCCTTCAGCCTAGTAACGGTCCCCAAAACCTTCACCAAAATCATGGTGGTCGTGGCGGCAACACTGAAGAAGGAAGGGATCTTGGTACACCCTTACCTGGACGATTGGCTAATCAGGGCAAAGTCTTCAGAAGAGAGCCGGCAGGTGACCACAGAGTCAAGAGCCTACTGCAGGAATTTGGTTGGGTCATGAACATGGGTAAGAGCAGTCTGAAGCCCTCTCAATTGCTAGAGTACCTGAGGGCCCGTTTCGACACCAAACAGAACAAAGTCTTCCTCCGTCCCCTGAGGAGAAGGAAACTGATGGAACAATTTCGGCGATTGATGACCAATGCACGCCCCAAGGTATGGGACTATCTTCAAGTCCTCGGCCTCATGGCATCAACCATGGAAGTCGTCCCTTGGGCAAGGGTCCATATGCGACCACTCCAGCGCTCCTTACTGTCATGATGGAACACACTGTCCCAGGACTACTCAATTCACCTCCAACTACCAACAGAGGTATGTTCTCAGCTCCAGTGGTGGCTACAGGAAGACCACTTAAGCAGAGGAGTAAGCCTATCCCCACCGAACTGGATCTTGCTCACCACAGATGCGAGCCTGTGAGGGTGGGGAGCCCAATGTCAGGAACTGATGGCCCAGGGACAATTGAACAAGGAAGAGGCGGAATGGAACATAAACCGCCTGGAAGCTTGAGCGGTCAGACTAGCATGCCTGCAATTCAGCCACAGACTCCGAGGCAAAGCAATTCGAGTAATGTCAGACAACGCAACAACGGTTGCTTACATCAACTGCTAGGGAGGAACCAAGAGCCAGCAGGTGTCTCTGGAGATAGACCCTCTCATGGCATGGGTGGAGACAAACCTACAAGGGATCTCGGCCTCCCACATCGCAGGAAAAGACAACGTCTCAGCAGACTTCCTCAGCAGAGACAGCCTGGACCCGGGGGAATGGACGCTGTCGACCACAGCCTTCCAACTGATAGTAAATCACTGAGGCCTCCCAGCCATGGACCTACTTGACCACCCGTCTCAGTGCCCAAGACCCCAGGTTCTTCAGCCGCAGACGAGAGCCACAGTCCCAAGGAATCAATGCTCTCATCCAGACTTGGCCAGAGGAAGACTTACTGTATGCCTTCCCCCCCCCATGGCCACTACTGGGCAGGGTCATCTGCAAGATAGAACATCACAGGGGACTAGTTCTACTAGTGGCCCCGGATTGGCCAAGACGACCATGGTACGCAGACATGCAAAGACTCCTTGCAGGGGAATCCTCTATGCCTACCTCCACACAGGGACCTTCTCCGGCACGAAGATCCGTCTTTATTCTCTCTTACGGTCTGGCCCTTGAGAGGACTCACCTGAAGAAGCGCGGTTACTCAAAGGCTGTGATTGACACCCTGCTCTGAGCGCGCAAGTTCTCAACATCCCTGTCATACACACGGATCTGGAGAGTATTCGAAGCCTGGTGTGAGGACCGCGGGACTCTTCTGCAGACAGCCAAGATTCCCATGATTCTGGAGTTCCTACAGGACAGTATGAAGAAGGGGTTGGCACTCAACTCCCTCAAGGTCCAAGTAGCCGCACTGGCCTGCTTCAGAGCAGAAGTGGACGGTACCGGCTATCAACCCATCCGGACTTGTCCCACTTCCTGAAAGGGGTTAAACAACTCTGATCACCCCTAAAGTGGCCGGTGCCTCTATGGAATCTCAATCTAGTATTAGACTTCCTAGCTCGGGCTTCCTTCAGAGCAACACGCGGTCTGTCACTAAGCCTCTTAACATTGAAGACGGCATTCCTGCTGGCAATATGTTCAGCTCGTCGCATGTCCGAACTACAGGCTCTATCCTGTCGGGAACCCTTCCTCAGGTTCATACCTGGAACCATATAACTGCACACTGTCCCCTCCTTCCTTCCGAAAGTGGTTTCCGAGTTTCACTTGAACCAAACCATCTCTCTACCAGCTCCGGATGAACATAAGGACTCTGAAGACTCATGCCTTCTTCGCCACCTGAATGTCCTGCAGACTCCTGGTGCGATACCTGGAAAGATCGGAACCGGTGCGCAAACGGATCGCTTGTTCGTTCTTCACAGCGGGAAGAAACAAGGGAGAAGCGGCCTCGTGGGCGACCATAGCCCGCTGGATCAAAGAAGTAAGTAAGGCAGCCTACATAGAGACAGGAAAGCCCTTACCTCTACAGGTTAAGGCTCATTTCTACGAGGGCCCAGGCAGTCTCTTGGGCAGAAACCAAGCTGCCTTTCACCCACCGAGATCTGTCAGGCGGTGACAAGGTCCTCCATGTACACCTTCTCCAGGTTTCTAACCACCTGGATGTCAGGCCCGGGAAGACGCAGTCTTCTCAAGGGCAGTATTAAGTGGGCCAAGGGCAGCTTCCCACCCTGTCCGAGAGTAGCTTTTGTATATCCCATTGGTCCTGAGTCCATCTGGCTACACGCTAGGAAATGGAGAAATATCTTACCTGATAATTTCGTTTTCCTTAGTGTAGACAGATGGACTCAGCATCCCGCTCACGGCTGCCCCGGAAAAGGAAAACCTCGGAACAAATCTCGAGACTAAGCAAATATGGGTAAGCCGTGGCCTATCCCTAGTTCAAGACACTCACAGTTTGTCCGGTTTCGGTGTTAATTGGTTGAGTGCACTGGTGATCTCCAGTTTGGAAACTAGTTGAACCAGTTCAAGTTTTTACTCAAGTTTAATCAAGTTATTTAAGCAAAGATATATCCACAATGGCTATTTGAAGAGAATACTGAAGAGCTGAGGTTACTGCAGGGATATATCTAGAGTGACGTCAGCTTTGAAATCTGACTCACAGTAGCACTGCTGCAGATGGAACCCTGCTTTCTTTTGTGGAACCAGTGCAGCCAGAGCTGGTACAAGGGTATTAGATGTCATAAGCGAAATTTACAGCCTTGCACACACTCCTGGTCTCACCCTTACCACCAATAATTTAAAAAAAAATGCATTTATGGTAACAGATTTTACATAAAAAATAATATTCAGTGTTCTAAGGTAAAAATATCACTTAAAACATATATTATTTACATGCACTAATGTAGTACCAATTGGAAAACTCTGCAAAAAAGACACCTGCAGTCCTATGGTATTGGGACTATTGTAAAGCATGTCGGCTCTCAGAAAGCTTTAAGTAAACTTAATTACAATATAGTAAATCTCCCATACAAACGGAGCACTAACTGCCAGCATTCAAACAGTAACAACCCTACCTATGAAAAGGCAACACTTCAAATATTGCACCAGCCCTAAAATTCAAAAATCTATATACCTAACTCCTAAAGTTAGATAACTTTATTATTTATTTTATTTATTTTTAATTTTTATAGACCGAAGTTCTTGTAGGAACTACAAATCAATCCGGTTTACATACAACTTTTAAATGCCCAAAAAGAGTAGGGGGCTTTACATAGAACAATTGAACAATAAAACAGGTAACAATAGAACAATAACAATAATGATGGAACAAATAGAATAGATAACCAATTAAACATAGTAATATAGTAATAAATATTATATAGAAAATAAATATAAAAGGGATAGAGTAAATGAAGTGTGATAATGAAATGAAGGGATAAAAGGGATAAAAAAGGGATAATGAAATGAAGGGATAAAAATAAAAGGGATAGAGTAAATGAAGTGTGACAATACTTAAAAGACTGGGGTCTTTTAAGTATTGTCCTCACTATAACATATCCTGTTCTTGTCTATTGTGATCAAGGTGTACAGTAAAGTAGTTATCTATTTGCAAATGTGTCAAGTGCCTCTTTTAACCAGTTTCCAACTCAACTCACTTGCGCTGATATTGCCTTATTAATTTTCCAAAATTTTATGATTCTCAATTTTAAACATTGCTTATAAACTGGGTATCCCTGATGAGCCCTTGGAAATCACATCAAAAGAATCTGCTAAAAATGAGGTAGAATTAGCAAACATTTGTGATGGGATCAAGGATGTTGAAAGTGACACAGTGAACTTGACAGAGGTGGAATTTGGCCTCTGGATATGAGAGAACTCAGATTTAACAAATCTGTTCACTACCTATTCAGGGTTATGGTCACATCATTAGTATTCTTAATATCTGCTTATTTCTAAGGTGCCTTTAGCAAACTATAAAAATCTGGTAATAATTTATGAACAGCCTGAAGCAGATGCCTTGGTCATGTAATTGGAATAACTTACAATGAACTTCTGTGAAGATAATTACCTGGATATGAACATTTGAGCTATGCTTACTTGCAGACTGAGCAATGCATCACTGTCTGACTGGTCATATTATATGATTTTAAGTATACTAGCACTGGTGGTGGATGGGGGCATAGCATTAAATTTTCTATATAGCATCAGAATACTGGCAGCAAGAATGCTGTGAACCTTAAACCATTTTCCCCATTAAACCTTCCCCCATGCTTAAATCTTTTCTTATGCTGTGTAGAACCAGTTGTAGGGGCACCTACTGTGGTGGTTGCAATTAATCAGTGAACTTTAAAATAGGTTCAGCATAAGCCAGCAGTATTTAATGCAGTGGATCTGTGGCCATAAGACTGTGAGTGTAAATAGATATCCATTTAAATTCATGTTCTCTTATTATTTCTAATTAAAAACACAACTAAAAAGTGAAACCAGCATTATGTGGAGTGTAATATAACATAATTGAACTTACAATTTCCAAGACCTGCTACATCATTCTTTCTCTTTTAACGTAATTGGCTTAGTGTCCATTCGCATAAAAGTGCTGCAGAACAAGGGGTTGGAGAATAGAAATGCATAAGCAATTTGCAGTCAATTTTGTACTAAGCAGATTTCAGCCTAGTTTTAGTTTGAAAGAAAAGTGTCTTGTCCAGAAATCTGTTGGATTATCCCTGGCCAGTCTGGGTGAAGTATAAAGAAAATCCAAAAATACGTGACGCAGACCTGGATAATTTACTTCTGGGTTTTCAGAAAACCCAGATACAAATCCAGCAAAATCTGTTTTGGATTTTTTGGATTTTCGTTCATAAAAAAAAAAAGGTTTGACAGACAATTTGATGAAACTTCAAAAATTTCCTGGTTTGGTGAATTGTGTGCAGAACCTCACTTTGAAGACATTTTTCCATTTGTATTCAAGATATTTGTATTAGTATGATTCTGTATAGATTAGGATTTTTAGATTTATTGCTTTTATAACATAGAATATGTAATTTAGGTTATTCAACATGGGAATAGCATCTATTATTTGTGTATATCTAGTAAAACTAAGTGCCCCCCCCCAAAAAAAAATAAAAATTAGGAATTAAAAACTCTAGGGCTGCTTAGCAGCAAGTGCAGTGATGTGGGAGATTTGGGTTCCATTCCCGGTCCTGAGTTCCTCTTCTTGGGCCGGTTGGGACTGTGGCTGCTACAGAAGCAATATTCACAACCTTTGATGGGCAGGTTAGCCCTAATTATCATACAACAGTGACCCCTAGTGGCCAGGCTCTGGGTGTATACATTGCAGTTTCTGAAGGGATCACAGTTTGTGGCCCCAGGCTGATGGGAGTGGGGTTGTTGAAAATGAGGAAAATCCCCAGGTAATTGCAATTGAAGGCTCATGGCAATATTAGCCCCAGTTGGAGTAGGTTCCCATTGTGCTGAAAGCCCAAAGCAACAGGAGGAAACTGCTGGGTTAAAAAAAAAAAAAAGTCTTATGGGAGCAGTTTTGTAGAAAGGCTTCCTACTTCCTATCCCTGGGCCTGCAAGCAGGTTTTCAAAGGGAAACTCTTTGCAGAGTACCTGCAGAGTGCAGCGATGCCCCCATAAAGCAAAGGCACTGTCTGCTGGGTCCACGCTACCCTGCCCCTTTCTGGCAAGGGTACTTTTACCTGTGGAGGGTGAGGATAGTTTTTTCTGGAATAATTTTACCCACCTGATTAAAATAGTTTGAAAATGTTCCTTCCCATGTATGTGCTAAAGTACGGTATATAGGTGGGAACATTGCTTTCAAGTGCGCATGGTTTATAAAATACGTGTAGCACGCTCCTAATTATAAGCATTTAGACAAGCATCTGCTAGTCATGCATTTTCCTTAAGAATTGTCAGCTTTTACACATGCAAATGAGAAGTTTATAACATGCATGAAGAAAATGGCCAGTTTAACCAGTTCATCTACCAGTTTGCCCCGTCTATCTCTGTCATCAAGACCCCCCTGGATCTTTAGCCCGCACTCACCCTCCCCAGTTTCTCCAGACTCCTCACCCAGTCAATATTTGGCTCTAAATTGTTTTATTCAGATTTAAACCTGATAAATAGAAGTAAATATGCGCAGGGAAGAGCAGAATGCATGCTTCGTTTGCAGGATATAAAATCACAGTTTCGCATGTATATGTTAGCCCTGTCCTGGTATGCCTCTTCCCTACCCCATTCCACCCCTTTTTTTGCAAGCTGAAAGATATTCACACATTGGTACTCGGGCCGCATATGTGCAATGTTTTTAAAATCGCTGTAGCGCGAATAAGCACTATATACTTGCTTATCTCTGGCTTTTTGCGTGCGCAACACTTTTAAAACTCACCCTATAGTCTATTCCATTAGCAACCTGGCAAAATAAAGGAATTGTCAATGTGTAGGGAAAAAAAAAATCTACTCTATTAACATTTTCCTACAAATCTGAGTCGCCTAGCCAGCACTTAATTAATGGAACAGATTTTTTCCCTGTGTATTCAAGCTAACATAATCATTGTTCAGCAAAGATTAAACCTTAATGCTAGTGAGTTCAACTCGGCTGCCTTCTAAAAATATCTGTCACTTGGCTATTAAAGCTCTGCTGTCTTCTTTAGTGACAGATATATTTTCCTTCATTTCCTTGGCCTGGTGAAATGTAAAGTATGCATTGTGTAACGCGAGAAATCCATAGAGGTAGATGAAATGCAGATTGTGCCTCTGCTGGCTTTTCCTGCTGCTCGGTATCACAGAGCCTCTTCAGGCCATAGACCTCCTGGCACCAGGGAGAAAAAAAACAGTCATGCCATTTGTCAAGGTACGATGCCAGCCACCGAATCTGTTTGCAAAATGAGGGCTGCAGGATCCGATTAAGTCATTTAGATATCTGTGAGCTTAATGATACCTGGACAAGGTTTGGCTAGAAGCCTACTAGCGTTTCATTGTACCGTCTACCACATTCTTCTTGTTCGCTTGCAAACAATTGTTCACAGTGACTGTGGTCCTGGTTCTCCCGAGGCGGCTTTTGGATAGATTCTGCACAATTCTCTAGTGCATATGCATACGTTTGCTTGTATATACGTAACTTGATATCCTCAAAAAAAATCTAGTTTTAATGAAAACATCTTGTATATGTTTCTTCCAAAGATAAATTACTCCCCTCTTCCCCAATTGTTGTGGTTATCCAATTTGTTGTAGTTTTTTTTTTTGTTCATGATTTCTTTTTTACTTGTCTCTTTCACCTCTTTCCCTACACCCCAATGATAATCGTTCTCTCGCTCTTACCACCCTGAAGTCTTTCCTCCCCAACCCACATCCGTCTGCTGCCCAAGCTCTGTCCCCGCCTGAGTTCTAACTTGCTGATCAGCCTTTCATCCCTTCCTCAGATGTCACTCTCATGTGATTCCCCTCCACAGGGCTGTCTCTTTCTCTCTTCTCTAAAACAGCCTGTCTCTTAGTTTCCCTCTGCTTCCAACCCATTATGCCACCTCTCTTCCCAAACAGATCTCTTGTTCCTGCCCCGGGGCCCCCACTTCTAGTCTTTGCTCACCACTCCCTCCATCTTTTCATACCTTCTTCCTTTTTGGTTCCATCCCTTCTTTTTTTTTTTTTTTTTTCCTTTCCCGCTTCTCTCCCGTTCCTTCAAACTCTTATTTTTCTGTCCCTGCTCCCACCCACCTCATAGCTCATTCCTCTAAACAGCAGCGTCCACTTGTTGGCAATACAACTATTTTACCCGCACGGCAATTTGTAAAAACGTTATAAACCTTACTCATTGTGGGCCAGATGGACTGAATGGTTTGTCCTGTTTTGTGTCTATAGGAAGAAATAACTAAAATACAGGATCTTCTGCCTCCATATGAAGCCAGTGTACTAAATTTTGCTGAAGATTGTGCTCTGCTTTAGCACTTGCTATGTTGCTGTTAGGAATTATTTGCTGCTGAGCCCAGTGGCAAAATAGTGCAGACTTTACCACTTCATTGAGGTGTAGTTAATATTTTTGCAAAATCGTGTTTAGCGTGTGTTCATAGCTGATGAGCTGCTTTTGTATAATTTTACATCTCAATTATTTATTAGCACTGAATTATGATAATGGTGCAAGAGAAAAATAATGTGCACTTAGATACTATTTGTGGAAGAAGTAATGTGCACTAGATAGGCCAATAGCGCATATTATCCCATATAACATGTTAGCGATTTTAGCACATGAAATCCGCTTTGTGAATTTTGCCTCACTTTAGTACATTGGCCTCCACGTTAAGACATTTGAGAATATATTAAAAATCTTGGGTTGCTCTGCTGTAGTAGGACTGTAAGAAGCAAACACTGCTAGATTGGGCTGTACTGATAATATTTTATTGCATCCCTTCTTAATTTCTCCTAGCTGTCTAAGCGAAGAAGCAAGAAGGGAGGGGAGTCATCCCACTGAATCCCTTACAATCAGCTGTAAATGCCCCCTTGATGTCTCTGTAATGGAGCAAATCACCTGCTTTGTAGACCTCCTGTCTCCAGTAAATCATAAGCATCTCAATCCTTTGTCAGGTCATGATATAAGAATACCTCTTGGAATTTCAGCATGAGGGCAGAGAAGCCGATTAAGTGTTTGAGATAAGGTTATGTGACACCACAGGTTAAAAATACCTGAACTGAAATTGGTCCCCTGCTTGAGAACTAGGTTGCTGAGTATCCAGCTAGGTGGCACAGAATATGCTTCTAAGGTCCTGCTGTCTCCTGTATCCTGGGAAAGGAGAAACAAATGCAGAGTAGGCTTTAAGGAGCAGTTTTTCTTTCTCTTTTTTTTTTTCTGGGCTGGCTGTTTGCTTCTTATCTCAACTGGATAAATGCAACTATGCGCAACTAAGAGGAATGAAATAGAAAATAAAATCAACCAGTAACTTAGGTAGGAAGAGAGTATATTTTAGATGTGTTGGCTGTTCAGAAAATGGAGACTTAAATCCTTACTCAAATATAGTGTATAAACTAGCTGATTACTGCTGGCCCCTTAATTCCCATGTGGAGGAGTGCTAGGGTGGTGGAAAGTATAGCACATGAATGTAAAGATTGCTCCTTGGCTAGTAACACACATGCTTGGAAGGCAATAAGAAATGTACACTCTACCACATGCAATTTCACAAGTATGCTTTGTGGAAGGTTCAGGGTATCTACAGGCTGTTCTTACTTCTTATGCTGGCAGAGACTGGAAGTTGTGGGTGGGGCGACATAAAACCACAAGAGTGCACGGATAGTATCTTGACCCACCTGTGGCTTCTTGGAGAAAGGATGATGCCAGTTTTACATATGCAGGATTTCAGTGTACTGACATTATGGAGACATAATGTTCTGTCAAGAATCTTATTTTTCTTTTTGCGCTACTATTCCCAAATATAAATACAGTCAAAATAAATGTCTCCCCTGAACCAGCTGACAAAGATGTAATTTAGCGTCCGTCATACACCAAAGCAAGCTTTGCTCCAATAATTCAGCCTTTTGTATAGATATATCTGGAACGCTTTACCTTTCGAGGTTCGAATGCAGGAAAATCTGAAGAAATTTAGACTTTCCCTAAAAAACGTCCTCCTTCAGTGCTCTTGATGCAAAGCCTGAATTTCTAAATGCTGGTAGTTTCTGTGTTTTAGAATCCATTGCTGTTGTATGTGATATTTTTGGTGTTTGTTTCTTGATACTATTTTATGTATGTTCTATTGTAAATTGCCTAGGCCAAAATTTTGTTGTGTTAAGCGATTAATAAATTTTAATAAATGAAAATGAAATGAAATATCAAGTATATTGAGATTACAGAGAAGTAAGTGAAAAGCACCCAAAAGCTTTTAGCCAATCAGGTTGCTAGATTGGTTGACATTCTTCTTACCTCAGTGGGTCTATGTGATATATTTGTATATAAAGGTCCCCAAGTTATGTAAATAGGTGTACATATTTATTGTCTTTCCTGAAAACCCTACTGGCTATGGGATCATGAGGACAAGTTTGGGAGCCATTACCGTAATTATTCGATTTCATATGATATTGCTTCATATAGGGCAGGGGTGGCCAACTTCGATCCTCAAAAGCCACAAACAGGCTTTTCAAGATATCTGCAATGAATATGCATTCAATGGAGGAAGTGCATGCACATCTAACTCATGCATACGTAATTATTGTGGATATCGTAAAAACTAGGCCTGTTTGTGGCTCTTGAGGACCGGAGTTAGCCACTCCTGATATAGGGTAACAGAAATCCTACAGTCCCACTACAAAAATATTCTCTTATCCATATTTGGGGTAGGTAAAACAAATCTTGAGATCTTTCTTGGACTGTACTATAATATGTACTGTCAAGTATGGGGTAGTAATTTGAAAATAAAATGACTATCAAAAATTATTCTGCGTGCTGTCATTCATGTGTTCAGTGCTAGCTGTCCATTACATGTGAGGTTTCAATTCACGATTTGAACTAACTCTTAATTAATTAAATAATATCCTTATTTATTTCAGATGGTCTCCACATAAGCACCAAGCAACATCTCACGCCCTCTGCTAAGAAGAAATCCAAAACAGGAAAGGGAGACTCCACCACCAGTGCTGCCAGAGAAGAGGAAGGGAAGGCTGATTCTCAACCGGTCCTCATTAGCCTTTGGTTTAAAAGATATGTTTTTGACCCACAAAAAAAGATGATCCAATCCCAATGAAACAAGCTTTTACATGTCCTTTAAAAGGTTCCTAATGAAACAATTTAATGTTTAAGCCCTGTATTTGGTTTTGGCTTCAGTGTTTGAGTTTAGCAACAGTCCTGGTAGTGTTGATGTCTGCAGGATTGATGCTCGACATTTATCAGATGCTGGAGGAACCCCGGTAGTTCCATTTGTCCTTGGGAAAGATAAAAAAAAAAAAAATCTGTTTTCTCTCACTTGGGGCTTTTTGGAAAGTGTCACTGATTTATATGCAATGGCTGCCAGTGCTTTGAGGATCCCTTTCTTATGGTTTCATTGGCAGGAGATTCCAGAGCAGATAGTTCAAGTGTCAATAAGGAATCTTTTTATTCCATCCAGCAGAAACTCCCAGTAGGGGAGAAGGCAGCCAAAAGGTGGCAGCATAATTATTTTAGCACATTTACATACTGTGGACTTAAGAAATGTTGAACTCTGAAATGTCCATAGTTGGAGTGGTTGCAATCTATTAGTATTCCTTTGCATGAGATACTGCTGTGTCTCTTTAGGAAAAATGAGCAATCTCAGTGTCTGAATGACCCAAAATTCATTATTATTTTAGCTGATCTCATCTTGCCAGTTGCTTACCGGCATATTGCCTTCTTTAACATTATAATGTTATTGAATTGCCCATGTGTTCAAAAGTTGCTTTATAACAGGACACGACGAAGATAGCTTTTTTTTGTTGTTGACTTCTTGTGAAAGCCAAATTCTAATAAAGAAATTGAATGTATATTTATGACATAAACAACAAATTCCCACCTCTGTTGTACATGAATGTTTCTTTTATACAGCAGAAAAGTAGTTTGCTTACAAATCCTCTAGCTAATGATTTTTAATTCTGTCATATATCTTTATATCTAGATATATAAGTATAAAGATGTGTATATGAAGATTGTTGATAAGCAGATTGTCACTTTTTTTGTTTCAAATTGGCTAAAATATTCCAAATATTAGAGGCTGTTTTCAATAATGTATTGTGTTGAGCTGCTTATCTTTTAGGGGTCAATTTTCAAAAAGAGCTAGGGTGCCTAATTTAGCCTGCCAAATTAAGCTAATTTTCAAAATGAGTTTAAATCTAGGCAGCCAAAATAAGGGTGTTGGGGGCAGGGAATTGAGACTTTTTTTTAATCTTCAAAATTGAGTGTGGGGGATCGCAGGATCATTTTTTTGTTTTCACATTGGTCCAGAAGGATAGGATTAAGGGGCTATTTGTGGGAGGTTTTATGCCTGCTGGGGAAAAAGGGGAAATTCAGCACCTGTATTTGGTGGGAGAGAGGAATTTACAGAATTAGGGCTTTGCTGGAAAAGGGTGGGTAAGAAGCAGGGCTGCTAATGTTCCCTAAATCTGGTTGGCTTAACTCGGGTTAGCTAGATTTAGGGCTATTACTGGCACACTCAGTTTGCTGACTTAATCAGGGCTAGCCTCCTAGTTCCAACCATGCTTCCTGGGCTGTCCATTTTTTTTTGGCCAGCTGAATTTAGCTGCCTACTGAATCTAATGGGTTAGATTAGGTGCTCATATTAGTGGAATTTTTGCCAGCTCTCTCCTGAAATTGGCCAGCTGAACCTTTTGGAAATCCATCCCTTCCTTGTCTTCAGCCATGGTTCTCTAGTGTTTGGGTTTTTTTTAACTCATTGAATAAAAGCTCATGATCCCTTTTTTTTTTTTTTTAAAGAGACAAGTACATACTCTGTGTGTGTGTGTGTGTGTGTGTGTGTGTGTGTGTGTGTGTGTAATTTTTTAAATTACTTGCTATGTAACTTTCAAGTAATATTTGGTAGAAAAACTCCATCCACCTCTGCCAGTGCCTTGTCAGAAGCCAGAGCTCCAGGAGCAGCATCCTAGAATGTTGCTCTGGAAACTAGCTCAAGCAATATAGAGAAACTCTTTATGGTAGATTTTAAAAAATACACGCGTACATTGACGCGAATAGTTTATAACATGCACACGGCGCGTGCATGTTATAAAATAACAGTCCTGCGCACACATGCGTGCCAGATTTTCATGCCCACGCGAGTATGTGTGGGCGGGTGGCCTGCTCCATGTGTGTGTGTGTGTGGGGGGGGGGGCCCTCCCCCACCCCCACCCCCACCCCCACCCCCCTCCTAGTCTGCTCCAGTTAAAGAACAGACTGGGAGGGAATTTTCCCATCACTAATTCTACCCTTCCTACCTCTTTCCCTCTCCTCCCAGACCCCTAAACTTACCCTAACTAACCAATTTTTTTTTAAATTTTTGAACTTACCTGGTCATTTGAGCAGTAGTAAGTTCCATGCGCCGGCCAGCTGCCGGCGCGTGCTTCTCCAGGACAGCGGCTAATGGCACTGTCCACACTCTGCCCCGCCCCTCTATGGCCCCCCCCCCCTTTTTTTTTTGCAGGGCCCAGCACTTCTGCATGAAATGGGGGTTACTTGCATGGCCAGGCCTTTTCTAAAATGAACACGGCATGTACAAGGCCAGTCCACATGTGTAACCCCCGATTTTTATGCGTGCGACCCTTTTAAAATCAGACCGTGTATGTATAAAAAGTATATACCTCAGTACTTTGGTACCACTTTTCCCTGGAGGATTTCAGCTGAAGATGTGTTGCTATAACTTTGGTGTCATGCCTGAATTACAGTACAGGCCAGATGTTCAATAGGATACTATTTTTCTGCATTACATTTTCCATTTAGCACTCTACCACTATCTCCCTCATAAGCACTCTCTCAGCACATTGCATTTCCCTGGAAGATTAAGGTATTTCCCTTTTTGTGTTCTCCAAAATCTGCTCCTTGCAGGCTTTTGGAAGTAGGTGCACAATAATGTTCAGACTTACCCAAAGGGTTTCCAAACGAGTCCATTAAAAGTTACAGGTATTAGTCATATAAAATATTTTTAGGTGCAGATTTTCTAGGTGTGGTACTGTAGGTCAGTATCGGTCACCCGTGGTACCATGCACTCTTTCACAACTTGTCTTCCACTAAAACACACACAGTACTTTTTATAACTGTAAAGCCAGAGTATCATTAGGAATCAAGTAGAATCAATTATGAATATAAACTTTATTTCACAATAATCTTGAATAATGTTGTGAGCAAATATGTCACTATATTTCATTACCATTGTTGTACATCAATTCTCAGATTTATAAATTTCTCTGAAAGAGTTGCCATATAAATGCAAATTGCGATTCTTGTCATCACGTCTGCTTATTAGAATGAATTACTTAATATTGCACATACCTAGTAGCATTTGCTAATGACAGACAAAAAAGGTCATTTAAAAATACTCAGCCATTCCATGTACAGTGTGCCTCTGTTATCTGCATAATGATTTATTTTACCAAGAGTGCCTATGTTGAAGAGAAAATGAAGTTAGCAATGGTTGAACATATTTAAAAAATAACAGTTGTAACAGCGATAATAGCTGAGATGAAAGATTGTGTACTAGTTTGATTAGATGTGGTTTGGTTTGACAAGCAGAGCTAAAATAATTTGTTCTGTTATGGATCTAGTCTGTCCCCAAAACATTATCGACTTCAAACTTTTAAAAATTACCAGCTACTATAGAAAGAAAACCAGCATTTTTGTTTCTTTGTGGTCTGTTAGAACATAAGATATGCCATATTGGGTCAGACCAAGGGTCCATCAAGCCCAGTATCCTGTTTCCAGCAGTGTCCAATCCAAGCTACTATTGCTTATTAATTACCATAATAGCAATTTATGGATTTTTCCTTTAGGAACTTATCCAAACCTTTTTTAAACCCAGTTACACTAACACAATGAATTCCAGAGCTTAACTATGCGCTGAGTGAAAAAGAATTTTCTTTGATTTGTTCTAAATGAGCTACTTGCTAACATCTTGGAATGCCCCCTGGTCCTTCTATTATCTGAGAGAGTAAATAACTGATTTACATTAACTTGTTCAAGTCCTTTCATGATTTTGTAGATTTCTATCATATCCCCCCTCAGTTGTATCTTCTCCAAACTGAACAGCCCTAACTTCTTTAGGCTTTCCACATAGGGCAGCCGTTCCATGCCCCTTATCATTTTGGTCGCCCTTCTCTGCAATTTCTTCAGTGCAGGTATATCCTTTTTGAGATGCGGTGACCAGAATTGCATACAATATTCAAGGTACAGTCTCACCATGGAGCAATACAGATGTATTATGACATCCTCCAGTTTATTTGCTATTCCCTTCCTAAGAATTCCTAACATTCTGTTTGCTTTCTTGATCGCCACAGCACACTGGGCTGACTGTTTCAATGTATTATCCACTATGACTCTTAGATCTATTTCCTAGGTGGTAACTCATAATATAGAACCTAACATTGTGTAACTACAACAAGGGTTATTTTTCCCTATATGCATCATTTTGCACTTCTCCACGTTAAATTTTATCTGCCATTTGGAATCCCAGTCTTCCAGTCTCACAAGGTCCTCCTGCAATTCATCACAATCTATTTGGGATTTAACTACTCTGCATAATTTTGTGTCATCCCAAAATTTGATCACTTCACTCATTGGACCCCTTTCCAGATAATTTATAAATATATTAAAAAGCACGGGTCCAAGTACAGGTCCCTGAGGCACTCCACTGTTTAATTTTTTCCACTGTGAAAACTGACCATTTAATCCTACTCTGTTTACTGTCTTTTAATCAGCTTGCAATCTACAAAAGGACATCTCTCCTATCCCATGACTTTTTAGGCTTCTAAGAAAACTAAAAAGTTTTCTTAGAAGCCTAAAAAGCTGGCTGGTGGGATTTTCGAATGCCTTCTGAAAATCGAAATACACCACATCTACAGGTTAACCTTTCTCCACATGTTTATTCACCCCTTCAAAAAATGTAGGATATTTGTGAGGCAAGCCTTTCCTTGGGTAAATCCTTGCTGCCTGTGTCCCATCAAACCATGTCTATCTAAATGTTTTGTGATTTTATTCTTTATAACAGTTTCCATGGTTTTTCCCAGCGCAAGTCAGTCTCACCGGTCTATAGTTTCCCGAATCATCTCTGGATCCCTTTTTAAATGTAGGGGTTACGTGGCCATCTTCCAGTCTTCAGGTACATCAGATGATTTTAAGGATAGGTTATAAATTAATTGAAATAGGTCTGAAATTTCATGTTTTAGTTCTTTCAGAACCTTGGGGTGTATACCATCTTGTCCATTTGATTTATTACTCTTCAGTTTGTCAATCAGGCCTACCACAGCTTCCAGGATCACCGTGATTTGGTTCAGTTGATCTGAATCATCACCCATGAAACCTTTCTCCGGAATGGGTATCTCTCCAACATCCTCCTCAATAAACAACGAAGCAAAGAAATAGTTTAATCTTTTCGCAATGGCCTTATCTTCTCTAAGTGTCCCTTTAACCCCTTGATCATCCAATGGTCCAACCAACTCCCTCACAAGCTTTCTGCTTCTGATATATTTTTTAAAGTTTTTATTGTGCGTTTTTGCCTCTTTGGCCAACTTCTTCTCAAATTCTCTCTTAGCCTGTCTTATCAGTGTCTTACATTTAACTTGCCAATGCTTATGCTTTATCCTATTTTCTTCTGATAGAGCCTTCTTCCAATTTTTGAATGAAGATCTTTTGGCTAAAATAGCCTCTTTCACCTCACCTTTTAATCTGCCAGTAATCATTTTGCCCTCCTTCCACCTTTCTTAATGTGGGGAATACATCTGGACTGTGCTTCTAGGATGGTATTTTTTAACAATGTCCATGCCTGTTGCACACTTTTTACCTTGTAGATGCACCTTTCAGTTTTTTTCTAACTATTTTTCTCATTTTCTCAAAGTTTCCCTTTTGAAAGTTTAGTGCTAGAGCTGTGGATTTACTTACTGTCCCCTTTCCAGTCATTACTTCAAATTTGATCATATGATCACTATTGCTAAGCAGCCCCACCACCGTTACCTCCTTCACCAAATCCTGCACTCCACTGAGAATTAGATCTAAAATTGTTCCCTCTCTCGTTTGGTTCCTCAACCAATTCCTCCATAAAACTGTCATTTATTCTCTAGCATGCCCTGTTTCACTTACCCAGTCAATATCAGGGTAATTGAAATCTCCCATTATTACTGCACTACCAATTTGGTTAGCTTCCCTAATTTCATTTAGCATTTCACTGTCTGTCTCATCATTTTGGCCAGGTGGATGGTAGTATACTCCTATCACTATACTCTTCCCCAACACACAAGGGATTTCTACCCATAAAGATTCAATTGTGCATTTAATCTCATGCAGGATCTTTATCTTGTTGGACTCGATGCCACCCCGCCACCAAGATGCTCCTCTGTCATTGCGATTTAATTTGTACCCCAGTATAGCACTATCCCATTGGTTATCCTCCTTCCACCATGTCTCTGAGATGCCAATTAAGTTTGTTGCCCAAGATCATAATATGGCTCTCCAGTTCACTAAATATCAACATGATGTCAGTTGAATCCTAGTCTAGAGAGCTGGATTTGCTTTCAACTTTGATAAAAATTTGATGCCAGCTGCAAGTAGGGCAAAGAAAATATACAAACCAGCTGAGTTGCCCAAAGATAGAGTTGTATTTCTAATATAAAATTTGTAAGTGATAAATGCTGTATTATGTAAATGGGAGGTCTTCTGTCTCTCTTGCTGATTTGAGTGTCTCCTTCCATGTCTTCTCAGTAGCAGAGCTTCCGAGCTTGCTCTGTCATGTTTTGCCCTCAAGAATGGACAAGGAGAGAGAATCTAAAATCAGCAGAAGTTTTTTCCATTTGTAAATGAAAAGAAACAGAAATGTACAGAAGAATTGTGATTATTTAAGAATTGTGATATTACAGCAGTTCCTTGGCTGTTATCCCAGGACTGTTGGCTGTACAAAAATAGTGAAATGGTGTAATAAAATGATTATGAATCAATTTTATGACATTTGCAAAGACTTTGCATTTTGTTGATTATTAAAGTATTTGTTAAACTGACTGCAGACTTAACTAGATCAATTGACTCTGTTCCATTGAGCTATGAAGTCTGAGAATGGAAAATGTTTTCATAGCATGCTAGCACATACTACAGCAGATACTATACTTCAAGGTCTCCTGGGAGCCCATTCACAAATCTGTTCTAGTCTGTGAAGTCGCAGGTTTTTGAAACGCAGCATCGCTGAATGTTTCTAGGTTGAATAAATAAAATATTTCAGAGATAGCAAGTTTGTGCAGTGGATTAATGAGTTATCCTTGAACCTCTGGAGTCTTAAATCTAAAACATAGAAACATAGAAACATAGAAATGACGGCAGAAGGAGACCAAATGGCCCATCTAGTCTGCCCCGCAAATTTTCTCTCTCATACTTATCTGTTTCTCTTAGCTCTTGGTTCTATTTCCCTTCCACCCCCACCTTTAATGTAGAGAGCAGTGATGGAGCTGCATCCAAGTGAAATATCTAGCTTGATTAGTTAGGGGTAGAAGCCGCCGCAATAAGCAATCTGCACCCATGTTTATTTGTTTTACCCAGACTGTTATACAGCCCTTATTGGTTGATTTTCTTCTCCCATGCCGTTGAAGCAGAGAGCTATGCTGGATATGCATTGAAAGTGAAGTATCAGGCACATTTGGTTTGGGGTAGTAACCGCCGTAACAAGCCAGCTACTCCCTGCTTTGCGAGTGCGAACCCTCTTTTCTGGATGTGTGAAGTATCAGTTTTTCTTCTCCCCTGCCGTTGAATCAGAGAACTATGCTGTATATGCATTGAAAGTGAAGTATCAGGCTTATTTGATTTGGGGTAGTAACCGCCGTAACAAGCCAGCTACTCCCCTCTTTGTGAGTGTGAATCCTTTTTTCCACATTTCCTCTTGCTGTTGAAGCTTAGAGCGATTTTGGAGTCACAGTAAGCCTGTGTATGTTTATTTAATAAGGGTATTGACTCCAGGCAGTAGCCGTCATTCTGGCGAGTCACCCACTCTTCATTGGCAGCCTCTTGACTTTATGGATCCACAGTGTTTATCCCATGCCCCTTTGAAGTCCTTCACAGTTCTGGTCTTCACCACATCCTCCGGAAGGGCATTCCAGGCATCCACCACCCTCTCCGTGAAGAAATACTTCCTGACATTGGTTCTGAATCTTCCTCCCTGGAGCTTCAAATCGTGACCCCTGGTTCTGCTGATTTTTTTCCTTCGGAAAAGGTTTGTCGTTGTCTTTTGATCATTAACACCTTTCAAGTATCTGAAAGTCTGTATCATATCACCTCTGCTCCTCCTTTCCTCCAGGGTGTACATATTTAGATTCTTCAATCTCTCCTCATACGTCATCCGATGAAGATCCTCCACCTTCCTGGTCGCCCTTCTCTGTACCGCCTCCATCTTGTCTTTGTCTTTTTGAAGGTACGGTCTCCAGAACTGAACACAGTACTCCAGGTGAGGCCTCACCAAGGACCTGTACAAGGGAATAATCACTTCCCTTTTCTTACTCGATATTCCTCTCTCTATGCAGCCCAGCATTCTTCTGGCTTTAGCTATCGCCTTGTCGCATTGTTTCGCCGACTTCAGATCATTAGACACCATCACCCCAAGGTCCCTCTCCTGCTCCGTGCACATCAGCCTTTCCCCCCCCATCGAATACAGTTCATTCGGATTTCCACTCCCCATATGCATGACTTTGCACTTCTTGGCATTGAATCTCAGCTGCCATATCTTTGACCACTCTTCCAGTTTCCTTAGATCCCGTCTCATTCTCTCCACTCCTTCCGGCGTGTCCACTCTGTTGCAGATCTTAGTGTCATCCGCAAAAAGACAAACCTTACCTTCTATCCCGTCCGCAATGTCGCTCACAAAGATATTGAACAGGACCGGTCCCAAAACCGATCCTTGTGGTACACCGCTTAAAACCGCTCTCTCTTCAGAGAGAGTTCCATTTACCATCACACATTGTCTTCTGTCCGTCAACCAATTTGCAATCCAGGTCACCACCTCGGCACTCACTCCCAAGCTTCTCGTTTTATTCACCAGTCTCCTGTGCGGAACCGTATCAAAAGCTTTGCTGAAATCCAAGTAGATGACATCGAGCGCTCTTCCTTGATCCAATTCCTTGGTTACCCAGTCAAAAAAGTCAATCAGATTTGTCTGACAGGATCTTCCCCTGGTGAATCCATGTTGCCTCTGGTCCATTAATTCTCCTGACTGTAGATAGTTCACTATTCTCTCTTTCAACAGTGACTCCATTACTTTTCCCACCACCGAAGTGAGGCTGACCGGTCTGTAGTTGCCAGCCTCCTCCCTGTTCCCACTCTTGTGAAGCGGGACCACCACCGCTCTTCTCCAATCTCTTGGTACCACTCCTGTTTCTAGGGATCTATTGAACAGGTCACACAGCGGACCCGCCAGAACATCTCTGAGCTCCCTCAGTATCCTTGGATGAATCCCATCAGGCCCCATGGCTTTGTCCACTTTCAGGTTCTTTAGCTGTTCCCATACATTCTCTTCTGTAAAAGGATTTTCATCTATTCCTCTTCCCTCCAGTTTCTTGTTGTGTAAAGATGGTCCTTCTCCAGGGTCTTCTTTAGTGAACACAGAGCTGAAGTATTCGTTTAATATTTCTGCCATTTCTTCATCTCTCTCCATACATTGATCATTACCACCTTTCAATTTCACTATACCACTTTGGACCTTTCTCTTTTCGCTGATGTATCTGAAAAATGTTTTGTCACCATTTTTTATCTCCTTGGCAATCCTCTCTTCCGCTTGACTTTTTGCCAACTTGATTAATTTCTTTGTCTCCCTCAGTTGATACAAATATTCTTCTTTGTGTTCCTCCCTTTGGGAACTTTTATATTTCTTGTATGCTGTTCTTTTAGCTTTAATTTTGTCAGCCACCTCCTTTGAGAACCAGATAGGTTTCAATTTTCTTTTGCTTTTCTTTACATTTCTAACATATAGAGCAGTTGCCTTGGTGATTGCTCCTTTTAGATTGGTCCACTGCTGATCCACATCTCTTTCATTCTCCCATCCTTTTAGTTCTTCCTCCAGGTACTTCCCCATTTCCTCAAAGTCTGTGTTTTTGAACTGTAAAACTCGGGTCTTTGTGGTTCTTTTCCCTATTCTTTTAGTGATATTAAACCATATCGTTTGATGATCACTGGTGCTGAGGTGGGTGCCCACCTGGACATCGGAGACATTATCTCCATTAGTGAGCACTAAGTCTAGAATAGCTCCTTCTCTCGTGGGTTCCAACACCATTTGTTTGAACAAAGATACTTGCATGGCATCCACTATCGCTCTGCTATTTTTAGATTCTGCAGATGGGATTTTCCAGTCTACATCTGGCATATTAAAGTCACCCACGATCACCACTTCTCCCTTCTTACCTATCTTATGGATGTCTTCAACCAGATCTCTGTCCAGCTCTTCCTTTTGGTTTGGAGGCCTGTAAACCACTCCAATATAAATGGATGGTCCGTCATCTTTTTTTAGGTCAACCCATAGTGCTTCTTCCTTGCCCCAACTTCCTTGCAGCTCAGATGCTTGGATGTTGTTTCTGACATAAAGAGCCACACCTCCCCCTTTTCTATCCACTCTGTCCTTCCTTAACAAGTTATAGCCTGGTATTGTTGTATCCCATTCATGAGATTCTGTGAACCATGTCTCTGTGATAGCAACAATGTCCAATTCTGCCTCTGTCATTAGGGCCTGTAGATCTGGGATTTTATTTCCCAAACTATGAGCATTTGTGGTCATAGCCTTCCAGGTACTCTCTTTAAGGTTATTGCTTTTCCTGGACTCCTTATGAGACTTTGGTTGAGATTTGTTATTCACTTCACTCATTCCTTTTGCGGTTGTGCCACTGTTGATAGAGTTATCTATCTGAATTAGATTTTTCTTTTGGTTATGGAACTTGAAATTCTGCATGCATTGTGTTTTTTTTCTCATTTCTGGTAACACGTCAATGTTTTTGGTGGACTCTGTTAACTGGACAAACCATTTGTCCACATCACAGAATCAGCACTGTAGATGTGACTCAAGATTTGACTAGGATATATTCTCTTGGCAGAGACTCCAGTGTTTTAGGATAATGTACCTATGAACAGAAGCCTACATGGTACTTGCAACATAGCTACCTCTGGCCAGTGAAATGGCCCCAATAGAAAGAAACCACCTACATACTTATCTGTAATCTCTCAGAAATTTTGACTAGAATTATAGTTTATTTGGTCCATATTTGCATGTATTCCAATTTTTAAACCAACAGACATCTACAAGCCACAATATTGTTTAAATCAGCGATTCTCAACCAGTGTGTCGCCACGTAGCGGCAGGTGTGTCCCATGCTACCGGTCTCCCGTTGCTCTTCCCTCCTCTTCTTTCACCGAGTGAGAGGGACAATCTTCCACTGCTGCTGTTGCCGTCTGGGCTATCAGCACGTTCAAGCCCGGATGGGAACGGCAGCAGTGTCATTGGATGCTGGCAACTGGGGCTGGGCCTTTTCTTCTTCCCGCACCTGCCCCCCTGGCCCAGAACAGGAAGTAATGTGCAGTGGGGTGCGTGGGAAGAAGAAAGAGCCATGCTGCACGAAAAAGTAGCGGTGGCAGCATCAGCCCCGAGCAGTAGCGTGGGCCCGAAGCAAAATCAGAAGCAGCTAGAAATCAGCACAGGAGACAGCAGAATTAGCCTCCCATGGCCGATGGGATTCTTCTTTCTTGGTCTGCGGGGGCTAGAGGAGGCAGCTGCTGCAGCTACCATTTGTGCTCGGGGAGGGGGGGGGGCAGGAAATATGAGAGAGCAAGATAGCCAGCCAGCCTGTCTGTGAGAGCATGTATGTGTGATTGAGAGTGTGTATGTGTAACTGTGATTGAGAACCTGTGTGTAAGTGAGAGCATTTGATTGAGATGATCTATGTAAGTGTGTGAGAGAGAGCATGTGTGTAATTGAGAGAAACTGGTCAGAGAGGTGATGTGTGTGTATATAGGAAAGACAATAGAAGTGACTGGTCAGGGAGATGACTGCTGTGTGTGTGAGAGAGAAAGTGATTGTGGGAATGAGAAGCCTGTGCATGTGGAGAGAGCTAGCATAGGAGTGAGAAACCTGGGTGTGTGTGAGACACAGCATGGGAGTGAGAAGATTGTATATGTAAGATAGAATATGGGAGTGGGAAGCCTGTGTTTGTATGCATGAGAAAGAGAGACTGTTTGGGAAGGTGACTGGTGTGTGTGTGTAAGAGAAAAACTGGTCGGGAGATGATTGGTATGTGAAAGACAGAAACTGGACATGGGGGTGTGACTGGTATTGGTATGTATGTGTGTGTGTGTGTGTGTGTGAGAGAGACTGGTCGTGGGCCCTAAGGAAGAGGACCATGAGTACAGAGCTTCAGCCACTAATGCTTCTGGTGTGGGCCACTGGCCTGCATGGAAGAGGTGTAGGAGAGCTGCTGGAGGGGGTTAGTAAAGGTGGCTTTTTAAGTTTTTTTTCTTGATTGACTGCCATTTCATTACTGAATGTTATGAGATGTGTCTGCTGTTTTGAAATATTTTATTGGTGTTTGGAGAATTTTAAATAATTTTTTTGTTTTTAATTGTTGGATATTATTCTGTTCATAGTTGTGAAACATTTATTCTGCTTATTAGTATGGTTATACAATTATTTCTGTGTTGGGATCTATAGCTGCTTGGCTAGTTCTGTTTTCCTAATAGGTGTATTGGTGTTTAGGGCCTGATTTAATATTTATAGTGTTTCCTTTTCATAGGTAGAGTTGTTACTGTTTGAGTGCATTCCATAATACAGGTGTAACTGTGTGCAGATTAGTTTATATGCATTACTGCAGATCCTGGGAGTATGTTAGGTCAGTTCTGTGTATGTGACAGAGGTGAGGTATTTTACTAACATGAAAGCATTTGTATCAGTCTTATTTGTTGTATTTTCTCAAGAGGAAATACATTGGTGATAAACTGCTGTCTTTTCATAAAGGGCTATTGAGCCTGGTAGAACGAGTTTGGGTTGCTGTTACTGAGATGACACTAGAACTAGAATATCTTTTTTGTACGGTGAGTTGTACAGGGAATGTCATAATTCTGCTTTATATCCTTAATTGTGGGTCAGGGGGGTTCCTGTGGATGCAAACTGTGCTTTTACATTTAGCCCTATGATGGTCATGTGTTCAGTGTGTCACGCATGTGAGAACCATCTGTCAGATGTGTCCCGACAGAAAAAAGGTTGAGAACCACTGGTTTAAATTATATCCCTGCATTGAACTAAAATATAAGTATCAGGCAAATATCCTGTCATAGCATCCCTTGAATTAATTCCACTGCAGTTACAGCTAATCCAAGTGAAATAAGCCATGTCTTTTAAATTGTCTGATTTCTGCTTTGTTTATCAATGGTGCAAAGTTTAATTTATTTCTTTTGATAAATAGCTTTTCCACCAATAATAAAAGCAGTTTAGAACATAAAACCTCTGGAGGTCCAGAGGAGAGGAGCGAAGTGGAAAGGGCCTGGAGGCCTAGCTTGGGGTTAGCAGTCTTCAGCAGCCCCACCACAGGTACTTCCAGGTACCGCCTACTTTGTGACATCATTAAGGGCGACGTCTTAGAGACTGCTTAAAACCGGAGTTCCAGCGGCACGTGCTGCTGAAGCCGTGCACACCAAAGGGGTGCGTGGCTTTGTTTTAATTTGGCTGCAACTTTAAATGGATACAGAAATAAGGTACTACTCTCTATTTTATTCCCTCTTTTCTTCTAAGAGCATAGATTAATTCTAGAGTGATAATTCCTCCTCTGACCTCCATGATTAAGAGGGATCCAAGAAATTGACCAACCAAGCACATTTGCACCTTTTGTAATTATCTGGTATGCCACATTCTGCATGAAAAAGGAGGGTTAGGGAACATCAGGCCTCAGACGCAGCCGAGCAAACCCTTAAAGTGGGGCCAATGGATGCACATGTGCATCGGGGAGCAGATAAGGGGTTGGAGAGTTCGCTGGGCATTGAAAGGGGAGAAGAGCCCTCAAATGCCCCTGAACTTTTAACATCGCTCTCCCCAGGGGAAAGAACTCCACTGCTGGAGTAAGGTACATGCAGAACCCTGGGGACGAGGGCCTGACCGAGGATATTGGAGGCAAGGAGCCCCCCCCCCCCCCATGAGGCAGGAAGTTCAGCATGGGGAACTAACAGCTAAGAAAGACAACCAGGGGACCGACAAAAATCCTACTAGAGTATTAGATAAATGTCCTGGTGAGATGGAAGATGGACTTTTGACTTCCCAGTTAAAATCTTTGGTTAGACCACAGGTGTTTTCATTGGAATATATATGGGAAGCAATAAATGAAGTATATAAAAATATGGGAATCCAGCTGGTTGTTATGTTAAAAACTGTTAATGATGTCAAAACAAATGTTGAAATATTAGAACTTGATAATAGCGATATGAAGAATGATTTAACAAAGATGAAAGTTGAATCTGGCAGGGTTAGAGATCTATAAACAGAATTAAGAAGAATCAGATACTCCAATTAAAGATAGAAATGTTAGAAAATCAGACTAGGTCAAAAAACATTTGGGGGTAGATTTTAAAAGAAGCGCGATCAGCCTACTTTTGCTTGCGCATCAGACTCAAGCAAAAGTACGCTGGATTTTAGTAGATACGCGCGGAGCCGCGCGTATCCACTAAAATCCTGGATCGGCGCGCGCAAGGCTATCGATTTTGTATAGCCTGCGCGCGCCGAGCCGCGCTGCCTCCCCCCGTTCCCTCCAAGGCCGCTCCGAAATCGGAGCGGCCTCGGAGGGAACTTTCCTTTGCCCTCCCCTCACCTTACCCTCCCTTCCCCTACCGAACCCACCCACCCGGCCCTGTCTACACCCCCCCCTTACCTTTGTCGGGGGATTTACGCCTCCCGGAGGGAGACGTAAATCCCCGCGCGCCAGCGGGCCTGCTGCGCGCCGGGCCGCGACCTGGGGGCGGGTACGGAGGGCGCGGCCACGCCCCCGGGCCGTAGCCACGCCCCGTACCCGCCCCCAAAACGCTGCCGACACGCCCCCGCAACGCCGCGCGCTCCGGCCCCGCCCCCCGACACGCCCCCCTCCGAGAACCCCGGGACGTACGCGAGTCCCGGGGCTCTGCGCGCGCCGGGAGGCCTATGTAAAATAGGCTTCCCGGCGTGCAGGGCCCTGCTCGCGTAAATCCGCCCGGTTTTGGGCGGATTTACGCGAGCAGGGCTCTGAAAATCCGCCCCTTGGTGTGTAAATTTTCCAAAAATACCTAAATGACCCCAATTCATTTATGGAGGAGGTATCTGATGGAGACTTTGTCTATACCAGAACCAACACTTCCTATAATATCAAAGATATTCTTTTTGCCCCTATTAAAAAAAAAACTTCAATAGTAAAGGATAATGATAACTTGCAGGTACAGGAATTACAGCAAAGACAACTTAAATCCAGTAATGGTATAAATATTTCTGATATATTGGAAATATCAGAAGATAAACTAGCTGAACCTGCAACGTTAATTGTAACATTTATGCTTGAATTTGACAGAGATTGGATTTTTAAAAAATATTTTGCTAACAGATTAAAAGAACTCTTAGGATGCAGAGTTCAGATTTTCCCTGATTAACACCAACAACACAGAAATGTAGGAAACAATTTCTATTATTAAAAACACAGGTCCTACAGATGGGTATGTATTTCATTTTGAAGCATCTTTGTAAGTGTATTTTAAAGCTGAGGGTCAAACTTACATTTTCACACAGCCTAATCAACTATCTCAGTTTATTTTAAGTAGATCTAAACCTAAATTGACATCTTCTCCAGTATTCTAGTCAAAATACTCTTATGGTGGGATAAGAACTCCTATATAGAAAGTAGTCATCCCTAATGGATGGCAAATTATATTCTTTTATATTTAATAATTGGAAATTTGGGTATTTTGGGCCCCTGTTATAGTGGGCTTGAAAGATAGGTTTTACAGGATTAGAAAAATATTGTGAATTATTCAGTAAAAATTATTATACTACTGTAACCTGTATAGAGTCAAGATGTTTGATAATACTTGATGTATATTGAAAATGCTATAAATAAAAATTTTAAAAAAAGAACATAAAACCTCTAAAAACCATCAGTAATCCTAAAACACAAGCAAATCTAACAATTATGAGGTTCTAAAAAAAATCATAAAACATAAGTAGACTTAAGAATTTTGCAATCCTAGTATAAAATCACAGGAACAAAATAAAAAAAAGAAATTGAAATCACGTCAAAGCTCATTCCTAGCTTAATAAAATCCATGTTTTAATCTCTTTCCTACATCCCCTTAAATATTTTTCAAATTTTGTTGTCAGTGTATGCATGTATTTAAATGAAGATTTTTTTCCACTCATCAACACACTACTGGGGAACAAAGCATATATAACCCTACTTTCATGGATTATATGATATCCAAAGGGCATACAGAAGAATTTCTATTGGGGCTATCTTCTTCTGCCTCCTTCCCAATTTTGCAGGTCCCAAGGAGTAGGCAATTTCTATGGGGGAAAGGATTAACTTGAGGAATACCTCCTAGCACTGCCTGTTTTGGGATGGTTAAATTTTGGGTAGGCTTCAATTTGCACAGAATTTGGTCAGTCAGTGGGAGAAAAATTTCAGAGAGCAAGGTTTGACCAGCTAATTCCCAAATTTAGCAAGACAAACCCTTTGAATATCAATCCCATTGCAGACTATGATCAAAGACAGGTCTAATCCTAATTGGACCTCAGTACACTCTCCAGGCTTCCAGTGCTGTGCTCTAAGGGGTAGATTTTAAAAGAAGCGCGATCAGCCTACTTTTGCTTGCGCATCAGACTCAAGCAAAAGTACGCTGGATTTTAGTAGATACGCGCGGAGCCGCGCGTATCCACTAAAATCCTGGATCGGCGCGCGCAAGGCTATCGATTTTGTATAGCCTGCGCGCGCCGAGCCGCGCTGCCTCCCCCCGTTCCCTCCAAGGCCGCTCCGAAATCGGAGCGGCCTTGGAGGGAACTTTCCTTTGCCCTCCCCTCACCTTCCCCTCCCTTCCCCTACCTAACCCACCCGCCCGGCCCTGTCTACACCCCCCCCTTACTTTTGTCGGGGGATTTACGCCTCCCGGAGGGAGACGTAAATCCCCGCGCGCCAGCGGGCCTGCTGCGCGCCGGGCCGCGACCTGGGGGCGGGTACGGAGGGCGCGGCCACGCCCCCGGGCCGTAGCCACGCCCCGTACCCGCCCCCAAAACGCTGCCGACACGCCCCCGGAACGCCGCGACGACCGGGCCCGCCCCCCGACACGCCCCCGACACGCCCCCCCTCCGAGAACCCCGGGACTTACGCGAGTCCCGGGGCTCTGCGCGCGCCGGGAGGCCTATGTAAAATAGGCTTCCCGGCGCGCAGGGCCCTGCTCGCCTAAATCCGCCCGGTTTTGGGCGGATTTAGGCGAGCAGGGCTCTGAAAATCTACCCCTAAGCACTAGATCACTCTTCCCCATACAACTAAGAACATTACTGTAAAATTATAAAGGTAAAATAAGCCAGCAAAGTACATTGCTGAAAGTTAATGAGATGCAACATCATGTACAGTCTACTGAGTCAAAACAAATTAAATGGCTCAAATAATTTTGCTGGCTGCTGGTACTTTGTCCCTTAGAAGTAATTATAAGGTATGCTAACTTCAGATTTTATGCATGCTCTGGACAGAATCATCTTTTGAAGCTATTGATGTCTATAGCCTGGCCTGTTTACAGTCATCAGATAGAGGTATGTTATCTAATTCATCTCAGTACTTTTGGTGGTAAAGTCTTTCAACTGTATAGACCTGCCCCTTTGTGATTCCTTTCTTATGCTGATGAGGGCCATAAATTCTCAGCTATGTACCCATCACAGCTAAAGACTGTTTATTACTTAGTGGTTTATCAGTATGATGTTTGTTTTGCCTTTTTTTTTTCCCTTGATGAGGAATCTTCTAATCCATTAGTCAAAGAAAGTATCTATCCATCTTTTTATATGCAGTTCCATCATAATTTCACAGATATTTGTGAACTTTTGAGCAAAACTCTACTAAATGTATTGAGTTAAAAGTTTCAGCCTGGAGCAAAATCTTTGAAGGACCATTCTAGGTGATGTTTCATTAATTTTTTTGGGAGGAGGAGCAAATGGGCGCTATCAAGTATCATTCTGGAAGCAGTTTCTCTGTGCAAAGATTTGAGAATCTCTCTCAATTATTTTACCGTAAGTTTTATGTTCTTAATTATATTGGTAAAAATTTAACAGTGTGACTCACAAAGATAGATTTGACAAACCTAAGTTTGTAGGCTTCTGGAGGTCCATATTCAATTACATTTAGCCACATATCTTGGAAGTTATCCAGCTGAATGCTGATTTTTGAATATTTTGGACACTTATCTGGCTACATTTTAGCCAGATATCTCATTATTCAGCTGAAATACAGCTGGATAATGTAAGGGCATTCTAGGAGTATATCTGGGAGGAGTTAGGTTAACCAGATAGTTTATCCGGCTAACTCTGATGTTCAGAGATAGCCAGATAACATTTTCTTCTAACTCTGGTTGTGCCGGAGAGCTGTGCTAAAGTTAGCCAGATAAACTTATGTGCCTATCTTTAAGATAGATGTCTATGTTCAGTAGGGCAGCTGCACCACTGAATGTCCCTCCAAAGTTAATCGGATAAGTTTATCGCTCTAACTTTGCAATCTAGTTAGTGTCTAAATAAGGACCTCTCAAAATCTCTTTTTAAAGAAGGGCTGATATAGCAGACTAATAGTAAACATAATGTCTTCTATATTCCATAATGGAATATTTTAAATGTCTTTGAAGTAAGTCTGCCTTGATTATAAACCCAAAATATTATCCTCAGCAGAGGAAAATAATTAACCTGAAGTGCCCATCTCCAGCAGAGGATCTCTCTTCATTATTATCATCAAAGTTCTTAATTTTTCAAAATGGGAAATGTTAAGCTCTCTCTAATCTGTATAATTAAGTTTTCAGAAAAGCAATACTGAACTGAAGAAGGGTCTGGACATTAGTTTATAAATTCACCTGTTGTCATTTTTAGCGTGCTAGTGGTAAAATGGGCTTTTTGAAAATTGCTGTACCTGTATGTGAGCAAAAGTCTGTGCATTTGGGTGAGGACTGAAACAGGTAATTTTAAATTTTCAAAAATACATGCATTTTTAGATGAAAAATGTATCCACACAAAAAGGACATGCATGTGTGCATGAGCATGTATTAGTCTACTTTTATTTTGAAAATTGGTGTAAAGTTTGCGGATAGAAAGTACCTGTAGACATTACAGATATTCAGGCAGTATGAAAACTACCCCCTTTGTTACTCAGTATGCAATGACATGTTGCATTTATACTGTACCTGTTAAGAGGAATACATTGTTTAAATGATTATTTCCATCAATAAAGCACTGTTTTACCCAGAGAAATGGCTCTGCATATTGCCATAAAAATGCACAACTGTACATTTCATAGTGGAATGATTGTGTTTCTGATTAGACAAGTTGAATATCTTGTTTTTTTTTTCTGGTTTGCTAATGTGCTGCAGTCACTCCAGTAAGTATAGCCCTGAGCTCAGGAAATATTTTAATATTCATGGGATCAATCACAAAAGATATCAGGGCTAAGTCACATACACACTCATCCACTCTCTTCGAGCCCGTATAGTGGATTTATCCTTGGTAGTTGGGGGAAGCTGGCCTCCATGGTCCAAGGCGTTAAGTGTATCAGTCACCAAGTGCATTGAAACAGATTAGTGGAATATTTTATTGGTGTTCCACCATAAATTCTATACCGAAACACTTTGATAAAATAAACTGGACACACGTTTCCTTTGATAAATTCACAATCCAGAAGTAAATGCTTGAATCAGCAACTGTGTGACCCCCTAAATCTTTTCTGAAATTTAGGGTCTTCTCTGGCTATTTCAACTGGAATTTAGGAACTATCAGGATTCTGTACAATGGACACGACCTCAAATTTAAATGATACCTGTGCAATGCTGAGGTTCTGGTTGGATCCTTTTCTTTATTTCCATGCCTCTGTTTCTCTTTTGTATCAGTTAGGTAGCTCCTTGATTCTCTGGTGTATATTGAATTCTTATGAACTGTGAGTAAGCCACGTCTTCTCCTCTTTCCTGCTGCTTCTGCTTACGTTGAATACTGGATAAATAACCACAACTTCTCCAAGATTTTTGCTGTGTGGGCCCTGACTCTAGAACTGGGCAAATCAGATAGGAAATGAGTTCCTAAACAAAAAAATGAAAGGTGAAAGGAAGAGTGGAAAAACTTCCTGTTAACTGAAGATCCAAAATACAGAATATTCCCTAACCTCAAAAAGTAAAACCAATCAGACAGTCTCTTAGGGCTGGATTTTCCATTCTCGCAGAGAATGATGAATCCCAGTGTTAACGGGGCGGGGGGCAGCCTGCAACAGTCGGCAACGATCGCACCACCATGGTGTTATTGCTGCCAGCTTTCCCACCCAATAGTGCCACCATGAAAGGTGGCGCTATTGGATGTGCTACTGGTGGCAATAACGGTGCTTACCTTATCGCCGCCAGCGAAGATAGCGCTGCGTCTGCCTCCTCCCCACCCAACTCCGCCCCCGGCAAGCTATTACACGCGAAAAGGGACTTTTCGCGTGCGATAGGCTTAGAAAATGACCCCCTTTAAATCTCCACAAATCCTTGTCCCAAAGAATTGGACCTAGAATTTCTCTAGAAAAATGGGAACTGGAAAAACACTCCTCTCCCTAAAGAAACCATAACTTTTTAAACTGTACATGACAAATCTTGTAATATACGTAATATTTCCTTTCCACTTGCCATGCTCTGAAGTAGTTTTTGTGTACTCAGTTTTTGATGTTGAAGTGTTGGTATTTTCTTTAAGATTTTTCTCTTTCATTTAGGGAAAGGCACCACTTTTGATTAAGGTGATTCTTAAACAGCACAAGTTACTTATTCTCCTTTTTCTCATTTGATTGGATGTCTTGGAAGATGACCGATGCGAAGGCATTTGTTCCAAGAATGCAAGTTTTATCGTGTCATGGAAGTGGGTACAAGAGAAAGTACAGAGCTCTGTGCATAATCTTTTGCTTCAGATATCAATTTACCGTACTCTTTTGAAGGAGTTATCACAGATACACTTCATTGTACACATGAAGGGTGCTAATTTACTACATTTATTTTGCTACTTGTGTGCATTTTTTTTTTAATTATCAATTTTTAGTATATCGCTGTGTATTAAAATGTTGGAAATGAATGGCATTTCAGGAACTCAACTGCTGGCCTGTATAGATTAGTGCTAATTTTTCAACCTGCGAACCGACAGGGAATATCCTGATCCATATACTCATGCTTAGTTTATCAGATTTCAAACAATGAAAGGGCACTTAAGATCACAAACATCAGTATATAGACTTCTGATGTTGTCTTTAACTGCAGCTTACAAAGTAAGGGGTAGATTTTAAAAGGGTTACGCGCATAAGTTATGCGCGTAACCCTTTCAAAACCCCCCTGCGTGTGCCGAGCCTATTTTGCATAGGCTCGGCGGCGTGCGTAAGTCCCGGGGCTTTCCTGGGGGGGGGTGTCGGAGGGGGTGTCGAGGTGGCGCATCATTCGGGGGCGTGGTTCCGGCCCGGGGGTGTTTCGGGGGTGTGGCTGAGGCCTCCGAAATCGCTCCCGGGCCGAGGAATTGTGCAGCGGCGGCCGGCCAGCGCACACGAGTTACGCCTGCTTCGGGCAGGCGTAACTTGTACGATAAAGGTAGGGGGGATTAGATAGGGCTGGGGGGGGGGGGGGTTAGGTAGGGGAAGGGGGGGAAAGGTGGGGGGAGGCAGAAGGAAAGTTCCCTCCGAGGCCGTTCCGATTTTGGAGAAGCCTCGGAGGGAACGGGCAGCGCATGCAGGCTCGGTGCGCGCAAGGTGCACAAATGTGCACCCCCTTGCACGCGTCGACCCCGGATTTTAAAAGATACATGCGGCTACGCGCATATGTATTGAAATCCGGCGTACTTTTGTTTGTGCCTGGTGCACAAACAAAAGTACGCGCTCACGCTTTTTAAAAAATGTACCCCTAAGAGTTTATTAAATACTTCCATATAATTTTACAAATTAGTTTATATTAAATGTTGTTTATTGTGTAATAAAATAATCTAATTTTCATTTTATCTTCTAACTTCTGTCTGTAAACCCCAGTGTTCCTCTTAATCTTACCCTTTCCATTGAGTCAAATTCAGCATGGTAAGCTTTGATTTCTCTTTATGCCTTTGTTATCAAATCTATCCCTATGAATGTTTTGCAACACACTGAACAATGTCAATTGTTTCACCACTAAGCTATATACCGGGGTGGTCAAATGGGTTCCATTTCTATTGTATCTAGAGATGAATCCTTTATTCCTAGAAAAGAGACATGTATTTCTAGAGATTAGGCCAATTTGAGAAGGCTTAAGAATCTTGATGAGCGTTCCTTGGAATTCTGTCTTCAGTTTTGTCACTCAGGATATCTGTATTTGAATTTCCATAGTGATATAGCCAGTTGAGTTGAAAGAAGACAGTCCTTCATGTTTAACCCATTGGACAATTATTTGTTTTGGTGAGCCTGTTGGTGGCCAAAATTATTTCCAGAACTTCAGCTAATTATGCTTCCCGGTAGCAAACCAAATAAATTCTGTTCTGCACCAGGAAGATAATGGAATGAAATTCCCAAGTCAGCACCATTACCCAATGTACAACCACCAGGAGCGGACTAACAGTAATCTGGGCCTCCAGGCAATAAGGGTCATTGGCCCCTAACCACCCACCCAGCCTATTACACGAATGGTCAGTCCGCCCCTGGCAACCACTATGTGTCAAAGTAAGGGTACAACCACTCAGCTAAAGGAGCAGCTGCCCTTTGTAAACAGGATGCCCATGTACTTCAGCCTCGTAGATCATTTTGGTTCCCCTTATTAATTTGCTCTGAGACAGCACACACTAACTGCAGTACTGACAGAATAGAAGAGAGACTGTAGCTGCTGCCTGACTGACCTGGTCACAGGGGTTGCTGTGGCCACCTCTTTATTTCCATCAAGACACCCACCAAACCAGCATTAACAGTTCAACAATGAGGCTCAGAATTATCGCATCTATATTGATAAGTACTTGTAATCATTTTTAAAATATTTAATTGCTAGATTAAACATTTTCCTTCCTTATACATTGATGTCACTGTTGATGGCAATACATAGACATATTTTAAACTATAGACAAGCTGCAAAACTGCTGGAGAATTTTAAAACTCTGGCTGCCTGTTTCTATGCGGCTTGCCATAGAGTCTGCCCTTGGGCTGCTGCAGCGAGCTAGGGGCCTTGCTCAGAGGCGGAAGTGTGCTCAGAATGTTTCTCAGTAATGACTGCACACTTTGAAATATTTGACTCCTGAGGTGTCCTGAGCATTGATGAAATTAGTGGCTTGCACGCTGTCACTAATCAAGTGAATTTTTCACAGTGGGAGACAGCAGCATGCAGAATTTGAAAAACTCTCTCAAATTGTCTGGTAAGATCTATCTTCCTGAAGTTGCTTACACTAGATTTGCAAGTGCAAAGTGTAGGGAAACAAATCTTGGCAGCAGCAGCAGCAAGCAGGAATTAGCTTTCTACTGTACTTACAAGTAAACTAACAAATAAGTAAAAGATGACCAGCCCCTGGAGACTATAATTTGGTTGCTGCTGGGCTGCTCTATCTGCAGCTGGGATCATTGGAAACCTGAGTGCTCCATTAAGGTTCAGCAGCTCCTATTTGCTGAGACTCTGGGCGAACAGAGCCAAACTGTTCAGCAGACTGACAGTCCTTTTAGTGTTATCTCCTTGTCCCCTGCTCTGGAAGTGAAATGATGAGACCCTGAAACAGAAGATGAAGCCCGAGGCCTTTTTCTGTACCACCCTACAGCTGTCGTATTTGAGAAGATATAAGACACAGGGCTTTCTTTTCAGGGATCGAACAGTGGTGAACTGAGAAAGCATGAAAGGAGTATAATCCTCCCTTCAAATGTAGTACAGTTGGTCCCTGTAAGTTACAGTATGAGTAGAAAGAGAAACAAGACACTCAGCTAGAGCCAGACGGTTAATGCAACTGCTGAAGTACAGCTACAGAGTGAAGAAGGCTAGAGGAGGGAGGAGGAACAAGGCTTAATATTACTTTTCTCTAGTATGTGCTTTTAGCATACACAGAGAAAGCACAGCAACTGCATCCTTTAATATCAAAACAGGATTTGATCACGGTGGTTCAGGTACTGATATTGTTCAGGCTTTCCTATTGCAGTACTGTTTATTTGGGCTAACTTAAATATCTATTGCATGGTCTGCAGCTTATTCAAAATAATGCAGCAAGACTGATTAATGGTCTTTGCAAATGGGACCATACAACTCCTCTTCTTGAAGACCTTCACTGGCTGTCAATTTTTTTTTTCACATCCCATTTAAAGTGCTTATGCTGGTTACTAGAATCCTCCATGATTTGGCTCAGATTCCTGTGACAGAGTTAGTACAGCACTTCTTGCCTGTTGCGGGACAAGGTCCATGGATGAAGCTCACTTTGCACGTCCATCTCCAAGAGATCTATTAGTTAAATTTTGTAACCTATCATTAAAATCATCCATTTTACCTGAAGACGAGGGTGGCCAATGTAACCCCA
The DNA here is from genome assembly GCF_901001135.1 of Rhinatrema bivittatum. Classification (NCBI taxonomy): domain Eukaryota; kingdom Metazoa; phylum Chordata; class Amphibia; order Gymnophiona; family Rhinatrematidae; genus Rhinatrema; species Rhinatrema bivittatum. The sequence goes on along the minus strand of NC_042618.1, from coordinate 417,994,136 downwards.
ATTTTTAAAAAGGGCTCCGGGGTGATCCGGGAAACTATAGACCAGTGAGCCTGACTTCAGAGCTGGGAAAAATAGTGGCGAGTCTGGAGACTATTCTCAAGATCAAAATCACAGAGCATATAGAAAGACATGGTTTAATGGAACACAGTCAACACGGATTTACCCAAGGGAAGTCTTGCCTAACAAATCTGCTTCATTTTTTTTGAAGGGGTTAATAAACATGTGGATAAAGGTGAATCAGTAGATGTAGTGTATTTGGATTTTCAGAAGGCGTTTGACAAATACCCTCATGAGAGACTTCTAAGGAAACTAAAAAGTCATGGGATAGGAGGCGATGTCCTTTTGTGGATTACAAACTGGTTAAAAGACAGGAAACAGAGAGTAGGATTAAATGGTCAGTTTTCTCAGTGCAAAAGGGTAAACAGTGGAGTACCTCAGGGATCTGTACTTGGACCGGTGCTTTTCAATATATATATAAATGATCTGGAAAGGAATCTGACAAGTGAGGTAATAAAATTTGCAGATGATACAAAATTAATCAGAGTAGTTAAATCACAAGCAGATTGTGATAAATTACAGGAAGACCTTGCGAGACGAAGATTGGGCATCCAAATGGCAGATGAAATTAATTTAATGAGGACAAGTGCAAGGTGTTGCATATAGGGAAAAAAAACCCTTGCTGTAGTTATACGATGTTAGGTTCCATATTAGGAGCTACCACCCAGGAAAAAGATCTAGGCATCATAGTGGATAATACATTAAAATCGTCTGCTCAGTGTGCTGTGGCAGTCAAAAAAGCAAACAATGTTAGGAATTATTAGGAAAGGAATTGTGAATAAAACGGAAAATGTCATAATGCCTCTATATTGTGCCATGGTGAGACCGCACCTTGAATACTGTGTAGAATTCTGGTCACCCCTCCCCGACCATCCCCAAACCCTGCCCCTTTTTTTTTAACTTTTCATTTGTGCACGCAGAGGCAAGAACGTTTGTATCCGGGTGGCTTTTAAAATCTGCTCAGCATGCACCGGCCATCCCCTAATTTTGGTGCGCATCAGGCTTTTAAAATTCACCTTTCAGGCCACACCAACGGCTCATACTATCCTGAACCAATCTTGCTGTCTTTAAGCTGCCTGATTTCTCTTTTATGGTGCTGGATTATGGGAGTATTTCAGTCATCTTTATCAAGTGAAAATAAAAGCTGTATTCCTTCACATCACATTATCTATTAAACACTTGTCACCACTCTGTTTAGTGCAAATATACTGGAGCATCATGTGTAACTTATATCAGCTAATTTCAGAGTTGTGCTTTGGCACAAAATTGTATTGCAATGATACATATAATTCAGTAATAATAAATGTTTAATGCAAAAAAAAAAATGAAAGTAGCAAAGATGTCAAAGAAAATATTGATTTGTTTTATACAGAATACAAATGTTTCTAATATTTTTGTTTTACATCTCTGGTCTTCCATGACTCCCAGCTGAAGGAAATCCCATTATGATTATTGATTGATATTGCTATAATTTTTTTTTTATAAGACCTTGTTGAAGAGTCAGTACATTTGTTCATAATTTACATTAACATATTTCATTTTTGTAATATGTATCATGTATGCCATCTGATTTTCCCCGAATACACTGTTCTCTTTAGTACAGTTTGCCTGGATTTCTGTTCTTTTCTGAGCTTCTCTTTTGTTACACACACCTGTCTGTGGAATGGGCCTTCAACACCTCATTCGGATTCTCAGTCCATTGGTACATCTGATGGGAGAGGGTACTGATTCTCATATCTCAAATATGGGAGCACTGAGAGGAGAGGATTCTCATATCTCATGTTTTGATATCTGATTACGCTAAGATTGTCGTGGAATGGGGAGAGGGAGGATATGAGCACAATCATATGTACGCCTTTTAAAACTCTCATGCTCATTGTTGTACTTTCTCACACATGCTCAGTCACTCATTCTCCCCTTCCTCTTCCTAATCCCTGCAGCAGCAGCCTCCTCCTCTATGCCTGCGTGGCTGACAGGACGACTCCTCTTCTGACTGTGTGGGCCACCGCAGCTCCTGTTTCTTCATGGGCTGTGCTGGCAGCCCTGGGGGACTCTTCTTCCTCATTCTTCTGGCATGCTTGTCGATGCAGTGATTGCTTTTCCTTCCTGCCCATGCGACACAGTTTATTTATTATTTATTTCTTAAAAATATTTATAAGCCGCCTATAGTATCACAGATATGCTAGGCGTCAACTTCCTCTTCTGAGGCCTGTGCTGGCCAGTGGCCACTTCAGCTACAGCAAGTTTTTCAGTGTTAGACTGCAGACCTGGAAATTCCTCTAGAATTCGGGAATCTCCAGGTCAAATCCAAAGAGTTCCCAGATATGCTAAAATTTTTGTTCTTAGGAGAATATTTAGTTTAAGTGGTAGTTTGTTTTTCCTTATCGCTATTTTTTGTTTGACCTTTTTGGTTTCATAAGTCTTGAGGATGTTTTTTTTAAATGATAGTTTCCCTTCTCTTAGGTCCACAGTATGTATTTGTTGGCACCTGCTAGCTAACCCTGAAATGGTAATGGCTTGATCTTTTTCAACAGCTTCTTATTTACACCCCTGTGGTGCTACTGCCCCTACAGTCATCCTTTCTATTATAAATTCTACTACAGATTCCACTGCAACCTAATGTGTTAAAGGGTGATGGGAAGAAGAAGACTAAGAAAATAGGCTGGCCAAACATTTTGATTTAACTCTTTACAGGAATCTTGTTTGCATACAACTCACCTCAACCAGCAGAAACAAATTTGTTCCTACCTGCATCCCCTTCTCTCTGGATCCACTCCCATCCCTTTGACTGTTCTCTCTTTTAGATCTTCAAGTCACTAATACCTCTATCTCCATTTGTCATCAATGTCCATCTGTTGAATAGATTGTAAGCTCCACAGAGAAGGAACTGTCTTTTCTGTGTTTGTACAGCTTTCTGTGTGCCTTGTAGCACTATAGTAGTCTATGGGTACATGGTCAATCAAACTGATTGACAGGTGCAATAAGGATGACAGCAGCCAATCAGCGTTCACATCAAGTCTAAGCCCCACCCATGCCCTGCCCACTCCCCATAGAAGTGAATGGGGACATAGCCATGAACCCTCCCACCTACTCCTGCCCTCAACCCTGCCCCCAACCCTGCCCCTGGCCATATACCCCTCCTGCCCTGGCCCTGTCCCTAGCTCCGCCCCAGACCCCACCCATGCTCCTCCCCAATAGAAGTGAATGGAGAGGCTCCTCCCATGCCCTGCCCCCAAACCGCCCCCCTATAATGTCACTGGTGGCCCTGCCCACACCCTGCCCCAAGCCACACCCCCTGTGATGTCATGGGTATGACATAGGCAAAAGTCCACCCCCCACCCACCCCCAAAAAACACGCCCCCTAGAACATAAGATTTAAACCTGCCCTTGGCATTAAGGTGAAGCGTGAAGAAACCATTTTGTCAGAGGAGATTTGGGAGATCACAAAGAGTCAAACAAAACCCTACTGCTATATTTATTTGCTGTCTGCCATACAAGTCAATCACGAGCTCTTTCGATAGCCCCATGTAGAGAAAAAATCTTTTTGTGGAAACAATTTATTGATAACATCATTCTATTGTGGTCGGGATCATGTGAGGAATTAGAAGAATTTTTGGGGTGGCTGAACGGGCAAAATCCCCATCTATAGTTCTCCTCAGTGGTGAGTTCGACCCAAATACATTTTTTGGACCTTTCCATTTCATTGGATTTAGAGGGGTTTCATGTTTCAACTTTTAGAAAAGCGACGGATCACAATACTTTGCTTCATTTTTAGAGTTGTCATCCTCTTAAACTTAAGCAAAAATACCAGCAGGTCAATTTTTAAGATTAAGAAAACGTTGCTCCTCTACATATGAATTTATGAATAAGGCACAAGACATGTCTTTGAGATTTGCTGATAGGGGTTACCCTAGGAAGGTTCTCAAACAATCCTTAGAAAGAGGGCGATGGGCAAATCATGACCTTCTCTTATGTCCACAAACATCTTGTATGCAATCAAAATTGGTCTGTGTGTTACCCTTCACACCTTGACACTTGGTTAGTACGAAAAAGTATCTTGAAACATTGGAATGTTTTAAGGTTGCTTCCGATGTTCCAAGATGTTCCACTGTTTGCCTTTTCAAGGGCATGTAATTTGAGAGATTTGCTGGTGCCCTCAGCGATGCTAACAACCCCTATACAAGCAACACAGAAGGGTCACTACTCTTGCAGGTAGTTTAATGTTTGCCCGATTTCTTTTAATGGAGAAAGGGTGAATTTACCCAATAGATGTCCTTTCACTCTGCGATCTAGAATTTCTGGCAGTTCTAGTGGTGTGATCTATTTGATTTGGTGCCCGTGCACCCTTTGTTATATTGGCAAGACTTTGCGCAAAGTGAAAGTCTGTATTCAGGAACACATTAGCTGCATCCAACGGGGTAAACAAGAAGCTCCTGTAGTGGACCATTGGGTGTCTGCTGGTCATGTTATTGAGGATTTGTCCTTTATAGTTTTGGAATAATTTGTACCGTGTACAAGAGGGGGTGATTTCAATAAATATTTGTTGTTGAAAGAGCAACGATATATTTTTTATTGGAACACTGTAGACCTAGCAGGTCTTAATAAGGAAATAGAATGGAGCTCTCTGTTATAAGGGTGCTGCCGTGCAAGTTCCTTCCTGTGATAAGAGACCCGATGTTTGTTCTTTTATGTGTATGTATATATTGATAAAGCTTGGGACTGAAATTTGTGCGTCTGTGAAACCGGAAGGGGTGGGATGGTGTTGAGGGTTTTTAATAATGTAAGCAGGCTCACACTCACGCAGTTTCAAATATTACTATGGATGAAAGGATTGGAATTATGACTGTGGATGAGTTCTTTTTGATTGATGCAGTAATTTTTTAGGGTATTGTAGGATATTCTGTCTGTAGGTTTGATTTTTTCTGGGTTTGTTTGTTTTTTTTGTTTCTAGAGTAACTGTCATGGTTCCTGGCACATTCCCTGATGCAGGCAGTCGGGTGCTGCCGAAACGCTGCAGCGTCAGGCATTTTTTGGAGAAACAGTATATCATCAGGGTCTGAAATGAGTTTGACATTCTGATACCTTGGAGGCAGCTTTGAAATGAATTTAGTGAAATGTGGTTATCTGCAAGGAGTTCGAGATTCTTGTGGTCGGTATAGACGGTGAATTTGTGCTGTGCGCCCTCCAACCAGGGGCGCCATTCCTCGAGGGCCAGCTTAATGGCCAGCAGTTCCCGGTCTGCTATACTGTAATTCTGTTATGTACTGGAGAATTTATGGGAAAAGAAGGAGCAAGAAAGTCCCTCGAGTGGAATGCTGACTTAACACTGCCCCAGCTCCAATAGCTGGGCATCCAAATGGCAGATGAAATTTAATGTGGACAAGTGCAAGGTATTGCATATAGGGAAAAATAACCCTTGCTGTAGTTACACAATGTTAGGTTCCATATTAAGAACTACCACCCATGAAAAAGATCTAGGCATCATAGTGGATAATACTTTAAAATTGTCGGCTCAGTGTGCTGCAGCAGTCAAAAAAGCAAACAATGTTAGGAATTATTAGGAAGGGAATGGTTAATAAAACGGAAAATGTCATAATGCCTCTATATTGCTCCATGGTGAGGCCACACCTGGAATACTGTGTACGATTCTGGTTGCCGCATCTCAAAAAGGAAATAGTTGCGATGGAGAAGGTACAGAGAAGGGCAACCAAAATGATAAAGGGGATGGAACAGCTCCCCTATGAGGAAAGGCTGAAGAGGTTAGGGCTGTTCAGCTTGGAGAAGAGAAGGCTGAGGGGGGATATGATAGAGGTCTTTAAGATCATGAGAGGTCTTGAATGAGTAGATGTGAATTGGTTATTTACACTTTCGATTAATAGAAGGACTAGGGGGCATTCCATGAAGTTAGCAAGTAGTACATTTAAGACTAATCGGAGAAAATTCTTTTTCACTCAGCGCACAATAAAGCTCTGGAATTTGATGCCAGAGGATGTGGTTAGTGCAGTTAGGGGTAGATTTTTAAAAAATGCGCGTTCGCGTACTTTTGTTGGCGCACCAGTCGCAAACAAAAGTACGCTGGATTTTAGTAGATACACGCGTATCTTCTAAAGTCCAGGATCGGCGCGCGCCGAGCTGCGCAGCCTGCCTCCATTCCCTCCGAGGCTGCTCCGAAATCGAAGCGGCCTCGGAGGGAACTCTCTTTCGCCCTCCCCTCACTTTCCCCTCCCTTCCTCTACCTAACCCACCCCCCCGGCCCTATCTAAACCCCCCCCCCACCTTTGTCCACGGATTTACGCCTCCCGGAGGGAGAAGTAAATCCACGCGCACCAGCGGGCTGCTGGTGCGCCGAGACGCAACCCATGGGCGGTTCCGGAGGGCGCGGCCACGCCCCCGGACCGCCCCGGCCGAAACCACGCCGCGTCCCGCCCCCAAAATGCCGCGTCAATCGGCCCCGCCCCCGACACACCCCCGACAAAAAACCCCGGGACTTACGCGAGTCCCGGGGTTCTGCGCACGCCGGCAGGCCTATGGAAAATCGGCGCGCAAGGCCCTGCTCGCGTAAATCCGGGCGGATTTACGCGAGCAGGGCTTTGAAAATCCGCCCGTTAGTGTAGCTGGGTTCAAAAAAGGTTTGGATAAGTTCTTGGAGAAGAAGTCCATTAATGACTATTAATGAGGTTTACTTAGGGAATAGCTACTGCTATTAATTGCATCAGTAGCATGGGATTTTCTTAGTGTTTGTATAAGTGCCAGGTTGTGTGGCCTGGTTTGGCCTCTGTTTGAAACAGGATGCTGGGCTTGATAGACCCTTGGTCTGACCCAGCATGGCAATATCTTATGTTCTTATGTTCATCACCCTTGACGATGAAAGGGCGATTTGGATCCGGGTGGCATAGACAAGGTCCAGAGAGGAAGGCATTCTTAAGCTTTTGAAAGGCAGCCAAGGCTTGCAGGAAACAATGTCTTGTATCGCTGCCTTTTGTAGTCATGGCCATGAGGGGTGCGGCCAACACAGAGTAATTTGCTATGAAATGATGGTAGTAGTTGGTGAATCTGAGAAATCTTTGAAGTGCCCATAGGCCTACTGGTTGGGGCCAGTCGTGGATATCCTTTAGCTTACTAGGGTCCATGGTAAAACCTCGTTGGGCGATGATGTATCCCAAGAATGGCAAACTGGACTTCTCAAATAAGCATTTATCCAATTTGGCAAACAGGTGACTTTCATGGTGCGGACATCGGCCCGATGGGAATCCAGGTTCTTTGAGAAGATGAGGATATCATCCAGATATGCAATGACCTTGGTGTATAAAAGGTTGCGAAAGATCTCAATAATCATTCGTTGAAAAACTGCGGGGGCATTGCAAAGTCCGAAAGGCATGACAAGGTATTCATAATGCCTGTCTCTTGTGTTAAACGCTATCTTCCAGACATCCTCTGGGCGAATACGGACTAAATTGTAGGCACCCCGCAAGTCCAGTTTAGTAAAGACGGTGGTGCCCTGTAGGTGGTCAAACAATTCGGAGATCAAGGATAACTGGTACCGATCCTTACGGGTGATAGCATTTAGACCACAGTAGTCGATACAAGGTCTTAATGACCCATCCTTCTTCTTGATGAAGAAAAAACCTTCTCCTGCAGGCGAAGCTAAAATTTCCTGGATGTATTCGTTATGGCTCGGGTTTCAGGCAGAGACAAGGGATAAGTCCTAACCCTGGGAGGGGTAGTACCCGGTAGCAGGTTAATCAGACAATCAAACTTATGCAGAGGCGGAAGGATATCTGCTTTCTGCTTAGAGAAGATGTCCTCGAAGTTCCTGTAGGGAGATGGAAGACCAGAAACAGCTACTGCAAGGGAGACTGCAGGCGAAGGCTCCACCTTCTTCAAGCATTGTTGGTGACAAGCAGGACTCCATTCCGTGAGCTGCAAAGCTCCCCAGTCAAATTGGGGGGAGTGATGCTGGAGCCATGGCAACCCCAGGACTATAGGATGAATAGATTTCTCCAACACGAGTAGTTCAATCTCCTCCTCGTGGAAGGCACCAGTGAGTAGCTGAACAGGTGCTGTAATCTGAGAGATCAGCCCAGTTAGCAGTTCGCCGTGGATGGAGGCGATCCACAGAGAGACTTCTATGGCATGAGTAGGTATGCCTAAAAGGTGTACCAGGTTTTTCAAGATAAAACTCCCACCTGCTCCAGAGTCGACTAGAGCCATGGTTGGAAAAGAATGGGAGTTCCAGGTTAGCATGACTGGCATGGATAACTGAGGGGCTGGAGTAGTAGTACCTAAGTTCAGGACCCCAACCGAACTTAGGCCTGGGAGATTCCCGGACGAGGACAAGTCTGGAGGCGGTGGCCGGAAGCCCCGCAGTACAGGCACAAGCTGGAGTCCCTCCGTCGGAGACATTCCTCTGGAGTAAGGTGCCCACAACCCAGCTGCATAAGTTCCTCTGACTTGATGGTAGACTGAACCCCACTGCTAGTGGGCTTCATAGTAGGAGGAGAGCGGGATCACTCCATAGCAACATGTCGGGGTATCCGAACTTCACGGTGACATTCCTGGAGGTGGTGATCAATCTGGCCTGTCAAGTCAATTAAATCCTCCAGAGAAGACGGAAGTTCTCGGGCTGCGAGTTTGTCTTTCAATTTGGATGAAAGACCGTTCAAGTAAATGGCTCGGAGACAATCCTCTTGCCACGCCAATTCAGTGGCTAGAGTCTAAAACTCAATGGTGTAGTCGTTGAGGGGTCTCTGATCCTGGCGTAAGTGTAAGAGATAGGTACTGGCCACAGCCTGCCTGCCAGGATCATCGAAGGTCCGACAGAAGACAGTCATGAAACGTGACAATTCTTGCAGGAGAGAGTCCGAGCGCTCCCTTAAGGGAGAAGCCCATGCCAATGCCTTGCCTTCCAAACGAGAAAGTATAAAAGTCACCTTTGTCAGTTCATCCTGGAAGATGGAAGGCTGAAGAGCAAACTGCATATAGCACTGGTTAATAAACCCTCTGCAGAGATGAGGATCCCTGTTAAAGCGGGGTGGAACGGGTAGGGCCATCAAAGCCCTGGTAGGTGAGGCCACAGGTGGTGGGCTGACTAGTGCAGATGTCAGAGCTGTGGTGCTTGCGTGAGTATCCAGTCGAGCATGAAGATGTTTGACAGAAGAGGCCAATGCCTCTAGGAACTGCTGCTGTTCTTGTATTTATTTATTTTATTTATTTAAAAGTTTTTATATACCGCACTAGGGGTAGTGAACTATCCATCTTAGCGGTTTACATCATAAAACATACATAATATCGGACATACTATAAAATTACAAACTTTACATTTACTTTACAACTGGTTATCAATCAATGTTAGAAGGTTAAAAGCAGAAGTGATGTATTCATTCTGATATGTTATAAGCACAAATACATAAGAATGTTTTTAAGGCTTTTTTAAAGTAATTGCGATTTTCTGTTAATCGAATGTACTCCGGAATAGAGTTCCATAAAGTAGGACCTGCAATTGAAAAAGCTCGTTTTCTGGTTAGAGCTAAACTTGCAACCTTTACTGTAGGAATTTCCAACATGCATTTATTCATAGATCTAAGTTGTCTTTTTGGTTTATATAGTCTCAACAATGAGCAAAGCCAGATTGAATTGGGGTTATATAATACATTGTGAATTGTAGTCAGAATTTTGTAGGAAATACGGAATGGAATTGGAAGCCAATGTAAGTGATATAGTAATGGTGTGATGTGGTCTCTACGTGCAGCATTACATAGCATTCTGGCTGTTGCATTTTGCACAAGTTGTAATGGTTGTATTGATGATTGAGGCAGACCAAAATATAATGCATTACAGTAGTCTAGAGTAGTCAATATCAGAGATTGAGTCACAAGGCGGAAGTCATTCGGTAGCAGTAATGGTTTAATTTTTTTCAACATAGATATTTTGAAGAATGATTTTTTCACTATTTCAGATATATTTTTGGTTAATGGTTAAACGGGAATCTATACTCACTCCTAAGTTTTTTGCATATGGTTTGATCAAAATATTTTGATTTTCAAATGTAAAAAACTGAGGTGGTTGATATGGTGAGTCAGGTATTGTTGATAGGTAAATCAGTTCTGTTTTATTGGTATTTAGTTTTAATCTGTTATGAGATAGCCAGGTTTTTATTGTAGAAAGCTATAGTTGTAACAGAGAAAATGTTTTTAAGCAAGAGTCAGTAAATGGAATTATGAATTGAATGTCATCTGTGTAAATTTTGAAATATAGATTCAGTCCTGTTAAAAGGCGACATAACGGTAGAAGGTAGATATTAAATAGTAAGGCAGAAAGCGTATCTTCAAGGCCAGGCCAGGAATGGCCTGGAGGGCGGAAGGCTCCGCCGAATCCATGGCCTTGGCAATCTGTTGTGCTGATGGGGGACCCTTGGCCCGAGGTGGGGTTGGCACTACCCGCAGGGCAAGCCTTACGGGTCCCCACCATCAGGTGGCAGAGCAGACTAGGAGATGGAGGCCAACTGGAGCTTCACCAATACCAGCCCACATTCCCCTTAGGTTGAGCCCTCGGATGCCGGGGCCGGATGGGCTTAGGCGGGCCTCCATGAGACGACTCCAAGTTGATGTAGATAAGGGTACGCCAGAGACCATTCAAAAAGAAGCTAAAGACTTGGTTTTTTGCACAAGCTTTTCCGGAGATCTAAGAGCCGGAAGAACACAATATCTGCCTGGACTCTGACCCACCATCACCTGATGTACATAGTTTACTGAATATTTCGTTATCGCTATTTAACTAGACATGCTTAATCTCTGTAACCTCCGCTAAGTTCCCCTGCCCCCCCCCCTTTATGTTATCTATCTTGTTTTAATGTAAACTGCCCACTGAGGCGTCAGTTTTATTTCCTTGTAAACCGGTGTGATATGTATATTATACAGGAACATCGGTATATAAAAACTAAAAATAAATAAATAAATAAAGACCAGCAAACGTATTGGAAGGCTGAGGACAGTCTGGACGAGGCAGAGTTCCAAAGACCCAGACACCAACAGGAACAAAGGAGAACAGGAGGCATCCAGGTAAAGATAGGCCGAAGCCTGAGAGGCCAGGTCCATAGGAGACAAGGAGAGTCCAAGGCAAGTGGAGTCAGGACAGGCGGCAGGAAGGCACAGTACCGGGAGCAGAGCTGAGGTCAGAGCCAGGGGATAGATCAGACGTAGTCCAGACGAAGCGGAGGTCAATACCTGAGAATCAGTCCAGGCAATGCAGGGGTCAATACCAGAGAATCAGTCCAAGCATAGTCCAGGCGATGCAGGGGTCAATACCAGAGAATCAGTCCGAGGAAACGAGGAGTAGACAAGGGAACATGCAGGAACAGGAACCAGGAACAATGACAGGAATGATGACAGGAACAGGAACAAGCAATGAGTACATGAGCAATCATGGAGACCTGTTGCCAAAGCAGGGAACAAGTGGCTGAGCCCTGCCTTTTATACAGAGGCCCAGTGGTGTCATCATCCAGGGCCGAGGGCTACTTTCCCACCGCGGCCTCTTTAAAAGAGCGCAAGTTGTGAATGTGCGCACCTAAGCCAGAGCCCTGAGGAAGTAGGATGGCGGCATCACTCTGTGGCCCATACGGGGAGGCCCGCCGGGCGCCAGGAGGAACCGCGCAGGAGTCAGAAGCAGAAGAGGTGGCTGCAGGCGCTCAGGGATGGAGGCGGCTGCCCACCACCGTGAGCGAAGGTGAACTGGAGCTGGCAGCTGAGCCCCCGGGGTAAGTAGGCCCGGGCATGGCCCTAGCATGGCCAGGACGCGTAACAGGAACATAAATGTGCCAAATTGCACCAATCTAAGAAGCAAAATCATTATTAGTGATCAATTTATGAATCAAAGAGACCACCTTGTACTTAATGTGCCATTGAACTGGAAGCCAGTGTAAATTTGTTAGAAATGGAGTAACATGATCAAAACAACTGGTGCCAATGAGAAGTCTGGCAATAGTATTTTGTAGAATCTGTAGAATCTTCAAAGAAGCTGGAGGTAAACCCAACAGTAAACATTCAATTTATAATTCAAGCCAAGAATAGACAATAAAATGCAAAGTTGTATAAGGTAAATATTGAACAGGGTGACAAATAAAGCCAACCCTTGAGGCACACCTATCTCTATAGAATGCCAAGTTGATTGACTGGTGGCAATAGAAACACATACCATAAAAAACAAGCATTTTACAGATTAGTTTGATAAAAAGGGCTCTAAACGAAAATGTAAAAAAATGTGTGTTGATATAATTATTTCACAAGTGTTACATGCTGTTTGCATATTGATGCATGCTTAGAAATTCTTATGTAGAAATTGAGTTTATCATTATTTTGAGCCCCTTACATTGTCTTATCTTGACCTTGACATGTAAGGCTAGAGGATCATTGGCTCTAAACCCAGTCCACAAGACTCTAGCAGGCTACTCTGTTTTTTTTAGGATATCCACAATGACTATACATAAAATATATTTGCAATATGAACTACCGCCATGGTATACAAATCCTTAAAACCAAACTGACCATGTGGTCCTGGAGTACCAAGTTGAGAATCACTGCTCTAGATCTTGGGGACGAGTTAATTGACTATTTCTTATTTCTAATATGCCAAAATCTATTGAAAGGTGTTTTCTGTCTCCAAGGCACATTACAAAAGTCACACAGCTGCCTCTTTAGTCTTCCCAAGTGTGGAACCTCTTTTGAAACCCCAGTCAGTTGGGATGTATTCAGAGGTGTGGGGAGGAAAGGAAAGACAAATGCTCCTTGGAAAATACCTGCTGCCCCTCAGAGAGTTGCTAAAATTGGTACCCTGTCAGTGCAACTTTTCATTGGCAAGGTACCTTCCTGGTCTTCAATTTTGTACACATTGCAAAACTCTCTATGGACGACTGTGCTTGGTTGGCAGGTTTGTTTTCCTTTGACTGATCCTCGGACCTCCTACTCCAGGACCCCTTTTAAGGATGCTGAATTTATCACCAATAACGACACTTGTTTCTCCTTTATTTAAAATAAAAATATTTGAAAGCTTTTGTAACTAGTACTATTCATTTTTTTCTTCAGCTTTTTGTTATAGTGGGTGCAGAATTGAAACTTTTCCATACCCATTATGGAGGATTCACCTTTAGTTCAGATCTTTTTCTCAGCGCCCATGATTTCATATGTGGTGAACCTCAGTATTGCTTAGTGCTGATTTTGAAAGTACAGAAGGAAATTTATGTACTTCTCTGTGGCTTATTCTATATTTTGGACATGAAAATGACTTGTTGCTGAATCTGAAGATGCGTGAATGGCCCCTTGTGCCATAAACGCTTCTGTTGTTCATCTAGAAGAATAGCAAAGCATTTTTGCCACTAGAGGCCATTCATTCAGCCCTTCTGCAAGTATCGTATGCTAGGATGGCAGCACTATTGCAGTCGTCCTGTCTGCAAGCAAAAACTGATTGGTAGTATCCCTGTAGATTTCAGTGCTTAATGCATCATTAATAAGATAAGGCTTATCTTGAAATGTTGTTGGAATCAAGACTTTGATGGAAACAGGGTTTTGGGTTAATACATTTTTGAAAGATAAAGTTTAAAAAAAGGATGAGGCAATGTGGAATTCTACTGAGGATGGGAAGAAAATGCTAACTTAAAATCAAGTGGGATTTACTGCTCTAACCAATCTAATATAAATGTTTATACTCCAGATTTTAACTAGAGAACCAAAGCCTTAATATGAGCAATTATTACATTTACCACAAGGTCCCGATGTACAAAGCATTTTTCAATAGAAACCAAATGGGAAAAACCCTTAAGTACATCTGGCATTCAATAAGCAGTGTGACGAGGGAGGGAGGGAAGAAACGAGGATAAATTTTGTAAACTTGGTGGGGAGGGATTAGGAGGACAAGTCTGCCATGCACAGCTGTTGTATTATGGATTTGAATGTTTATTCTTGCTTATGTTGAGCATGTTGGCTGGCTCACTTGGGTCTCTCTCAATGGAATCTCTATAGGTTTGGTTACTCCAATGGCTGATAGATGTGGTGCCGTGCTGTTTGCAGTGGAATAGTTTGCAGATGCAAAATAGGGAAATTTGAGTAGTTGAGAGCCAGTGATGCAGTTCAGTGGCCTGTGGAATAGCAGGTTCCCCTTGGCAGCTGCTGTGGCAATAATTTGGCCTGGCAGAATAGCTTGGAGTGGTGTGTACTGAAATGAATTCTCTTTGATGTCTGCAGCAATGGGGACTTGATGTAGGTGGAGCAGAGCATGTTTATGTTATCAGTGCTGGTAATGGCTTTAGATCAGCAGTGCAGCTTCTTGGTGCCCAGGTGGGCAGATCCCCCTTGATGTATGCAACCGGTACTGCCCAGCTTTTCTCAAATGTGGGCACCAATGGATGAAGAAATCGGCTAAAGTTTAGTGGATGTTTTAGGAGTAATTATCAAGGTGACCACCAGCTGGTAGCTGACTCTGAGGCAACTCAAAAATTAATTATGAGATGTGGTATAATCCATGGCTTTGGAGGTGTCCTTAGTGGTTTCCGATCTATTTATTTATTTATTTAGACGTTTTATATACTGTCGTTCCAGAATAAGGTCCCAAGGGTTTACAAAATCAGCATTCATATTCTTGTTTAATCACATTCTGGGTCAGCATTCGTAATTTGGTCAACATTACGGCAGTTCTATGTTCTTGTTCATGATTTGGCAGAGGGGAGGGGGCAGGGTAATAGCATAGCAGTACAACTTTGTCATTCCTGATATCTACAGCAGTGCTTTCTTAAGTTGGTGTTGTGGTTCAGCGCAGTGCAGCACCAGACCTCATGCAAGTGGAAATGGACAGTCTTACGATGCTTGTTTTCATCTGTAAGTGTAGAAGAAACCAGGTTTTTTGGGGGTTTTTTCAGCTGGCTGGGCAGCCTAATTTGCTCTGCTTTGTTACAGTCTACATCGGGTTCTCTTCCAATTTCTTCCCCTACTTTAGACCCAATTTTGGCTCCTGAGCAGGTTGATTCAGTTAAGGATCTGTCATTCTCAAAGAGGGAAAGAGAGGAGAGGATGAGAATGTAAACTTTGAGACTCTCAAACTTTAGAAAGAAAAAAAAAATGACATTAGCTTGAGCTTGATTGAGAGGCAACTAAAGCCTACAGCTGATCTTACTGTTAAGCTGGATAAGGATGTTAAACGTTAAGAGACTCCACTGCTGGCACTCAGTCAGGCACTAATTAGACAGTAACAACTAATAAGAGCTACTACATTCCTTTGGAGGCAAAAAGAAAATGTACTTAATAAAATGTTCAGTAAGAATTATTGGGTTACCCCAAAATGCTGTGGAAATATTTCTCCGTAGTTTTAGATGAAAAGATTAGAGACATGTTGAGTCAAGCAGAAGACTATTTGATCTCTCTGTAAAGGCAGGTAAGAGACGAAACATTCTCTGCCCCTTTGTCTCCCTTTCTCATCCTCTCTCTCTTTCATGGTCTCCTCCTCTCTGCAGTGCTTCCCTTATTTATTGGCCTGCACTTGGCTTTGCTCTGCTTAGGCCTTATATATACACCAGGCAGCATATAAAAAAAAAAAAAAAAAAAAAAAGCAACTGCAGCAGAAAAGTGATTAAAAAGAATAATTAGCATTTGCTCCCGATAAATGAGCAAGCTATTAATTAGCATGATTTACTGCTGGCTCCCCCCCCCCCCCCCCATCATCTCTCCCCCTCTTCCTTTGCCTGTTGTTATCACACGGCAGAGCTGTGACTATCCCTTTGGTACGTTTTCATCAGCTTTCTACTGGCTGTCAGAGCAAACATCCTCAATTCTTAGACCCAGGCAGCCTCCTACAGTTAATGGATATGGAAGCCAGCCAGAGCTGATAGCTGCAAGATCTGTGCTGACTTACAGCTGTTTTCATCATTACTGTCGCACTATCTTCCACTGGGTACCTTCTCATCCCTCCTCCCCCCTCCCTTTTGTATTTTTTTCCCTTCTTCACAGCATTCCGAAAGCTAATTACATTTTTTTCTGTCCATGTTTTAATACAACATGATGTTCCAGTGATCAAATCATTTTTTTTTTTTGTTGTTCTTGGCGGAATGACAAATGGGGATGTTGGGGCCTGTTTGAATGTAATTACAGTGATGAAAGTGAGAATTTTAATTAAGACAATTCCCCTACACCTCTCTTCTCTATCCTGTCCCCATGCCTCTCTCCACACACACATCTTACAAGTTCAATCTCAAATCAACCTTTTTTTTTTGTGTCCTTTATCTGCTGTTTTCATTAAGAAGCATGCCTCCTGGATAGCAAGCAGCATCTCAGTATTGCTTGTGTTTTATGCTTTGGTGCAGTTGCAATGGTTCTGTTTATTTCAGAGCAGCTGCAATGAATAAAGCAAACTGCAGCCTGCTTGATGAAATGTGGAAAGTTAGTATTTCAAGCAGAGGCAGTAGTTGAAAACTTTACCAAAATGACTCCATTTTATTTTTCCAGTTAGATGCCCCTGTGAAGTCTTGGTTTTCCAGAAAGTTTTCCTGTGCATGTGGACCCTTGCCACCCTGGTAAGGATGCAACAGCTGTTCTTTACTGTTGCTTGACAAGTTCTCTATCTCCCTGAGATTCTTTTATGAACTTAGTGAATTTACTTCCATTGTCATTCTGCTTTGGTCAGGTGAGAGAGGAATCAGTGAACCAGGTCTGGTGTAAAATGCAATGATGATGTGAAGTTGTCTATTCCTTGTGTTTCTGTTATTGAATCACATGAATGTCTTATCTTAGCTATATTAAAATGTCCCGACTAGAAATTGCTGCCCTCAAATGCAGCTAAATATCACCCATAGGTTCCATAGCATACGTACTTTTAGCTGTAATAAAAAGAGGCATTGTGTGGGCATAGGTTAGGGAGGAAAACAGGGTGCGCTCCTTTAATTTCAAAATGTCTACTCACTATTTGGCTCCATTTCTGCAAGGTGCAAAATATGTGGATGCTTTTAACATGCGGATCTTTGCATTTACTATTCTCTTTGAAAATCTGCTTAATGTACTTGCATTTAAAATTGCATGTATAGTTGAAAAAGTTTGCAACTACGTGGGCTGTTTGGAAATAGCTCCCTGGAATGGTGCCAATCCTTGCAAAACTCATAAAAGGGAACTTAGTAGTAACTGGAGTGAATGTTTTGTTAAATTTTCTGTCTCGTGAGTACACAAATTCATCAGAACACTTAAGAAAATAGTACTTTATGTATGGATAACTTTCAAACTTTTATTCAGCTTTTCAGTCTTTATATATCCTATAGACTTGATTACCAATTCCAACATTTAAAACTGAAGACCTTATATTTGTGGTCCCACTTTACAAGTTAAGTGTACCAGATTAGATTAACTGTTAAAGGGACATACAGGTGGGCACACATTTGTGCCAGCCTCAATGCCTGGTCATAACTACTGGTAAGAAAGAACCTCCAAATACAGCAAGGGTGAATACAAACCTTTAGATCATGAGGACAAGTGGCTTTCTGACCAATTATGCCGTCTCTCCTCATCAGCACCCCTGCAGCCTGGTCCATTTGGATAGCAGATATTGGGCCTGATTCACTAAGCTTTTTTTCTCATAGACACAGAATGAAAGAAAAGCTTTCCTGAATCAGGCCCATTGTGTTACCACAGCAAAAATCCATTATTCCAATTTATAAAGGATTGATATAGATTAGATAGCGTGAGGAGGTCAGTGAATGTGGTGGTGTCCGTGTCTAGAGCAGCAGTACTTTCTCTGCATTTGGAGGAAGCATTTGGTAGATTTGAATGGGAACATTATTTTAGGGTGCTCTCCTCTTTTTAACTAGATTATTACTTCTTTGTTTGGCCTAAGACATTTCACTATTCTCTGAAAGCATTTGTTGCTCATATTTTATTTATTTAAATGTGATTTCTGCTTTGTCGGTGTTTGAAAACGGTTACAATAAAAGTATGATAAAACACCTGGTGGTCTCAGATCAGACCTTCTTCCATTGACCAGATGTAAGGGCTCCTTTGAGATCCCTACCAAGGATTGTGTTGGGTCAGGGCAGAATTGAGGAGAGAAATGTACCACCTTTGCCACAGCACCTCCACTAGACGATGCTGTTCTAGTTTATTCCTGATTGCATAAAAGCAAGTGATCCCTGGTGTCTGTGGGGATTTTTAATTTGGATGTAGAAAGAGGAGTGTTTCTTTACAGTTCTCTTAAATTTGTAAAGCAAAGGCCACAGCTGTGGCTGAGGAGACTTAGAAAGTAAAGAGAGTGATTTCTGACTAGCCAGTGGTTGGTGATACATCTTTAGTGATTTTTAATTTAGTTTATTGGCTTAATATACCGATTTAGTTGTGTAGATCACAGGTAAATCGCAGTTAATTATTCTGTGTGATTTCTGTTTTATCCATCCTCCCTTCCCAAAGGCAGTGGAGTAAGAAAAGATGCTCTTTGGCTGTCTTGGTGTTCCTTGGCCTAAGAGATTTCCTTGCTAATCTGGTAAATTGTAGGAGGGAGGAGTGCATGTCTCGCTGGTGGTATCACCAGGAGGAGAGAAGAGAATCTAAACTACCATTCTGGATACTCACAAATGGCAAACAGCTGCGGAGGTGCCCTCAGGGTTCAATGAAGATGGAGAGGAGTGAATTGGAGAGTTCAAGATCAAGCAGTGAATCCAAGATATTGTGAAGGCAAACCTAGCAGCGGGAGAGGAGGACCCTTTGTTTACACTTTCACCCAGGGAGGCTCATTATTCTATCCAAGGATTAAGGCCTGACTTTTGAGGGGAGAGATTACAGAACCACAGCATCACAGATATATGCTGAATTGCTTTTTTAACATTTCGGCTGGCCACAGGAAAGTCCCACGACCAACTGCATCTACCCCGAGCATCGCTGAAGCAAGGACGCTGCCATCTCACGCCGGGCCGCTCTCGCCGCGCCTTGCCCTAGGTGCGCTGCGCACGTTTCCTTCGATAATTGGCCCCGCAGTGGGGAAAGTTGTGCTGGTGCCCCCCTGATTACATCAGTGTGGCTGGATATTTAAACACCAGCTGCCCTCTAGCCCAGTGCCTCAGCAATGGGTTCTCCTGCCTTGCAGTGTATGTTGCTAAGTACCTGTGCCTTGTTGACAGGGCCAGTGCTAGCATTTTTGCTGCCCTGTGAGAAAAACTGCTGTGTTGCTCTCCCCCCCCCCCCTGTTTTTTTTTTTATTTTAACACAAAATTTTTACTGTTCCCCAATAACCAACACACAATGCATCTGACAAAGTGAACTACCCTTGAAAGCTCATGCTTTAATAAATTGATTAGTCTGTAAGGTGCCATCCGACCCCTGTCATTTCAGCACACAGTCTTAATGCTCTGTTCCAATTCCCCTTCCGCTGCCAAAAAAAAAAAGCCCTGCTCCCTCTGGCCTTCAAAAGTATGAAAATTAACACACTCCCCCGAACTTATTTTACCCCAGCTACAAAATTTCTAAATCGTGAAGGAATGATCCCCAGGTGCTCCTTCCCCACCTACCGGTACATAAAACTGATGGTGCCTGGGCCCTGAAGTCGGCACCAGTTTGTTGTACAGAAAAAACTTGCACTGCTGTGGTGCCAACCAGAAAACCCTGCAAAAAAAGACACTTGGAACCCATATAGCACTAAGCCTTTTGTAATGCGTCATAGGTGTGGTTTTGGCCCTTGGACTGCCAACAATATAGTAAAAGTCCCATACCAAAACAGTATTAACTGCAAGCACTCAAACAGGAACAACTCTGTCTATGAAAAGGCAAATATTACACCAGGCCCTAACACCTCCTATTAAGAGAGCAGAACAAACCAGTCTGCTCTAAATTCCTTCATAGAAACTGTACATACTAGCAAAATACCTCACCTCGTTTACACATGCAGAACACAGACAGAACCTGACCAAATAGAGAATAAAGAGACATAAAAATAAATCGAAGTGTGTAGACAGAAACTGAACTGGAAACTCCAACAAGCTAGACTGTATATTATGAAGCAATGGAAAACCAGAAACATCACCAGTCCTCATAAATCAAACAATAAAATCAATCATAATAAGCCAGACTAATAAAAAGAATATTGGCAAAAAGATGACAAATAGAATAGCATCCAATAATTAAGAACCCATATAAAAAGTTTAAAAAATTTCCAAACGGCAATAAAATATTTCAAAATAGCAGACACATCAAACACCTAATAATTAAAACAAGAAGGGAAAAATCCTCACTTCCCATACCTGAAAACTTTTGATTTTCAGTCATCTTGAGCATGTCGTGGATTAGTGGGGGTGGCAAACATGTTACACCCCCTTCCCCCCCCCCCCCCCTCAAGGCAGGCTCCCTTTCACATCCACCCATCCTCCCACCTCAGGCAGCACCCATTCACAACCAACCAACAACTAACCTTCCCACCCACCCATCAATCCCAGGCAGGCTCTCATTCATGACCAGCCCCTCACCCCATCCCAGGCAGGCTCTCATTCATGACCAGCCCCTCACCCCATCCCAGGCAGGCTCTCATTCATGACCAGCCCCTCACCCCATCCCAGGCAGGCTCTCATTCATGACCAGCTCCTCACCCCATCCCAGGCAGGCTCTCATTCATGGCCAGCCCCTCACCCCATCCCAGGCAGGCTCTCATTCATGACCAGCCCCTCACCCTATCCCAGGCAGGCTCTCATTCATGACCAGCCCCTCACCCTATCCCAGGCAGGCTCTCATTCATGACCAGCTCCTCACCCCATCCCGGGCAGGCTCTCATTCATGACCAGCCCCTCACCCCATCCCGGGCAGGCTCTCATTCATGACCAGCTCCTCACCCCATCCTGGGCAGGCTCTCATTCATGGCCAGCTCCTCACCCCATCCCAGGCAGGCTCTCATTCATGACCAGCTCCTCACCCCATCCCGGGCAGGCTCTCATTCATGACCAGCTCCTCACCCCATCCCAGGCAGGCTCTCATTCATGACCAGCTCCTCACCCCATCCCAGGCAGGCTCTCATTCATGACCAGCCCCTCACCCCATCCCAGGCAGGCTCTCATTCATGACCAGCCCCTCACCCCATCCCAGGCAGGCTCTCATTCATAACCAGCCCCTCAGCCCATCCTAGGCAGGCTCTCATTCATGACCAGTCCCTCACCCCATCCTAGGCAGGCTCTCATTCATGACCAGTCCCTCACCCCATCCTAGGCAGGCTCTCATTCATGACCAGCCCCTCACCCTATTCCAGGCAGGCTCTCATTCATGACCAGCCCCTCACCCCATCCCAGGCAGGCTCTCATTCATGACCAGCCCCATACCCCATCCCAGGCAGGCTCTCATTCATGTCCAGCCCCTCACCCCATCCCAGGCAGGCTCTCATTCATGACCAGCCCCTCACCTCATCCCAGGCAGGCTCTCATTCATGTCCAGCCCCTCACCCCATCCCAGGCAGGCTCTCCTTCATGACCAGCCCCTCACCCCATCCCAGGCAGGCTCTCATTCATGACCAGCCCCTCACCCCATCCCAGGCAGGCTCCCATTCATGACCAGCCCCTCACCCTATCCCAGGCAGGCTCTCATTCATGACCAGCCCCTCACCCCATCCCAGGCAGGCTCTCCTTCATGACCAGCTCCTCACCCCATCCCAGGCAGGCTCCCATTCACAAGCACTCATTCCAGGCAGCTTTCATTCACATACACACACATCCCCCCACCAGGCAGGCTTCATTTAGACGCAGTCTCTATACAGGCAGGATCCATGGGTCTTTCTTGCTGCTGCTGCCACCCAATGCCTCATTCCTTGGAAGAGAGGAGGATTTATCACGTAGCAGAATTGTAAGCGTCCTTCCTTCTGCTCCTCCACGTGTGCAGGCCGGCATGTGGTACTCAACACTGACAATGTTAGCACTTCCTGTATGCTCATCTCGTGCATCGCGAGATGATGATACAGGAAGCAGTAGCACTGTGAGTATTGAGCACCAGAGGCCGGCCAGCACAAGAGGAGGAATCACAGAATGAGCTCCCTGTTTTCCTCTGCTGCTGCCTCAAGTGATTACATGGCCTTTGGCTGATCCCTTTCCTGGGTTCCCTTCCTTCGCAGCTACTGCCCTATCGGGTGTGCCGACCCATGCAATTGCATGGTTTGCACACCCGGATCATGCCAGGCCTGCTTGTTGTCCTGCCTTGCCTCATTTTCCTGTCTGGTCCAGCTGTCCTGCTTGCCTTGTTTCCTTGCCCATGCCTTCTTGTCGTGTTCCTACCTTGCCTTGTCTCTCTGTTGCCTTTCCTTGACTGCCTGTCTTGTCTTGTTCCTCTGTGTCCTATCTTGCTTTGTCTGTCTTGGCCTGATGCTCTGGTTCTGAACTTTGCTTTGGATTCCGACTTCATTCCTGGATTGCTGCTTGCCCTGACCCTTGGCCTGGACCTGGCTACTATCTGCTCGCTGCCTACCCTGACCACTGTTCAAATCTTGACTTTGACTGACAGCTCCTTATAGGACTTTCACCTAAGTCCTGCCAGTTCCTGGAACCCAAGTGGAATGGGTCTGGTGTAGGTGAAGCTCCAGCTCCTGTCCTACTAAGAGCGAGTCCACCAGCTGTTGGCGTGGGCCTAGTGGCTTCACCTGCTAGACTGCGTCAACCAGGCTACAGCTCAAGGGCTCACTTCTGTGACAGCTTTATGGGTATTATCTGAGATAGACTTGTACCAAGTGCCATGTTTTCATGTTTTAACTATTTCAGTAAAGTTTATGGTGGAACACTCTCAAAGGGTCCAGCTTCTTTGTTGGCACTCAGAAGAGGACTATACAGTTTAATGCCTAGGGTATAGGTGGATTATCCTTCCCCCCCCCCCCTCCCCCCCACACACAC
This sequence comes from Rhinatrema bivittatum, assembly GCF_901001135.1. NCBI lineage: Eukaryota > Metazoa > Chordata > Amphibia > Gymnophiona > Rhinatrematidae > Rhinatrema > Rhinatrema bivittatum. The sequence continues at coordinate 417,971,221 of NC_042618.1, read as the reverse complement.
ACACTTAAGGAGAACACTCTAACTGGGGAAGAAAGAACAAGGGAAAGACAGTATTATCAGAGACTTAGGCCTAGTATTAAATGTGCCCCATGACTCTCTGAAGGTTACCCGATTTGGGTTACACATGAGGTACAAGACGGGGAAGCTCGTTATCATCGCTTCTTTGCTTTAGCAATACAACCTTTTGCTGTATTGCTCAGCTTTATTAGGGGGTATTATGGTACATAACCACTACCTACAGGATCCGCCTGGTGGCTCATGGCAGTGCTGTGTAGTACTAACCAACTAAATCATTAGCCTGCCCCTGGAGCCACCTTTTTCTATGCCTGGCTAAATTTAACCACTTGTACATTTAAACGTAGCAATTTAGCTGGTTCGGAGAAATCTCTAAAAACACAGATTTAACTGGTTAACTTCTGAAATTAATTGACCCCTGTTTTTCAAAAAATCAACCACACAGGTGATGACCTGACTACCTTTGGGCAGGGCTGGGTAACATAGCAGTGCCACTGTAAGGGCAGCAAAACCTGGCTTTCCTGCATAATCACTGCAGGAGATCTGGGGCTGGTTTGGGTAGGCAGCAGCTAGCTAGCAGCAAGTTTTAATCCCCTCCTGCAATGGTTGCTGACAGGAGGAGGAGAGCAGTGGTGTGTCAGGCTATGTCTTCTCCCCTCTCCAGCTCTGGAACCAACTGCTGCTTTGACCCTGCATGAGACCCTGTACAACCCCATGGTTCAAAGCAGCAGTTGGGCCAGGCTGCAGAGGAGGAGGAAGAGGCAGTCTGGAGCACCATGGCTCTTTTCCTCTTGCTGGCAATCAGTGCGGGGGGGGGCCTAACTTGAGGGGATGGGGTTTTCTGCATGCTGTTAGACTCAGAGCCAAGTCCGAGGAAGATGGGAGAGAAAAGATCATTTCAGTTTTTGTTGGGAGGGGAGGAGGTGAAGCAGGAATTAGGTGGGAAACTGGAGATAGGGTTTTCTGTTTTGTATTTTATTTTCTTACGTAGTGAGGAATTGTATAATGGCTTTGATAATGGAAATCAATAATAAAAAAAAAAAAAAAGCAAATAACATTGTTCCGCTTTTGCATAAAAGTTCTATAGAAATAGCAAATCCCTTAAAATTTGTGTAGCAACTAGCCAGCTTTTTTTAACATAATTTAATAGATACCCTATAAACACCCCTATCTAAGACTTGCACAAGAGATACAAATGTTATAAAAATGCTTACAGAAACTAGTTCTAGATTTGTTCTTTATTTTAAAACTCCTGTAAAACCCCTGGAGCCTCCTTCCTTCCTTCCTATACAATTTAAAGTGTTCTGAAACATTTCCATAAGATGCTGAGAAATGTAAAGGCTGGTGGGGTTTTTTTTTTTTTGGGTGGGGGGAGGGGGCTAGCATTTATCTTTTTAAACATTTTGTGAATGAAGTGGAATGTTTAGCAAAAGTCCACAACCAACAGAGTCTGCGAAGACTTTGGATTTGCTTCTGATGCACATTTCCAGTAATTGGCAGATAGGTAACTGGATGCCAAATTTCCAGCCCTGCAGTTCTTCCCTGTTCCCAAGGAGGAGAAAGGACATCTGGAAGCAGGGAGAAGAAAGATGGAAAACAGAAATTTTTTTTTTCTGCATGCGACACTTCTGACACTGTTCCAGGTTTTCCCTATTCGGTTCTGTAATTGCTATCCTAGCCGAATTGTGTAGATTAATTGGCTACAAAAGTGGTGAGGTCTGGAGGAAACTATAATTGCCAGGTTAATGGGGGAGAGGCAAACCATTTTTTTAAAGATGAATGGGACAATTATGGAACTAAGAGTAAGAACAATTTTTTAAACAACCCTTTCTGCAAGAGTTGGTGCCTATTATCCTTCCTAGTAGTAGATTTTCTCTCTTGGCTTGTAGTATTTGTAGTATAAAGTACATCTGTACACCAAGGAACAACCCAACTACAGTAAAGTATGCCAGACCAAATGGTGCAAAAAGTTCAGTATGGCCCTTTGGCTGCTGGAATAAAGACAGGCTCAATTAAAAAACCTAAATCTGCAATAGAAGTGCTTATTGGTTTGCTTAAAGTCAAATGGTTAAATATAAAACTAATTCTCTGAGGACAAATAGGATACATCAGTCCTGTGAAGACTGATGTATCCTATTTGTCAGCCGACAGAGTACAGATCGGATTTTGTTCAATACTACTCTACTGAGCAGATGCAGAGCTTCTCATGTCAGTGCAATATGTGCAGAGCTCCTTCTCGGTTCCATTTTTTCCACCGAGCCAACATTCACGTTTTGGTCAGCTCCACAGAAGAAAACACATTTTTTCCCCATATTTCTCCAATTTTCTGCTGATTTTCAGTTGCAGGTGCCTCTCTCTTCAGTCACTCCTTTAGAGTCAGGGTTTTTAATCAGATTTATTAGTTTTCATTGCATCAGGTCTGCAAGAGGCCTAGCGACCCAAAGAGCTCAGTTGGCCTTTAAAATATTTCTTTTACCATTAATTTCACTGCAGCTATTTTTTGGCTGATGTCCCAAAAGGAACTGAAGACCAATGGCGTCAGGGAGGGCCCCCGGTGCACAGTACTATGTCAATCATAGATCTACATGATGTCTGTGTATGATTTGCCAGGGGGTCACACACAATGTCTCTTGTAGTGCTTGTCGTAAGATGACTTCCAGAGGCCATTAGACCCATTTAGAGCTCGTGTAGAAGCTTTTTGTATCAAGTAAGATTGGCCATCGGCACCAGAGGCATTGACATTGAAAAGCCCCAGAGATACACCAGATGCAGGCGGTGCATCGACATTTAGGGAGCATCATTTTTCATCAAAGTGCAGCACCAGTAAGTGCCAAGGTGATAGACCATCATCTAGCTCCTCCCACTCAATGAAAGTGAGGGATTATTCTTCATTTTTACTAGCACTTAGTGATTCAGCATAGCTGCATTAAGTGAAGGCAAAGAAACATCAATATTGATCACCATCATGCCAGGAACAGGAACATCCTCCTGAGCAGACCCACAGAGAGGTCCATTCACGCTTAAGACACTTGCAGAGGTGGGAGTAGGGTAGTATGTGAAAGTCTTTAAGGGAAGATGTGATCACCTCTCCTGCTTTCCATTCAGTTTTGGTATTGGCGGCTTTTGAGGAGGAGTTGAATAGAAGGATCCAGGAGGTGGTGAACCACAACCAAGCTAACAGTGTATCAGCATCATCAATGTTAGTCGGGTTCAGGCTGAGTTTCATCCAATTCTGGAAACTCTAACAGCACCTGTTGGCATGGTATTGATGCAGAGATCTGGAGAGATGCCTGCTTCAGTCAATTTCCAGAGGATCATGGCAGGAAGCTTCACCTTGGCACAGGAATTCATTGGGACTTGCATGCCTCACAGAGAGCCAGGTGCAGACTTAATGAACTTTAATGGCTTATTCTGACTCTGAACCTGAACATTCTTGGGTTTATTTATTTATTTATAAACTTTTTTATACCGACATTCGTGGGTACATCATGCCGGTTTACAATATAACTGCAGGAGAAAAGTACAAAAAACCAGGGTGGGGGAAGGGGAGCGGCTAGGAAGATAGAAGGAGTGAGCGAAGAGAAGGAGAAAAACGGGACAGAGAGGAAAAAAAGGAACAGTACCAGAAGGACAGAAAGGTACCGAGATGGGAGAAACAATATTTAAAGATGAACAATAGATCTTATATTGCAAATTATACATTCAAAAAGGTACTATTTATGAATATTTATATAAAACATTTTTTATTTTACAGCTTTTCTGCCTCAAAGAGCCTCCCAAAACAATGGCTATGAGTAAACACTAATCTGAGCAGGAGGAGACTACAGGTTTCTCCTCAGATCCCTCTCCTCCACAGGAAAGAAGAAAGTCTCCTCTGCAAGACCTCTCTTTCACCAAGTTTATTAAGGAAATGATAGAGACCATTTCAGCTGAGTTGGAAAAGGAGGTTGGGAGCCCGGGGCACAAATGTTGGAAATCTTCCAATTCCTGTATCCCCCTAAGGATGTTGTGGCAGTGTCTGTCCATGACATTTTTAAGGCTGTATAGATGAGAATGTGGGAAAATGTGTGTACCCTCAGTCAGTAGGAAGGCAGACTGGATATATCGTGTCCAGAAGGCTATTGGATTCAAAAAAATAGCAACTTCTTCTGCAGGCTGTTGTGGTAGAGTCTGCTTTCAAGAAGGCCAAGGGGGACAAGAACTCACTCCTTGGTAGCCCCGGGTGCGAGTCATACATCTTAGTAGGAGGAAGGCTTGCTATGCTCTCTTCCCATATTGTGTCCTAGCAGCTTTTCGTTGGCCTATATATGTGAAACATTCTGCAAAAGGTAAAAGCTCTGTCTAATTATCTCCTTCAGAGAGGCATGATGAACTGGAGTCACTAGTGGACAAAGGTCAGGAGTGCAGAAAACATCTGGTCAGATCAACCTATGATGTTTTTGAAACAGCAGTGAGAGTCTCTACCATTGGATTGGAGGTCAGGGACTCCCATGGCTACAGGCTTCATATCTTTGTCAAGATGCACACAACAGGTTAGCTGATGTTCCCTCCAGCAGAGGAAATCGTTTTTGGAAATAAAGAATCAGTGAATCAAATAAAGAGTACTGTATCGCACTTCAGATCATCTTTGCAGCCACTTCTGACCCACCCTCCACATTAACAAGGAAGTATTAGAGTGGGGTACTGCCAAGTGGGGCCTGGCACTGTGGAATACCTTAGCAGAGCAATATAGAATGCAAAGTGATACAAAGGCATTCAAAAAGGACCGGATTTTAAATGCCCTGCGCGTGCCGGCACACCTAGTTTGCATAGGCCGCCGGCGTGCACACAGCCGCGGGATGCGCCTAGGTCCCGGGGCATCGTAAAAGGGGCGGGGAGGGGGCGTGTCGGGGGTCAGGGGCGGGGAGGGGCGGGACCGGGGGGCGTGGTGCCGGCCCGGGGGCGTGGTCGAGGCCTCTGGACCAGCCCCCGGGTCGGGTGATGGCGCGCCAGCAGCCCGCTGGAGCGCGAAGATTTACATCTGCTTTCAGCAGACGTAAATCTGCCAACAAAAGGTAGGGGGGGGGGGTTTAGATAGGGCCGGGGGGGGGGGGTTAGGGAGGGGAAGGTGCGGGGGGTGGAAAGAAAGTTCCCTCCGAGGCTGCTCCGATTTCGGAGCGGCCTCGGAGGGAACAGACAGCGTGCGCCGGGCTCGGCGTGCGCAGGTTGCACAAATGTGCACCTCCTTGCGCGCACCGACCCCGGATTTTATAAGATACGCGTGGCTACGCGCGTATCTTATAAAATCCAGCGTAATTTTGTTCGCGCTCGCGCAAATTTATAAAATCTGCCTCAAAAGGTATAAATATGCATGAGAGATTTGCATACAATGGTAGCAGTGCAACTCTATATGATGCATATTCATTGTGGATATCCTAAAAACCTGGCCTGTACAAATTACAATTCTAAAAACTACATCTCATCCCAATAAAATTCCATCCTCTTCCACATGTATTAGACTCTACTCATCCAAAACCATACTAATCCTTTAACAGTACCCTTGCTGGAACAGCCAGTTCTTAATGGCTTTATAGAATGCAAAGTAATCACTATGCAGATGGATTGTCCTTGGTAAGAGATTCCACAATGCAGGTGCCATTATAGAAAATGCCCAACTCCTTGTATGTTGTAAATGGGCCGTCTGCTTAGGTGGAAGTACCAGAAGCTTATCCTGGGAGAAATGTAAATATCTTGAAGGTAGATAAAATGATATCTCATCTTTGAGACAGCTGTGCATCTTAAATACCAACATTAAGATTTTACATTTAAAGCATGCCTCTACAGGCAACCAATGCAGTTTCTTCAAAAGAGGGGAAATATGATCCCTTAATGTAAGGCCCCACACGAACCCCCAGCTGCTGTATTCTGCCCGAGCTGTAATCTTCTAATAGCCATTTGCAGTAAACTAATATAAAATGAATTGCATTAAACCAGACATGATGATAACCAAAGCTTGCATTACCAACATCAAATTTGCAGGAGACAAATAAGGGTACATTTGACAGATCATATGCAACAAACCAAATGATGATTGTACAGACAAGAGATTTGCTCATTCATCATTAATTCATAATCTAAGTGAATCCCCCAAGGTATGAACAGAAGTCTGGAAAGGAATCTCTGCTCTATCCATCATAATATGAAAGTTGATGTAGGACTTCTCCCTACCTAATCAGAGAGTCTCAGATTAACATTTAACATTAAGTTAACATTTAATTTCAATTTATTCTGCTCAACTAGCAAGTCACCACTTGCAATCCCTGGTTGTTCTTTGACATCTCTTCCAGTCCTCCACCTTTAATCGGATTATTTTTCTGGCTATCAGCCACATAACAGTAAAAGATCAGTCCTGTTTCCCTAATAACTGTTACATAGTGGGGCCAGGTATTCATTAAAAAGATGAGACAGGATCAAGTCTTTAGGAATACACACTGCAAATTCCAAGCATTCATGCTGACCTATAAACACCTATTGTGATCTTTCCTGTAGAAATGAGATAAACCATTTTAAAACTGTTCCCTGAGCCCCACCCATTCAAACTAGCACAAATGGGCACACTAGTTGCTAATTAACTAGTACTGAATTGTTTGAGTTACTAAGGGGTTTGTACTACTCTATTTGTGTACTTACTTGCTTTCTGTTTCCATGTAAGTTGAGTTGTTGGCTGCTTACAGCTCCATTTTTACATTATTAATAAAAGCAATGCTGGTTTACCGCTCTTGCAAAGAAGAATCCTTCTTGGCTTGGCTTTTTTTTTTTTTATTTAGGAGGCATTCTCTTAATTAAACTAACTCTGATGTGCCACGGAGCTGCAACGGTTATCTTCTGTCCCCTCACCCGCATCAACAACATGGATCTTGCTCTGCATCCAGACAAGCAGAGGACTCTTAAGTCACAGATGGCTCCCCAGTCCAAACCCGGGACAGGGTTTTCACCTGATCCAGGAAAACATAGCCAATATTTCAGTATCCATCCCAGAGAGAACCTGCCTGTAGGAGGAAGGCTAATGTTTTATATAAATCATCGGCCCAGTAATAACTTCAGACAGTTGGGTTCTCAGTATTTAGGATAGATATCAATGGTATCTATCGGGAACCTCACCAGATTGCCCACCAAGAGGCTCCTCACCTGCCTCTCAGCATCAGGAGCTGATTTTATAAGACCCCTCCTCCCTCTTAGAAGCTAAAGTAGTTGGACCCATAATCCCAGGAGAAAGAGGGTGGGGCTTTTAATCGCAAGTATTTCCTGATCCCAAAGAAGGTAAGAGGACTCTGCCCTCTCCTATAACTAAGTGCTTTGAACAAGTTTCCAGTAAAGGAATAGTTTAAATGCGTCTGTTCATTTAGATATATTGTAATCTAACATGAGACAACTTTGGAAAAAGGTAGAATATCAAATGCCTAAAAATAAATAAATAACTGTAATTCCTTTCTTGCAAATAAGGAAACAGGTTATGTTCCCTGAATTTAAAGGATAATTATGCCCACATAGGGATAAACTTAGGTCACAGGAAATATTTAATATCTGTAATAAAGAAACACCACCTCTACCATTTGGTCTAGTGACAACAGCATGTGTACTCACAAAATGCTATTTATTTAATAAACATTTCAAAAATCAACCCCAATTCAAGCATCATATGCTATTAATAAATGTTCTATATAAATATATCTCTGTTTCTCAAGAGACCATCAAAACTTACACCTCAATAGCATCTCCTGCTGCTGGGAAATACTTTCATTATAGGTCTCACAATTTTTCTTTTTAAATCATTGCATGTAAAATCATTGAACTTATCTTTTTAGATGAACTGAACCAGTGAACCTGATGCTAACCAGCGTCTTGAGAGTATCCAGTATCCATTGTCTCCATCAGGGGAACTTTCCTCCATTTCAAAAAGGATCCTTTTTTCATCAACAGAAATCACTGCCTCCTTATAACTTTTTCCGTTTAATTGACATGCATTCTAGTCAATAAACATTTGCTATGTGGTCATCCCAGCTCCAATCTAATTATTTCAAATTAGTCTATAGCTTCATTTAACCCAGTGGGTGCTACTATGTTTAATTTGTATATCCAGTATTGATTTCTGACTGCCAGTTTCTTCAATCCCGTCTCTGCTGTTTTGGGGAATATGATCGATCACGGTCCACCTTAAATGTTTAAGTGTGTGTCCAGGAGAAATGCAATGAGAAACTATTGTTGCCCGCATCTTGCCCGTGCCAACACAACCTTTTGTGTTCTATTAATCTAGTCTTAATTGCATGGGCAAAACACAGGCATTATATGAATGTTAACCTGTGAATGGTTTTGTAACATTGGGATGGCCCTGCAACCAGTTGCACTCATCTGCCAATGCCACGACAGCAGGGACGATGCCATACTGCTCCTCCCTCCCTTTGGGACGCGCACTGACCTTTAGCAGCCCTGTGGCAGGAAACCTGCAGTGTTGCTCCTAGATGACATCAACTCTGGCTGGGTATTTAAGTCCAAGCCGTACGCCCAGCTGGCACCTCAGCAACAGGTCCTCCTGCCTTGCAGTGTATGTCGCTACCTCTTCATGCTTTCCTATACCTTGTCTTACCTCCTTGCTGTTACCTAGTCCTGCCTTATTGTTGACTTGCCCTACAGGTCTCTCCATGTCTTGGTCTCTCAGTATCTTGTCCTTGTCTTGTTTGTCCGCCTCTGACTGACTCCTGGTTCTGATCTCGGCCATGAACCCTGACTACTCTTTTGGATTGCTGCCTGCTTTGACCTGAGCCTGGACCTTGACACTGCCTGTTTGCTGCCTGCTTTAACCTTGGCCTGGATCTTGACACCATCTGTTTGCTGCCTGCCATGCCCACTGCCTGCTATATGAATTACTCAGATCATCTCTTAAGGGATACTCGCCTAAGCCCTGCTGGCCCCTGGAATCCAAGGGAACCTGCAGGGAACAGGGCTGATATAGGTGAATCCCTAGTACCAGTAAGAGCAAGTTCACCTGCTGTCAGCATGGACCTAGTAGGTACACCTGCTAGCCTATGCCAACCGTGCCACAGTCCAAGGGCTCACATTTGTAACAGGTGTTTTTCATTAACAATTTATTTAAAATATTTATATCTTGCACAATCTGTCATTTGAGTGTTTGTCCCCAATGTCAATACACAGGAGAACCAAATATGGCCAATAATGAAATCTTTAATATAAGGAAAATTTGTCTTTGTATTACAAGGTATTGGTGGAAGTAAAGAGAACAGTTACACAGAGTGCAGTTTCTGACCGCTCTCCACACTCCTACTGAGAGCTAGCTATCACATCTCTTTCTTATATACAGTATTCTTGCTATACCAAAGAATCAGATAACAGTTGGACTACAGAATGAGGGGCCATCAAGGAGATATCCACCTCGGAATATGATTGTGTAATTTTAAAACAGCTTGAGCACATGCTACAACAGCCTGCTCAGAATCACTGAAGGGAATTCTCAAGCAGCAGTAATTGAGCCAGAGAAAAACGCTATGGGATTCTCAGTCTGGCCTTGGACAGCAGCAACTGCCCAGCCAGCAGCACCATGATATAAACACACCCATTCTTGGCAGCAACCACTGCTTAGCTGTGGTACTCTAGCTATGCAACTTTGTATATTAGAAGTGCATGTGCTTCCCTATCTGGACAAGGAGGAGCCATAGAATCAATGAACAAACAATAACATGCTGGGGTTACTAAGGTGCATCATCAACTATTCAAAATCTCCATTAAGCCTTTCATCTCAACTGGTGCTCATAGGAGCTATGATAAACATGACTCTGGCAAAAACCTTACTTCTACAAGAAAGGATAACCAAATTGATGTCCATGGTGGAAGGGAAAAAAAGTCCGCAGATATCAGCGTGGGACAATTTGAGGATGTTGGGCATTATGACACCCTTGGATGTTTCCATATGAGAGAAGCCCAATGAATATCTGGGTGATCTTGATGAAAGTAGAGAAGAAGGGATTTGTCTAGGATATTGGAGGCAGGCTCCCAAGTGTTCTTCGGAGGACCGAAGCCCTTCCACGAGATCAGGTGTTCCCAGCGTTGATGATGGAACTGGACATCCAAGATCTCTTGTACTTGATAAATGGGATCCTCATCTGCAACTGCATTCGAGGCTTCAGTGGGTTGCGGTGGAAGTGTGAGAGGACCAGTGGTTTAAGTAGCGAGACATGAAATACGTTGTGTTTTCTTAAGCTCGATGGTAAGTGCAAGTGGTAAGAGACTGGCCCCAAGCTTTCAATGACCGGGAAGGGGCCAATATATTTAGGAGCCAATCACATAGAAGGGATCCGAAGACAGATGTGGCGGGAGCTTAGCCAGACACGATCTCCTGGGTTGAAGAGTGGAGCCTTGCGGCGGTGTCTGTATCCCTCTTAGCGGCCTTTGCTGCACGTAGCAGATTATCTTGAGTGGACTTCCATAGAGATTGAAGTTGCAGGGCTGTGAGCTGGAGAGCAGGTGAGGGCACAGAAAGAGGAAGCGGTAAAGGTGGCTTCGGTTGTTTGCCAAACACCACCTGGAATGGAGAGGTCTTAGTTGCGGAGTGTGTGTGAAGATTGTAGGAGAACTCCGCCCATGGGAGCAGAGCCACCCAATCATCTTGCTTGTCTCCCACAAACAAACCCTAAGATATCAATGGATGCAGGCCATGCAAGATCTTCAAGACAGTATTTGCATCATTCAGCAACTCAGGGACTCATTGTACTGGTGGTTAGTCACGTGGAATTTGGCAAATAACCAAGTGGCCATGTTTTATGTAAACAAGCAGGGATGAATAGAATCGTACCTCTGTGTTGGTAGTTAGTCAGAATTAGGTCTTGGGCCATTTTACAGGGATTGACTCTGAGAGCGACCTGTCTGGTGGGCAAGTACAATATCTTAGTAAGCAAATTGAGGCGAGTCCTGGAACCACACAAATGGTCTCTGGACTGAGGCATAGCAATTCAGATATTCCACAAGTGGGGAGCAATTGTGGTTCATCTGTTTGTGTCCCCTCTTAACAGAAAGGTTCCTGAGTTCTGTTCCATGAGATGGTCACAGGGCAAACTAGCCTTGGATGCCTTTTTCCTTAGTTGAGGAGAGGATCTTTATGCATAGCCTTCAGTTCCTCTCATGACAAAGACCTTGCTAAAACTCAGAAGAGACCAAGGGACTATGATTCTCACAGCCCCTTCTAGGCCAGGACAGATTTGGTTCCCACTCCTATAGGTTGAGGAATTCTCCCCAACACTCATCACACAGACATATCTATACCATAACATCAGGTCCCTAGTCCTCATAGCCTGGATGTTGAGAGGAAGTAATGGATTTCCTAAACCTGTCACAGGATGTGTGTCATATTCTTATGGCTTCTAAAAAGACTTTCTCCAGAAGGTCTTCGATTTTAAATGGATCAGGTTTGTCTCATGGTGTGTGAGAGAGGCCCTAGATCCTTTCTCCTATCCAACACAAAAACTTCCTAAATATCTTCTACATCTTTCAGAATCTGGTTTGAAAACTAACTCTGTAAGGGTTCATATTAGTGCAATTGGTACTTCCCATCACCATGTAGAAGGTAAACCAATCTCTACACAGCTTTTAGTTGTTATGCAGGGCATTATTCTATTGAAGCCTCATATCAAACTTCATGCTGTTTTCACCAGGCCACAAATTGGTACTGACCCAGCTGATGAAAATTCCCTTTAAGCCATTAGATGACTATGACCTGAGGGACCTGACCTGGAAGTCCTTATTTTTGGTGTCGGTCACTTCAACACACATACATTGAAATCTTCTGCTTAGTGTGCAGCAGCAACCTAGAAAGCAAATAGAATGCGAGGGATTATTAGGAAAGGAATGAGAATAAAACAGAGAATATCATAATACCTCTGTATCGCTCCATGGTACAACCTCATCTTCTGTTGTGTTCAGTTCTGGTCACCACATCTCAAGAAAGATATAGCAGAATTAGAAAAGGTATAGAGAAAGGTGACCAAAATGATAAAGAAATGGAACAATTCCCCTGTAAAGAAAGGAGATGATGCCCTGGAAGTGAAGGTGTAGGGGAAGGTTGGTGACGACCAACTCCCCTTTTGTTCTCCCTCCTTGGAGAACTAGCTTGGAGTGTTAAACTGTGTGGAGGAATAGCCTAGTGGTTAGAGCAGTGGGCTATGAACCAGAAGACCAGGGTTTGAGTCCCACTGTCCCTCCTAGTGACCTTGGGCAAGTCACTTTACCCTCCATTGCCTCAGGTACAAAACTTAGATTGTAAGCCCTCTGGGGATAGAGAAATACCTACAGTACCTGAATGTAAAACCAATGTGATATCTCATATCGAATGTTGGTATATAAAACAAAATAATAATAATTTAGTTCTTCCCCCGGAGATCTGGTGATGATGAAAATGTGGTTATTGTAGCTCTCCACCTGAGAGCTTTGGAATGGGTTAATGAGACTGTAAAGTGAATGACATGTATTTTGTGTATGAACTATGTTGAGTGTTTGTAAAAATGCCTCGTATGTTGAAAAAGATATGTGCTGGATGCAATCTTCCTCTGGGGTTTAGCACAGGTATTCTCTAATACCATCTGCATTCTTCATGCATGTGATGTTTTGTGTGTCTTAATTCCAGCTCTCGTTTCAAAGGGTGGGTACTGGGAAAAAAAGGCCCGAGTCAGTTCCCCTGACATTGAATATCTTTTTTTTTTTTTTTTTTTTTCCACAGAGGAGAATATAAGAAATAATCTGATTCCTTCCCAATATGTTTTTCCCTTTTTGATCAACACTAAGGGATTTGAAATTTTCTAGTCCATCCCTAGAAGTGTCCTATAAGTTATAAAAAGGAGTTGATTTGTACAATGCAGCTGGCATTGCTTATAAAATCTAAAATTCTTTAATGATGTGGATTTTACAATGGATATCTCTGAATTTGTCTGTAATAACCACACCCCAAATCCTGACCCACCTCCTGAAAACTCACCCCCAGTCAAAGTTTCCCAGTTTACTGATGTTGCCTCTGATTCTCCTCAATTAGAGTTAACCATACGTCTGCCAATCTTCCTTTTTAATAGATATGCATTGTATTGATTGGTAGTGATGTTGTGAAGTAAATAATGTCAGAATGCCATTGAAGGTGAACTTTAACCCTGCCAAACATAAAACTGCTATTATCTGATGATTTCAAATACTTTGAACTCAGTTGCTTGAGATGTTATGGCTATTTCTAGTTCTCTACTACAATGTCCTAGATTTACCTCAGGTATCACAAAATGGCTGCAAATTAAAGCAGAATGACTAAAGTCTGTAGATGGCAGTAGAGATGTGAATCGTGTGATCGATCGTCTTAACGATCGATTTCGGCTGGGAGGGGGAGGGAATCGGATCGTCGCAGTTTGGGTTTTTAAAATATCGTGTAAATCGTGTAAATCGAAAACCAGCACACTAAAACATCCCTAAAACCCACCCCGACCCTTTAAAATAAATCCCCCACCCTCCCGAACCCCCCCAAAATGCCTTAAATTACCTGGGGTCCAGAGGAAGGGTCCCGGTGTGATCTTTCCATCTCGGACCTCCTTGCGTTGTAGAAATGGCGCCGGCGCTACCTTTGACCTGTCATATGACAGGTCAAAGGTAGCGCCGGTGCCATTTTGTTTTTTTGTCCCCCGACGTCAAGAGATTAGGAGATCGCTCCCGGACCCCCAGGGACTTTTGGCCAGCTTGGGGGGGCCTCCTGACCCCCACAAGACTTGCCAAAAGTCCAGCGGGGGTCCGGAACGATCTCCTACCGCGAATCGTTTTTCCGTACGGAAAAACGATTCGACTGCAGGAGGTCGTTCCGGGCCCCTGCTGGACCCCCAGGGACTTTTGGCCAGCTTGGGGGGGGCCTCCTGACCCCCACAAGACTTGCCAAAAGTCCAGCGGGGGTCCGGAACGACCTCCTGCAGTCGAATCGTGTTGCCGTACGGCCGGTGCCATTTTGCGCAAAATGGCGCCGGCCGTATGGAAAAACGATTTGCGGTAGGAGATCGTTCCGGACCCCCGCTGGACTTTTGGCAAGTCTTGTGGGGGTCAGGAGGCCCCCCAAAGCTGGCCAAAAGTCCCTGGGGGTCCGGGAGCGATCTCCTAATCTCCTGACGTCGGGGGACAAAAAAACAAAATGGCGCCGGCGCTACCTTTGACCTGTCATATGACAGGTCAAAGGTAGCGCCGGCGCCATTTCTACAACGCAAGGAGGTCCGAGAGGGAAAGATCACACCGGGACTCTTCCTCTGGACCCCAGGTAATTTAAGGCATTTTGGGGGGGTTCGGGAGGGTGGGAGATTTATTTTAAAGGGTCGGGGTGGGTTTTAGGGTTGTTTTAGTGTGCCGGTTTTCCCGCCCTCCCCCTTCCCCCGATTTACGATTTTTTGACGATAAATCGGGGGAATTGTTATTGTATCGCGGCTCTAATGATTTTTGACGATTTAAAATATATCGGACGATATTTTAAATTGTCAAAAAACGATTCACATCCCTAGATGGCAGCAAATAATAAATTATTTAGTAGAATCTCACTGATAACACTTCATAGATATGTCTTGTGTCTGTTGTGGTTGCTGACCATAGACGGTTTGGAAAGGTGGCCACAGTGCCGGTACCACCGTTTATAATTACACTGAGCTGCATTTTTATCTATTTGATTAAACTATTTTAGATGATAGATTTAGGTCATTGTTGTTAAAAAGCTGAGATCTGAACTGTTGGTGATCTGAGAGAGAGAGGAAAAAAAAGACAGGTTCAGAGTCAAAAGTCAAATTGCAAAACAGTGTGGCTACAAATCTAGCCCAGGACAGATTGAGTTAAAACTGGTTTCGCTCTTTGTGTAGGATTTATGGGAAATGTCCGATTCTGAAGCAGATTATCGGTGCATTTTATGCTTTCTGTCTTTGTAGGTTAAATATTTGCACAGTAGTGCAAAAGAAGCAGGCTAAAAAATGTTGCAAATACTGTATGCAAGGATCAGCAGTGCTGTCTCGCGCGCTTGCTTTCTTTCTTGCTCTGTTTTTCTTACCAGGGTCAGAAGGAGTTTTGCAGTACGAACACGGTTCACCGCAATTCTCCACAGGATATCCTCATTTACTTTAATGGGGAGGAAATTAATGAAACATACAGGCCCTCAGGCCTTGAATACTATACATTAATATTATCCCAACTAATTTTGGTATGCACTCTCAGACTAAACTTTACACTGGATGGAGGAAGCAATGATCAGATTCAGGTGGTTGCAAGATTTAAAAGAGGAAAAAAAAATCAAAGCTGTTTTCATTCAGTTTCTTGTCAGTATCTGAGAACCAGCGTTCAAACATTTTGAAACCAAGGAAAATGGCATCAGAGAAGACCCTGCTGAGCCCAGGGCATGTAAGCAGCAACTAGCAAACTAACTTTTAAAGAAACTTGCCTGTCCTGCTCCACTCACAAGCATCCCTAGCCTTCAGTCTCCTACTCAATTGCCAGCTATGTTCGTCGGTGCTTTATGCCACATGTGGAAAGCCTAAGATCTGTCATCAGATATTGTGAACTCCAGCTCTTTTCCTTGTCATCAATGAATCTTCTCTCAACCCAAGAGCATGCACTACGAGAGGTCATAGAGAGAAAGAACCCCCATGCCCTCTCCCACTTTCTCCATAATGTCCATTGCATAATTGCTATCCCATGTTGTTCCCATTTTGATATTTCCATTAAACTATGATTTATTGCTATAGTGTACTCTATTTTCATAAAAACTTGTGCTCCTTTGAGATCATTTTTGGCTGTGTGGCATCAGCCAAATTTCCTTCTGAAACCTGGTAAAAGTGCCTGCTTAACCCAGCCAATAGGTGGTGCTGCTATACAATTAGATGGCCTTGCTGCCTCTGCAGTGTCCCCAACCTGAGGAGGTCCAGAAATCATGCCCAGGTTTTCTACATGGTAGCTCTCCTCTTGAGACATTGCACTGATCCCAGAAATTTCTCTTTAAATTTCACAGTTTTTTATTTGAATAATGTTTATAATAGCACTTTAAAACCTGAATGGAGGACAGGTATTTGCTTCCTGGGTAGCATTGACAGGCTCTGGGGAGCTGGAATCTCAGCCATTACTGAAGGGTGACATTGAGAAGCCAGATTTAAGATCTGTTACCTGGGTTCCAGAAAGAACATTACAGTTTGTGGCCCTTGGCAGAGGATTATTTCTGCAATGGCTGGGTTGAGTTGGGAGGTGATGTAGAAATAGAGGGAAAACAATAGATAGTTGTAAATGAAATCTCATAAGAACATAAGCTATGCCATATTGAGTCAGACCGAAGATCTATTGAGCCCAGCATCCTATCTCTGACAGTGGCCAATCAGGTCACAAGTTACATACTGGGTCAGACCAAAGGTCCATCAAACCCAGTATCCCATTTCAAACAGTGACTAAGCCAGGGACAAGTACCTGGCAGGATCCCAAGGGGCAAAGAGATTCCAAGCTGTTATCCCAAGAATAAGCAATGGATTTCTGCAACCCTACCTTAATAATGGTTAATGGACTTTTCCTCCAGGAACTTGTCAATTTTTTTTAAATGCAGCTACACGAATAGCTTTCACCACATCTTCTGGCAACGAATTCCAGAGCTTTGAGTAAAAAAATATTTTCTCTTATTAGTTTTAAATGAACTTCATTGTGTGTCCCCTGGTCTTTGTACTTTTCGAAAGAGTAAACAACTAATTAATGTTTACTTGTTCCATTCCGGTCATTATTTTATAGATCTGTATCATATCTCCCCTTGATCATCTCTTCTCCAAACTAAAGAGTCCTAAACTCTTTAGCTTTTCTTTACAGGGGATTTGTTCCATCTCCTTTATCATTTTGGTTGCCTTTCTCTATAACTTTTCTAATTCCACTATATCTTTCTTGAGATGTGGTGACCAGAACTGAATACAATACTCAAGATGAAGTTGCACCATGGAGCGATACAGGGGCATTATGATATTCTCTGTTTATTCTTCATTCTTTTCTTAATAATCCCTAGCATTCTATTTGCTTTCTTGGTTGCTGCTGCACACTGAGCAGAAGATTTCAATATATTTGCAACGATGACACCTAAATCCTTTTCCTAAGTGGAGACTCCTAATGTGGAACCTTGTATTATGTAGCCATAATTTGGGTTACTCTTCCCTAAGTGCATCACTTTGCACTTGTCCACATTATATTTAATTTTCCATTTGCATGCCCGTTCTCCCAGTTTTGCAGTGTCCTCTTGCAATTAAGAACCTAAGAACATAAGAAAATGCCATACTGGGTCAGACCAAGGGTCCATCAAGCCCATCATCCTGCTTCCAACAGTGGCCAATCCAGGCCACAAGAACCTGGCAAGTACCCAAAAACTATTCCATGTAACCATTGCTAATGGCAGTGGCTATTCTCTAGGTGAACTTACTAGCAGGTAATGGACTTCTCCTCCAAGAACTTATCCAATCCTTTTTTAAACACAGCTATACTAACTGCACTAACTAATTTCTCACAATCCTCTTGTGATTTAACAATTTTGAATAAGTTACCAGGCCAATTCCAAAGAGTAGATCAATTTCATGTTGATCTCTCCTAGGGATAAGCACTGTTTTTCCCATATCTACCTGGCTAATAATAGTTTATGGACTTTACCTCCAGGAATGTGTCAAACCCCTTTTAAATCCAGCTATGCTAATCACTTGACCAAGTGCTTTAGTAATAAATTCCACAACTTGATTGTACATTGAGTGAAGAAATACTTTGATTTGTTTTAAATCTGCTCTTTATTAGTTTCGTGGAGTATCCTCTGGTCTTAGTACTATATTAAAGGGCAAATAACTGTCCCCTATATAGCATTTAACAAGGCGACAGGAGAATAGAAATTATTCAGGAATAAGCAGATAAGCACCGACACACAGTGCTTAGGACGATACAGTAGAGTAGTCTATGAACCCCACATCACAACTAGCATATTGATAACACTATGTATGATAAATTTACCCGTAAAAGTACCTTCAGAACACTCGGTCATGACCCACTTCTCTAAAAATTATTTTGTCTAATGATATATTGTAACCGAACCTTTGACGGCACCTGTTAGAATGTACTATAGTACACTTTTACCTACATTAAATATTATTTATTTATTTATAATTTTTATATACCGACATTCTTACATTAAAATGCAAATCATACCGGTTTACATAAAACAGAAAAAGCAGGAAAAAATATTTCCATAGTCAAATACAGAGAACATTTATAATAAAATTGTTAACAAAGGCATAAGGTAGGAACTTGAAAAAAGGTTACTTAACAGAAAACGTAAAAGAAAAAATAGTAAATGAAGCACAAAGAGTTGACGTCGGGGGAGGGGCATGGTCACACAGCGCAGTCACCCATTTCCCCTCACCTCCTGATGATAGTTCCGTTTCTTTTTTATTATTTAAGATGGTGTTCACTTCTTGCGGGGGCCCAGGATGGAGGGTGGCCTCCCCGCTCGCTGGCGCCTGATGGTGAGGCGCTTTTCAACTGCCGCCGGAGCTCACAGTGACGTCGGGGGAGGGGCATGGTCACACAGCGCAGTCACCCATTTCCCCTCACCTCCTGATGATAGTTCAGTTTCTTTTTTATTATTTAAGATGGTGTTCACTTCTTGCGGGGGCCCAGGATGGAGGGTGGCCTCCCCGCTCGCTGGCGCCTGATGGTGAGGCGCTTTTCAACTGCCTATGTGACTACATGTAAACCGTTGCGATTGTATATAACTTAGCGACAGTATAGAAAAGATTTTAAATTAAAAATAAATAAATAAATATACCTGTTCCACCCCACTGATGATTTTATAAACCTCTGTCAGATCCCATCTATTGTCTCTTCTCCAAGCTGAAGAGCCCTAGCCTGTTCAGATTTTTTGAAATAATGGAGCCATTCCATCCTCTTTATCATTTGTGTTCCCCCCCTTCTCCATACCTTTTTTAGTTTGGCTATGTCTTTTTTTTACTCAAGGTGCAGTCACACCATGGATACAGAGGCAAAATAATATTCTCCATTGTATTCTTATTCATATTTTTATTTAAAATCTTTTATATACCACCTCCTCCAAATCGTTGTTTGGTGTGGTATACAATAAAATTCATAAATAAAACACATGACATTTAAAACGGCAAAATAAAACAGTCAATAAATTCAATAAACACCTACTTATACACTTCATTAAAATACAGAGAGGTAACGTGATGCTCTGATAGGTACTGGATGTGTGTTTGTCCTGCCTGCGAATAACGTGCTTTTATCTTAGCACCAGCAAGCGTTGTTGCATGTGTGTGCTCATGGTGTTTTTGTGTGAGTAATGTCCAGCAGACTTGTGAAAAAAGACAGGGAGAAAGCAAAACCAGTGTATCCAAAGAAGTCCGATGCTAGCAACTCTAAGGCCTTACCCGACTCTGCCGACATCGGAGCCCTAGTTGCAGCGTTTACCGGAGCAGTGGCAAAAGCACTGGAAGTTAAGTTAGATGGCAAATTTGAGGCGATTTTTGCAAAATTTGATTCTCTATCGGGAGTTCTGGAGAAGGTGTCTCAGAGGCGGGTAGAACATCCTCTGATTTGGAGGATGGCGCTCACACTATGGCAACAACTGTGAGAAGGTCGGGGAGAGTTTAGTGCAAATCAAATCCAAACTTGAAGGTCTTGAAAATTGTGCATGCTGTAACAACCTTCATTTTACAGGGCTACCAGAAACTTTGTTAGTCAGTGAATTGGGTGAATTTCTGGAAAAATGGCTGCCGGCAATGCTTCAACTCTCTGACTCTTTAGGCCCACTGTACATAGAACGTGCACATAGAATCGGCCCTAGAACTGAGAGCTGGCACAGAGTAGTAATTGTGCACTTTTTGAACTTTACTTAAAAAGGAGCAGTACTACAAGCAGTACGAAAAGGCCTACAGTCATCCACGGGGTCAGGAAGATTTTAATCTTTCAGGATTACTCAGTTAAATTGACTAACCTGCGTCCTGCTTTCTCCCTGATCTGCAATACCCTTTTTGCAAAGAAGGTGCGATTCACCCTCCAATACCCGGTGAAGCTGAAGATAACTCATGCTGGCAACACACCGGTGTACTCCACACCAGAGGAGGCTCACCGATTTCTGCAATTGTTGGGAGAAGAGTGAGACATAGATACATATCTTTGGTTAAGAACGAGACACGGCTAAATATCTTTGGATATGTTTGATTGAATCAGTGACTACTATAGGCAGTAGGCATCTTATACGTCTTTATTCACTTTTAGTTTTCATGCAAGTTTTAAAACTGCCCCAAATGTGTTTTCCCGTCTGGATGTGGGTCCAATAGTCTGCTGGGGTTACTGTATGGTATAGTTTCCTTTATTAAAGAACATTTGGATTGCAGGACCTGCTTAACAGAGATGTATGATAAGATTGTTTTGATTTCTACATTTAAATCATTTTTAGTTCTTTTATTCTCTTTATTGCTTCTTGCATATGTCATTGTTTCTTACGTTACTGTCTGCGTTTTCTATGCATAGGTTTCTGGCATTGCTCTGTGAGGGTTGGAGATGGGGGTCCCTTAGCATCATACCTATGATCTTCTTTTCAGTTGGTTTAAGTGTGGATGGGGGGGGGGGGGGGGGCGGGTAGGTTGAGGGAAGGAGTGGATTGTAGGAGCAATTGGCTGAATATTTAGAGAGGTTTTGCATTGAGATTGTGCATAAAGAGGGAGACGGATTATTAATTACTGCACTTCACTTTTTCTCCCTGTGATAAGGGTACAAAGGTGGATTGATTCATATGGGGTGCCCCAAGCTGGGCAGGGGGGGAGGGGAGGGGGGTTTGACCCTTTATTAGGGGTGATAACATCGTTTACACCTGTTTTCATAACAGAAAATAATGTCAGCTAAATAGAATATAAGAATACTTTCTTGGAATGCATCAGGACTCAGATCCCCAATTAAAAGGCAAAAAATTTTTAAATTGTTAAAAAGGCTTAAAGCAGATATAGCATTGCTCCAAGAGACACATCTCACTGATGTAGAGCATAGTAAATTACGCAGGTGGTGGGTTGGGGAAGCATATTGGGCTTCGGGTACTCATAAAGCTGGAGTAGCTATCTTAATTAACAAGAATGTTTCCTTTCAGTATACCTCCATTGTTAAGAATCCAAGAGGTAGATATAAGAACATAAGAAATTGCCATGCTGGGTCAGACCAAGGGTCCATCAAGCCCTGCATCCAGTTTCCAACAGAGGCCAAACCAGGCCACAAGAACCTGGCAATTACCCAAACACCTAGAAGATCCCATGCTACTGATGTAATTAATAGCAGTGGCTATTCCCTAAGTAAACTTGATTAATAGCAGTTAATGGACTTCTCTTCCAAGAACTTATCCAAACCTTTTTTGAACCCAGCTACACTAAATGCACTAACCACATCCTCTGGCAACAAATTCCAGAGCTTTATTGTGCGTTGAGTGAAAAGAATTTTCTCCGATTAGTCTTAAATGTGCTACTTGCTAACTTCATGGAATGCCCCCTAGTCCTTCTATTATTCGAAAGTGTAAATAACCGAGTCACATCTACTCATTCAAGACCTCTCATAATCTTAAAGACATCTATCATATCCCCCCTCAACCGTCTCTTCTCCAAGCTGAACAGCCCTAACATCTTCAGCCTTTCCTCATAGGGGAGCTGTTCCATCCCCTTTATCATTTTGGTTGCCCTTCTCTGTACCTTCTCCATCACAACTATATCTTTTTTAAGATGCGGCGACCAGAATTGTACACAGTATTCAAGGTGTGGTCTCACCATGGAGCGATATAGAGGCATTGACATTTTCCGTTTTATTAACCATTCCCTTCCTAATAATTCCTAACATTCTGTTTGCTTTTTTGACTGCTGCAGCCGACAATTTTAAAGTATTATCCACTATGATGCCTAGATCTTTTTCCTGGGTGGTAGCTCCTAATATGGAACCTAACATCGTGTAACTACAGTAAGGGTCATTTTCCCTATATCAACACCTTGCACTTGTCCACATTAAATTTCATCTGCCATTTGGATGCCCAATCTTCCAGTCTTGCAAGGTCCTCCTGTAATGTATCACAGTCTGCTTGTGATTTAACTACTCTGAATAATTTTGTATCATCCACAAATTTGATAACCTCACTCGTCGTATTCCTTTCCAGATCATTTATATATATATATTGAAAAGCACCGGTCCAAGTACAGATCCCTGAGGCACTTCACTGTTTACCCTTTTCCACTGAGAAAATTGACCATTTAATCCTACTCTCTGTTTCCTGTCTTTTAACCAGTTTGTAATCCACAAAAGGACATTGCCTCCTAACCCATGACTTTTAGTTTTCATAGAAGCCTCTCATGAGGAACTTTGTAAAATACTTTCTGAAAATCCAAATACACTACATCTACCGGTTCACCTTTATCCACATGTTTATTAACCCCTTCAAAAAATGAAGCAGATTTGTTAGGCAAGACTTCCCTTGGGTAAATCCATGTTGACTGTGTTCCATTAAATCATTTCTTTCTATATGCTCTACGATTTTGATCTTGAGAATAGTTTCCACTTTTTTTACCAGCACTGAAGTTAGGCTCACTGGTCTATAGTTACCCGGATTGCTCCTGGAGGCTTTTTTAAATATTGGGGTTACATTGGCCACCCTCAAGTCTTCAGGTACAATGGATGATTTTAATGATAGGTTACAAATTTTAACTAATAGATCAGAAATTTCATTTTTGAGTTCCTTCAGTACCCTAGGATGCATACCATCCGGTCCAGGTGATTTGCTACTCTTTAGTTTGTCAATCTGGCCTACTACATCTTCCAGGTTCACAGTGATTTCGTTTAGTTCGTCTGACTCATCACTCCTGAAAACCATCTCCGGAACTGGTATCGCCCCAACATCCTCATTAGTAAACAATGAAGCAAAGAATTCATTTAGTCTTTCTGCAATGGCCTTATCTTCCCTAAGAGCCCCTTTAACCCCTCGGTCATCTAATGGTCCAACTGACTCCCTCACAGGTTTCTTGCTTTGGATATATTTTAAAAAGTTTTTATTATGACTTTTTGCCTCAAGTACCTTTAACTTTGTGTAATGTCTATGCTCCAGATATTTATGACCATCAGTTTATTCTCACTTTATTAGCCAAGCTGTGTAGTACACAGTCTATCCTATCGTTTTTGGGGGAGATTTAAATATTGTATATGATCCCATGCTCGATAAGTCTCACCCTAAACCTTCTGAATGCTTGATGAGAAGTTAAGGTATACCATTTATCTCTAAGCAACTGTATCTTTTGGATACCTGGCATGTTCTCCACCCTACGGAGAGTGACTACATGCATGTTTCTAGAGCACATGCTTCCCAGTCCCATTTGGATTATATTTTAATATCTACCACTCTTTTTTCCAAAGAGTGGGTATATGGGTAGAGTTTTGTTAGTTGGAGACTTGTCCGGGACTTTGACAGTGGTGATTTCCGGCATATTTAGCTCGGGATATTGGTTTCCAAAATTTCTTGGGCCAAAAATGGCTGGAATTTCAAGAGCATAATAAAATACATATAGCGGAAACTGACCTGTTTTGGGAGACAGCAAAGGTAGTTTTTCAGAGGCACATACTTGCTTAACTAAAACATAGACATAAGACTATGGATTCTAAAATCTTGAGACTGGAGCGAATAATTTTACTGAAGAATCGAAGACAAATTTTATCTCTTCCCTGACAGCTCTTAACTCGCTACTCAGCTGAACGAGCCTCAAATCAACCAGTACTGACTCTTTCACCCTCCCCCCCTCCTTCCTTCCAGTTTTCCCCACCACCTCGCCTCGCCCCGGTTCCTGCCCTCCCCTCACCCACCCGGTTCCTCCCCTGCTCCTTTACCCTCAGGAAATGTTATGCTTCTTTACCCCGCAGGAAATGTTATCTAGTAACTAGGGGTGTGAATCGTGTGATCGATCGTCTTAACGATAGATTTTGGCTGGGGGGGGAGGGAAATCTTATCGTCGTGTTTTTTGTTTTTTTTTTTAAATCGTTAAAAATCATAAATCGGGGGAGCGCGGGAAAACCGGCACACAAAAAAACCCCTAAAACCCACCCCGAAACTTTAGAACAAATCCCCCACCCTCCCGAACCCCCCCAAAATGTTTTTAATTACCTGGGGTCCAGTGGGGGGGGGGGGGGGGTCCCGATGCGATCTCCCTCTCTCTGGCCACGACTGCATTGAGAGAAATGGCACCAGTGGCCCTTTGCCCTTATCATGTGACAGGGCAAAGGTAGCGCCGGCGCCATTTTGAAGATTGGCAATACGGCCCGCGCGCAGGAGGTCACTCCCGGACCCCCGCTGGACTTTTGGCAAGTCTTGTGGGGGTCAGGAGGCCCCCCAAGCTGGCCAAAAGTCCCTGGGGGGCCAGCGGGGGTCCGGGGGCGATCTCCTGCACGCGTGACATCGGGAACCAGGAACCAAAATGGCACCGGGGCTACCTTTGTCCTGTCACATGATAAGGGCAAAGGGCTACCGGCGCCATTTCTCTCAACGCACTCGTGGCCAGAGAGAGGGAGATGGCGTCGGGACCCCCCCACTGGACCCCAGGTAATTTAAAACATTTTGGGGGGGTTCGGGAGGGTGGGGGATTTGTTTTAAAGGTTCGGGGTGGGTTTTAGGGTTTTTTTTGGTGTGCCGGTTTTCCCGCGCCCTATTTAACGATACAATACAAATGCCCCTGATGATAAATCGGGGGCATTTGTATTGTATCGTGCACTCTAACGATTTTGGACGATTTTAAAATTATCTGACGATAATTTTAATCGTTCAAAAACGATTCACATCTCTACTAGTAACTGCTTATGATAAATTACCCACAGAATCAAGCAACTCTATGTTTATCTATATATGTACCGCTACTTAATCTACTGTTCGCTGCTCTACTATATTACTCTCCAGTTGTATTCGTTTGAACTTCGTCTTCATCTCTCCTAACGCCCAAGTATTTACTCCCTGTTTATTGTAATTTTGCTTCTCCATAGTTGTTAATGTGGTTTTTCCCCTAGTTCCATTGTAAACCGGTACGATAAGACTTGTCTGGAGCATTGGTATATTAAAAGAATTTAAATAAATAAATAAATAAATACTTAATAAAATGAGCAGAAGTCTGTGTTTTATTATAAATTTCACTTATACCAACATGGTAACAAGATGGGTAAATTATTGGCCTCTCTAGTTAAGTAGAAGTTGGGGGCAAGGTATATTGCTGCTATATGTAACAGGGAGAATAAGATTGTTAATTCTAATAAAGAACTACAAGAAGTATTTTTGGATCATTTTCAACAGCTCTACTCAAAGCAGGCAATAGATGTAGACGCTAGATCCAATTTTTTCCAGAGGCTTGAACTTCTACAGCTAGAGGAATTAAAACTTGCTAGGCTGAATGCACTGATTACTGTGCAGGAGATTCAAATGGGAATCTGGGAGTCACTTAATTATAAAGCACCAGGACCTGATGGATTTGGTGAGGATTTATATAAAATTTTGATTGATCAGATTACACTGTCCTTGCTTACTATGTATGAGTGTGTGATAGAGAGGCAGAACTTTCCTTACCAAACTAATAAAGCCCTAATTACTATATTGCCAAAAAAGGATAAAGATCTGCTCTTGCCAGAATCGTATAGGCCAATCTCCCTTTTAAATTTTGATATGAAACTTTTGGCCAAGATTTTTGCAGATTGCCTAGCAATCTTTCTACCAGACTTGATAGCTGAACTCCAGCTTGGGTTTATTTGAGGAAGGCATTCTGTTATGAATGTCAGGATGGTATTGCTTTCTTTATAATGGAGCAAGAGTCATGATATTCCCCCAATGATGATTAGTTTTGATGCAGACAAGGCCTTTGGCTGGGTACCATGGGATTACCTTTCTTGTGTACTTGAGAGTTTTGGCCTGAAAGGTTTATGGCCAAACATGGTCCGGCTACTGTATACACAACCTAGGGCACAGATCTTGGTGAATGGTAGCCCCACTACAGAGTTTCTATTACAAAGAGGTACTCATCAGGGTTGTCCTCTCTCTCCTTTGCTATTCATTTTGTCCATAGAATCTTTATTGAGAGTAATTCACCAAAATGATAGTATTAAGGGGATTAGGATGGAAATTAAAGAGTTTAAAATTGTGGCATTTGCATACGATCTTCTGGTGTATTTGAGTAAGCCCTGCCTGTTCTTTCAGCCCTGATGGAAGAATTTTCAGTATTTGGATCTTTTAGTGACTTCAAACTAAACTTTCATAAGTCATAAGCGATTGTATCACAAGTTTCTCTTAAGTCACATTGTGGAGAAGGATTACCACTATGTTGGGTGGGAGATTCGTTTACATATTTGGGAGTGGGCCTTCCAATCAATTTGGACACGTTATACGACCTAAACATATTGCCAATCCTAAAGACTTTAAAGACAAAATTTCTAGCATGGCGTGATTTGCTGCTGTCTGTAACTGGCAGAGTGAATCTTTTTAAAATGATTCTCTGGCCCCAGTGGCTCTATGTCTTACAAACAATTCTCATATTGTTACAAAAATGTGATGTGACTCTCATGTATGCTATGCTCTCAAGATTTCTATCGAGGGGTAAAAGAGACAGAATTTCTGAAGACAAGATGGTGGGCAACTGGACTGAAGGAGGTTTAGGGATCCCAAATGTTGAAGACTAAGAACATAAGAAGAACATAAGAAATTGCCATGCTGGGTCAGACCAAGGGTCCATCAAGCCCAGCTTCCTGTTTCCAACAGAGGCCAAATTAGGTCACAAGAACCTGGCAATTACCTATCGATGGTTTCTTTTTGCTTTTTTAATTTATATGTTTATTACTTAATATCAGACAAATCAATCCTTTTTATTTAAATTTTAACCATTCAGGAAAATTCCCTATAAAACGAAATTTTTTTTAAGGAAAGAGTGGAAAGTTTCATATGTTTTTCATCGCCAATACCACCATGTAATGTGCTACTTGATTTAATCATTAACAATCTACCTCCTTCCTAATTTTTTGAAAACTTAGTGTAAGATGTGTATCAAAAGAATTTTTAAAAAGTTCTTCAACTGCTTAACAGTCAATGTTATTTTCTCGTATTTTTATTGTTTTTATATGTATGTGACTGTCTCATTCATTTGTTCAATGTGAACTCTTAACGAATCTAAATAGCCGACTTATCACCAGGTTTCTTTACTCCATCAATCCCGGCGAAAGCATTTCTTATGAGAAGTATAAAAGACTGACTTATCTCAAAATCTGTCGCTGTCCACACACATTGAACAAATGAATAAGACAGTTACATACATATAAAAACAATTTTAAAAATGACAAAATTTATTTATTTAGAATTTCTTCTATACCGATAGCTGTTTGCACATTGTATCGGTTTACATATAACTAGGAACATTTAGGGCCTCATTTTCCAATATCACATGTGAGAGAAAGAGAGAGAGAGACTTGTCGTAATGCCTCCTCCCTAGACAGGTATTTGTATCCCTATGGGAGGCCCATCTAGTAACTCGAGGTGAGGGTTAAGTATTAGTGTAGGGGGTTAGGGGCCACTTTCACATTCAACGTGAGACTATCTACCCAGGTAGGTAGTCCCTCTCTCTCTCTCTCCCCCCCATCATACCTGTCAGGAGACATTGTGAACCACGATAAACCTTTACCAGCCTGTAATGCAAATGAAAGAGGTGTAGTTATTGACAGTGCAGCTGTTTCACGGCACACGATAAATCCTCCCTACTTTTCATTAACTCTGCCCCCTGAATATGAAATTAAAAATTTGCATTCGCAAATTGCGTTAACTGCTGTTAGCGCGATTTGCGGAATTATCACACGCGGTAACTCCTTGGAAAATGAGGCCCTTAGGCAGAGCCCTTACATGGAACAGTGACAACTATATGAGGCAAGGAACAGTAAAATAACTATATGTTAAATATGAGGAACTATGTGTTACATATCATGCTAAAGTACTAGATAAGATGAATTATAATACAAAAGGTACAGCAACTCTTGGTCATTCCAGAGCGACACTAGTGGATCAATTACATGCGGTAAAATTTGGGAAAAAGTAGTGGACAGTGAAAAGATGTAAGGAGAAGGGAGTGGTAAATAATACTAAGGTAACCAGGGGGGGTTCCAGAGGTTGAGGATAAAGGGGGGTAGAGAGTGGAGAGACTGACACTGTTATATAACATTGACTGTTAAACAGTTGAAGAACTTTTTAAAAATTCTTTAAAGTATAGGGGCAATAGATGTGTGTTGAAAACGCATGGCCAATCGAATACTAAATGGTGCACTCGGCCGAGCACACCGTACTGTATCGGCCTGAGTGTGTGTGTGTGTGTGTTGGGGGGGGGGGGAGTTGGGGGGGACAGTGTTAACAGAACCTGTCTGTAACAGAATTGAGAGATTATTATTTTCAGTGTATTGTGGGTGTCCTTGTGATATTTAGATGTGCTTTTTGTTTTTATCATTCTTTCTTTGCTTATGATGGAAGGGGTTGAGGAAGAGGAGGGTGAAAATTGTATAAGAGAAAAAGAGTTTGCAAGACTTTTTTTTTAATGTTGTTAGATGTGCATCAGTGTAAAATGTATATCTGGTGTTTTTTTCTCCTTTGTTAATACATAGTTTTAAACTAAAATTCAGAGCCTTTACTTTCTTCCTAAAATGCTTTATATCTCTCTCTTCCCTCAACTCCGCTGGCAAGATATTAAAAAAAAACTCTTAATCTCGTTTGTTGCAATCTATATTCTCGCGTTGCAGGAATAATCAACAAATTAGAATCAGATGACATTAACGTTTGTACTGGGGTGCATTTTTTTCAACTTATAGACTTAAGAACATGTATCTTCCAAATTAAGCCCTTTATATACTATCACTAGAATTTTAAATCGTGTATGCCACTTTATTGGTAGTCAATGTAGGATGCAGAAAAGTGGAGTAATATTATCATAATGTATAGCACCAAATAATTAAGCAGCTGCATGCTGTATCAACTGTAATACTCACAAGTATTTCCTTTCTGAATAATTCCTAGCATTCTGTTTGCTTTTTTGACCACTACCATCCATATGATATGAAGTGTTAGTGTGCAGTATAGGCACACAGGTTGCTGTGATTATTTGATAAATTTAATATTGTCTGACCTTTTTATATTTGGAATTTGTTAAATATTGTAGAAAACCTGTAAAATGTCTGTGCTAGATTCTAGTACGTAATACATTTCATGATTTCCCTGGTTAAGTGAATCACCTAGCATGCATGTGGGTGACATCATCGCTGCTTGGCATGCATAGACATTTTCCAGAGCTTTCCAGGAATTTCTGGACATCTCAATGCATGTGCAGCAGTTCCTGTACCCCTGTGGCCATCAGTATTCCTCAGTTCATTTGTTTCCATGAGGTAAACAGATAAGTTTTATTCATATTATCAGCTGCTCCCTGCTTCAAACTTTCTCTTTGCAGCAGTAATCTGCTTTTTTTTCAGGCAATTTCTTAGAATCATAACCACATAAAACATGTCAGGCTGGCTGAGACCAAAAGACTATCGAGCCCAACATCCTGTCTCCAAACAGTGGCCAATCAAGATCAGCAGAAGTTTCCCGACAGATCCATTCTGTATTGCTTACTCCCAGGAATAAGCAGCGATTTTCCCTGAGTCTACCTTCCAGGAACTTGTTAAAAATCCTTTTTTAAAGCCAGCTATGCTAGTTGCCTTGACCACATCCGCTGGCAACAAATTCCACAGCTCGATTGTGATCTGAGTGAAAATACTTTCTCCATTTTGTTTTGAATTTGCTACCTGAATTTCATGGAGTTTTCCCTAGTCCTTGTACTATTTGAAAGGGTAAATAACTGTTTCCTATTTATTCTACCCCATTCATGGCTTTTCAAACCTGTACCGTATGCTCTCTCAATTGTCTTTTCCAAGCTGAATTAGCCCTAACCTGTTTAGCCTTTCTTCATACGAGGGCCTTTCCATCCCCTTTATCGTTTTTGTTGCCCTTCTCTCAGTGCTAGATTAAGGCCGACTGGTGCCCTAAGCACAGCCCAACAGTGGTGCCCCCCTGGCCCTTCCATTGTTTAACTGACAGGACGTTAAGACTCAATAAGTGCTGAAGGTGAAAGAAGAGAATAACAATTCAGTTTTCTTCCAGGCCAGACCTCACAACTGTAATAAATATAAACTTTTTAAAAATTGTATTTATTTAACACTAAATAGCAGTAAGCAATATAAGCAAAGTATTTACTTATAAATTGGGGATAACAGAAAAAAAAATGCAAATTTTCAACACACTGTGGTGCCCTATGTACATGCTTATTTTGCTTAATGGTTAATCCAAGGCTGCCTTCTCTGTATCTTTTCTAGACTTGCTATGTCTTTTTTGAGATGGGGTAACCAGAACTGAACTCAGTATTCAAGGTGCGGTTGCATCATAGATTGATAGCAAGGCATTATGATAGTCACAATGTTCTTCTCCATTCCATTCTGAATAATTCCTAACATTTTATGTCAGGGTTAGGCAGCTCCGGTCCAGGAGTGCCACAAACAGGTCTGGTTTTCAGTATAACCATATTGAAAATGCATGAGATATATCTGCATGCGCTGCCTCCATCGTATGCAAATGTATCTTATGCATATATTCATTGTGGATGTCCTAAAAAGCAGACCTCTTTGTGGCACTCCAGACCCTATTTGCCTACCCCTGTTCTATGTGCTTTTTTGGCAGCTGCTGCACACTGAGCTGATGATTTCAGTGTATTGTCAAAATGATTCCAATATGCTTTTCCTGGGTGGTGATTCCTAATACAGACTCCAGCATTGTGTACCATAGTTTGGACTGCTTTTCCATTTTGCATTTGTCCACATGAAATTTCATCGGCCATTTAGATACCCAGTTCTCTAGTCTGGCAAGGTCCTTTTGCAGATCTTCACGATCTGTGTGTGCTTTATCTACTTTGAATATTTTTGTCATTTGCAAATGTGATCAGTTCATCATTGTTCCCTTTTCCAAATCGCAAACGAATAAGTTAAACGACACTGGTCTCAGTACAGATCCTTGAGGTGCTTCACTATTTACCTCTTTCTATTGGGAAAACTGACCATTTAGTCCTACTCTGCTTCCTGTTTTTTAATTTACTAATTTCATAGTAAGATATTGCCTCCTATCCCATGATTTTTTAAATTTCCTTAGGAGTCTTTCATGAAGGATTTTCTCAAACACGTTCTAAAATCTAAATACCCTAAATCAACCAGTTCGCCTGCTTATTCATATCATCAGGGAATTTTAATAAACTAGTAAGGCATGACCTCCCTTTGCTAAACCCATGGCTTGTTCTTCCCCCTTAAACAATGTTCATCCATATGGCTAATAATTTTGTTCTTAACAATAACTCTCACTATTTTATCTGGTTCCAACATCAGGCTCACCAATCTGTAGTTTCTTGAGCCTTTTTGATAATTGGCGGTACCCTCCAGTCCTCATTTACAAAGGCAGATTGGAATAATACATTATAGATTAGCAGTAGCAGGCCTGCAATTTTGTATTTGAGTTTCTTTAGGAGCCTGGTGTAAATACCATCAGGTCTCCGTGATTTGCTCCTATTTAGTTTGTCACTTTCTTCTAGCACCTCTTTGATTCACACTGATTTGTTTCAATTCTTCTGAATAACAACCTATAAAAAATGGTTTGGGCATGGGTATCTCTCAACATCATCCATAGTACAGACCAAAGCAAAGAATTCATAGAAGGCAGGATTTTAAAAGCCCGGTGGGCGTAAAAATCACCACTTATGTGCATGGCTGGGCCATGTGTTCATTGCGCGCATTGTCAAAAGAGCCCGGTCACACGCATAAGTGGCGATACGCGCACAAATGCCAGGCCCTAAAAAAGGGGTGGGCCGGGAGTGTGTGGTCTGGATGAGGAGAGGCGGGATGGAGGGCGCAGATGGGTCAGCGGTCATTAGCCGCTGTCCCGAGGAAGTGCGCACTGGCAGCTGGCCAGCACCCATAACTTACTTCTGCTCCTGAGAAGCAGTAAGTAAGAAAGTAAGAAAATAAAAAAAAAATGGTGAAAGGGGTTTAGGGGATGGAGAGGGGAAGGAAGGTTAGGCAGGGGGTTAGGGAAGTTCTCTCCCAGTCCACTCCAATTAAGGAGTGGACTGGGAGAGACATCAGTGGATGGAGCCCTGACATGGAAAACATTTCTGTCAAAGTTTCTAGAAAGCTTTGACTGACACTGGCACACTGAGTGCACTGAGCATGCTCAGCATGCAATTATCCCTGTGTCCACAGGTGTCTCCCCTCAGTCTTCTTTTTTCCGTGCTGCAGTTAGCATCGCGGTCAGGAGCTCTTTGAGAAACTCTCACAACTTTTCCTCACAGAAACACTTGAAGTTTTACTTCACAAATAATTTTTCCCTACACAGGTCTCCCTTCGCTTACATTTATTTGACGCTCGATGAGTACTTTGCCCTGGTTTTTGGTCGGTTCCTGTCACCTCACTAACGGTTTCCCAGGCCTACCAACCAAATTGCGGCCTTCCCTCTCCCTATGTTTTTAGCCCCACAAAGCCTGCAAGTGTCCTCCTACGATCCTCCACCTGGTTATTAGGGCTAGTGGGATAGGGACATCCACTGTTACTGTTGCCACCAGGGCCGCTGTCGAAACCAGGCCTCCATCAATTCCCTTGGTAACTCAGTAGTGGTCGATGCCCCATCGATACTGTTGGTGCCTCTATCCATGCCATCCTGCCCCCATTGATGCCATCGATGCCTCCCCCCTCAGTCCATCAATGCAGTCGATCCCTGCATCGATTCTGTCAGTGCCATCGATGTTTACATCCATGGCTTTGTTCTCTCTATGAATTCCATCGATGCCCACATTGGTGCCATTGATGCCATCGATGTCTGGGTCCATTCCATTGTCTTCGATGCCAGATCGATGCTATCGATGCCTGGATAGATGCCATACAGGCCCGTGTTGATTCCATCGATGCCATCGAGGCCGTCGATGCCCGGATCGAGGCCGTCAATGCCCGGGTCGAGGCCATCGAGGGCAGTGTTGAATTATCCATGCCATCGACGCCCTTCTCGTTTCCATTGGTGCCATCGGCGAATTATTGATGCTGCCATTGATCCCAACGATGCCGGTATCAATTTCGCTGATGCCATCAATGGCTCTTCGATTCCATCGATACCTACGCAGATGCCATCAGTGCTTCCATCAATGTTATTGGTGCTCCACCCGTGCCATCGACGCTTTCATCGATGTTTTTTACATTACCCTTGAGGCCGCCTTCAATGCCGCCATCGATACCGTCAATACTACCGTAGCACCTAAACGCAATGCCCTCGACTAAACACAATGCTCCATGCTTCGGGGTCTTAACCAAAGCCCGTATCATCCTAGGGCACCAGACAGTGCCAGGAGCAGTACAGGCTTACTGACAGTCTGTCACTACTTGCCATCCGAGACAGCAAGGGCATCCACCTCAGCACTTGGGAAAGACCGGGCTGAGCACAGTGGCAATCATTGTCACCAGCACGGTGATCGTCTGCCACAGACACAATCCAGGACATCGGTGCTACCTTACTCGGTGCTGGAGAATATCCGGGCCGAGTGCCGAGACAGACATCACCACTGCCACCACCTCTGTTTCGCACATCGGTGGCAGTTCCTAGGTGCTGGAGAATGACCGGGCTGAGCTCCGAGGTATACCTATTCCACACTGGCATCATTGTACATTGAGCCAGTTGCAAAGTGGGCCGGGTTCATGGGTCATGTGCTCCTCTGCTCCCGAGGCACCGAGGCATTCCCCACTGACTCCGGTGCGGGGTTCTGAGCCACCATAAAATAATGTGGAAGCGCCAGACATGCCTAGCCTGTCTCCTCTGTAGCTGCACTTCCATGCCAGATTACAGAGTAGAGTCGGACGTTACATCTGTCAGGCTGTCCTCGATGCCTCCCGAAATTCATGGAGCCATCGAGATTCACCAACTCATCCTTCTGCGATCCACCACGGAGAACGGTAAGTTCTATAATCCCGCTTTAGAGACCTGGTCATTAAATCGGGCCACATGGTTTTGTAAGGTTCTAGGTCATGTTATCTTCCAAGAACTGTGCTAGTGTCACATATCGCTATTGCTGGCTATGATTGACACAACACCAAGAGAATCTCTCTACCAATAATTGAGATTGCATTGAGACAGCCTCCGGTTTTCAGCGACGGGACTCCGTTCTCGATAATACTCTGACATCTGGATCCTGATTACGGTCCGAAGTCCCAGATACACCAGCTGGTCTGCTAGGCACAAAATCCAGTAGATACTGGATTTTGCACTTGCAAGCCCACCATGAGACCTGGCGACAGCTCTCGACGTTTTCTCGCACAGCAGACAGAGATGCGGGTAAGACTTTTACCACTCATGCTCCCGTAGGAGACTAGCTGATATCTAGATTACATCAGCTCCGCCAGTTGGAAACCTCCTGGTCTCCCAACTTGCCGGATATCAGAGCGGCCACCCCACTTAGTACCTAGGTTCAGGGAACAGTCCCCCAGACGCTACAAAGCACGGGGGGTGGGGGGAGTTTTTAATCTCACTATGTCATACGGGCGACGGTCGCCCGTATGACATAGTGAGGGCAAAGGTAGCGCCGGCGCCATTTTGAAGATTGGCAATACAGCCCGCGTGCAGGAGGTCGCTCCCGGACCCCCGCTGGACTTTTGGCAAGTCTTGTGGGGGTCAGGAGACCCCCCCAAGCTGGCCAAAAGTCCCTGGGGGTCCAGCGGGGGTCCGGGGGCGATCTCCTGCACGCGTGACGTCGGGAGTCAGGAATCAAAATGGCACCGGCGCTACCTTTGCCCTGTCACATGATAAGGGCAAAGGGCCACCGGCGCCATTGCTCTTAATGCAGTCGTGGCCAGAGAGAGGGAGATCGCGCCGGGACCCCCCCACTGGACCCCAGGTAATTTAAAACATTTTGGGGGGGGGGTTCGGGAGGGTGGGGGATTTGTTCTAAAGGTTCGGGGTGGGTTTAGGGGTTTTTTTGTGTGCCGGTTTTCCCGCCCTCCCCCGATTTACGATTTTTAACGATTTAAAAAAAACAAAACACGATGATAAGATTTACCTCCCCCCCCAGCCAAAATCGATCGTTAAGACGATCGATCACACGATTCACACCCCTACTTCTGCCAACAGGGTCAGTAAGTTACACACCTTATAACATACTCTCCCGACCCTGCGTTCCTCCGTGACCGAGTGGTCCTATATAATTACACTCATGTCCTTCTTAAGGTAGACGCAACCTCTCACCTTACTCAGCATATACTCTGCCCACTATTTCTCAACACCTCTCTCTCACTTGGGCGAGAGGGTTTTCCAATCCTTGGACTGTAAGAGTACACTTGCATTCTACCTAGATCGCACTACACTCCATAGGAATTACACCTAACTCTTCCTTTTTGTCAAAAGACAAGTTCGAGTTCCAGTGGGCAAACAGACCTTTTCCTTCTGCTTGGCGGACTGTATCTCCTTTTGCTACCAGCAAGCAAGCATTCCGCTACAAGGTCGTGTGCAAACACACTCTGTTAGGGCCGTGGCAACCTCAGTAGCTCACCTTCGGTCAGTGCCACTTGTTGATATTTGTAAGGCCGCGACCTGGAGTTCTCTCCATACCTTTGCAGCCTATTATTGCTTAGATATAGCTGGCAGACAAGATTTCATCTTCAGCCAATCTCTTCTATGCAACTTCTTTTCAGTTTAACTACCCATCATCCTTCCACCAACCCGTTCAGGGTGTTGCGGAGCGCTCGGAGAGCGATCCCACTCCTGGGAGATGTGTGTGCCCTTGGGCCGCGGCTCGACGCCAGAGAGGTCGCCTGAGCATAGGCTGGATGGAAGCAAGCTGGAGTGAAGACTGGAAGACAGGCCCTCCTCCGGACCTGCACGCTTCGGAAGACCCAACAACGCTATGTTGGTCTTGTGAACAGTCCTCCGACCGTTCCCAGCCCTTTCGGACCTGCCGCAGGGTACGGCATGAAGCGGCAGGCCGGATGGAGGCCAGGGCAGCGAGGACTGGAACATGGATGCAGACGAGACTCAGAAACGAGGTACTGGAAGTGAAGACGTAGACTCAGGCACAGGTACTGGAAGTGCAAACGTAGACTCAGGCACGGGTACTGGGAGTGCAATGTGGACTCAGAGACAAGGTACTGGATGTGCTGATGTAGACTCAGGAGCGAGGTACTGGAAGTGCAAACGTGGATTCAGAGACAAGGTACTGGACGTGCTGACGTAGACTCAGGAACGAGGTACTGGAAGTGCAGACATAGACTCAGAGACAAGGTACTGGACGTGCTGATGTAGACTCAGGAGCGAGGTACTGGAAGTGCAGACGTGGACTCAGGAACGAGGTACCGGAGGAAGAGACGTGGAGTCAGGAACGAGGTATGATGCATACAGGAAACTCAAGGGCGAGGTACGAGACTGGCAACATGGAGCGCCCTACACAGCCCACCCGTGGGGCTGGTCACGGACCACGACAGGGGTTACCGCAGGATACCAGGCTTTCAGAGACTTCAGGAACAAGGTAAGGCTTTCTCAGAGACTCAGGAACGAGGTGCATGGCTTGCATCACGAAGCGCCCTACTCAGCCCGCCCATGGGGCTGGTCACGGACCACGACATGGCTTGCCGCGAGGCACCAGGACATCTTGAAGACACAGGAACGAGGTGCTAGCTTTCAGGAGATTCTGGAACAGGGTAGAAGCAGGTTGCTGCACTCCAGGCAGCCTATAGCAGGGTTGCTGCACACCGGCAGCCTAAAGCAGGGTTTGCTGCACACCGGCAGCCCAAAGCAGGGTTTGCTGCACACCGGCAGCCAAAGGCAAGGTAAGCATCATCAGAACTGGAACACGGGTACCGGATTGGAAGACAGGCCAAGGGCGGGAACATGAACAGGCAAACATCAGGGCTGGTACATCAAGTAGACATCAGGACTGGAACAGCAGGTAGACATCAGGACAGGACGAGGAGCTCCGACAGAGAACAAGCAACACTGGACCTTGCAGAAGGCTGGAACACGGACAACTCCTGGAGCAAGGATGGTAGAGTCCCAGGAGTGACCAACTCCTTGCGAAGGCAAAGTTAGAGTGAAAACTGAGCCCTTTAGTAGGGCTGATGTTGACAACACCCAGGGAGGGACCAGCAGGGGGCCACACTTGGCTGGCCCTTGAAGAGGAGTAGAGAGGCGCGTGCCCACGCCCTAGGAAGCTGGAAAGAAGAGCTGGAAGCTGGTGGTGTCCTCAGCTACGTGGAGGGCCCAGGGAAGCAGCGGAGCGGCCCTGGGGTGGAGCTGGGTGAAGGCCAGTTGCTGGAGCAGCTCCCAGCTGCAAGGACTGAAGCAGGGGAGGTGCTGGCTGCAGGAACGGCTCCATGCCATGGAATCAGCCCCAGGGAGAGCCGAGAGCTGCAAGGACTGAAGCAGGAGCGGCTCCCAGCCGCGAAGACATCAGGTAAGAAGCAGAGGTAAAGCTGGCTGCAGGGAGCTGTGGGAGCTGTAGCAGGCTGCAGGCAGAGTAGAGAGCTGCAGGCACCGGCAGGGACGGTTCCCTGCTGGTCGAAGACCCGGGCTGAAGCAGGCACCAGCAGGGACTGCCTCCCTGCTGGCTGAAGGTCCTGGGATCGCAGCAGCACGTCAGGGGAAGGCAGAAACAGGAGCAGAGGAGCCGGCCGCATGGCAACAGTTGTGGGGACAGCCCCAGCTGATTCGGAAAAAGAGAAGCAGCGGCAGTGGCCCAACTGGCCGCACAAGGTAAGAGCCTGCCCGCGCTCCTCGCTGGCAGGATCGCAACACAGGGTTTCAGGATGCCGTCCTTACCAAATTCCACCCCAGTTGTTGTGCCTGTTGCACGTCTTTGGGTGCATTTGGTGCATTGCTCGGGCACCCTCAGCTCGGTACTTACCCATATGTGAGGACTACCATCCTGCTTGTCCTGTGAGAAAACAGATTTGCTTACCTGTAACAGGTGTTCTCACAGGACAGCAGGATGTTAGTCCTCACGAAACCCACCCACCACCCCGCGGAGTTGGGTCTACATACGTTTTATTATTTTATTTTTCGCTTGCACTTTTTGCTATACACGAGACTGAGGGGAGACACATGTGGACACAGGGATAATTGAATGCTGAGCATGCTCAGTGCACTCAGTGTGCCAATGTCAGTCAAAGTTTTCTAGAAACTTTGACAGAAACATTTTCCGTGTCAGGGATCCATCCACTGATATCACCCATATGTGAGGACTAATATCCTGCTGTCCTGTGAGAACACCTGTTACAGGTAAGCAACTCTGCAGTACCAGATCCTAGGCGAGCCTTCTCCCTTGCGCCCCCCCCACCCCGTTGCGCCACCCCCCCGGTCTCAGCCTCGACTCCTACCTCATTCTCGATCACGCCCACTGACTGTGTGGTTTTCTGGGTCGCGAGCAGGTTGGGCATTGCTCGCGGCCCGCCAAATCTCCACTCCTCTTTGCCACCGCTTTCGGCCTCATATGACTCGCACCCAGTGGCGCACCAAGGGTCTCCGGCATCCGGGGGCCAATGTATTTGTGTGCCTCTCCAGCATCCCCCCCATAATCCTTCTTGTACTATTGCTTAAGGTCACAGAAAATTAGTGGCATCTCTAGACAGAAGAATTTTGGGGGGGGGAAGCCAAAATGAGATTTCTTCATCACACCCACCTCTATAGCATGGATCCTGCTTTAAAATTGGTTATAAAAAAAAGTGTTAATAAAAAAAAGTCCAAAGGGTCTTCTGCGTAATTTTAAAAAGCTGGCCAGTTTCACACTATAAAATTAATGATAGCCTCATTCAACTAATTCTATATGGCTATGAGAGTGAAGTCTGGAATATATAGGAAGGGACAGAATGTCAGTATAAATCCTGCACCTCCAGTTCTTTAACTCTGTGCATCCACTGAAATTCCCCCAAACAATGGAGCTTGGATGTTTCCCTTACAGCTCATCATACTAAAAGATATTTTCAAATTCTGGTGTCACCTCACAGTAACAGCAGCACAAACACCTTCCACTGCCAGACACATTGTGAACAAACACAAAACCCCACAAAAAAGACACTCAACATCTATACTGCAATCCCATCATAACATAACAGTAACTTAAACAATAATAACCCTACCTGTGAAAAAGCAAGGGTAAATATTACACTGGGTCCTAGAATACCAATACACCACCTACTGAGGAAACAAAACAAACCTGATTGCTATAGATCCCTATACAGACACTACATGCTAGCAGAATCTCTCATCATGGTCACACACACAGAGCAGAGACAGACTCTCAAATACAGAATACAAAATAAAGGAGCACAAATTAGAAAAAAATGAAATGGAAACCCCAAGAAGCCAGACTCTGTGTATCAACAATGGAAAAACAGAACCACCATTCCTCATAAAACAATAAAATCAAGAAACATAAAGCATCAGTTATATTAGTAAAACCATACTAATAAAAGAATATTTTAAAACTACTGATAAATAGAATTTCTATTAATTAAAATCATATACATTCTTTACAATTTCCCAAACACCAATAAAATATTTCAAAACAGCACATATATCAAATAACACCCAATAATTAAAACTAATAAGGATTTTAAAAAGCCCAGGCTGTCCATACATGGGAGCTCTTGATTTCCAGTCACCCTGATATTGTCGAGGATTAGGAGGTTATCCTCTCTCTCACACATACTCACATGTCCATTCTCTCTCACACATACACTGTCACATACATACACATTCATGCTCTTATACCCACCATAACCTCTCGCTCTCACAGACACTGACACACTTCTCTGGCTGTAAGACACTCTCCCCCCTCCACACCACACCCCCCCCACCCCACATTCTTACTCCCCTGGATTTTCTCATACACACTCATGCTCTCACTCTCACTGGCTCCCTCACATACACACAAATACACACACACACAGGCAAGCTCCCAGTCATTCTCACACTGACTCCCAGGCAGACTCCCATTCATTTTCACACCACTCCCTCCCCATCCCTCAGGCATGCACACATTCATTCTCACACACACATACACCACACACAGTCAGGCACCTATTCTCACACATACAAACCCCAGGAAGACACCCATTCATTCTCATACACAGACAGACCCTCAGGCAGCATCCATGCATTCACACACATACATCCCCAGGCAGACTCCCATTCATACACATGCACACACTAAAGGCAGACCCCTTTCTTTCTTTTGCCAGCAACCTCAGAGCCTCTCTCATTCCTCTGCTGCCACTGTCACTGCTGCCGCGTGGCTATTGGGGAGGTGCTGATTGCTGCAACTGGCACTGAAGCCCATTCTGCTGCCTCCTTTGTGCAGGCCCCGTGGGCTTCTACTTCCTCCATGCTGATCTCGTACATTGTGAGATCCGCATAGAGAAAGTGCTACTCTTGCACATTCCCAAAGATTACACGTGCCAATCAGTAAAAAGTAATTTATTTTTTTTTTACATTTGTTGTCTGATCTTACTTTTCTAATTGGTTGGTCACAGGCTTTTTTTTTCCACCTTCCCTTTCTTATTTTTTGCCAATTCCTTTTATATTGTCTTTTTTTCTATTTCTTTTCTTTCCATCTCATCTGTCTTCTTCCCTCAAACACACAGTCAGGTTCTCATTCTCACATGCTTTCTCTCTCTCTATCTCTCTCTCTCTCTCACACACACACACACACACACACACACACACACACACAGGCTCTCACTCTCACATGCACTCTCTCATACAATCATTCATACACAGTCTCTCACTGGCACATGCTGTCTCTCTCACACACACACACACACAGGCTCTCACGTGCTGTCTCTGCAAACATTCAGGTCCTCACTCCCACACACAGTCTCTCAACTCACTCTCACACACAATTTCTCAACTCATCTCATATACACACACATACTCTACAGGCCCTCAGCCTCTCTCTCACCTCTGGGCCTTGTCTTCACCGGTCGCCGCAGGATGGGCTCTGCAGCGGCCCTGGTCTTCTTGGGCTGCCCGCAATGTGGGATTAGCGTCTGCCCGTA
This sequence comes from Rhinatrema bivittatum, assembly GCF_901001135.1. Classification (NCBI taxonomy): domain Eukaryota; kingdom Metazoa; phylum Chordata; class Amphibia; order Gymnophiona; family Rhinatrematidae; genus Rhinatrema; species Rhinatrema bivittatum. The sequence continues at coordinate 417,929,995 of NC_042618.1, read as the reverse complement.
AGTGCTGCTCCTCTTCTGCACATGGCTGATGCTCCTCCTCCTTCCTGCCCGCACAGCTCCGGCAACATTTTTCTTTCGGGGCTGCGCGGGAAGGAAGGAGGAGGAGGAGGAGGAGGAGGAGCACCTGCAAGTTTAGATGTGACCTTTTTCTTTGGCCCTGCCGATCTTCTTGCTGTGTATATCCGGCACACAGAACAGCAGTAGTTCACTGCTCAGCCACCAGTGGGATGAGGTCCACTGGCGGCCGCATGAGCCTTCATGTCGGCCATCAGTGGCACGGCGCCCTAGGCGATCACCTAGTTCACCTAGTGCTTCCACCGGCCCTGCTTCTAATGGTTTGCTAAAACAATATTTCTTTGAGGTTTTTTTTTTTTTATTTCTAATGAAGTTTTCCCAGCTATTAATATGCTCTATTATTTACCTTTTCGAAGACATGTTTCTAATGTTTCTCTTGTGTCATCTAAGATTCTAGGTTCTGCTGTAATGTCTGAGACTCCAGTGCAAGACACTACCTTAAGGGCTATTTTACTTATTTCTTTTCAGTTTAAAGAAAATGTTACATGTTTTATGTTTACATTTCCACAAAGCAAAAGAGTTATTTATGTGACAGAAATCGGGATTTTCCTGATTTTTCAAGGACTACTCAAGAACGTCAGAATCTCCTTCTTGCTTTCTAAAAAGATGTTTTAACTAATGGTGCAAATTTTTTGCTTGGATATCCTTGTAAGTGTCTTATGAAATATAGATATATGAATGACATATTTCTTGAGATGGAGCAACTGAAACATTTTTGGATGGAAAAAGATCACCCAGTGCCAATTAGTTGATGCTGTCCTTATGATTGGTTGATCATTGTTGAACTGGGGTAAGTTCATGCCTTTTTCTTGATGTGCCTGAATATTTTTTACTTTTTATCCTTTCTTTTTCTGTCTCTTCCCCCTTGGTATTTTTTGTGGGTCTAATAAGTAATGCTATTATGCTTTTGATTTTTTCCTTTTGATTTATATTTCTTGATATTTTTTGGTATTTTAACAATATATATTTTTTGTACCAAGCATTGTCTTGTAATAATGATATAATTCAATAAAGAAAAAAAATTAGCTGTCTGAAAACTGCCCTCCTCAATATAGCTAAAAATATGTGTAGTGTTCCCCAATAAGCATACTTTTAGCTGTGTTTAAAGAAGTTATTCCCAAGGGAGTGGTTGAGTTGGAGGTGTAAAATAATGCACGTAGATTGCATTTTAATTCTATATGTGCCATTTAAAATAGTACCTTGGTGGCAAGTTTCAAAGGGAAAGAACACACATACTTTCTCTTTGAAAACGTGTGTAAAGTCTGCAGGTAAAACGTATCCACTGACTTTGTCCCAAAGAAGACAGTTTGACTATAACGAACAGTGGGTAGAGGCAGGACTTTATGAAATGCATTATGGGAGCAATTTTCAAAGACGTCTTGCTACCCCACCCCTTCGTCTGGTTTCCCTTGCCCCATAGATAGTTTCTGTTGCCATTTATCCAAAATTATATCCCCCTCAGATCAGCGTTTTTCAGAATTTAGCCAGTTGCAAATGCTTATACCTCAGCCCTCCAATATATAGAGCTATTAACTGTTGCTCAATAGGATGATAAATTCCTCATTTTGTATTAAAAAAATATTGACTTTTTTTTGCCTCTACTGTTAAAAAAAACAACCCAAAACCCCAAAAAACACAAAAAACCCCCCTTTTAAGGTCAATGTATTTTAATGAGAGATTAAGCAATGCTCTTCATTCCACTGTAAGATGTTGTCATCTGAGGTACCTTTGTTGAGTAATTTCAGGGCCACTGTCTTTTAACACTGTGTGCATTTGTGTTTCATGCTTGATGTGTGTCTGTGATTGAAATGGCAATAAGAATTATGCTAGAATGGTGTCAAACATTTTGCTTTTTAAGTGGAAAAGGACAAGCCAATGGTGTGCTATGTATATAAAATGAAAAAAATAACAGGATTGCAGAGGTAGCTAATTTTGACCATTTGCTTTAAGTGAAAATCAATTTCCTTTTATGTTTGCTTACCAAAACTGAAAGTGTTGAGTCAGTGCGGGGGATTTAACTTACAATCACTTACAATCACCAATTACATAGATTGCTGTAGCTTTACAATGGGAATTTACGTCGCTTTTAATAAATTAGTGAACATCAAAGCAGCAATATCAGTTTGCTGATTTCTTTGTTTTAGACATGTTCTTTCTGCCTTCAATACTTACCATTAATGATGTACCATTTTTAAATATACCTGTATAAAAAGAAACATACTACTTAGATTAACACTGACTCATTCCCGAATAAAATTACCAACTGGAGGATGGGGATCGATGTAATTTTCTAGATGTGCCTTCTTTCAAACAAATACGTTTGGTTGAGAGATGAGAGAGGACATTATCTGTGGCGGGACCATGTCCTTGGAATGCCCAGCCTGATGATCTAAGAGATCAGAAGTTTGTATAATTTATAATTTATTTATTTAGATTTATATTCCGCTTTTCTTACTTTTTTTTTTCAGCACTTCAAAGCAGATTACAGTCAGGTACTGTAGGTATTTCCCTATCTCCAGAGGGCTTTCACTCTAAGGTGGCCATTTTCTACTGCTTATTGCATGCGATAGCTTGCTAGGAACTGAGTCGGGGCAGAATCCGGAATGTCTTTGCTGGTGATGATAAGGTAAGACACATTACCGTCGCCAGTAGCGCGCCAAATAACTACACCTTTTATGGTGTTGCTATTCGGTGTGAAAGCCGGCTGCTGGCTTGCCCCTTGTTTTTCCTGGATTCACCATTCTGAATGGTGAATCCAGGCCTAAGTTTGCACCTGAGGCAATGGGGAGGGTAAAGTGGCTTGTCCAAGGTCACAAGGAGCGACAGCTGGACTCGAACCCTGGTCTCCTGGTTTGTAGCCCACTGCTCTAACCACTAGGCTACTCCTCCACTCCTAAATACTATAAATACTTTTGGGAAAAAATAAGACTCAAGTTTTTTGTTTGGTTCTGTAGGATTAAGACAATCTGAGGAAATGGCAGGATTACGATGACTTGACAAAGTAGTAGTATGTAGGTCAAATGACTATGTCAAGTAAATCTGAAACTATCTTTTGGGATACCCGTGGGGGTGCCCTTTCCTCCCCTCCCCTCCGGACTGATCAATCTTTGCAAAATTCTTCTTCAAATCTCTCAAAATCCAAAAATCACTGAATAGAGATCAGAGGGATCTCTCCTCAAATTCTTCTTCTCCAGCCTCTTCTTGCTTAAGATTCTGGGAGAATCTCTATTCCCAACCCTCTGTGGGTCTCTCCTTTCTTCTGGCTCTTACAACCATGCCTTATCCTCTAAAGAACTGAGCATGCTCTCAGGGATTATATACCCCAATATGCCCATCCCCTAAAAAGGTGGGGTTTTGGCAAGGGGAGGATTAAAAAATGCAAATCCCCTCTCCCAATGCCTAATGAAGGAAAACTACAAGGCACTGTAATAGTGATGAGCAAAGTCCCCCCGTCACAAGTATTAGAACTTTTGGAGTCAGCTTCAATTTAATTTTCACTCGCCCTGTGAATGAACGAGCTCTGCTAGGCACGGCAAACACATTCAAGAATTAACTCTACTGAAACTATGCTTTCGAAATAGCTAATCCATTGCAGTCTTCCTTTGCCTAATACCATACTACCTTGTTTAAGCTGAAGTGGCTATTTCTTTCCTATTCCCTCTGATGCAAATTGATTTAAATTATGGAATTTGGCCGTCTCATGTAGCAAACCGAAAATATATCCCCCACTTTCCCAAGGATTTTAAAAAAAAACGTGTTTGAGGTAATCAGTAGCATCAAGAGAAAGGAGGGCAAGAAAGAGCGGTCAATGCCATTTCATTCTCTCAGGGGTTGTCAGAGTGTTTCTTTATTAGAAATGTATTAAAATACCGGAAATTTTGTACAGGCTGAAAAATATGAATAACAGGATTCTGTCTATTTGATTTTAAATGTTTTTGAGCTGCCTGCCTTTGTAGAAAAACCACAGCTTGAATATTACCATATTTTCAAAATAGGCGGCCTTGCCTTGGGATACTCGTCCAATTGATTAGTGGAAATATCTTTAATTAATTTGTGCATGAGTTCGTGTTTTCTTTAATTTTTCTCCTCAGGCTCTTGACCCATAGTAATGAAATCTGAGAGCTTTATTAGAAATTACTTTCTCAGCAGTTTTGCTCTTTTAAAGTTAAGCGTATCGCATAATAGGCATGAAATGTTTTTCTTTATTAAGAACATACTTTTTTACAGAGAGACTTCAAATGCAGTTTATTATGAAGAATTTCATCCTAAGTGCTCCTTCCTCTAGACATGTCGACTTTGCTGTCATCACACCAAAAGGTTGGGAAATGTAAGCGAGATCTGCCAAAGACTTGAATCATGCACGTCCTTTCTGATTAATGTCCAGTTGGGATAGTCACAATTTGATCTCATGAGGATAAGAAATTAGTCAGATGCTCTATGAAAGACAAAATTCTTCATTCTTTGGTGACCCAAAATACGAAATTAACCAGTGGTGATGTTCTGCCAGGTCACTGACCTGGAACCTTTTTGACCTTGCTTCCTTTTTCTCCATTGCAGCTGGAGTGGAAGGTAGATGTCACTGCTGGCTCCGACCTAGTACCATTTTCTTTTAGAAAATTTACTATTGAGTAGAAATATAGTTAGAAAACTTAGGAGCCAGGGAAATATTTTTCTTTTTTCTCCTTTTGTGTTCTTTTTTTGTTGTTGTTGCTGTTTTCCTTGTTGTTTTGTTGACTTTTTTCTTATTTTGCTTTTACGTTTGTCTTTTATTTTGCCTATTTTATTTTTTTCTTTTTCACTTTTCTGAATTTTGGGAGCCAAGCTTCAAATTTTAGGTGCTCAGGTGACCTGGATCTTGAGATTTTTCCAGCCTTGAAATGAACAATGAGATAAGTATCATGAAATAATGATGCCTGGTTATTCTTCCTAAAACAGGTTCTTGGGCCACTTTTTTCTTTTGACTGTCCTAAGACTTATCCCCCTTTGCTTAGCAAGTTTTAAAATCTTTGTGAATATCTTCAGAACTCCTGTCTTCTGTAAGTCATGATGGAGTCCAGTCAGAATGTCACTTTATCTCCAGTCCTCCGGTTCTGGAAGCCTCCGAATCACACACCGTGCCATGGACTAGATAGGAGGAGAATCTGAACAGGGCTTTTGCAGTCACCTCCTATGGACTGGGAAGATTTCTAGCCCATCAGCTTTTCTTGTGGTTGACTACTGAAGAGAAATCTGAGCAGTACTTAAGAGATTTTGTGCAAGATTTAAGGTTTGGGCAAAAATAGGTTAAAAAATTGTAATGATTCTGCAAGACCTTGTGCTCGTTCATTTTGTTAAAGAGTGAAAGGAGTCAATTCCCCTGCAGCTTTAGAAAGGAAAATTATGCAGCAGAGAAATGCACAAGCACAAACTTTTGTGACGAGCACAATGGTACTTTTTTCTGACAGTACGAAAATTAAGGATCAGTTAAAATTTCTTCAGTGCTTATTGCACAAGTTTGTGGTTGCACAGTAGTTCAGTGGATTTTTTTGTCCCCTTACAGAAGTTGCAGTAAATCATGGCGGGAAAATGTGCTATTTTGAAATTGTGCACGCAAACTGATAGGCAAAGCTTTTGCACTTTTTATGCCTTACTTCTGCTTGAAACTTAAATCTGTCCCATTGATTCTTTGATGCTCCCTGCCACCAATACCACCAAACATTTTAACAGTAACACTGGAAGAACTCAAAGGGGGCCTCTAGTCTGACTCCATTGTAGTGCGGAGACATTCTCAATACTAAATATTCTGTGTGTTAGTGTGACAGGGGCCTTAAAATAGTTACCAATGAAAAGACATGAATTAAATACTCAATAAAAAAAAAAAGTAGAGATTTGTTTCTGGAAGAAATGTTCAGGGATGTCATTTAAATTCAACTTATGAGTTATTGGGATGAGTGGTGGAGGTTTATTAAAGGGATTTGGTATATTCCTTTAAGGGAGTGTTATGAGGGAGAACCAGAAGGTGGGAGTTTTCTTGGGGTCAGTATAATTTGGTGTCTAGAGTGGGAATTATTATTTTTGCTGCGATTTTCTGCTGGGATTCTGACTTGTGAGATGAACAGCTCCTAGGAGAGTAGCTGGTCTACTTATTCCAAGCAGGCCTGGCATGGGGGACCAGTTACCCATTACTAGACTCCTAGGTGGTGACCAGTGACAACCTTGTGGACATTTTTTTGCAAAGGAGGTGAATTATTCAGATGGGAAAATGACTGAGGAAAATTCCGCGTGGGGATGTGAGTGCTAAAAACGTATCTGATTTTGGAGGAAAAGTGTTTTATTGTTGATGTTGTTGCTAATCAATGCTTTAAGAGACCATAAACTCTGATTAAGTCAGTGAATTTTAATATTGTTCATCTCTGACTGCGGGAAACCCCAGAAATAAGTTTTATTTTGTTTGAGAAAACTTTTGTGTGAGACCCTCCTTTATCCCAAGGTGTGGGTTCGAGAAAGGCATTTTTCAGTGACAGGAGTGGGATCTGATGTAAGGGGTGCAGTCAGAGGGGTCAAAGAGGGGAACTAAGTGTTTTGGTTTATAGTTCCCTATCCAGCTTTTGCCTCTGTGTCAGGTCCTCTACACCATTTTTCGTTTTTCTGAATTCACACAGAGTCTGGTGCTTAGCTCTCAAACAAATATCAGATACTGCTCTCATTTTATATCCCCCAAAAGGGGGGTTACGTTAGTAAAAATAGGATGCCTTTGCTTCAAACTGTTTAGGATTGCAGATAGCAAAGAAGGACTTTGTCTTCTGGTCACCTGTGTTCTGTAAATAACCTGGATGCCTAACTTCAGGTAAAGACGTGGTAGGTCTCCCCAGATCTGGTAAACCATAACTTTCTCAGTAATAGATATGGAAGGTAGGAGAAGGGTTGTGCCAGCCAGCTCTTAGCAGTTGCAACAGTTTGCTCACACTCAGGGAAGGTAACTTACAAACTGGCACGTGGGTGCACATTAGCGCAAATAGGTCAGCCAGTGCCCAGGGACATGGCCGTTTTATAACATATGTGCATGTGTTATAAAATAGCCTGGACGTGTGCTGATGTGCGTCAAATTTTAAGTGAGTGAACGCAAATGCTTCTACAGCGTAAATCAGGGGATTTTAAAAGGGGTGTGTGCTGATGCTATTCCCAGTTTTACCAATTTGGCCCCGGTTTGCCCAGTTAAGAGAGAGTTCCTCCAAACCCCCCTGGTTTGATAGCCTTCAGCCCCCCAAGTTAGCCCCAACCCTTAAAACCCCGCAGATCTTCCTATTTTTCTTTATTTAATTACACGTCATCTATAGCAGAAGAAACATTATGCCGCAAGGGGGCCTCGACGCACTGGGTCCTGTAAGAATTTACGCACACATTTCAGATTCATGCCCAGAAACGCCCGTGCCCCAAAATATTATGAGATGTGTGCATTCCGGTAGATACACGTGCATCCCGGCAGCTTTTAAAATCCACTCAGTGCACGCGAGCCCGACATATTTGTGCGCCGGGCTTTTAAAATTCACCTTAAAGCGTAAGGCCATTTTCTCATGAGAACCACAAACCTAGTGACTGGATGCCAGTAGGCTAACAGCTCTGGAGACTACGCTGCTGCAGGAGTTCTTGCTAGCACAAGGAAGATCAATTCACGGCCTTTTATTTGTGGCCCAGTGCATTTTGATACATTTAGTTCTGTTTCTGTCAATAGAAAATTCATATTTACACATGAATCGATAAAAATCAGATTAACCTGACTTGCCCCCTAGCCCCTCTGCATGCCATTGGTCTGTAAAGCTCCGAATGAGTCCATGTGTGTGAGAACATTGCAGACCAGGGTGATCTCTTGCAAAAGGCAACGGTCTTTGAGAGGACTCCGGTTACCACCTATAAGTAATTTAGAATGTAAACAGCTTGATAGTTTGTCTGTCCCTCTTCCTAGAATCTTGTACCTTGTTGACATTTTTCAATACATATTTATGTTTCACGAAGTGACAAAATACACAGGTATAAGCATATTAGGGTTTAAATGAGCTCAATAAATCAAACAATTTTATGTTGCTTTTTGGACTGATTACCTATAGCCATGTGCTTCTTTTTATTCTTTCATTTTTGTATTTAGCAGCTGTTTCTGTAAAACAAACAACACCACCACAAATAAAAAAATAAATAAATGGACCCAGCTTACCATCCTTTTGACTTTTTTTTTTAACTTCAATTTGATCTGGTATGATTTTCAAACAGATGACCGCAGAATTTATTTCAGGTCTGCAATTAAACCCACCCAAGTGTTATCGAGGAGACTCAGAAAGGAGAATGAAAAGGGAAACTTTATCTTATCTGGAAACAAATAAAGAGGATAAGGACCCCTCCCTATCTACAAGCTCCAGTGTCCCTTGTGGTTGGGGCTGCCTTGGTTTCTTTGAAAATAATCAACACCATCTTTGTAAAATCACCTTTCACAGGGCTTAGACCTTTAATAGAAAAGGGCTGCAGCAGTGCAGGGAAGGGAGGATTATGCAAACAGTTGAGTGAGGACCTCCATGGTTTAAATGTAAATCCTCACTGCAGGAACCTTGATGTTTGGGGGAGGGGGGGCCTGATTACATTAGCACTTAACTTGTATCGCACTGTGTTCTAATTGTTTTTGTTGTGCTTTTTAAATTCAGAAAGAGATGGATTTCATGTACCAGAATGCACTTATGGCCCTTCATAAGCTTGGTTTGCTTTATCTTGGGGGCTTGGAGTCACAGATATGGCTTTTTTTCAACCAGGATTAATAAAATAAACAGAAATGTGTCTGATACTGAATTAGTCTCTCCATTAATGACTTGGAATTTAGAATTAATTGTTCACCTTTTTTTTAATACAATCACAAACTGGCTATTAAAGACCCTACCACACACAAAAAGTCAATGTACACACACAGTGGTAATGATACAAATATTTAAATTCATACCCCAAAATAATAGTACACGCAATCACTAAAATTCAAATATAAATTCATTTCAACACACAAATACCATCAAAAGATTATTACAGAAAAAAGAAGAAAATAAAATCCAAAACTAAAAAAATTAGGAACATAAAATAATATAAATAATCTGTAGAAAATAAAATCCTAACATGGATAATCCAAGAGAATATCACTTGCTATTTCTCCTTTTCTTAATCTGAGCTCAAGGTGAGTTACAATTCAGGTACTATAGTTAATTTGTTGCGCCAGGAGGTGGACCCTTGGCCTAGTGCAGGATTGGTAGGCTCCCTGGTCGACCCAGAGAGCGCCTGCCACCAGGAGGCAAGCACAAGAGGAGACAGAGGCTAGCTGGAGCTTCGCCACTAACAACCCTAGGTACCCCCGGGTGGAGCCCTTGGGTACCCGGGCCACCTGGTCTTAGGTGGGCCTCGCAGGATCTCTTTAAGAACATAAGAACATGCCATACTGGGTCAGACCAAGGGTCCATCAAGCCCAGCATCCTGTTTCCAACAGTGGCCAATCCAGACCATAAGAACCTGGCAAGTACCCAAAAACTAAGTCTATTCCATGTTATCATTGCTAGTAATAGCAGTGGCTATTTTCTAAATCAACTTAATAGCAGGTAATGGACTTCTCCTCCAAGAACTTATCCAATCCTTTTTTAATCACCGCTATTCTAACTGCACTAACCACATCCTCTGGCAACAAATTCCAGAGTTTAATTGAGCGTTGAGTAAAAAAGAGCTTTCTCCAATTAGTTTTAAATGTGCCACATGCTAACTTCATGGAGTGCCCCCTAGTCTTTCTATTATCTGAAAGAGTAAATAACCGATTCACATCTACCTGTTCTAGACCTCCAATGATTTTAAACACCTCTATCATATCCCCCCTCAGTCGATAGGAAGTTCAGGGGTGTGCTCACCACGATCAAGGGTGCGCAGTCGATACTCAGGCCAGATGTCCTGGCTAGGATCAATGCCAGATTTAAGGAAACGTGGTCAGCCAATGCAAGGGTCAGAGCCAGTAATCAGTCCGTGGATAGTCAGGCAAAGTGGGGGTCGGTTACCAGTAGACAGTCAGACGTGGTCGAGTTCAGCAGTTCCAGGCAGCGTGCAGACATGGTCGGTAATCAGGCAGAGGTCAGTTCCAGGCAGCGTGCAGACATGGTCGGTAATCAGGCAGAGGTCAGTTCCAGGCAGCGTGCAGATGTGGTCGTAGAAACAGGCAGAAGGTCAGAGGCAGGCAGCAAGCAACGTAGTCAAAGGGAAGCCGAGGTCAGTTCCGAGAAGACAATCTGAAAGGTACTACCTGGGGAGACGAGGAGACAGAAGGATGCTGGAACAGGACTGGAATGAGTCTGGAACAAAGGCTGGAATGAGACTGGAACACAGACTGGAACGCAGAGGCAAACTAGAAATCACTAGGATCGACCCGATTGCCAAGGCAAGGAAGTCAGGGTAGGAGCTTCCTGTTATAGTACAATAAATCAGGGCGCGCCACGGAGCTGGGATCCGCCCCTGGCCCTTTAAGGTGCTGGGCGGTCCGTGCACGCGTGCCTAGAGGCGGGGCTGACGCCACGGAGGACTGCCGAGCCCCGCCGTGAGGCCTGGCTGGAGGATAAAGGTTCGGCGACTGCCGCTGCGGGACGCCGAGGCCTAGCTGTGCTTGCCACCACTGCAGGGGAAGATGACCCGGGACCCTTGGAGCAGATGGAAAGGTGAGCAGGCCCAGGTGTGGGCCGAGTGCGGACGGGATGTGCAACATAATTCCCTAGCCGAGAGGATTTATAATCTAAGTTGTACCTGAGGGAATGGAGGGTGAAAGTGACTTGCCCAAGATCACAAGGATCAATTGTGGGAGAAGCAGGATTTTGAACCCTGGCAGAGTTCTGTTGTAGATTGATAACTGGTTAAAAGGCCAGAAACAAAAAGGGTAGGAATAAATTATCAGTTTCCCAAATGGAGAAAGGTCATTAGTGGAGTCAGGGATTGGTACTGGGACCTGTGCTGTTTAACATATTCATAAATAATCTGGAAAAGGGAACAACAAGTGTAGTGATCAAATTTGCAAGTCACTGTACCCTCTATTGCCTCAGGAACAAACTTAGAGGTGAGTTGTAAAAGAGACGCTCATGCCAAAATTGGGAGATAGGCATGCTTCTACTCTAGTACATGCACATATCTTCCCGATTTTATAAAGTGGGGGGATGTGCGTATACGTGCCGATGCACGCAAATTTCACATCGGAGAAAAAAGGAGCATGGTATGGGCAGGGCATAGGTGTTCTGGAGCGTGGCTAAGAGATGTGCATGCCACCCAGGGAAGAGATCTAGGCGTCATAGTGGATAGGATAATACATTGAAATTGTTGGCCCAGTGTGCTGTGGTGGTCAAAAAAGCAATCAGAATGTTGGGAATTATTAGAAAGGGAATGGTGAATAAAATGGAGAATGTCAAAATGCCCCTGTATCACTCCATGGTGAGACCGCACCTTGAATACTGTGTACAATTCTGGTTGCTGCATCTCAAAAACAATATAGATGCACTGGAGAAAGTACAGAGAAGGGCTACCAAAATGATAAAGGGCATGGAAAGGCTCCACTATGAGGAAAAGCAAAAGAGGTTAGGGCTGTTCAGCTTAGAGAAGAGACGGCTGAGGGGGGATGCGTTAGAGGTCTACAAAATCAGGAAAGGACTTGAACAGGTAAATGTAAGTCAGTTATTTACTCTCTCAGACAATAAAAGGACTAGGGGATCACTCCAGGAAGTTAGCAAGTAGCTCATTTAAAACAAATCAGAGAAAATTCTTTTTCACTCAGTGCATAGTTAAGCTCTGGAATTAATTGCCAGAGGATGTGGTTATGTCATAGTGTAACTGGGTTTAAAAAAAGGTTTGGATAAGTTCCTAGAAGAGAAGTCCATAAACTGCTATTAATGAATAAGGAATAGTAGCTTGGGATCTATTTAATGTGGGTACTTGCCAGGTACTTGTGACTTGGATTGGCCACTGTTGGAAAGAGGATGCTGGGCTTGATGGACCCTTGGTCTGACCCAGTATGGTATGTCTTATGTTCTTAAAGTATGAAAAGGCCTGGGTGCATGCCCAGGTCCAGTGCCACATATCTTTACTTCTGCTATGAAGGGAGGTGTAAGTTTAAAAAAAAAAAGACAAGCATCCCTGAGGGGTTTAAAGGGTCAAGAGAAACTTGGGGGAGGGGTGGGGGGAGTGCAGGCTAAGATTTGGAGGACCTAGTTCTAAACTGGATGAACTGGTGGACAAACTGGTCATGGCATGGATGCACACCTGTCCTAAAATCCCCCCACTTGCGCGACTCAAACCTGAATTTGCGCGGCTGTGCACGCCCACTTGCAAAATTAGCAACACACATACGCGTGCCTAGGCTATTTTATAACGTACGTGCTTTGTGCCACCCCTGATTCAAGAAAGGCATAGCAGAACTACAAAAGGCGCAGAGGAGGGTGACAAAAACGATAAGAGGGTGGGACGTCTCTCCCAGGATGAGAGGCTGCGCAGGCTAGGGCTCTTCAGCGTGGAAAAGAGACGGCCAAGAGGGGACGTGATAGAAGTTTATAAAATCATGAGTGGAGTGGAACAGTAAATAAAGGGCGGTTATTTAGCCTTTCTAATAACACTAACACAAGGGGACACTCCACGAAACTAACAATTGGCAGCCTCAAAACAGATCATAGAAAGTACTTTTTCACTCAGAGTAGTATCAAGCTGTGGAATCTGTTGCTAGAGGATGTGATCATAGTGACTAGCACAGAGGGGTTTAAAAGAAATTTGGACAAGTTCCTGGGGGGAAAGGTCCATAGCACATTGTTAGGTAGACTAAAGAAAGCTTTTGTTATTCCTGAGATTGAGTAACAGGAATTCGAACTACTTTATGGAATCTGCCAGGTACTTGCTACCTGGATTGGCCACTGTGGGAGACAGGATGCTGGGCTCCATGCACTTTGCCAGCATGGCAATTCCTAACACTTCCCTCCTTCTCAGCCTGCTGCTCCAGCCAATAGGCTGCTCTTTACTATCTCCCTCCATTCCTTATCTTCAGTCCTTCTAAAATTATAGTCTCCCGGCTGCTTCTGTTCCAGCCGACTTGTCGGCAACCTCTGGGTTCTTCCGTATGAATCCTCATGGAGCCTGATAAAAAAAAAAAGCTGATAGGTACTGAGAATTGGAGGCTACTGGCTAGAAAAGATATTAGAGTGGTCAGCTTCAGAATGCCTACCAACTACAAGCGTCACGCTGCAAGTTCTCATTACTTTGTTGATCTTGAATTACTTACTACAAAGTTTTGTAAAACTGTGGCTGCTGTAGAGAAACTGTTACAATACAGGTCAATCCACAATCAGAAGAAAGTTTTATTCTGAATACCACAAAATCTCCTTAATTCTGGCTGCTTAGAGGGCCATCAGACTCTGGAAGTCAAGCCCTGATGAGCAACATAGCAGGATTTCCTTTTGAAATAACTCTCGAGAGCCATAAACTCAAATTGCCTGTCTCCATTAACTTTGCGCTGACCTTCAAGAAGAAACAAAGATTCATACTTTTAATAAAAGAATTAAGACATCAGTACAATTCAAAAGGGAGAATCCAATATCTTTTTTTTTTTTTTCAATTTTGTTTCCTGTTTTGAAAAGGGGAGCGAGGTGGAAGGCTGAAGGGGGTTGATTGCTTAAGTATCAGCCTTCGTCCGGGTTGTAGTTCCACAGAGCTCTCTATAAATTATTTTATCAAAAAGGCGCAAAAATGTGATAGGCGAGATGAGGCGATGGATACGGTGAGGGAGTGTAATAAAGAAAAACTGTCACTTCACTTATCTTTGTTGGCCTTGCTGCCTCGGGAGATAAAGATAGAATGAGTGGTGGGGGGGTTCGTTATCAAAAGGCTGATTTACTACGTGATTATATGAAATATAGATTTAAAACTTAACTTATGTTTCTGAAACAAAAATCAGCTGTGGAACAGTCTGACAAATTGAGTTGGAATCCGTGAACAATTCTGCTGGACTGGAAGAGCAGTAGTGCCCTCTAAAACTAGACAGTTTACAGAAATCTTCAATGCACCTCTCAAGCCTATGTCCTACTAAAAGAAAGGGCGCGTGTGTGGAGGATGAGCTGTGACACAAGCCCTGCCCTCCGCTGCGGGAGAAGTGAGGTGGGATGTGCCATCCATTCCAAAGAAAGTCAAGGGTCAGGCCTCATTGTCATTTTTCCAGTGGCTTAAACTGTCCAAGTTAGGAAGTCAAAATTATAACAATGCTCTTTTTAAGAAATTATATTTTTGAGAAGCAGATTGCTTTCTCTTGAACTTTCTCTTTTTATACATTTTTGGAAACCTGAAGTTGTATAAAATCCCACCTGTATTCATCCTGACTAAGATGTTGTGCTAAGGCATTGGTCTTTGTACTGCAGGGATCTCTGGTGATTCTGAGCTAGGATACAGTAGCTGGTGCAAGCTGAAGGGGGGAGGCAGTGGCCTAGTGGTTAGGGCAGTGGGCTGAGAGCCAGGAAAGCTAGGATCCAAATCCCACTGACACTCCTTGTGACCACAAGGATGCCACGTCACCTTCCATTGAGGCTGATGCAATAAAAGTGCCCCAAAAGTGGACACTCAGTGTTCAGCACACACTTTCCTAAAACATGCCCAGGAACCTCTCCTGGGGGTGCCATGCAATATTTAAACTAGGGGGTCGCACTGCCAAGGATGCACTAGGGTCTATTGCACACTCCTAGCACCTCCTTGGCAGCAGGCACCCAGGAGAGTTCAATTGTCAGCAGGTTGAGAAAACAGACACTGAATTTATTGGCGTCCATTTTACTAACCGGCACATAGCCATGGGTTCGGAAAAAGGATGCTCGTTAACTGAGCGTCTGTTTCCCTAACCTGACCGCTGGCACTTTTTTTTTTTTTTTTTTAAATCTTTTTAACTTTTCATTCCTCGGACTTAATATCTACTTTTCTGGGCAGACGTTAATTTCTGAGCGTAAAAATGTGTGGGTACAGTGCACTTTTTTTTTTTTTTTGCATCTGGGGAGCATAGCTAATAGCCTCGTCAACATGCATTTGCATGTGATGAGCGCTATTAGTTTCGCTGTGCGTTGGACGCATGTTGTGGATGCGCTAATCTCTTTATAGCATAAGGGGCTGTGGATGCATGTCCAAAGTGTGCATCCAACCACGGGTAAACCAGTGGTTTACCCGTGGTTGGATGTAAACCAGTGCACTGTATTGCATCAGCCTGATAGACTGTAAGCTCTCTGGGGACATGGAAATACCTACTGTACCTGCATGTAATTGTCCTGTCTTCCCAGCTGGTTTTCTGTTGATTCATCGTTCTGCATCCACAATAGCTTTTCTGTTTCTGTTACTATTGCTGTTCTTGCTTTATTCTGCTCAGACTGCATGCTCACAGCTTCTGCTGTATTCATTACAGCTGGCTCTAAAGCGTTAACCTCTGACTTGTAAGGCAAGAATCCTGGGTGTTTTTCAGTCATCTCTGGTTATCACTGCCTTATGTGATATAGTAGCTAATTTGGCCCAGCCCTGCAAAATAATCCTCATTTTACCTGTCTTTATTTCTGTGGCCCTGACTACGCTGGTCGCTGTTATTTACAGTTTATGCACAGTAAGACTTTGTTTATTTGTTTGTCTGTTATTAAAGTATGGAGTTGAAGAAGCAGCCTCTTATGTCTATGAGTAAAGACCAAGTTTGGGGCTTCCGGTTAAGATGGCGACACGAGCTGGACACTGTTAAGATCGGCGCATAATTTCAAAAGGTTTTCTCTGCAAACTTGAATTATGCCACCTAAATGTAAGGGTAAGGTGAGGGTATACCCTATGGAGCCTTTACCCTCAACTATCCAACAGGAAATTACACGCTTTTATCTACATCTACTGGAGTAGAGTGGTGGGGGAGAGCCTCCAGTGCCCTTGGAGGAGGCATCACTGAGTCCCGATCTAAGGAGGCCGCCGGCACAGAGAGGGAACGGAGAGGACGTTGAGGAAGACCCGGGAAATGATTTCACTTCCGGGGCTACTCTCGAGGCCGAGGAGATCGCTGCTCGGGAGACGCCACGAATTTCAACTCCCCCAGATGAAAACCCAACTTGGACCCTGCTGAGAGCAAGGAGGAAGGTGCAGAAGGAAAATCGAGGTTGGGACAGCGAACCGGAGGGACCACCATTGAACTCGGACTGTGTGGTGTAGTAGGTACAGGAGAGAATGGTGCAGATGGCAGAACTGGTGGCGTCCTGTCCCCCTGTGGTGACTCTAGATGGACTCTGGGATTTGGTAGTAGGGTTTAAGACTGAGATGAGAATTGCCTGTCAAAAGCTAGACCAAGCTAACATTAAACAAACCAGGACTTGACTGAAATGAAAGAGAAACTAAGTGAGACAAATAGTAGGGTCTCTCAGTTGGAAAAGAAAGATGAAAAGACTCAAGAATTCAAAGCTGTAGTAGCCAAGGACCGAGAAATGTTGGCAAGACGTATAGAGACTCTTGAAAACAATGCTAAGAGTCTAAACCTTCGCTTATTAAATTTCCCGCGAATAGTAGGAGAAACTCTGTATATTACACTTAAAAAATTTCTTTCTGAGGTTTTGGGTTTTACAGAAGTGGATATGCCTGTTGTGAATACCTGCTATTTTCTACCTATTTCTAGGAGAGTAAATAGAGATTCCAACATACCATTCCAAGGTGACTTGATGAATTTTCTAGAGGATTCAGAATTGGTAGTAATTGATAAAGGAACGTTGTTGATCTCACTAATTACAAATTTTGATGTAAATAAGATAATGAAAGTATACTTTAGAAAGTATCCTATAAAATACCATGATTTGAATGTTAAAATATTTCCAGACCTAGCGTTAGTGACTCAGCAAAGATGCAAAAATGTTCTAGTTCTTCGTCAAGATGTAATTGCTCTAGGCTACACTTTCTTGTTACGTTTCCTCTGCAAATGTTTAGTTAAAAGGAGGGATGAATGTAATATTTTCTACATGCCAGAGCAACTAGCAGGGTTTATAGAATCTAAAAAACACCCTACATCATCCCCAGAGACATAATTATAAAAGAAAAGTAGGTCTCTTGTGTCTGCCTAATCTTATGTTTCTCTTATAATTGATTATACATTGTAAAACTCCCATATTCTAGCCCGAGATTAGAATCATTGATGTTAAATTAGGATATTACTCATAGAATAATTTTGTGGGGAAAAAATTCTGTAAACTTGAAATTGGTCAATGTGTGATATCCGCTATTTCTGTTATGAACTGGTTTTGGTTTGTAAAATCTAGAAAAGCTACAAATAAAGAATTAAAACAAAACAAAACAAAAAAGTCCAAGTTAATCTATCTGTTCAAATTGCACATAGCAAATGTTTAGCGGATACAGAATACTAACTCATCTTGAGCTACCAATGAAAGGAATGGGCTAAATTTAAAATATCTGTAGGATTACAGTGTCAAATGCTAGGTTTTGTTTTTTTTTATTGATAACATATGTCCAATGAGATCCTGCATATTTGAAAAAGAGGTTCTATGCTGCCTATGGGCCTGTATCAGAGTTGGCAACTTCTAAACTGAAAGAGTAATTAAAATGCTGTAGTTTGATTTATATTCTGCTTTTTGACACTTCAAAGCAGATTACATTCAGGTACTGTAGGTATTTCCCTATCCTCAGAGGGCTTACAATCTAAGATTGTACCTGAGGCAGTGGAGGGTTAAGTGACTTGCCCAAGGTCATAAGGAGTGACAGTGGGTCTCAAATCCTGGTCTTCCTGGTTCATAGCCCGCTGCTCTAACCACTAGGCTACTCCTTCTCTCCCAAAAAGCTTGACTACCCACTTTCAACTTCCCTCCCTATTTCCCTAAACTGGATTCAAACTTACGGCCCTTGGCACTCAGAGTACAAACGCCTCACTGCCCAAGCCACTGGCACACAAATACTGTATGTAGTTCCATCTCCCCAAAGGGCTTACATTAAACCGCGTTAGGACCTTATGGCACGATAAAAGAGGTCTAATGTGTGATGAATGCACAATCTTTATCACGTTTCATGCTTGCATGCAACTATGAGTATATAAAAGCTAGAAAATTATGCAAATGAGGGACTCCTACCACACTTCACGGAAAAAATAACGCACACTAATACAGTATTTAATGTCTAATTTAACTACATCTTTTTTTTGTGTGGTAGAGGGGAAAAACTATTTATATCACGCCATAGCTGCTGTTATCCCGGCTATTATCATGAGTGATAAAATGAGGTGTAATCTGACACACACCTACACAGACCAGCTGGGCCAAAAAAAAGTTTTCTTACCTGCCCTGTCTTCCTAAATCTTGGATGTTGGGGGGAAGTGTACTAGTAGTGGGATACTGACTGCTTCACTGGCTGCCTTACGCGATGAAAGCGGAATTTGCGTGCAAATTTGCGTGTCCATTTCAAATAGGGTGCACATTTACATGCTTTCAGCCTATGTTATACCATGTGCGTGTATACGCGCTTGTGTTATAATGGTTGCAGCCATTATATTACATACTCGCATATATGCGTGCGTGGTATAACATAGTCTGAAAGCGCATACATGTGCGCTCTATTTGAAATGGATGCATATATGTGCAAATCCCGCTTCCACCACTGAAGTGGGCGTATTTTAAGGATAGGTAGATGTTCAGATGGATGTATTCAGGGTTGCAAAAGTGTGTGTGTGTGTGGGCGGGGGTTGAGAGGAACAAGAAGGTGATAATTGAAAATGTTTGATTGCTTTTCTGAATGGCTTGGGAGTGCATAAGAGACACTGCAAGCTGAAGGTTTGTGTATGTGGTTACTTTGGTTAATTTAAAGTTTTAAACTAAAAGGGACATGCGCTGATGCCATTGCCAATTTCACCAGTTTGTTCTCAGTTCGCCCAGGCGAGGGATAGGAATTCCTAACCCCCTAGTTTATATGGTATCCTTTCCTCTTGTTATCCCCAACCCATAATATCTCGCTGACTACGCTAAATTTTTTTATGACTTACAAGCCCTCCATATCAGTAGGAGAGTTATGAGGCAGGGGTCCCCGGCGTGTGCCTGTTCACGTAAGTATATACGCATACCTATTGGCCTTCCCCCACATGCCTACATCCCACTCCCTTTTTCTATACTTTTTTTCATGTGCGCAAAGCTGGATATGTGCGCGTACTCACTCAGCTTTTAAAACCCGCTCAGCTTGTGCAGGCCAGAGTTTTGCTTGTGCAGGCCAGAGCTTGTGCAGGCCAGGTTTGGACGCGTGACGCGTTAATGCGCGTTGCACACCACGATACTTTGTCCCGCGATGCAAGATTTTATTGCGGGTTCTGAAATTTACCTACACGATGTTGTATTTAAGAAATTTTCCCAACGACACTCCTTTTTTTTATCGCAGATGCTAATGCGCCATGTTTCTGCTGCACTTATAGCAATTTGATGAATCTGGACTTAAGTCTGTACCTGAGGTAACAGAGGGTAGAGTCACTTGCCCAATGTCTCATGAGCAGTAGTAGGATTTGAGCCCTGGTTTGTAGCCCGCTGCTCTAACCCCTAGGCTGCTCTAACCACTCCTATTTCAAGGGGCAACCTTATAGATTTCCTCTCCAGACGTATCCCTTCTCTCTGCCTCTTGCTGCCGCCTCCGTGAGGGAGCACTTTGTCAGTCAAACACTGCATCGATGACCTTATGATCAGGATAATTAAAAGAAAATTGAAAACAATCCAGGAATGCCAAGACTTTTGCAGTGCTTGATTGACATTTAATGGAACTCACTAGATCAATATATTTAGCCAATCTGTTTCTTTTTTAGCTGAATTCTTTTCAGCTCTCCTGTTTATTTTCCATATTCCTAGAAATATCTGTTAATCATCTCTAAATTAACTCTGGTAGAATTGGGCAAATATAAACCCTTTCGCTTGATCTGCTCTGCAGCCCATACGCAAACATTTCCAGAAATGATTCAAACGCGGGAGGAAAAGCAGGTATCCTCCACTCACCTCCTTGCACAAATAAAGCTTTCTCTTACACCACCCTCTACATGCATTGATATCTCGTTGGCTAAGGGAAAAGGTCCATTGACTCCACCCTTCCTCTGATTGCCTAACAGCTATGGCGTTATCCAGGGAAAAGTGAAAAAGAGCACTGCTTCTGCAGCCAGTTCTTCAGCAGTGAAAAAATATGAGCAGCTCAGAATTGCTGGATTAGCATGTTTTCACTACATATAATGGTAGCTTACAAACAGTAGTAGTAATAGTAATAGCAGTAGTATACAATTATGTGTGTGTGTGTCTGTGTCTGCGTGCATATATACACAGCAAGGTAGACGGCGCAGAGCAGCTCCAGTTTCCTATTGCATGAATATGATACTCTGGAGCTCATTAATGGTGTGCTTCAGTTTTTTGCCACTGTTTTCCCCATTGAAAATAATTTTTTTTGTTTTGTTAATAAATCAGGTGTAGTTTTTGCCCCAGAGCAGAAAGAGTACAAAGGTTTAGTAACCATGACCCCTCTGTCCCTTAGTAGGAGAGGTGATGCCAGAGACCCTGCTTTCTTTCCCCACTTCCCCCAACACTCACTCCTAGTGTACTCTGCCACATGTAGCTTGGAAAACAAATAGAGTTTTAGTATTTCCCAGAGCTCAGAAGAGATTTCTAAATAAATAATGCGCATATCCAACAGTTTGCAAAACATTTGTGCAGCACCATTATATGAGGCACTACGGAATATTTTTCCTTAAGTTCAAAACTAGGAACTACAGTTCCCAAATGTATTGGAGACAAGCTCAGAAAATGAAAAAGACTGTGAATCCGCTCTGAAATAAATGGGTCACTTGAGTGTGATTTCCATGGGTCTCAAAACACATAAAACTTGAACTGTGACATTTAATAAACTACAAAAAAACTGCAAAAGGACCTAACATTTGTTCCCAGAATTTGTCTTATATTAGGTTAACTATTTTGATTTGAATAAAAAGAAGTCAGGTTCTCTTAATGGATCAGTTCAGGATCAATTTTTATTCCTAGAAATGGTCACATTCAATTGCTGAGAACACAATCCAAACCAACCTGTTCTCTTGCTGAAAGAACTGACTCTGTGAATTTAATGTTGTGCTACGGAAACCAATCCTCATGCATATTCATCGTGGATATCCTGAAAACCAGACCTGTTCATGGCACTCCGAGTCCGGAGCTGCCGACCCCTGCCTTCTGCCTACTTTCTGTAGCTACTCTCAGTAGCGTATGAAAAGAGGCAAAATGACAAATGCGTACTGGTTTCACAGATAAAATAAAACTTGCTCTTAGCCTTTGTACTGGGGCTGATGCTGCTGGTCAGAGTAGTCCACTAGCAGTGAATGACAGCAACACAACTTCTACAGGGAGAGGTCATGGTTAATCTATTCATAGCCCCAGTGCAACAGGAAACAGCTATGGATTTTAATGGAGAAAATAAGAGGGCTGGATACAGTGGAGTAGGGGGAACAAAGAGAAAGAGATTCGGATCTTGCTCTAGCTTATAAATGTGGTTCATTCCATTAATGGTATACAAATACCGGTAAGAAACCAATTGAGAGATCTTAACCCTCAGCAAAAGGGAATAACTCTGCTATGGAGTCATTAGCAGTCATCACCTCCATCTCTTATTTTGCTGAAGACTGCTTGCCCTTTCCAGTCTTCTCCTTCTGGTAAATTTTCTGACATCAGTGCTTTTCAGTGGTAGATGAAGACACCTCCAGCACCACTAGAAAAGTGCAGATGGCGTGAAATAGCAAATGCTGTAATTTTCACTTATCAGACTGAAACTCGTGCTAAAATATTTTATTGTGCATGTTAAAATGGTTTTTAACAGGCAGTGCACTAAAGGGATAGCTTTGTAGCGGCCTGGGAGGGACTTGTGGTTATCGTTTAAGAGTGACACCTAGTGGCCGGATTCAAGGTCTATGATTGCAGGGTTCCAGAAGAAGCCCTACTGCATGGACTGTTTTCCCTGCAGGGACCACACCAGGTACACTGGGGAGAACATAGGAGCCAACTAAACCCCAATGCACATTACCCCCTCCCCTGGACACCGCAAAGGAGTTTTCTCAATACTCGGGGTGCTTAAGCACCCACTGCATCCACAGAGCTGGCACCTATGGGGGGAGAATATAAAATAGGAGAAAGAAATCCCCTGTAAATTGTGACTGAATACATTAAAGTGTAAGGCTCCTGACACCAGGACTGTGGCCCTGGGTCTGTTTTAGCTGGAGGCCCAAAGCAGCAGGGGTAAACTGCTGGGTCCATAAACAACAACAACAAAAAAAAGTGTAATCATGCCAGAACTGCTTCAAGATCAGCTGACCAAACGAAATGTCTACGTTCAATAGGCACATTGCGTTCAAAGATCAACCCTAGCTTATGTTACTGTTGACAGGTTACTAGGGTGGGGAGTGAACAGACACAAAGATAGCCTTCATGGCTATCCTGAATATAATATTTCCTTTCAGGTGCAGGGCCAGGAGATACTGACTGACACATCTTTCATGTCATATGACAGACAGATTGAAAATGGTCCTTGTGTGTGGATTTAGCTTTATTGACTTTTTATGCATGATACTGAACTTTGGCTCTGACCTGACAGAATCTGTACAGAAGCCATGGGTGGAGAAGTTGCTACTCTGTGGGCCATATATGCATCAAGCTTCATGCTTGTTAACAGAGTTTAAAAGGCTGCAAAATGAAATTGCTTGTTTCCCTTGGAGCATAAGTGCCATATAAAAGTTAGGTTGTAATGAATATTTTGTTTTTCAAGTATTGTAGCAAGTCAGCATTTTTCAGCAGACCACAGATGTCTGGTAAATGGCAAGGAATCTTGAGAAGTTTCAACTCATAAGGCTACAGAGCTCCATGCATGCACCGTGAATAGCTTGCACTTGAAAGCATCAGGTACCTGACAGTCTGGCACTCTCTTTGAACCTATTCATTCTATGATGGAATGACTTTAAGGGCTGGATTCAATGAGACTGATTTATCATGGAGTGAGCGGCTTGCTTGCATTTTGTTCCCAGTAGAAAACAAGTGAAGGTGGATGTGCACGTGAAGCCTGCCGTTACTAACCCTTTGGTATACTCCAGTTGCTGCCAGGCAGGAGACAAATTTGGTCCAGTCTGAGGAAAGCGAGCATGCTCCTGCAGAGGATGTGAATCAGACAGTGAGGTGAGCAAGTAAGCTGCAGCAGGAGGTTTTTGTGCAATGGCAGCTGTTTCCGCCTACAGGGCTCTCTTCCAGCTGTTCCCAGATAGGATCATGCACAGCATTATGTGAACTGCTAGGTGAAGAGTACAGAACAAGGAGAGCAATGCGCTTTAGTGCTGTGTGGTGACTCTTGGAGAGAGATCTGGAATGCTATGCAAATAAATCAGGAAAACAAGAAAACCTTGCATCATCTCAGTCAAGCAGCAAATTAACAACTATCCCAATTAGCAAGGACTACCATTAATAATGTCAGTCAGCAATCACTGTTCCCTCTAAGCTGTGCTCATGTGCACACACACATACACACACACACGTGCACACAAGAAATCCTGATAATATTTGCATTATACTGGCTCACAGAACACGCATTTCAATTCACCTTATAAAAAGTTGCACAAAAGAAAATGTATGTGCACGTAGTTTTCAAAAATTAGAAGGAACATTGGTCAGCATTATAACAGCATAAGGAATAAAAATAATACTGTCAGTAAGTGTTATAACAACATAAGGACTGCCAATAATGCTGTCGGCATTAGAAAAGCTAACGGGCCAATTTTAAAAAGAGCATTCGGGCACCCATATATGTGTGCATGGGTGCGCAAGCTGAGATATGCTGGAATTTTATATCATATAAATACCACTAGAGGACATATACTGAACAAATATCTTTAAATCATGTTTTATTAATTATATTTATACAAAAAATCCTTTATAAATATATAAACCTCACCTAATACATAGAAACACCTATCTCCCGGCCTCTTAACCTATAAAAATTTTTTAATCCACTCATGCCTTACCCTACATTCATACTATGCATTCATACCCATACATCCCCTCATATTAAGAAACACCCACATCCTACCCCACATGTATTGCATTCAATATGTGCTTATAATAACAGCTGATAATATATTCACTCAATCCTATTTATATCATATAGTGCAAAAGCCTCACAATGTTATATATACAATTATAGTTGTATCATATAGTGCAAAAGCCTCACAATGTTATATATACAATTATAGTTGTATATATAACATTGTGAGGCTTTTGCACTATATGATATAAATAGGATTGAGTGAATATATTATCAGCTGTTATTATAAGCACATATTGAATGCAATACATGTGGGGTAGGATGTGGGTGTTTTTTAATATGAGGGGATGTATGGGTATGAATGCATAGTATGAATGTAGGGTAAGGCATGAGTGGATAAAAATTTTTTTATAGGTTAAGAGGCCGGGAGATAGGTGTTTCTATGTATTAGGTGAGGTTTATATATTTATAAAGGATTTTTTGTATAAATATAATTAATAAAACATGATTTAAAGATATTTGTTCAGTATATGTCCTCTAGTGGTATTTATATTATTTATTACAGATAGAGGAACTGCGGAATTTTATATCATACATTCAATAAAGAATTCTGCTATGAAGAGAAGAGCTTGTGTCTTATACAGTGACCATCATATAGCACCACTTGCTGCTTGTGGCTTTTGTGAATAAAGCCCTGTAAAGCGATAGGGCTTTATGATCATTGGTCACTTGCAGGGGCGGATTGGCCTATTGGGGGATCGGGTATCCCCTGGTGGGCCTGTCGCGCTAGTCACGTGGTCTGCCGAGCGCGGCCGTGACAGAGCCGCGCTCGGCAGATCACGTGGTATCTCCTGGGCTGGCCTGGGCGGCGAAACCCTGGGCTGGTCTTCCTCGGGAATCCGCCGCTGGTCACGTGTATATAAAGTTCATGGATTCTTCATATAGAAGCTATCCCTAGCGCTTTACAGGGCTTTATTCCCAAAAGCCACAAGCAGCAAGTGGCGCAATATGACGGTCACTGTATATGACACAAGCTCTTCTCTTCATAGCAGAATTCTTTATTGAATGTATGATTCATTTTTTCATGCTAATTTTTGGGTATTGATTCCTTATTGGAATTTTATATCATGCATGCAGTTGTGTGCTTATGACTTAAAATACGTCTACTGTGTGCAAGTATGCTCCTAATTTTAAGCTGTTACTCAAACAAACATACCTTCCCTGTCTTCCTTAGTACTTTCCTGGCTTTAACACACGTATGTGAGTGGATTTTAAAACATGCTCGCACAGGGAACATTCCCAGTTTTTCCAGTTAGTCCACCAGTTTGCCCGGTCATTCTCTAGGTCATCCAGACCCCTCTGGTTCTTCATCCTGCATGCCCTCCAGTTGACCCGGATTAGTCGCCCTGTCATGTAAGCCCTAAAATGCAATTTCTACAGACTTGCTCACCAGAAACAGCAGTAAAGATACGGGGCTAAAAAGCCCGTGCGCACTGCGGCCTCCGGTTTTAAAGTTAGGTGCATAAGATGGTTCTGCCCTGGAACGTCCATTCCCTGCCCCCAACTGGGCCCCTTTTCCACCCCTATTTTTTTCACGGTGCACGCATATATACATGCAAAGTTTCCAGTTTTTCAAATATGTGTTAGTTGCACGCAGGACAGATACTTGCATATATGGACTTTATAGCGCAAGCAATGCTTTTAAAATTTGGTCCATAAGGAATACCAGTAATACTCTCAGTCACTGTTATAATATCATAAGGAATACCAGTAAAACTGTCATTCAGCATTATAACAGCATAAAAAATACCAGTAATTATGTCCGTCAGTGTTATAACAACATGAGGAATATCTATAATACTGTCAGTCAGTGTAAAGAGTACTAGTAATTATGTAAGTCAGTTATAAAAGCATAAGAAATACATGTAATACTGTCAGTCAGTATCATAACAGCATAAAAAAAATACCAGTAATTATGACAGCATTATAATAACATAAGGAATACCTGTAAACAGTGTCAGTCAGTGTTGTAAGGAATACCTGTAATACTGTCAGTGTTGTAATATAAGGAATATCTATAATAGTGTCAGTGTTATTTATTTATTTATTTATTTATTTATTTATTTATTTAAAGATTTTTTATATACCGCGGCATATAAATATATATCCTTGTGATATAACTACTTGTGTTATATCACAAGGAATACCTGTAATGCAGTCAGTCAGTGTTATATCATAAGGAATACCTGTAATACAGTCTGTGTTATATCATATGGAATACTTATAATACAGTCAGTCAGCATTGTATCATAAGAAATAAGACAAAAGAACATGCCATACTGGATCAGACCAAGGATCCATCAAGCCCAGCATCCTGTTTCCAACAGAGGCCAATCCAGGCCATAAGAACCTGGCAATTACCCAAAAACTAAGTCTATTCCATGTTACCGTTGCTAGTAATAGCAGTGGCTAATTTCTAAGTCAACTTAATTAATAACAGGTAATGGACTTCTCCTCCAAGAACTTATCCAATCCTTTTTTAAACACAGCTATACTAACTGCACTAACCACATCCTCTGGCAACAAATTCCAGAGTTTAATTGTGCATTAAGTGAAAAAGAACTTTCTCCGATTAGTTTTAAATGTGCCACATGCTAAATTCATGGAGTGCCCCCTAGTCTTTCTATTATCCGAAAGCGTAAATAACCGATTCACATCTACCCATTCTAGACCTCTCATGATTTTAAACACCTCTATCATATCCCCCCTCAGCCGTCTCTTCTCCAAGCTGAAAAGACATAACCTCTTTAGTCTTTCCTCATAGGGGAGCTGTTCCATTCCCATTATCATTTTGGTAGCCCTTCTCTGTACCTTCTCCATCGCAATTATATCTTTTTTGAGATGTGGCGACCAGAATTGTACACAGTATTCAAGGTGCGGTCTCACCATGGAGCGATACAGAGGTATTATGACATTTTCCGTTTTATTTACCATTCCCTTTCTAATAATTCCCAACATTCTGTTTGCTTTTTTGACTGCCGCAGCACATTGAACCGATGATTTCAATGTGTTATGCACTATGACGCCTAGATCTCTTTCTTGGGTAGTAGCACCTAATATGGAACCTAACATTGTGTAACTATGGCATGGATTATTTTCTCTATATGTATCACCTTGCACTTATCTACATTAAATTTCATCTGTCATTTTGATGCCCAATTTTCCAGTCTCACAAGGTCTTCCTGCAATTTATCACAATCTGCTTGTGATTTAACTACTCTGAACAATTTTGTATCATCTGCAAATTTGATTACCTCACTCGTATTTCTTTCCAGATCATTTATAAATATATTGAAAAGTAAGGGTCCCAATACAGATACCTGAGGCACTCCCACTCCCTTCCACTGAGAAAATCGTCCATTTAATCCTACTCTCTGTTTCCTGTCTTTTAGCCAGTTTTTAATCCACGAAAGGACATCGCCACCTATCCCATGACTTTTTACTTTTCCTAGAAGCCTCTCATGGGGAACTTTGTGAAACGCCTTCTGAAAATCCAAGTACACTACATCTACCGGTTCACCTTTATCCACATGTTTATTAACTCCTTCAAAAAAGTGAAGCAGATTTGTGAGTCAAGACTTGCTTTGGGTAAAGCCATGCTGACTTTGTTCCATTAAACCATGTCTTTCTAAATGTTCTGTGATTTTGATGTTTAGAACACTTTTCACTATTTTTCCTGGCACTGAAGTCAGGCTAACCGGTCTGTAGTTTCCCAGATCACCCGTAGAGCCCTTTTTAAATATGGGGGTTACATTAGCTATTCTCCAGTCTTCAGGTACAATGGATGATTTTTATGATAGGTTACAAATTTTTACTAATAGGTCTGAAATTTCATTTTTTAGTTCCTTCAGAACTCTGGGGTGTATATCATCTGGTCCAGGTGATTTACTACTCTTCAGTTTGTCAATCAGGTCTACCACATCTTCTAGGTTCACCGTGATTTGGTTCAGTCCATCTGAATCATTACCCATGAAACCTTCTCCAGTACAGGTACCTCCCCAACATCCTCTTCAGTAAACACCGAAGCAAAAAAAAAAATCATTTAATCTTTCCAATATGGCCTTAATCTTCTCTAAGTGCCCCTTTAACCCCTCGATCATCTAACGGTTCAACTGACTCCCTCACAGGCTTTCTGCTTCGGATATATTTTTTAAAGTTTTTACTGTGAGTTTTTGCCTCTACGGCCAACTTCTTTTCAAATTCCCTCTTAGCCCGTCTTATCAATGTCTTACATTTAACTTGCCAACGTTTATGCATTATCCTATTTTCTTCTGTTGGATCCTTCTTCCAATTTTTGAATGAAGATCTTTTGGCTAAAATAGCTTCTTTCACCTCCCCTTTTAATCATGCTGGTAATCGTTTTGCCTTCTTTCCACCTTTCTTAATGTGTGGAATACAACTAGACTGTGCTTCTAGGATGGTGTTTTTTAACAATGACCACACCTTTTACACACTTTTTACTTTTGTAGCTGCTCCTTTCAATTTTTTCAATTTTTCTCATTTTATCAAAGTTTCCCTTTTGAAAGTTTAGCACGAGAGCCATGGATTTGCTTATTGTCCCCCTTCCAGTCATTAATTCAAATTTGATCATATTATGATCACTATTGCCAAGCGGCCCCACCACCATTACCTCTCTGACCAAATCCTGTACTCCACTGAGAATTAGATCTAAAATTGCTCTCTCTCTCGTTGGTTCCTGAACCAATTGTTCCATAAAGCTATCATTTATTCCATCCAGGAACTGTATCTCTCTAGCGTGTCCTGATGATACATTTACCCAGTCAATATTGGGGTAATTGAAGTCTCCCATTATTACCGCATTACCAATTTGGTTAGCTTCCCTAATTTCTCTTATCATTTCACTGTCAGTCTCACCATCTTGACCAGGTGGACAGTGTATACTCCTATCACTATAGTCTTCCCCGACACACAAGGGATTTCTACCCATAAAGATTCAATTATGCATTTAGACTCATGCAGGATGTTTATCCTGTTGGACTCTATGCCACCCCGGACATAAAGCGCCACACCACCTCCCAGGTGCTCTTCTCTGTCATTGCGATATAATTTGTACCCCAGTATAGCACTGTCCCATTGGTTGTCCTCCTTCTCCAAGTCTCTGAGATGCCAATTAAGTCTATGTCATCATTCACTGCTATACATTCTAATTCTCCCATCTTACGTCTTAGACTTCTGGCATTAGCATACAAACATTTCAAAGTTTGTTTTTTGTTTGTATTTTCATTCTGCTTTTTAATTGATGGGATAAGTTAGAATTTTTTAGCTCAGGTGAGATTTAAGTTACAGGCACTTGGACTACTTTTTTTTATTATTGGAACCTCACTGTTGGGATGCCCTAATTCTAATGCATCATTAGTATCCTTTGAAGATAACTCTCTCTGAACCATGCGCTGCTGAGTGACTGTCGGCTTTCCCCTTTGTTCTAGTTTAAAAGCTGCTCTATCTCCTTTTTGAAGGTTAGCGCCAGCAGTCTGGTTCCACCCTGGTTAAGGTGGAGCCCATCCCTTCGGAAGAGACTCTCCCTTCCCCAAAAGGTTCCCGAGTTCCTAACAAAACTGAATCCCTCTACTTTGCACCATCGTCTCATCCACGCATTGAAACTCCGGAGCTCTGCCTGCCTCTGGTGAACTGCGCATGGAACAGGGAGCATTTCAGAGAATGCTATCCTGGAAGTTCTGGATTTAAGCTTTCTACCTAAGAGCCTAAATGTGGCTTCCAGAAACTCCCTCCCACATTTTCCTCTGTCGTTGGTGCCCACATGTACCACGACAGCCGGCTCCTCCCCAGCACTGTCTAAAATCTTATCTAGGTGATGCGTGAGGTCCGCACCTTCGCACCAGGTAGGCATGTTACCTGGCGATCCTCATGCCCACCAGCCACCCGGCTGTCTACATTCCTAATAATCGAATCACCAACTATGATTTATTTATTTATTTATTTTTAGTTTTTTTATACCGATTTTCCTGCATAAAATGCATATCAAACCGGTTTACAATGAAACAGAATAAGCAGGAAGTAAAATTCCTTAGTCTAATACATTTAAACGTCAATAATGAAATAATTTTAAACAAAGCAAAAAGCTAAATAACATTAATAAAAGTTAAATTATTAACATAAACATAAATATAATTAGAAGGAGCACAAAGGTTAGCACGAAGGGGAGCACAAAGGGGAAAACCCCTTCGTTGCGTGACGCCTGGTGTAATCGCGCCGTTAATCGGGTCGCCGCTGGCTGGTCGTCATGACGTCGGGGGGGGGGGCGGGTCTTCACATCGCTGATTTTCTCTTTTAACATCTCAGTTCATTTTTACTATTTTTTTGTGTCTTTTTCTCACATGATGTAGTTTTCTTTAAGTGCCCGATGGTAGTGGGCTGCCCCTCTATAACAGCGCCTGGTGGAATCGCGCCGTTAATCGGGTCGCCACTGGCTGGTCGTCATGACGTTGGGGGGGGGGGGGCGGGTCTTCACATTGCTGATTTTCTCTTTTAACATCTCAGTTCATTTTTGCGCCTGATGCGCCTACAAAAGTACACGAAGGCGCCCTTTTTTAAAATCTACCCCTTTATGAACAATTGTTGGTACCTATTCAAACCAAATCACACTACCTCAACACCTTTCCAAGGTGAGTAACTGAACTGAACTGAACTTTTCAACCTTTTTACTTAGGTATACACTGCTCCTAGCTTATTTCTAGCTTCTGGCTACTTTTTTTTTTAAATACAAACACTCAGTTCTGCTTACTAGCTGCCTTACAGACTGACTATTTAAAAATACAAACAGTTTAACTTGTTTATTCGCTACCTTACTGACTATTAAAAGCACAAACACACTAAATAATATTCCCAAATAGTTAACTTTGCCCCAGTACTTTTAAAAAAGACAATGTCCCAAGTAAAAACTTACTGATTCCTTTCAGACACCAGCAAGGTGATTCTCTCCTCTCAGTGCTCCCACTGGACTACCTGTAATACAGTCTGTGTTATATCATAAGGCATTCCTGTAATACTGTCAGTCAGTGTTATATCATAAGGAATACCTGCAATACTGTCAGTCAGTGTTATAAGGAATACCTGTAATACAGTCAGTGTTGTAATATAAGAAATACCTATAATAGTGTCAGTGTTATATTATAAGGAATACCTGTAATACTGTCAATCAGTGTTATAATGTAAGGAATAGATGTAATAGTATCAGTGTTATATCATAGTCAGTCAGCGTTATATCAAAAGGAATACCTGTAATGCAGTCTCTGTTATATCATAAGGAATACCTGTAATACAATCTGTGTTATAAGGAATACCTGTAATACTGTCAGTGTTGTAATGTAAGGAATAGCTATAATATCACAAGGAATACCTGTAATACAGTTTGTTATATCATAAGAAATACCTGTAATACTGTCACAGTGTTATAAGGAATACCTGTAATATAGTCAGTGTTATATCATAAAGAATACCTGTAATACAATCTGTGTTATATCATAAGGAATACCTGTAATACTGTCAGTCAGTGTTATAAGGAATACCTGTAATACAGTCAGCGTTGTATCATAAGGAATACCTGGAACACAGTCTGTGTTATATCATAAGGAATTCCTGTAATACTGTCAGTCTGCATTATATCATAAGGAATACCTATAATACAGTCAGTCAGCGTTGTATCATAAGGAATGCCTGTAATACAGTCTGTGTTGTATCATAAGGAATGCCTGTAATACAGTCAGTGTTATAAGGAATTCCTGTATACTGTCAGTCAGCATTATAAGGAATACCTGTAATACAGTCAGTCAGGAATCATAAGGAATACCAGTAGTATTGACAGTCAGTGTTATAACATTGTGCCAAATCACCCAATAAATTCAGCAAGTTGGAAACAAACAATGGGTGTGGACATTGGTTTTTATGAAGAACTGTCACCAGAAATATTCTGTATAAAACTAAATAGTATTTATTTAATTTTTTTGTATTCATGCCACAAACGTTGAACAGCACTTTGCAAGTTTTTTTGTTTACTGCATGAAGGATAAAAGGGCTCAATAAAATATTGATTCAAATATTTAATAAAGCTGATGACAAGCAGGAAATCATTTGTTGTTTGGTATATTTTTAAGAATTTCCAAGAGGTTTTCTTTGGGGTTGCGTGCAGCATTCTCCTGCAGATAGACCCTGAGTTCCCATCCAGATATGCATGTGTGCCACGTATATTTATTATGTGTGGTGCATGCTGGGATTTCTGCCATAAGAAGACCTTCCAGCAGCCTGGCTGTGCTTGTTGTGTCTTTGGTAGGAATGCAGATAGACGGGTGGTGGGGAAATCTTATTTTCTTAGATGCTTATAAAAGCATGTGGATGGCAATCTAAAAGCTTCTAAGAAAGACAAAAATGTTTCCCCAAATACAATTGATTAAGCTAAAGCTGAAGGAAATACAGTGACTGGCCAAGAATCTCACAGAGAATCTGGACAAACTCATATCACAGGATTTCTGCAAGCTCACAGTTACACTGCATCTCCTCCCTGTCTCCGGTGCTATATGAGTATTTTCACACCTCAGATTTGATGCTGAATGACAACATACAGTCCTGAGATTTACAGTGACATCAGATCTAAACTTTTGCCAGTACAGAGCAGGAATGTGGATTTGTGGCAGTTTGCCATTGCACATTTGATTTAAGAGAAACTGATGTTCTTTCCTACAGATTGCTTGATGCAAAGAACTGATGGCATCACCCTGGAGGCAAATTTCAACCAGGCCCATATCTTACCAAGATATGGCCCTGGTTGAAATTTGCCTGATAGGGAAATATTTGCTGAAAAGTATAGAATCAGCCAGTGAGTCTGATCGACTGAGTCAGTCCTTTCCAGCACATATGTCTTCCCAATTCAGGAGATATGTCCCCTACAGACAAACTTTCAATTGGGGCCATAGTGTCTTCCATTCAGTATCACCTCCTGATATACCACCAGCATGTATGTACCCATGGGTCTAATTCCTTTATAACGACACTCAACATACTGGTCCACTAAAAGGAGCTTTTCAAGCAGTGTATGAGTTAATCTCTCGATTGTCTCTTTCAGTTACTGTATCTTATTTCATAAATATGATTATGTATTTCAAAATGTCACCTATCTCCCCTTCACTGCCAACAGCCTGAATTGTCGGTCAGGGGATTCTCACTTCCTTTTGGTGGACATTAAACTCTTGTATCCGTCTCATATTTTTGGCTTTGAGAAGTGGACCACACATATTCTCAAAAATTGTGATTCCTTTTTTTTTTTTTTAAAGGTGTTTAGTGACAGGCCATAATATCCACTGTTACAGGAACTTGAAAAAAGAAATAGAGACTGCTCAAATAACTATGGTGTGGGCTTTACTCTTCCACCTATCTGCAAAAGGAACTGACAGAGCCATGGCCTGAAGGTCAGGATAACAATTTGAACTTGCCATGGAATAGCAGTGATCTTTACTTCCACAACTGATAGGCCTTTGGGGCTTGTCTTTCTACACATGACAAAATGTAATATCTGCCTTCCAAACAGGCTCAGTGCTCCCAGGGGAAAAGAGAACAAAGTAATTGGATGCCTTCGTTATCTTGCCGACATAAGGCAATTTGTCAGTAAACTACTGTGCGGCCATATGCAGAGTTCCAGAGCTTAAAACCATGCCAGGGAAGGGCAGCTCACCTGGAAAGGCATCTTTCTTCTTTTCTCAAAGGCAACACCATTATTCGAGGCGAAATGTATATGTTACGGGTAAAGGGAAGAATTTGGATAATGTGATCGTTACCAACTGGAACGTTCAGCTATTGTTTGATTCACTCAGGTCCTCACTTTTTCTGTGTGGATGCATTATGGATACAGCAGTGCATAGCTGGCTTAAGGGGCACCTTGTAGGTAATTTTCAACAGGAAACCAGCTGGACGGTTTGAAAATTAGACACCAAAATGTGCATGGTGTATGTGCTTTGCCCCTGCTGATTGTAGAGATGGCCGACTGCGGGTCAAATATGTTGATGTGGGCATGTTGTGGCTTCCTCCACCCTAAATCTCTTCAACTTAATGAAAAGTCTGCACTCTGTGAAAGCAGGGGCCCACTTTTAACTGTGATGAGTAGGAAAGGATTTCACTCAGGACAATTTACCGGATTAAAACAGTTTTGAGAACGGCCCTCGGTATGTTTAACACAGGGTTGATTGGCCCAAATTCAGGGCTTTGCTGCCTAGAAATGATGACTTTGAAAAGTGTGAAACTTATTTCCTTGGGAAGTAAAATAGTTTGGCTGCCGTGTTAGTCCAATTGAATGCACAGATGCAATACATTCCTTGACCAGCTTTCGAGAGTTAATACACTCTTCTTCAGGCCAGGATTCAAAAAGTGGAAGTAAAGGGAGCTGCGTTATATTCAACTTTTTGTCCTACATTAACCAAAATGAAATTGGGTGACTTGGGTTCTATACTAAAACTGCATTCATAATTAGAAGCGAGCAAAAGGGGTACAAAGCCCCTTGGGAGAGAAGAGGGGTACAAAAATGACTGACATGCAAGTGTGGGCGAGCACAGGTGAACAGCCAGGAAGAGAGGCGAGTCATGCTCCTACAATCTGGGTTGGGACGGAGGAGAGAGGGGAGATAGGGAAAGATGCCTTGGGATCAAGGTGGGGGATGGAGGAAAAGAAGTGGGAATCAGGGCTGGGGGAGTAGAAGGGGTGGAAATATGCTTGCAGGTCCATATTCAGTAAACTGGGGAGCAGACATCTTATCTGGCTAAAGATAGCTGGATAACTTGTCAGGGATATTCAGCAGGACAAGTGTTCCACTGAATATATTCAGGCAAACCTTACCGATTCTATTTGAATATAAGTAGTTAGGTTTAAAGTTATCTAGATGTGTGTACTCGGATAGCTTTAAGCTTAACTGGTTCTGTTTAAAATATAGCCGGTTAAGTAGCAGCAAAAAAAAAAAAATAAATAAATCTTTGAGCCAGCTGATCTGATCTCCCCCCTTGCATCCCCACCCTGCAAAATCACTAAAACTATTGTCAGGCATAATGTCCAATCCCTGCTCCCTATGCCCATCAAATAAGGACAAAAAACATTAAGAAGCTTCCCCAACCCCAAATTTGCCAAAAACAAATGAGCTCTGAGCTCTCTCCTACCCCCAACATTCCTGCCTCCCACCCACAACCTCAATTTGAACCCGCCTGCCCCATCAGGAGCCCCCCAAAAGGCCAGGTCTGCCTGCTAATGTGTACACACAGGTGTTGCATATAGGGAAAAATAACCCTTGCTGTAGTTACAGGATGTTAGGGTCCATATTAGGAGCTACCACCCAAGAAAGAGATCTAGGCATCATAGTGGATAATACTTTGAACTCGTCGGCTCAGTGTGCTGCAGCAGTCAAAAAAGCAAACAGAATGTTAGGAATTATTAGCAAGGGAATGGTTAATAAAACGGAAAATGTCATAATGCCTCTGTATCGCTCCATGATGAGACCGCACCTTGAATACTGTGTACAATTCTGGTCGCCGCATCTCAAAAAAGATATAGTTGCGATGGAGAAGGTACAGAGAAGGGCAACCAAAATGATAAAGGGGATGGAACAGCTCCCCTATGAGGAATGGCTGAAGAGGTTAGGGCTGTTCAGCTTGGAGAAGAGACGGCTGAGGGGGGATATGATACAGGTCTTTTAGATCATGAGAATTGAGTAGATGTGAATCGGTTATTTACACTTTCGGATAATAGAAGGACTAGGGGGCATTCCATGAAGTTAGCAAGCAGCATATTTAAGACTAATTGGAGAAAATTCTTTTTCACTCAATGCACAATTAAGCTCTGGTATTTGTTGCCAGAGGATGTGGTTAGTGCAGTTAGTGTAGCTGGGTTAAAAAATGGTTTGGATAAGTTCTTGGAGGAGAAGTCCATTAACTGCTATTAATCAAGTTTACTTAAGGAATAGCCACTGCTATTAATTGCATCAGTAGCATGGGATCTTCTTGATGTTTGGGTACTTGCCAGGTTCTTGTGGCCTGGTTTGGCCTCTGTGCTGGGCTTGGTCTGACCCAGCATGGCAATTTCTTATGTTCTTAAAATAATTGCATACTTTTAAAAATGCAAAAGTATTCACATAATTCCTAATGCTACCCAATCCCCACTCACAAGAATGCCTCCTCACATTGCAGGTAAAAATATGCACATAAGTATGTGTACTTGTGCCTACAAATATGGTGGGCCATCTTAAAAGCCCACTTTCCTTGTTAAAGTATTGTTTCACCTGAGGAAATGGCTTTGAAATTTAGTAACAGTTTTTTTTTAAAAACTCTTGAGCCAATCCACTTTATACCATATGCGTACTGATAATCATTAATATTTATGTAAACTCATAGGAGTATGCATTTGTTTGAAATGAATGCAAAAAATAGGGTGACTTAGGGTATTTTCAGCTCATTGCGAATGGAAAATGGCCTCTACGAAAATACCTGAAATGTCTTCAGCATGTATTTTAATATTAACCTCTTATTGCAATGTATTGGTTTTAGTTGTAAATCTTAACTTGAAGTGTATTTTTGAGCTATTTCCTTATACCCTCAACTCTGGCTGACTATTGACTAAGTCTTCTGAAGGAATACAGATTTGAGTTATTGGAGTCACACTGTCAATCTTTTCCATCACAGCGAACAATAAAATCATGACAGAGCATTTAGAAAACACACCTTGAGGGGGATGGGTGAGGGAGCGCAGCAAATCTTGTATTGGGTTAATGTGTTGGCCTTTCATTTCAGGAAACCTCAGCTATCATGTGACCTAAGTCACTATTAACATGGGAGACAGCTAGTTTGGGTCTGATCAATCAATAGGTTTCCTGTGGGTAAGGAATAGTAGAACGTTCTTAGTAAATTCGATGCTCTCTTGGTCTGTGTTCATTGTATTGCACTGTCACCATCAGCATTATTAACCCTTCTGCAAAGAGGGAAAATCTGACCTAAAAAGCAAGCAAAGGATTTTTAGATCTCCCACATCATCATAAAAGATGAAAACCACAATCCCCTTTTCATCCTCTTTGATCATTCCTTAGTGAAGACAATCCTTCACCTTTGGAATGTCTGTTGTCCTCCTCCATATTTTCGATGGCAATATTCCCTGAGACGCTGCACATTTCTGGTGCAGAAAGAGCCAGTATATCATTCCATTTCGGGGACTGGGGCTTTGATCTCTCCGCATTTGAAAATTTTTATGATCTCGGCATTGTAATCTGAGACATCAGTTCATAAGAGAGGTGGTCTCCTTTGATTGGGCTCTTGATGATTTGTGTAACTATCTCCCACTGTCTTTACAGATTCAACTGCTTACATGCAAGAACGGGTAAGAGCAGAAAACATCTTTTTCCATAGGTTCAGAAATCGGCTGACAAAAGTATAGTTACTTTATTTTTCAGATACTGACACTACAGTAGGCTTTAATTACAAACTGCAAGATTAAGCAAAGTACAACTCTAACTGTAGCAATCATCACAAGCACATTACTACAGCATTCCCACTACTGATTTGGCTTTATATCAAGATGAAGAGGAATTGAAAGTGACTGAGGGTTTTAGGACCTTACCCCCTTGTTACATTTCATGGCCTCTGATTTCAGAGCTCTTGGTAGACTGCACGATGGCTTTTGTAGTGGGAAGCGGAAAGAAGAAGCACTTTTGTCTTCCTGCTTTTTCCATTCCTTAGGACACCCCATCTCAGACATCTTACCTGGACAGCAATGGGAACCCTCGTTAACCCTGAGAGCTGGAGGGGCATCTCCTCTGAAGCGCGATCACTCATCATCATTCTGTATGATCAGTGGCAGTCGCCCTTCCTCCTTCCCAGGATTGAGTGTGTCACCTCAGTGGTGTTCCCGAACCCAGCAGGTCCTGATGGACAGCAGGCTTGAAATTGTTTCTGAGTCATGAAGCTGGCCCAACACATAACCTTTTAATCAGGATATATATACATGGGAAAATATTTTGTTACAGCCAATTACATAGAATATGATGCCAGATAAAGATTGTAAGGGCCATCTAATCTGCCCAGTTGCTGTCCTTAATAATCAGATGCCATTAATTGAAGGGTTTCACCGTATAGGACTCTTTGCATTAGAATTTATCATGACTTTTTCTTTTATATTCTTATCTATATTAATGCTATTTTTATGTTTTTTAGTAATTTTTCTATTTTATTATTTTTATTGATTTTTATTGTATTATTCTGCTTTTCAATTGGTTGTAAACCGTAAAGATGGAACTTGTGTTCCGGGTAACGGTATATAAAAATTGCATAAATAAAAATAAATAAATGATGCATATATCCCTTATAGTTTGTTGCATAACATTTGCTGTGCTACATATATAATAATATGTTGATAGCAAGAGGTGTATGCTATATTAACCCTATACATTATGCAGGCAAGATGTATTTAGACTGCACTCATGAGTTAAAGGCTCTCATTTTCACCTGCAACCTAGAGTTCTTCCAGGTAGGGAAAAAGTCTGTCCCAGAGGGACGTATTTCTTACTTATTTGTCACATATACAGCAGTGGTTTTATAGCCCTGACCACCCTTAGGCATGCGGACAGTCAGCTGCTTCGCCCTACCACACACACACACACACACACACACACACACACCCCTTGTCAGATAAGACAAACACAGCTGATAATGTAAAGCAAGTGACTCTCACAAGCAGGGCGGCTGCCCATAAGCACTATTGGTAAAAATGCTCCTGTACATATAGTTTAATAAAGAAAGAGGCATTTCAACTCCATGGATCAAAAGTCAGGGAGATTGAAATGCTAAAAATTTAATGTTGTGCATTCACAAAAAGAGAAGAGAACATTTAAGCCTAAAGTTACTGGCAGTGGCAGCATGAGCTGAAACTGGGCATGCTATCAAGAGAAAAATCTTCCCTCCTTATTCATGCTTCAACCCCTTGAGGTTATATTGGGGGTAAGGTGACACCTGGATCAGTGTCATAGAGAACAGACTAATCCAGTTCTGGTTTTGCAGTATTGCATGCATGAACCTGTCGTTCTGGTTGTCCTATTGATGTCCCTAGGAAAAGTCAGAACACAAATCCATGCATATATTGGGTGAATCCAATTTCTTATGACTCGGAGCTAGGTGACAGCTCTTAGTGGCAGTATAGGTGCGTGGTAGATCTCTAAAACACTCTCTACTTGGGGGTTAGAGGGTGGCGGCAGATGCCCACAAACAGAATCACAGAAAAAAATGACATTTAAATGATTAGTCATATCATGAATTATAATTCATAGACCTTCATAATAGGCACTACCAGCAAAAGTGTAAGCAGTCTTCATTGCCTTATTATTAAAATCATTAGTCTAGTCCACACAATTATGGTGTACAATCTTTTTATAATTTTTAAATTTTTGCAAGTAAAAACAAAAAAACATTTAGCTTTTAGGATACTCACAGAGTATTTAAGTAACTATGGCAATGGAGCAGAAAAGAACCTCAACACGGTCCATGTTTCAAATCAGAATTCTGCATAAGGGGGTATTCACTATGATTGTTATGCATTTCTCAATGATCCAGTGTATAACAAGTCCATTGCCAAACATTTTCAAAGACTAATATCTTCTTCTATCAGTGTCTGAGCAAAACTGGGTGCCTGAAAGCTAGGTTTTGTTTTCTTCTACTTGCAAACATTTAAAAAGTATAAAAAGGTTGTATACCATCATTGCATGTACTAGACCAATGATTAATAACAAGGCAATGAAGGCTGCTTACACTTTTGCCGGTAGTGCGCTCCTATTATTCATGGAATGTGTATATGGGCTTTTGTTGTCGAGTTATAATATTCCCCCCTACACCATTTCTTAACACTGTTGCGCACCTGAATTTGAATGGATATTTACATGTCCCTTTTCAAGGTGCATCGTGCTCCATTTTTTGTGTGGTGCCTCCTGGGGGCACATTAACTAACTTTTAGAGCAGGGGTCGGGAACCCATGGCTCGCGAGCCAGATATGGCTCTTTTGAGGGCTGCATCTGGCTCGCAGACAAGTGTCGCCATACTTCGCGGTTCCCCGCTGACCCAGCTGCTCCCCGGTCCTCCGCCGCCCGGGCTTAAAATGCTGTCAGCCCGGGCGGAACGCGGCAGGACAGCTGGAGTCAGCGGCACCGGCGTGCTCTCTTCTCCTCCCCCCCCCCCCCCCGCGGCCCGGAAGAGGAAGTGGAGAGCATCGGGTGCCTGCGCGGGAAGAAGAGACCACACTAGCGTGGTCTCTTCTTCCGCGCAGGCACCCGATGCTCACCACTTCCTCTTCCGGGCCGCGGGGGGGAGGAGAAGAGAGCACGCCGACTGGAGTCATCCGGGTGCCTGCGCGGGAGTCATCGGGTGTCAGCTGGGTGCCAGCGCTGGAGTCATCGGGTGCCTGCGCGGGTCTTCCCGCGCAGGCACCCGATGCTCTCCACTTCCTCTTCCGGGCCGCGGGAAGAAGAGAGCACGCCGGTGCTCTCTTCTTCCCGCGGCCCGGAAGAGGAAGTGGAGAGCATCGGGTGCCTGCGCGGGAAGACCCGCGCAGGCACGCTAGTGTCCGGGAAGAAGACTGCAGCGCGGCTCGGAGGAAAATGAAAATCTTCAACCGTGGCCGATGGGACTCCGCCTTCGCCTCCGCGAGGGCTGAAAATGAAGGAGGTTAGTGTTGGGAGGTGGCTGCTGCTGCCGCGAGTTCCCGGGGGGGGGGGAAGGGGGAGAGAGAGAGTGAATGAATGAGCGAGCAAGCATGTGTGTTTGAGATCCTGTGTGTGTGAGTGAGAGATTGCATGTATGTGAATGATTGAGAGCCTGTATATGTGAAAGAGAGTATGTCTGTGATTGAGATCCTGCCTGTGAGAGAGAGAGCATGAATGTAAGTTTACCATTGGGAACCTGTATGTGTAAGTTTGTAATTGAAAACCTGTTTGTTTGAAAGAGTATGTGTGTATGATTGAGATCCTTTGTGTGTGAGATAGATCATGTGTATGTATGATTAAGAGCCTGTGTGTATAAGTAAGAGAGAGATCATGTGTGTCTGACAGCTGGTTTAGGTGATGGAGCATGTGAGTATGTGATTGAGAGCCTGTGTTTAAATGAGAGAGAGAGAGACCATGTGTGTCTGTGTGATTGAGAGCTGATTTAGGTGAGGGAGCATGTGAGTATGTGATTGAGAGCCTGTGTTTAAATGAGAGAGAGAGACCATGTGTGTATGTGTGTGATTGAGAGCTGATTTAGGTGAGGGAGTATGTGATTGAGAGCCTGTGTGTAAATGAGAGAAAGAGAGGACATGTTTGTAAGCATGTGAATGAGAGTCTGTGTGTGAGAGAAAAAGACAGCATGTATTTATGTGATTGAAAGCCTGTGTGTGTGTAAGCGTGAAAAGATAGACAGCATGTGTGTAAATGTGTAATTAAGAGCCTATATAAGTGAGAGAGAAAAAAATTTGTATATGTGAGTGACTGAGAGCATGTGTGTATAGGTGTGTCATTGAGAGCCAGTGTGAGAGAGAGCGCTGGTATGTGACTGAGAGAGGAGAAAGTTCCAAGCAAACCACCCCACCTCCTGCTAATTCAGAACAATCTCAGGACACCTGGATATCAAACGTTCCCAGGTATGCAGAGCAAAAAAATTTTTGTATCCTTATTATTTTTCATTACTGGATCTTTGTGTCTGCTATTTTGAAATATTTTGTTGGTATCTGGAAATGTTTTATATGAGTTTTTAATTATTGGATATTCCACTCATCAGCTGTTTCGAAATATGTTCTTTTTGTTAGTACAGTTTTACTGCTGATGATTTTATATTTCTTGATTTGTTTTATAAGGATGTGTGATGTTTCTTTTTTCCTTTGTTACGCTGCATACAGAGACTCTGGCTTGTTGCAGTTTCCAATTCAGTTTTTGTCTGCATGCTTCTTGTTATGCGTTTTGGTCTCTTTATTCTATGTTAGGTGAGGGACAGCACGTGATTCAGGTGAGGTTTTCTGCTGGCGTGTAGTTTCTGTGTAGGACTCTATAGCAGCCTGACTTGGTCCGTTTTCCTAATAGGAGATGTATTGGTGTCTTAAGGCCTGGTGTAATATTTTCAGAGACTTATTGTACTTTAAAAGTGTGATCTTACATAAAATGCACACATTTACTTGTATTTAGTTTTAAACATATTGTATGGCTCTCATGGAATTACATTTTAAAATATGTGGCGTTTATGGCTCTCTCAGCCAAAAAGGTTCCTGACCCCTGTTTTAGAGCGTGAGGTGGAAATGCCCCTTTAATTTTCAGGACTGTTTTGCATGGTGTCCATTATTGATTGCAACAGAATACATTCAGCTGCTGTGGTTACTATTCAATTACTGCTTCTGTACAATCACTGCTTCTGTTGAACAAACTATTGTGGCTCTTAGTGCTTTGTAACAGTTTGTACCTGAATGTACTGCAGATGCTGTAATTGTGCATAATGACCTCTCCCATAAAAGATTAAATGGAATAGGCCTGTATGTGCTGTCGTGTCCATTACCCGGAAAGATGATGTGTTTGAATTCAAAAGTACAGATAAGCTTTT
The DNA here is from genome assembly GCF_901001135.1 of Rhinatrema bivittatum. Classification (NCBI taxonomy): domain Eukaryota; kingdom Metazoa; phylum Chordata; class Amphibia; order Gymnophiona; family Rhinatrematidae; genus Rhinatrema; species Rhinatrema bivittatum. Next base: position 417,887,189 of record NC_042618.1, on the reverse strand, counting down.
GAGCCTCAGCTCTTAGCTCTACAAGTTCTCTTGGCGCCTCAAACCGTTAATATTCTCTTTGACAAATTCTTATAAATGGCAGGGATGAGCATGAAAAAGCGAAACCTCCTTTTCTTTTGAGATTCTTCATACTTTCTTTTAAAAAAAAATACAGCGGAGAAATGGACTCATGAGATAAGTCATTTTGACTACAGTTCACCGGTTTCAGCACTGCCTACAGTTTAACTGTTGTATAACTCTGGTTATACTTGAGCAGATTTATTATTGTAGCAGTTAAACTGAACGCAGTGTGTGGGCTGTATGACAGCCGTGCAGGTTGTGACTTTTCCCTTCTCTGTATTCCTGAATCTCCTTGAGTTTTATGATCCGTGTCCAGATCCCAGTAGGGCAGGTGTCCATGTACACCAAGGCATACCACAGCCATTGTGATAAGGAGGCAGTCTCAAAGCAAAGCTGGGACACATTCGTGAGCAAAGAACTCGGAAAACGGTCACTGTCAAAGTTGTACCTACTATGTGGAAAAACAGAGGACTTCAGTTTACAGTGCTGTCACAACAAGGCCAAGAATGATAATAAACCTTCCAATGCAGAAATGCATACACACACACACACACACCCACACACACACACCCACACACACACACACACACACACACACACCACCCCCACCCCCACCCCCCCCAGATCAATGGTCACTATATCAGTATCCATCACACTGCATCCCTATGTACAACTTCAATTAACAGAAGGGGAGAATTAAAAACCCTGAAAAGTGGAATATAAATCAAATAAATAAATAAAAATAGTTTTGCTTCTAATCATCTTTATTTCTTTGCAAAGTCTCTGTCATCTCCTGCTTTATCCAATTCTTTCTTTCCCCAGCCTTATGCACTGTCTTTCGGTAGCGATCTTCTAGATTGGGTGGATGGATCCATGAATAACAGTTGCCAAAGCAGGCTGAGCCCTCATAGTTATCTACAGTTTAAGCATGTTGCTATTTTAAATATAGTGGTGATCTTGGAGTGGAATGGGTAAACAGGGAGGGGTTATTTATCCTTTCAAATAGTACTGGGACTAGGGGACACTCCATGAAGTTAATAGATAGCACACTCACAAAAAAACATTGAAAAAGTAATTTTTCATTCAGTGCACAAATGGTAGAATTTGTTGCTAGAGGAAGTGGTAGTTAGGTTTGTTGCCAGATAGCACAGCTGAATTTAAAAATGGTCTAGATACGTTTCTGGAAGTAAAGTCCATAAACCGTTATTAGCCATGTAGGCTTGGGAAAGCCATTGCTTATCCCTGATATGAGCAAGAAGAACTGGATCTGTTCTTTGACCCAGTGTGGCACTTAAGGATTCTTGTCCCTTTCTCACTCTCACCTTCTTTGGAGATATCTGCCCTTTAATGTCAGCATCAGCATTGTTATGCCTGTCAGTCGCAGATGGCTGTGACCGCGAGTACTCACAGCTTGTTCTGCTTTCCTACCCTTCCCGGGTCTCCTTGCTGCACGGACCTCTCTGCATCACTGTGTTCCGTGAGCCTCCTCACGGAGGCATGGACACCATTACTTCTGGCTCTGATGTCGGGTGTTCCTAGGCGCATGCATGCGTGCGTCACAAGTCCTGCCTTTGAAGCCACTTCGGCGGGAACCTCGGGAGCGTCCCCTATTGATGATGTCATTGGATTCCGGTATTTAAAGCTCCTGCTTTGCCCCCAGCAAGCCTACTTGGCAACAAGTTCCGTACGAGTCCTATGCCTGCCTTGTTCCTGAGACCCTGCTTGTATTGCGGACCCTGTCTGGCACCCGCTCCTCAGGGGTCAGTGTGCACTCTATGGGGACCTGTTCCCTGGCCTACCCCGCTCCTCGGGCTTGGCCCTCACCTCTTGGGCTCCATCTGGTTTCCTGCTCTACCTCGGCTCTCCTTGGGAACTACTGCAGTGACTTCTGAGTTCTCAGCCGGCCTTCCCCGCTCCTCGGGGTTGTGCTGTATTCTTCAAAGACTGTTCGTGCCTTCTTGCTCCTCGGGCCATGCTCATCTACTCCAAGACCACCCTGAACTTCCCGCTCCTCGGGGCTTGCTCCTTGTGATTCTACAATTGACTGCTGTCCTGCTCCACGGGCCTGTTTCTCCAATACTCAGCCAGCTACCCTACGATCTCCAGGAACCTGTCTACGTGAGCTACTGGACTTGGGCTCCGGCTCTCTGCCCCGGGGGGTTTGCCTACACTTTCCCTCTACACCCACTGCACTATGGCTCTGCCTCTCGGACTGCACCATCGGAGAATATCATGCTTGGCTGTTCGGGCGGCTATCATCCTGTGATCTGCCTGGCGCCCTCTCTCTTCAGTCTCTCCAAATGCCATCTACAGACTGCTACCCTATGGGGGTCATCTCCTGGTCTCTGGGGCTCTCCCTTCAACTGTGCACAGAGCTTCCCTACACTCCAACACCTCACCTCCTGATGGTGCGGACCTGTGGGGCTCCTCCCCACAGGCTGTATCAACTCGCACCTCGGGCCAAGGGTCCACATACACACTAATCATAACAAGCATTCTCCGTGGAAAGATTAAAGAACTGGGAGCAACCTTCAAAATTAAGAGACTGTACTTCCAGAAACTGTAGGCAGTGTAACAATACAACTAGTTAAATACATTCTACAGTAAAGCGAATAGTTACATTAGTAATTGACAGATATTTCACTGTTGTGGATAAAATGTCAGCCGTAGTGATGTACCTAATTAGGATAATCAGGAGGTTCCATGTCCTCCAAGACACTTTAAGTAATTCAACTCACATCTCATAGCATTGCTTGGTTTGTGTTCCTATTATATTACCTCTCCTAGGAATCAATGAACCATCTGTTCTAGTTTAGTTAGGTTCAGATAAAAGAGTGTTGTACCGAGAAATGCAAGATCCTATCCTCTAGCGAGCAAAGGAGGACCTACATAGCGAGGTGTAAAGTTTGCTGAAGGTAGTTTAAGACGAAGGAACTTGGTACTCAGTCAGACTTTATATCCAGGCTGAAGCTGAGGTGCCTCTCGATGGTGAGCATCATAGATCTTTTTTGCTTTCTGTCCTGCTTTAAGGAGCAGATCCTTTATTTGCTTCCAAAGCTGAGATAACTCTGCTGCAGTCGCCTGTGCGACAGGAGAAGCCACTGATAAGGGAATTGGCAGAGGAGGAAGTGGTTGTCATCCATAGATGAGTTGGAAGGGAGAAGACCCCGTAGATGTAGCAGGATGCGAGTTAATAGCAAATTCTGCCCAAGGCTGTAGTTCCGCCCAGTCACTCTGTCTTGAATTAACATAGGACCGTAGAAACTGTTTAAGCTTTCTGTTCATTCTTTCAGTCTGTCCATTAGACTGAGGGTGGTAAGCGGAGGTCAAGTCCAAGGAGATGTCAAACTTTTGATAAGTGCTCTCCAGAATTTAGCAGTGAATTGTACTCCTCTGTCGGACAGAATATGCTTAGGCATTCCATGAAGGCGGAAGATATGTTTAATGAAGAGTCTCACTAACTCCACGGCAGAGGGTAATCCTGGTAAGGCTACAAAATGTACCATCTTGGAGAAGCGATCAATGGTGACCCAAATGGTATTGTTCCCATTGAAGAGTGGTAAGTCTACCTCAAATCGGTTGTTATATGTGTCCAGGGTTCATCCGGCACTAGCAAGGGTAGAAGCAGACCCCAATGACGTCCAACTGGCAGCTTTTGCTTGGCGCAGACAGCGCAGGAACCCACAAAAGCTTGTACATCCTCTTTCATGGTTGGCCACCAGAAATACCGCTGTAACATGGCCAAGGTAAGACTCTGTCCAGGGTGGCCAGCCAGGCAGGAATCATACGCCCACTTCAATAGTTTCTTCCTTTGTGTTGCGTTCATGCTGTTCTCGCCCTCGCTCCACCCTCTCTACCTTAGTGGCGACTCCCTTGGGGTCTGATGGACAGATGCTGCCATGGCTTCTCCTCGCCGTACTTCCTGGAATCCCCGGGCTGGCCTGATGTAAGGGCACGTGCTCCAGAGTTTGTACCAGCAAGGGTGCGAACCTCGGGGGCATCTTCCCGTAGTGACGTCATCTGCTTCCACCTTAAAAGGTCTTTGCTTGCAACTACGAATCGAGTTAGCAAGGGGAATTCTTTCTCCGCTGCTCTGCCTCCACCAACTTACCTAGGGGTACTCACTCCTCAGGGGCCCCACTCTCTCTTCTTGATTTCAGATTGCTAAGACGGGATCCAGTACTCGCTCCACGAGGGCCTATGTCCCTGAATGCTCAGAAGACTCCTTACTACCTGGAAGCGATCGCAGACGTGAACACTGTGAGTTCTATTACAAATAGGAACCGGTACTCGCTCCACGAGGGCCTATGTTCCTAATCTCCGAAGACTCCCTTCTGTCTAAGACGTTATCGCAGGTACGGAGATCGTGAGTCATTATTGCAGATTGCAGATAGGAACCGGTACTCGCTCCATGAGGGCCCATGTTCCTAAATCCCTTCTCAACTCTCTTCTATATCAGAAGCTATCATATACCTATATCTTGTGAATTACTATTATAGATTGCAGATAGGAACCGGTACTTGCTCCATGAGGGCCTATGTTCCTAAAACCCTCCAAAGACTCTCTTCTATTCCAGAAGCCATCTCATACACAGATATTGTGAGTTCTTATTCCAGACTACATATAGGAACCAGTACTTGCCTACGGCTCCTGTTCCTGAATATACTGAAGACTCTCTGTTGCATAGAAGCCATTACAGATATCTACAATTGTGAGTGTATCATCTATTACTGGTTATGTATCCAGCATACCCTATCTACTCACTACCTATAGTTTCTCTCTACAGCTCAGCAACCCAGAGACCGCAATTCCAGTATAAGAGAGACTTCAGCCCTGCCAGGCACATCAGCTCACTACTACCACCTCTGGTGGTTATACTTCCTGTCTAATAAAAGAACTATCTGTGTTTGTCTCCATACTCTAGCCTAGCCGGTGACCCCTCTCAGGATATCCTCCTGGGGGCGCTGTCATCTGCCATCAGCCCATGGATTCACCAATTTACTTTAAGTGTTCATTCCTTACACTACTAGAGTGGTATTATACAGACTGCCACTTTGTGGGAAGCCTACCCACCACAGATCATTAACTCCGCCTACGGAGTATTACAGTTGTTAGCTCTTCCCCTTGACAGGATGATCCATAACAGATTGCTAACTCCCTGGCGGACTTATAACAGATTGCCAACTCCTCCCCTTGGCGGGATGATTTATTACAGATTCTAACGCCGCCCCTGGGGAGCAGTTTCTACAGATTGCTACTCCTAACAGCAGGGATTGATAACAGATTGTTAACTCCTCCCTCTCCAGGAGGAGATCCATAACAGATTGCTAACTCCGAGCAGCAGATTTATAACAGATTGCTAACTCCTCCCCTCTGGAGGAGCAGATCTAAAACACTTTGATTTCTAGCCACAACCGTCTTCCCAGCAGGTACAACATGAGTGGCTGCAAGAACCACTTTCCCGAGGTCAATAATGTGACAGGGTTCGTCAGGCACATCATGAGGGGAGAAGGATCGTGACAGGGCATCAGCCTGGGTGTACTACTGTCCCGGATGGTATTTCAAAAGGAAGTCAAATCTGTTAAAGAACAGTGGCCATCTTGCTTGACGGTGATTGAGTCGTTGTGCATGTATGAGGTACTCCAAGTTCTTGTGATCGGTGTACACTACTATCTGATTGTGTGCCTATCTGTTGTGTGCCTTCCAGCCAAGGACGTCACTCCAAAAAGGCCAGCTTAATTGCAAGTAACTCTTTGTCTCTGATTCCGTAATTTCTTTCGGCAGGCGAGAGCCGCCTTGAGAAGAAGGAGCAGGGATGGAGCACATTAGATTCGCTGTACTGGTTCAAAACCCCTCCCAATGTCCGAAGCGTCGACATCCGAAGCGTCGACCTCGACGATGAATAGGCGATGTGGGTCTGGATGGTAGAGGCTCGGCTTCTTTTGAAAAGCCTCTTTGAGCATCAGAAATGCTGATATGGCTTCAGGAGACCAGTTGGCGGGATTGGCTCCCTTTCTGGTCATAGCAGTGAGAGGGACCATCAATGATGAGTAGTTCTTGATAAAGGAACGGTAGTAGTTCGTGAAGCCCAAGAAGCAGCATAGTGCCTTCAGGCCTGTAGGTTGGAGCCAATCCCGGATACTTTCTAATTTCTTGGGGTCTACCTGAAACCCGTTTTTAGAAACAATGTAACCAGGAAGGGTACAGACTCCTTGTGGAACTCGCACTTCTCTAGTTTTGCATATAAGTGGTACTCCCACAGACGTCTTAAAACCTTCTTGACGTCCTCTTGATGTGTTTGTAGATCTTGTGAAAAGATCAAAATATCATCAAGGTATACTACTACACATTGATATAGTACGTCCCGTAAGATGTCGTTCATCATATTTTGAAAGACTGCAGGTGCGTTACTTAGTCCGAAGGGTAGGACGAGCTATTCGAAGTGTCCATCGCGGGTGTTAAAAGCTGTCTTCCATTCGTCTCCTTCACGAATGCGCAACAAGTTGTAAGCTCCTTTGAGATCCAGTTTAGAAAATATCTTGGCTCCTTGGAGTCTGTCAAATAGTTCAGAAATTAAGGGCAGGGGATACTGGTCCTTGATGGTAATTTCATTCAGACCCTGTAGTCGATGCAGGGATGTAAGGTGCCATCTTTTATTCCCACAAAAAAAATCCTGCACCAGCCGGGGATCTGGAGGGTCTGATGAATCCCTTTTGAAGGTTCTCTTGTGTATAGGCGGACATAGCCTTAGTCTCAGTTGCAGAACGAGAGTAAATTCTTTTGGAAGCTCCGCATTGAGTTTCAGATTTATAGCGCAGTCAAAAACTCTGTGAGGTGGAAGTACATCTGCTGCTTGTTTAGAGAAGACATCCTGGAAGGAGGTGTATTGTGGAGGTATGCCTGGTAACGATGGTGTAGTGGACATGCATATTAGCGGCGAGACTTCAGCGAGACATCGGCCATGACAGCCAGGTCCCCACTGAGATAACTCCACCGTTGCCCAATTGAACTATGGCGAGACTAGAATAAATATGAAATCTGTGAAGACGGTGAATTATTCGTAATCCTAACATTTATATATAAGAAAAGTTTTTTCCACACTTTTTGGTGGTATTTGTATGGTGCAGGTATTTATGGATACCCGGTGAGTCTTGGTATTCATATGGTTGCGATTGGTGGGTCTTTCATTGTTCTTTATAACATTCTATACAACACTCTTACTACTTGTTGTTTATTTCTTTATATGTAGATGATGGATTAAAATTGGTACAGCTGTATACATGAAAATTGTGAAGGCAATGAATTGTCTGTTACTCTATTTTGTATTCCTGCATTAGTACTTTGTGGAGGAACTCGTATGGTGCAGGCATTTATGGATACCTGGTGAGTTTTACTATTTTCATGGCCGTATTAATACAAGCAATTATGCATTCAATTGAAAAACAGTACATAAAAAAAGAAAATAAAAAATAAGATAGTCATCATATCTTATATATATTTTTTGGTTATGAATTAGGGTGAAACAATTCGCCATTTGAAGAATTTGATGATCAAGGATATCTATGTTTCTTCCTCCTGTTTATAACGGTTGGAGGGGTTTCAGTGATGAAAGAAGGTGTATGACCAATTTGATTTTGTTGAAATTATCCCACTATTGAAGATTTCTATAACTGAAGATCATTCCATTTTGAGCTAGTCCCTGATGAAGCCCTTAGGTTAATAGGGCGAAACAAAGATCTTTGTCGGACTTGTCTTTTGAAAATAATTTCTTTTATATAAAAAAAACACATGTTTATTGGATGCAACTTAATACAGGATTTGTTTCATGGATGACTTATCTGAATTTACAATGAATTAACAACCAATATTGTTATAGAAATTATAAGAATTACAATAAGTCTGAAATGTGGACTTATTTGGTTTTATGTGACATGCATGTTGAATGTATGAGGGTGTGTGTGTGAGTTAGATAGATTTTAATTGTTTAGATAGCTGTTAAATATGTGGATGCATAAATAAAATGTTGAAAAAACAAATTATAAAAAGAATAGGTGCTGTGTACCAGGCAGACTTCCACATACTGACATTCCTGTAGTGGCCTGCCTTTCGGATCTGTATACTACCTGTAAGGCCATCCTTATCTTACACGTATTATGGAAGTACCTGGATGGGAGCCACAGTGTGGCCCCCAGTACCAGCAGCATCCCTCGAGGCCCTCTCATGGTTGCCCTTGGACATTCTAGAGCAGATGGTACTTCCTCACTACTCATTCCTACAGGTGACGCCCCTCCTTTGCCCCCTGCCCCCCCTTTTTGCTGGATTCATCATTCTGCGATGAATGGTGAATCCAGGCCTAAGATAGCTGCCTATATTCAATAGTGGGGGTGCACTGTTGAATATGCCTCCAAAGTTAGCCGGATAACTTTATCTGGCTAACTTTGCTATCTGCACTGTATCTGAATGTAGACCTCCAGGGAATCCTCAGTTTATTTATTTATTTATTTTGGGGGTTTATAAAACCACCTCTTTCCCACTGGGCTACAAGGTGATGTACAATAAAATAAAAATACCATGTAATTACATAACAAAGACAAATCAAACAACACACTATACGATAACATTAAGCAAAAGCCTTATGTTAAAAAGTTAAACAGTTAAAAGAAGTAAAATAAAAAGGCAATGCCTGTGGAATATATAGTACATATTGGGGCTGACCGATCTCACTATGATTCGCTTTGCTGTTTTCTTGCTTGATCTTTTCTTTTGAGGGCAGTGGGTTTTTCTTCTGTGTTTGTGTTTTCTTTTTTTTTTTGTTTTACATATTTTTATTGAGTTTAGAGAAAATCCAAATAATTGAACATTGTACATATTTACCACAGTAAACAATATCAAAGATTGTTACCAAAGGCAACTTGTTATTACAATAACAGAAGTTCAACCACTAAGTAATAGTATGAAAGTGTTGGATCATGGATCTTCAGTTTTTCTCCCCAGGTCGTCCCCCCCCCCCCCCAAACCCACCTCCCTCCATGTCTCAACAGTTCGATCTCTCCTTTCCATCTCATTCTCTCTTTGCATTCCAGAAAGGTAACAGTTATAAGAACAGTAGTTAGAACAATAATTAGAACAGTAATTAGAACAGTAATTAAAGATACCTAGATTAGGGACATTAGATAAATAATTAAGAAAGAAAAATGACAGATAAATGACAGATAATGAACCCAGAAGACATAGACCAGAAAAACCATACCAGAAAGCCTGGTGAAAAAGTCTATGATAAGTATTGTAAGTCACCGGGGGATCCCTGGATGTGAAGCCGAACCATCTGATGAGAATGTCGGTAGCGGTGATTGTCCTGTGTCCTTCGCATCTGGATCCAGTTGGCAAATGTGTTGGACTAAGTGAGTTGGCTGGCTATGAAGATAGGTAGTCCATATTCCCCTGGTGTGCTTTTGTTTCTGGATGCTCAACGACTTGGTCGTCATATATTCATACGTGGCTAATTGTAAAAGTTTCCTGTGCAAGTGTATGATATTTGGAGGTTCATTGGATATCCACTTGCTTGACTATATTTTGTTTGGCTGTTAAGCTAGCTTTGGCTATGAAAAGTTTTTGCAGATGGGTTAAAGGAAAGCAAGTGCTACTATAAAAACCAAACAACCATAACATGGGGTCAAACGGAATTACATAGCCACAGAGCAAGGAACAGTGACTTTGAACATCCAGCCAAAATGATATGACCTTGCTGCAGTCCCAGAAGCAATGTAAATATTCACCATCCTCAACACCACATTTCAAACATAAAGGGGGATTCTGCAATTCCCAGTTTAAACGCTATTGTATTAGTGCAATATAAGTGCCAAATGAACTTGAAGTGAAGTTCCCGCATATTGGCATTTTCTGTAACTTTACTGCTTTGCAAAAGATATTGTTTGACTTTTATTGGTGTTAAAGAGATGGCTGGATATCTAGACCACTTGAGAACAATATCATCGTACACCACAGTATTCAAATGAGAATGCAATATTGTAGAAAATACTGAACAGGAATACTTCATCTTTGGCCAAGAACAAAACATAACGTTCAAGAGGGACCACTGAGAAGGAGATAATGTAGGCAACCGGGATTGGGAAATATAGTGTCTGACCTGTAGGTATGCATAAAAATCTTCCCTAGGGATATGAAATTGGTCCTGAAGCTCTTGAAAACTATACATTATGTTAGATGTATGGGAGAACAGTTGAGACACTCATACCAAACCTTTTTGGGCCCAAATATGAAACACTGACTGTCCTCTACCCGGTACAAACTGTGGGTTGTCACATAATTCTATTAGGCAGGTTGGTCCCGGTGGAATTCCCAATTTGGTGCATAGGTAGGACCAGGATTGTCTGCTAGAGTGAAGAATTAGAAAGCCCTTACAATACTGGTGGGAGTTGACGTTGTTTGAGTTGTAAAAGGGTCGATAGAGAGTAATTGTTTAGCCAACTACAAATGAAGTTATAAGGAGAAAAAAAATCAGTGCCCAATATCCAGTCCCTAATATGTCTCATTATAAAAACCTGATTGTAATCCCGAAAATTTGGGTATGCTAACTCACCATTTGCTGGCCGAAGTTGGAGGAATCTTAGAGCAAGTCAGAGTCTTGACTTTTTCCCTCACCACAAAAATTGTCGCAAAATTTTATGTATGGAACATAAATCCCGTCTTCTTAGCCAAATTGGGAGCAACTGGAAAAGGTATAACCATTTTGGTAGCTCTACCATTTTAAATAAGTGAATTCTTCCTGTTAAAGAAAGAGGTAGTGATAGCCAATTTGCTACTCGCTTTTCCATTTTCTGTAACAAAGGTTGAACATTAACATCATAAACTGAAATAATAGAACTAGGAATATAAACTCCCAGGTATTTAATATGTTTATTAGCCCATTTAAGGGGGAAATTCGTGCCCCAGGTCTCATGCAATGCTCCATATATTTCTAACGCTTCAGATTTTTCTGTATTAATCTTTAGACCAGAGAATGTTCCATACCATTTTTGAAATTCTAGGACTTTGGGTAGTGCTTGTTGCGGGTAGGTTAAATAAATGAGAATGTCGTCAGCAAAAGCTGCTACTTTAAACGTGGAACCTAAATGTGTGAGGCCTGTAATAGAGGTATCTTTATAGATAATATGAAGCAAGGGGTCTATTGCCATGATATATAATAGGGGGGATAAAGGACAGCCTTGATGAACAACCTCGTTGAGGTGTAAAAGCTTGGGAGGCATGTCTGTTCGCTAAAATGTGAGAAGTTGGCGAGTTATACAGAAGGGAGATATATGTGAGAAGGTTACCATGTAAACCATATCTCCCCAGTACTGAAAACATATATCTCCAGGAAACCCAGTCGAAAGCTTTCTCCGAGTCAAAGCTTACCGCCCTGGATGGAATTTTATGCTTTTGACAATAGGCAAAGGCAGTGACCAATTTAGCAATATGTGAGCTCGCAGAACGCCCCTTAACAAATCCGACCTGATGCTGAGAAATCAGAGCAGGAAGTACAGCACCCAATCTTTTTGCCAAAATGTTGGCAAGTAATTTGAGGTCACAGTTTAATAAAGATATTGGTCTATAAGACGACGGTTGGGTGAGATCTTTTCCTGGTTTAGGTAAGATGGTGATATATGCTTTGTTAAACTGAAGAGGAAACTCCCTTTTTTCTAGTGCTCCCTGATGGATCTCAATGCCTCAGTAATGTTGTCTCCTATTATTTTATAATAGTCATATGTAAATCCATCTGGTCCTGGAGCTTTACCTGATTTACATGCTTTAATAGATGCCAGAACCTCAGTTTCGGTAATGGGGGAATTCAGAAATTCCAATTGTACCGGAGAAATTTGGGGGATATCAAGATTCACAAAAAAGGAAGCTTCCTCAGTTTTCCCTCCTATTCTATCTTCAGTGTGCAAATTCTCATAAAAAATGTTTAATACTTTACAAATTTCATTCCCCCTAACTGCCCAAGCCCCTTGCAGAGTCTTTAATTTTTCTATATTTATTTATTTATTTTAGCGATTTTTTTTTTTTATATACCGCGGCACGTGCAGCACATCACCTCAGTTTACAGCAAACAGTAATGCAGCAACAGGCTTTACAATAAAATATTAAACAGAGCAAAAAACAACAAGAAACAAAAAACAAATAGCATGTTTAACAGTTAACTTAGCAAATAAATATCATTGACGTAAGAGTAACAAAGATTACCGAAAATTTGATCTACATATAGAAATATACAGTAGCGAGCTTTTCTAGGGAACAATATGTTTTACTTTGCCTAAGCTTCACCAGCTTTGCCAATAATTTACCTGACTTATTTCCATAGCGAAAATAAGAATGTTCCTTAAATTGGAAAGCTTTCAGGGATTTTTGATGTAGATATGATTTCAGGGAGCCAAGTGTGGCATAATATTGGTCAAAATGGCTTGGGATGGATATCTAATCATCTTGCTTTTGGCCGTTTTTAATTCCGTGTCTAATGATATGATCTTTGCATGTAGTAATTTATTCCTACTCCTCACATATGAAATTATTTCTCCCCTCATGACTGCTTTACTAGTTTCCCAAAACAGATTTGTGTCATTCTTATGTTGTTCATTATGAGTTTGGTATTGGGCCCATTTAGTTCTCAAATAGTGTTGAAAGGAGATATCATCTTTCAAATAAGCAGGGAACCGCCTCCAAGAATGTGGTGGTAATTTGTCTTCTAGATGACAATCCACCCAGATCAAGGCGTGATCGGATACGCCAGTTGGTCCTATCTCTGCCGAGGAAATCATATGGAAAAGGGATGCAGAGCCTAAAATGTAGTCAATCCTCGAGAGAGTACCGTAAGCTTTGGAGACATGAGTGTAGTCATGTGCATCACTATTAAGAACTCTCCAAAAGTCTAAAAGCTATAGGTCTTGACATATCTGGCTAATGCTCATTTTTTGGAGCTTCTGAGCAAGTTTTCCGGGTGGGACAGAATGATCTAGCAAGGGATCGTGAACACTATTAAAGTCTCCCAATATGAACATCCCCTCCTTTTCTGTGAGTTATCAACAAATTGGTGATGGAGGAAAAAAAGTTTTTGTCTGGGGTGTTTGGTCCATAAAAGTTACATATCGTGACCTCCTTTCCATTTAATTTGCCTATAATGATAATATATCTGCCCTCAGAATCAGATATTTCAGATAGTAATTGAAAAGAAATACTTTTGTGTAAAAGAATAGCAACCCCGGCTTTCTTCCCCACAGCTGGCGAAAAGAAATTTGCACCCACCCAGTCTTTTTGTAATTTCTTACTTTCAAGGATGGTGAGATGGGTTTCCTGCAAGCAGGCAATGTGGACTTTTGATTGTTTTAGAAAGGAGAACACTTTAGTACGCTTTATCGGGCTGCCCAGACCATTCACATTCAGACTAGCCAATCTCAGAGTTTTTTGAGTGATATCAAAGAAATAAGTTTTTGTGCCAATGTTACTGAGATTAAAAGACTGCAGACTCCCCAGCCCAAGTCTGCAGGATTTTGATCTAGGACTTGTGTCATTAGGTAAGCGGTATCTAAAAGTGGGACAGTATCAACCGGACATATAACTGCATATTGGAAACTGCTGCACAGTATGTTGCAAAAAGAGAGAATTACCCCACGTAGTCTACTCCCCTTCCCCCCCCCTCATTACTTTGTCAACAGAAATTCCCCTACAAGAGTGTAGTGGGACACGTTAAAGGATACAATGTGACCCCCCTCTCCCAAATCAGCAACAAGAATTTTCAACAACATAGTGATAAAACTCGCAAACATCCACAGACTACTCAACAGCAAACAAACTTTTAAGCTGAAAGAAGGCCATCCTCCCCTGGAATCGTGCGTTGTACAATACTGAGCTGAAATCTGGACTAATTAATCCAGAACTCAGGAGTGCCTGGGTCGTTGTAAGGATGGTAAAATACCCGCACCAGATGGGACAATTTGAGTTTTAGGAAGATGATGTGTCTAGTGTTGGAGGAAAAGAATTTGCCGGAAGGATGCACTAGAATAGTCTGTCCACTTGGTGGTGTGTCAGCCATAAAGAGAAAATGTCTCTTTTTCAACTGATGCCCAGCAGGGTAAAATGTTAGCATAGATGTGCACTGAAATAAACTAGGCATACTGATTGCGCACGAATGACGAGTGCGGCGTGGTTCCATATAGCGCTGGAAATGATGGAAGCATTTTGGACCTAGCCGCCAGAGCTAGGTGTTGGTGTTGAGAAAAGTTTATGACCGCCATCCCTTGAATATGAAGGGAAGGCAAGCTCTACCATACAATCCCGGCTGATAGCAGTACCGATCCACTGTGTGGAATGCTGTTATAAAATGTTTGAGCTCTTATCTTCAGACCCAAAGATCTTGGCCCCTGGTGACAAGTCCAGAGATAGGATGTCTAAGAAACCAGCAGGTAGGATTCAGATCCAAGTACCAACAATGGTAAAAGAAAAAGGTGTCTCAGTCCTTGGTCAATCTCGACACAAACAGTTTAGCAGGTTCAACTTCGGAGAACTGGTGATCTTTCTCTGCATGTCAGATTTTCAAAATGGCGGGGTAGATCAGCTGAAATCGCACATTATTTTTATATAGTTCAGTGCAGAGTGGGCTAAAGAATTTCCTCTTCTGAACAAGCTGCATGGAGAAGTCTTGAAAAATTAGTATCTCAGTGTTCTGATAAGTAATCTTCTGTTTTTTTTGGTATGCCTGCATAATTTTTTGCTTGTGTGCCCAACTCATGATTTTAGCTATTATTATTTGGGGTCGGTGGTCTCCGTCTGCTTTTCTCCCCAAGCGATGTGCACGTTCGATATGTAACGGCTCTGGCAATTCATGCAGTTCCAGTGCGTCTAAGAGCCATTTTTCCAGGAAGCTTTCTAAATTTTGCTCACCCGCAACTTCAGGGAAACCAGCCAGATGTATGTCATTCCATCTGGCCCTATTCTCTAGGTCATCTAACTTCTCCCGTCAATTTTTCCAGACTTGATATTTTATTAGTAAGCGCTGTATGTTCGTCTTTGAGTGTGGAGACGCGGTGCTCCACGAGATCAAGCCTTGGGTGTAACTCGGTAAGCGCTTCCTTAACTTCTTGAAATTTAGAAGCTAATTCCGTGAATCTGGAGTCTAAGGCTAAAACGACCGCATTTGTAACACTCACTGTTAGGTCGTCCTTTGTGTTAATTGCGGTTGACGCGGCCCGTGAGGCTGGCGTGGAGGTGGGATCCACCATTTTGGGGCCCGTACCAACTGCTTTTTCTTTGTCTCGTTTCGTTCCCTTAATGGGCATTGCGTTCGAAGATTTCAGCATGAATTTATGGACATGAGACGTGATGATCCCAAAGTTTTGAGGTGTCTGCGATCTTCAGATGTTTGCGATTGTTGCCGATTTGGGAGAGCAGGGCACAGAGCTTATGCAGAAGCGTCTGCTCAGCTGCACCCCATCACGTGACCCTCTGTGTTTGTGTTTTCTTTAATTTTGCCTTCTCGAGTCACAAGGAAGTTGAATATAAAACTTGAGGTCAGGTGGGTTCTGTGCTATTGCAGCAGGGAGGAAAAATGGACATATTAGACAGACATTATGATCTTCATCTGCAGGATGTCTCTTTGCTATGGTCAGAAATATGGAACATAATTCAAACACGCTGGAGCCCATGCTGCTTTCTGGCTAACTGCTGAATGTGAAGAATAAGGTCTTATAGAGAAGAATAAATAATTCAAAACAAGGAAGAAAGTGAGAAACATGCTTCTCCATGGATTTATTTTAAAATGTATAGTCCGCCTATCTACAATACTAGGTGGATTACAAATGATATTCATAATAGTTATAGAAAATTAAAACATGACACAATAAAATACCATAACTATAATAAAACAAGTAGATAATAAAATGCATATGATCAAGCACATACAAATATTTAAAATCAAATAAAAATAATGAATGTTATAGATAGACAAAAACACTTGCTAATGTTTTTTAACTTTGGCTGCATTATAAGATCAAGATCATTTTCCATAAGGGAGGTGCCAGGCCTAAGTATTACTTCTTCCCAACTGTCTATCTAACCAGTCATCTTTTATGGGTGTTAGCTGGCCTCTAGACAGACAAATGGATAAATCCATCTGCTGTTGTGCTTTCAGCTCGGTTGAAGAGCACTAATGACAGAATACTCAGTCAGTATCTTGATTGTCCAACTCTTTGGAACATTTAAAACAGGAAGAAGTCAATATTGAAAGTGGTTCATCCGGTTAAGTCCCAAACTTAGGGCCAGATTCATTAAGTTTTTTCTCCCATTTTGTATCTATGGGGAAAACCCTTAGGAGCAGATTTTAAAAGGGTTACACGTGTAATATACGCGCATAACTCTTTTAAAACTCTCCTGCGCGTGCCAAGCCTATTTTGCATAGGCTCGGCGATGCACACAAGCTCCGGGACACGCGTATGTCCCGGGGCTTGAAAAAGGGGGCGGGGAATGGGTGGGGCGGGGGTGGGGCCAGAGCCTCCAGGCACAGTGGCCATTTGCCGCTGTGCCCGGGATCGTGGGCCAGCTGTTGCCTGCGCACGCAACCTACGCCTGCCCGGAGGCAGGCGCAACTTAAAAGTTAATGGTAAGGGTTTTTTTAAAGTAGGGCTGGGGGGCGGGTTAGGTAGGGGAAGGGAGGGCAAGGTGGGGGGGGGGGGGGGTTGGAGGGAACGGAGGAACGCTGTGCGGTTCGGCGTGCGCAAGTCGCACAATTGTGCACCCCCTTGCGCACGCTGACCCTGGATTTTATAACATGCGCACGGCTGCGCTCGCATGTTATAAAATTGGGCATAGATTTGTGCGCTCCGGGTTGGGCGCACAAATCTACGCCCACGCCTAGTTTTTAAAATCTGGCCCTTAGTGAATCAGGTTCTTAGACAAACCACAGGATTTAAAATACAGCCAGTCTGACTGCTCCGAATGTAACTTGCTAACTTTTTATCCAGCTAAAACATTAGCCAGATAAGTTTGACATCATTAACTTTGACATAGCTGGTTACATTCAGCCTCACAGCTGTGCCACTGAATATCCCAGCAAGGTTAGCTGGATACATTTATCCGGCTAACTTTATGGGCCAGCTGGTGGCTGAAAATGGACCAGGAATTCTTTTATTCTTGTCATTGTCTCCAAGGCTGGTGAGTCTTGTGCTTTTCCCCACTCGGTGGGACTCTATTGAGTTCATGAATGCAAGTGTGTGCTCACAAGCCTGATCAGACAGACCACACTACATTGTGATTTCTGCCTTCCTCCATCACCAATCATTGAACCTTAGTCTACCTTTCCCACAAGGCACCTTCACAACCACAAATGTTTGAAAGAAAAGAAAATGCACATTATTATTATTATATTTTATTATGGGTAGATATCTTTCTGAAGCATGTTTAAAACAGAAAAGAGGTTTTTTTTAAAGTTTTCATTTACTGCCCTGAGTTGCCTAAAACCATGTAAAGCTCCTTTGAAGATTTTTGCATCTGAAATGGGAATTTTCTGTGCATATTAAGTAAATGACTGCCTGAAGCCAGAGGCTCTTAAATAAAAAATATGTGCTCCTTCCTCCTTGTGGAAATCTAATACTAATACCATGTATGACATTTAAATTTTAAATGGTGGTCTTGTCTGTGCCTTTTTCTCCGAAACATCCTGTTTTATTCTGTGACAACATTTAAATGAGTTTAATAAACAGTGTATTGTTCAAAGGAAAATATAAACAGTGATGCCGTAATTTCAGACTTTTTTGAGAAATGTTTGTTTTTCAGGTTATTTTAAAAAAACAAAAAAACCCCAAAACTTAACAGTTCGTCTCCCTGTGCTGGAACACACACACACAAACATTACAATCAGAAAACAGAATTTAGAAATGGTTCTATCTGGGTATTTTTGTGTTCATTTCCATTTTTGGATCATGATCTTTGACTGGTGGTTTTCAATTGAACAAAACTGGAGAAGGTGTACTCCAAGGAGGGCACAAAATTTCAAAGGCTTTGCTTACCTGCAGCTCATCCCTCTTCACCTCTCCTCTTGAAGTGGGCCCGCTGGTGATGCCTGAGTATATCATACCTGTGTAGTAGGGCTAATCCTCTGCCACTAATATTTTTCCTGTATGATCACTTTTTGGGAGTTTTCATACTTGGATCCTCCTTTTCATGGCCAGCCCCCAGCTTTTTGGGATTGCTTACTTCCACCATGGAGCATGTGCAAAGGGTCTCTGTTCTCTTCCAGTTGATTGACCAAGGAGTTGGAATAGCTGCTTGGGGTCCCCAGTGAGACTCCCTCGCAGAGCAGAAGATTTTTGTGAGAGGAGGTTTTGTTGGTCCCTGCTCACCAGTGGGATGCTAGTCAGAAGGGGTTTTGTTTTTTTTTAGAATGTAGAGTTTTTCTTCAGTTTTTGATTCGTTCCTGACCCAAGGGCTAGTTTTCCCCTTTGTTGAAAGGGCTGGAGGTGTTGCGCTGGAGGTGGACCCTTGGCCTGGTGCAGGGTTGGTACGGCCCTCTGGTCGGACCCAGAGAGCGCCTGCCACCAGAAGGCGGAGCACACAAGGAGTCAGAGGCTAATTGGAGCTTCACCAATAACAGTCCGGGGTTTCCGCAGGTTGAGCCCTTGGGTACCTGGACCGCCTGGACTTAGGTGAGCCTCTGATGGTCTCCTGGAGAGGTATCGGAGAGGTGTGCCTACCACGGTCAAGGGTGCGCAGCTGATGCAGAGTGGATGAGCTAGACCTGAACCGGAAGCTCCGGAGACCTCAGGGAGGCAACAGTTCAGGGAGGTCCTCTGGGCGACACAGGCAGCACCTGCAGGTTTAGCCAAGTGGAAGCCGTGGTTGGTTTCCAAGCAGGTTGGCCCAATGGTCACAGGAGGCCAGAAGAGAGTGTCCGAGTGAAGTGCAAGGGTCAGAGCCAGAGTATCAGTCCATGAGAGGTCAGCCAAAGCAGGGGTCAATACCAGAATCAGTCCGTGCGAAGTCAAGACAAGCGAGGGTCAGTTCCAGGCGGCAGACAAGAGAATGGTCAGGCAGGCAGAGGTCAGTACCAAAGGTCAGTCTGGATAGGTACTACCTGGGAAGGATACAGGAACATGGAGACACTGGGGCTGGAGACACTGGAACAGAAGACACTTGAAACACGGAGGCAAACTATCACACCAACGGTGTCAACCCGATTGCCAAGGTGAAGAGCTGGGGGAAGAGCTGTCGAGTTGCCCATGATAAATTTATCCAAAACATTTTGTCCTCACATGTGAGTACTTTGGAAAAGGGCTTAACATTTGTCCCTTCTGTTGACATTGATTTTTTTCATATTGAAGTGGATCTTTACTGATTCATAAGGTCATTGAGGATTAAATTGTTTTTTGAAATCTATCCTTTCTCTGAGGCCATTTTCTCCTTAGTTTCATACCCTTCTCATTGGGTTCCACCTGGGCCTACAGATGAGGTTATTCATACATTTCACGGATTGCTTTTGAAAGATCTCCATTCTATGGCCTCTCAAAAAAACTTTAGATCTCACAATTTGTCACGCGAAGAATTTCTAGCATTGAAAGATTTAGAAAAAGACCACACAGTGGTGGTAAAACCAGCCGACAAGGGTGGAACAATCGTTGTGATGGACTCTGTTGCATATAAGAAAGAAGTTTTGAGACAACTATCTGCAGTTTCTTGTTATTGTCCTTTGTTAAGACCAAAACACACATTTTACTTGATTTTGATTTAGAGGCTACCTGGATTATCACCAAGGAGTTTCGTTTTTTTGAAAGTGGATAAGCCTAAAATACCTCCCTAAATGTTCTTCCTAAAATTCATAAAACTTTGATTAATCCATTGGGTAGGCTGATTGTTTCAATGAGGGGATCATTGCTGTAACCTTTATCCATTTTTGTAGTCAAATTTTTAGGATCAGCTGTCCTACATTTACCATCTTATGTCAGAGACTCTGCTGATATTATAAATATATTTTTTAATTATTTATTTAGTGAATTTCTCATTAAATATTACAGAACATAAGTTCAGAAAAATATAAACAATATGGTCCTGGTTTTACATAATAACAAAACATTATCATATTAAATCATAGGTAATAAGTTCTCCCTGACCATACTGCATCTTTATAGGCAATCAAGGGGCAAAATGTACATTAAGAGCAGTTATTACAGGTAAATCAATATTAATTTTTAATAAACATGATGACTTCAGAATTAACCAGTGTTATTTATTTTAATACCATACCCCCCTCAAGGCTAATTGGAGTGGGAATCAAGGTATAGCCGTAGTTGTTCTGGTTCTCTAAAAATATATCTAGAATTTTGATAAACCAGAATACAATAGCATGGAAACCGGAGCATAAACTTAGCTCCTCTCGCCTGGGCTTCTTCTCTCATGGTTAGAAATTTCTTTCTCTTTATTTGAGTGATCTTAGTGATATCAAGGAATATCTTTATTGCATAACCATAGAACTTTTGAGATTGATTACAAAAAAAAATTCTCAGTATTAAGTCCCTTTCCAAAGAAGTAGCAAACTGAACAAACAGCGTAGCTCTATCTTCTACAATTAATTCATGGGATTTTTCCAAAATGGACGTCAAACCAAATGATACTTCTCCCTTCTCTTCTCGTACTTGCAATCTCTCCCATTCTATATGAGGCAGGTAATACATTCTCATAATTGTTGGAAACTCTTTCTCTGGAATCTTCAAAATATTATTAATGTTTTAAAGCAATACACGAGTCCTTTTCACAATTTGAGTTTAGCCACTATTGACATTGTTTCTTTATATACTAAGGGGTAGATTTCCAAAAGCCCGCATCACATCCATGTATGCGCAGTTCCCAACATACACACATGGATGTGGCAATTTTATAACATGCATACGTCGCCATGCACTTGTTATAAAATACGATTCCTGTGTGCACATGCATGCCCAATTTTAATATCAGCACGCACATGTGCAGATGGGGGGGGGGGGGGGGGGGGATTTTAAAAAATAATGCGTGGCAACGTGATCGGGCTTACACCAGTTTCCTCCCAGTCCTAGGAGCAGACTAGGAGGGATATTTCCTATTCCCCTACCTATCCTTCCTCCTTTTTCTCCCCTCTTCCCTGAACCCTAAACCTACCCTATCATAATGTTTTGTTTTAGAACTTACACACTCCTCTGAGCAAGAGTAAGTTCCGTGCCCCTCTTTCCAGGGACAGGTCTAATGGCCGCTGTCCTGGTTGGCCCCCACCCCCACCCTGCCCAGACCCTGCCCCCCAGCCCACCCCTTTCAAGCAGCCTGGCACTTCAGCGTGTATTGGGACATATACGCATGGTTGGGCTGTTTAAAAAATACACTTGGCGCGCACATGGTCCGGCCATGTGCGTATCCCCCCGATTTTTGCACATGCTGGACTTTGAAAATTTGGGCTTAATGTCCCACAAAAAGAAGCTTTGCATATCATCAAGGACACTTTATTGATAAGTACCTTATGTGATCGTGTTCCTCATTCTTTTGTTTTGGAATTGGCCACCATAGCTATGCAAGAAAACATTTTTCTTTTTGATGGTCAATTCTGTAAGCATATTAAAAGTGTGCTTATGGGGACGACTATGGCCCCTGATGTGGCTAGCTTATATGTTGGGCATTTTGAATCTTGTTGGTTGCCCGTTAATCCTTTTGACTTGCATGTGGTGATTTGGCAAGGTACTCAAGATGAGATTGACTCCTTTATGGATTGGCTAAATGGCTTAGCCACCAACTTAAAATTCACTTTTTCTTTTAATTCCAACAGCACCTCATATTTAGACATCAAGATATCTTTTACTACTGCTGGTTTTCCTTTTTCAATTTTTAAAAAACCTATTGATCGCAACACATTTTTGCACTAATGTAGTTGTCACCCATAACATCTACGTGTACGTGATAACGTACCAGCTGGGCAATTTTTTTTAGAGTGCGGAGATTGTGTTCGTATCTTACTGATTTCAAGGTGTGTGCCAGAGATATGAGTTTATGCTTTCTTAAACAAGGATATCCTCTGTCCATTGTGTGACGTCCATACAAGAGAGCTAGATGGGTTAATCATGATTTGTTGTTATTGCCCCCCACACAGGAATCAATCTCCAGCACTGTATGTGTTCTGCCTTACTCTTCCCATATTTATAAAGTACAGCGCATTATCAAACGACATTGGGGAGTTTTGGGCTTACATCTTTTATTCCAGGAGAAGCCAATTTTTGCTCTGAGAAGGGGTAAAAATATTAGGAATATGGTGGTCAGTTTGGAGTTTGTAAGTACTGAAACAGTCAGCCACTCGGTGGGTTTGAGCGCTATCCTTGTGGCCATTGTTCTGTGTGTGAACAATCTTTTACTGGTGATCATTTACCTTTAAAATGCCTATCTAATTTTACCTTTAAGTGGGTTGCATCTTGTGATTCCTCTTGTGACCTTTACATTATGTGGTGCACTTATTGTTTAATTTATGTAGGCAAAACCATGCGATCTGTCCATGTCCGCATGACCGAACACCATGGTGCCATTAAACTTCGACGTTTAGAGGATCCGTTAGTGGCTCATTGTTTGGAAAGGGGACATACTTTTACTGACTTTACATTTGCAGTTTTGGAGGTCCTTCAAGGTGGTTCTCGAGGGGGTGATTTAGATTCCATTCTGATTCATAGAGAACAGCGGTGGATTTACTGTTTGGGAACTGTTCATCCAAGTGGGCTTAGCAAGGAAGCTGAATGGAAGAAGTGCTAGCCTGTGTTGTTCCATTTCACGTCCGTCATATCGGGTAGTGTTTTCTTTTGAGTAGCGCTGTCTTGGTTTTTTACTACCTCAGATTTGTTGTTCTTGTTGAATAGTTTTCTATCACGTCCTCCATTGTATTTGAGTTCCACTCTGCCCCTTCCATTATGATTTTTTCTTTTGGATTGGTTTGTGAGGGTTTTCAATTTTGGTATTTAAGTGAATTGTGTGGCTTGAGAGGCTGAGTGTCTGTTCACCATTTTTCATACTGATTTATCATTTAAGGATAGCTTTAATTTGGGCCTCCATTATATATACATATACATATAATATATATTATTGATATTATGTATATTTTGTGAATATTTTTTATGTGCAAGTTTTCTGGAAAAGGATTTGTTTCTAAGAATATTTTAATTGTTTTTGCTTTATTCTTCTTTACAGATTTATTTTTTGGGTTTATTTTTTGAACATGCAATATAAATGCTTTATATTTATGCCTATTTTGGGGTGTTTAAAGTGTTTTGGCTTTGTTTGCAGTGGCCGGAGACATATAGTTTTTTTGGTCAATGGTAATAAAAAGAGTAGTTAGTTTATTTTTAGAGACATCTATGAAACTAGAACCGGCAAATGAATGATATCTCAGGTGTTTCAACTGATACCACTTGTGGCCCATTGCGCAGTGAGAGGTGGTGGATGTACACCGTGAAACACCTTACACTTCTGCCATGTTTTTTTATGGATTTTCTTTTTTGATATAGTTCTTACCCTGATTTAAACAATATTTTTTGTTTAGATCCCGTGTTTCTATTCTTTAGTTCTATTAGAGGCATATCTGCTTCGTTATTTTTAATAATTTTACTTTCACATGTATAATCTCCTGCACATACACAGTTGAAAATTGGCAAAGATGAACATAGTCAGACACATAAGGCATTGCATAATATCCAAACTGTAAAGAAGGCCCAAAAATCAATTATAAAATGCTAAACCCACTTTATTTATTAAAAATTGAAGACCTGTTTATGTGCACTGGCTTTTAAAAGCTGGTGTCTGTCTGATCTCTGTTTCCATATTGAGGCAAGCTACAGCTACTTTTTGTTATGTTGTTAATTGAGTTGTCTTATGCCTTCTATGTTTTACTGATAACATTTTAAGTTCTATATTTTATTATGAATGTATTTTATTGGAAAACGCTTTGATCTACCTCCATTGAAGAAGCAGTATAAAACAAATTTTAAATAAAATAAATAACTAAAAACAATTACTATTTGTTTATGATGTCTTATTCCATGATCTGCTGCTTCTCTGATGATAAATAGAGTTTGAACCACAACAGACAGAGACTGGGCCATGATGAGAGAGAAGAATATGGTTAAGGGTTATACCATTATATGCTTGATTAAAACCTAATTAGATGAGAAGAAAAAGGATGTCTTCATTTGTTATTGATATTAAAGGATCCTGGAATGTTTATGATGTTTCACCTTAAGAAAATCACTAAGAGTTAAGGGGAAGGTTATCATATTTCTCTGCATCATAAGGTATACATTGAACCTGTTCTAATTTTTTCATTGACATTCGGCTGCTTTTAAAATGTAGGAATTTTTCTTTATTGGGATTTCTGAACTATGAGTCCTAGAATAGGGTAGGATTTAGGAAAATAAAAAAAATCTGATCTGGACCAACTTTTAGCCTGTTTCTGACAGTCCACAGGCATCCAGTATCCCTATGAAAGGTCACATGCTTCTTACTTGAAAATCACTTCAGATCCCATGGCATTTTGGATATTGGATACAACTGGTTATGCAATAAATAAGTTCACAGTAATCTTTCTGTGTTCGTGATAGAGGCTAAAACTTTGGACTGCAGAAAAATGATTTGGTTTACATGGAGGCATGATCAGGCCCCTGATTGGTAGACTCTACCTGAGATTCCAATTGAGGGACTACACTCCAAAAGAAGTCTATTCAACATAACCTACCTCGCACCTTTCAAGCCAACCCCATCTTCATAATGATCAGCAGCTCTCCATTCTCAACAAGCAAGAGATTTTGCTTCTTTAACTACCTCTTCAAACTCTCCCTTCACCCCAGTTTTATCTGGGTTGATCCTGAGCCAACTGTTAGGCATCTATGCAGACATCTGGGTCAGACAATCTGTAACCACAGAAGCCAAGGAAGCCATTAAGCTTAATTCTCTTAATTAAGTTCATTCACTGCATACAATATGCACCTTTTCCTCAAGTTCATTTGATATAAATACACTATAAACTAATTACCCGAAAAACACAAAGTGCATAGCCCTGAGGAATCAAGCCCTGAGTCTTTCAGAACCATAAAGAATTATATTTTTTTTTAAATTTTCTCCTCACAGTATAAACCAATAATAGAATAGAAAACAAATCCCTAAGAACACAATGTCCTCACTGGTTAAATCACTAGAAACACATTATGAAATCCCTACAAGACTGCAGGCAGAGACACACACATATTCTACCTAGCTGGAAGGGCAAACAGAACGCGTCTGCTTAGTGCTTCTTTTACGCTGAAAAGAAATCTGAAAAAATACACGGAAATGCTCGGGCCTTATCTTTTGTGTGTGCGTTTACACGAGAGGTCCTATCGAGGAGCACGCGTGCTTCTTGAATTAGATGGTGTATTTCGTACTGTAAAGAAGGTCATTGTTCAGAATAAGCAGTTATTAGACTTCCAGGTCAGTCTGGAAAACAAATAGCCAGAAGAAGCTTGTCGGAAGCTTGAGGTTTGTGAGAGATGTTTGTGCTCTATGTGTGGCATCTATACTATTCTTTCCATCTGCCTCACCTTGTATCTCGCAGGAGGTCAGCTTCTTCCCATGTGTTGTAACGTGTACGACCTCTGTACTAATAAAATAATCAGTAACAAGTTTGCTAAACTAATCAGAAGTTGTTACCTGCCTTTGCATGTGTGTTGGGGGGGAATGGTGGCAGTATATTACAGGAGGGGATTTGAAGAACATTTGAATAATTTCCACTGAAACAGAGAAACAGAACAAAATGAAAGCCCAGTTAAAACTGAATGCTGAAAGAGTGGAGATCTGTGATTAGGAATGTAAAGAAGAACCATAGGGAGAAAAAGGCAATACAATAAAAAGGATTAAAAAGATTACTCCCATCATGTTTATTATTTTTGGTTGGAGTAGTGTTTCCTCTAGATAACTCATCTTGATAATAGAAACAATATTTCTGTCCCTTTGGGTGCACACATTCTGCTCAAACGTCTGTGAATACCTGCAGTGTTGGACTTCTCTAGAATGGCTAATTGACTCTGTGGCATGAGAAGCAGGGAAGTCACTAACTCCATGTTATAAGAAGCAGGGGAGTCAGTCCTGGTTTTTCAACTCTTGTTTCAAAGTTTTTTATGTTGAGAAACTCTCAGAATGACTGGAAATGTGGGGTTTGAGAAATGAAGGCTGACTCCCCTAGAGCCAGCTGGTCACCTAGAAGTACCCAAATCTTTATGCTGTTATCATGGCACCTCCTTGTCATTTCAGGATAGAGAGTCACATAACTTATGTAACCCCCAATTCCGGGTACGGACCGCTACTTGATGAAGCCATAAAAATATTTGTTGTTCTTTGCGGGGACAGGAACCATCCCGGGATAGCTTGAACACTGATTCTTCCTTCCAGGGCCTGGATCCTTGGTTGAGTGGGAGTTTGTGTGTGGGGGGGGGGGGGGGGGGGGGGAAGTGACTCCCAGGGTCCAAGTGCTGAGTTACTTCCGTGTATCCTTTTATTTTCCCTGGGGCAACCAAAATGTTTCTGTCCTTCAGCATGCTGGGTGTGCCAAAGAAAGACTGGAGTCACTAGGTTAGTGTCCAAATGAATATTTACTGATGAAAAGAATGAAAACTCGAACAATCTTAATTCACAGCAGCACAATGATTTCTCTTGTCACAATTTTCTCCTCAGTCTGTGCAGGAAAGTCAAACAGCAGCCAGGGGAATTCCTACTGCTGCTGAATATCGCTTGTAAATTATCTGGGTAAGTCTTATCCAGCTAACTTTCTTAGAAGGATTTCTTTGAATATCAAGCCCTAGGTGTAACTTTAGAAAAAAATGAGGAAACAATGGTCATGTTGAAGGAAGGCTGTGGAAAATGTCCACCTTTTTGTGGACAACTTTACTGATTTACATGGAACTGCTCATTGCTTTACATGAAGTTGCTCACAGATTTCCACAAGAATCTGAAACTTGCCATTGGTCAGTGCAATAGGTGTATATGTACAGCTACGAGTTTGTATATGGCACTTTCCTGATTTTTGGACTTATATATAGGACTTTTGTACCTATAAAAACTGAGAGAGTGCTACATACATCAAGCAGCACTATACTATAGAATGATAAGTAGTAGTAAGAGTGATGGCACTTCAATCTACATTACACAATAGGCAAGATACAACATAAACAATGAAGAGGATAAAAGTATTTTCTCTTGTCTCCTGTGGTTGATGTACTGTAGATTAAATAGCAGACAGGTGGGAGGGGTAACACAGTTTCTTATCCTGGCCAGCCTGATAAGTATGGGGGTGGATTTCAGAACCAAAAAAAGACCAGGAAACCTCCCCACCCCCTCCCAAGATGCTCTCCAGTATTCCAGCCAATGTTGACTCCTCTATTGTGCAATCTTCCCTTCTTCACGTCTAGGAGCTGTGTGTGTGTGTGGGACTCATGTTCCCTTCCCAGGATGAAAATATGCCCCATATTTGACTCCTTATGAGTTGGCTGAACCATATAATACTCCTCAAAAAATCCTTGCCTCCACTTCAAAGTCTTTTGGAGTGATGTAAGCCCCTTGCAATTTCCAGAAAAGCTGCAGATAAGACCACAGCTGTTGGCTGCCGCTTTGGTTAAAAATGATGGGTTCGTTTATTTCTAGGGAACTGTCCAGATGGGTAGTGATGCTAAATATAGAAACTGTATAAATACATTTTAACACTAGGAAAAAGAATTGAAGAATTAAACTGTACAGAGTACATACAGTAAATATCTTACGTCCGATGGTAAGCAGCATACTGCAAACAGGGCTTACCTGACAAACTTAAATTCCATTTAATTGTATAAAAACTACTCTATGGGGTAGATTTTATAAATGTACGCGAGGGCGTACTTTTGTTCGTGCACCAGGCGCGAACAAAAGTACGCTGGATTTTATAAGATACACGCGTAGCCACGCGTATCTTATAAAATCCGGGGTCGGCGCGCGCAAGGGGGTGCACATTTGTGCAACCTGCGAGCGCCGACACGCGCTGCCTGTTCCTTCCGCCTCCCTTCACCTTCCCCTCCCTTCCCCTACCTAACCCCCCCCCCCCCCCCCGGCCTATCTAAACCCCCCTTACCTTTGTTGGCAGATTTACGCCTGCTTTCCGCAGGCGTAAATCTGCGCGCGCCAGCGGGCTGCTGGCGCGCCATCACCCGACCCGGCAGCTGGTCCGGAGGCCTCGACCACGCCCCCGGGCCGGCGCCACGCCCCCGGGCCCACCCCCGAAATGCCGCGTCACTCGCGTCACTCGTGGCACGCCCCCCAACCCGCCCACGACACGCCCCTCCATGCAAGCCCCGGGACTTACGCTCGTCCCGGGGCTTGCGCATGCCGCCGAGCCTATGCAAAATAGGCTCGGCGCGCGCAGGGGGGGTTTGGGGTAGGTTTTCGGGGGGTACGCGTGTACCCCTTTGAAAATCTACCCCTATGTGTTCTTACAAATTACGTGGTAATAACACAGTACAGTAGTTACAAAAATAATCACAATACCATATACTATCCATTGCAGCTTGGGTTTGCCATCACATCAGACTTGCTTGCATCCACACTGTGTTATGAATGTGAACCCTTGATCCAGTTGAGGAATCTATGGAACTACTAAGGAACTGACCCTTAGAATTACCTACAACCGGGAGGCGGACAATACTTATAGATCAGGCAATAACTTCACCTTACTAGCCCACGTTCCCCGCAGGTTGGGCCCTTGGGTATCGGAGCTAGCAGGACTTACCAGAAATTATTTTAGCAGAGAAAGAGTTCAGCAAAGATCTGAGTCAAGTTGATGACAATTAGGGAACAAGAATAGTCTGAAGATCCAGGCAGATGTCTCAAGCATAACCAATGAGGCAAATTATGACTAGATGAAATACCATTGAAGAAACACTTTAATTTAAATCCCTACTAGCATATACAGTCCAGAGATATTCAAGATAATAGTATCCACAGGCAGAAAACTGAGGAAGATACAACAGTAACAGAAACAAGCAAGAAAAACAAAAAATAACTAGGAGATAACCCTCTGCAGTGCTTCCCTTTACACTGACTCGATGTCAAAGCAATGAGAGACACTGGCAACAGCCCCACACAGAACTCAGAAATGACATCATCCGGCCTTCTCGCTCCAACAACATTCCACGTCCCTGAGATGCACGCATGCGTCCCAAGACATGAAAACTTGCCAGCAAAATCAACAGCGTCTTCCCTGCGGGGAGAATGCTGCAAGCCTCGATCTGCTTCAGCCCACTGTCGAGAGACGCCGTAGCCACCCACCGATGTCTCGGCCCGCCGACCTGAGATGCAGCAGACACTCGCCGGCGCCCCCTCCGACCTGAGCCACACCACCCCCTCCCACATTGGAGGAGTTAGAAGACCGGACCACAATTCCAACAGTATCCCCCCCTTTTATGCCCCCTCTGAGAAGGGTTTGGCTTGTCAGGGTTTTCCCGATGAAACTGAAGGAGGAGAGTCTTATCTAATATGTTAAACGCTGGTTCCCAAGAGTTTTCCTCTGGACCAAAATCTTGCCAGGAGATTAAATATTCCCAATGTCTGCGGTAGAACCGAATGTCTAATATATCTTGAACTTGATAAATAGAGTCATCATCTGCACCCACTTCCAGCGGTTCAGGAGGTTTCCGATGAAATGCTGATGTAATTAAAGGTTTTAGTAAAGATACGTGAAAGTTATTGTGAATCTTTAGAGTGGTAGGTAAAAACAACTTGTATGGGACTGGTCCTATAGGTTCTTTTATAGAGAAAGGTCCGATGTATTCGGGTGCTAAACGCATAGAAGGTATTCTTAACTGGATATGACGAGTACTTAGCCACACTCTGTCTCCAGGTTTGAAGAGCGGAGCTTGCTGATGATGTCTATCAGTGGTGCTTTTGGCTGTCTCAGCTGCTTGTTGGAGGCGAGTTTGTGTTGAATTCTAGGGATGTGAATCGTTTTTTGACGATTTAAAACAATCGTCAGATATATTTTAAATCGTCAAAAATCGTTAGAGCCGCAATACAATAGCAATTCCCCCGATGTATCGTCAAATAATCGTAAATCGAGGGAGGGCGGGAAAACCGGCACACCAAAACAACCCTAAAACCCACCCCGACCCTTTAAAACAAATCCCCCACACTCCCGAACCCCCGAAAATGTTTTAAATTACCTGGGGTCCAGTGGGGGGGGTCCCGGCGCTATCTCCTGCTCTCGGGCCACGGCTGCGTTAATAGAAATGGCGCCGGTGGCCCTTTGCCCTTACCATATGACAGGGCAAAGGTAGCGCTGGCGCCATTTTGGTTCCTGTCACCCGACGTCATGAGTGCAGGAGATCGCTCCCGGACCCCCGCTGGACCCCCAGGGACTTTTGGCCAGCTTGGGGGGGGGCCTCCTGACCCCCACAAGACTTGCCAAAAGTCCAGCGGAGGTCCAGGAGCGACCTCCTGCACTCGCGCCGTATTGCCAATATTCAAAATGGCAAAAGTAGCGCCGGCGCCATTTTGAATATTGGCAATACAGCGCGAGTGCAGGAGGTCGCTCCCGGACCCCCGCTGGACTTTTGGCAAGTCTTGTGGGGGTCAGGAGGCCCCCCCCAAGCTGGCCAAAAGTCCCTGGGGGTCCAGCGGGGGTCCGGGAGCGATCTCCTGCATGCGTGACGTCGGGTGACAAGATGTATAAATTCTGTTTTTTCAATGTTGATTACTAGTTCCATTTGGTTTAATAGTTGTTTAATTATGTCTAGGTATAGCATTGCAAAGTTTAGTGTTTTTTCAATTGATTCTTCAATTGATAGAATTAATTGAATGTCGTCAGTATATATGTAGTGTATGACACCTAGACCAGCCAGTAGGTGGCAGAGGGGGAGCATGTAAATGTTAAATAGAGTTGCTGAAAGTGCTGAACCCTGGGGGCTCCTGTCTTTAGTGTGATTTTGTCTGATATTGAGTTTTTTATCTGTACCTGATAAGATCTATTGTTAAGGTAGGAAATGAACCATTTAATTGTTTTGTTTTGTAATCCAATTTCTTCCAGTCTTTTCAATAGTATGTCATGATTTACTGTGTCAAATGCTGCGGACAGATCTAGTAGTATCATGATGTAGTGTTTTCCACTGTCAAATCCGCGAAGTACGGTATCTGTTAGAGAGATTAGTAATGTTTCGGTGCTATAGTGTTTTCTGAAGCCATGTTGTGATGGGAAGAGTATGTTATTGTTGTCTAGATGTTCTGCTAGTTGCTTTTGTACTGCTTTTTCTATTAATTTTGCGATCATGGGCAAGTTTGAAACAGGTCTATAGTTACTTAAGATGGTTGGGTCACTGTTATTCTTTTTCAGAATTGGTTTTATTATTGCATTTTTGAGTGAGTCTGGCATAACTCCTTCACTGAGTGATAGGTTAATTATTTTGGTTAGTGTGTATACCTCATACACACTAACCAAAATAATCAGCTAGTTTTTTTATATCTGTGGTGGGAATGGTGTCAATTTTATGTGGTGCGGGATTCAGTTTTTTTTATCAGCGGAGGATTTTTAGAAAGAGTTGGAAGCTGTAACTGTATCCTCCCACCAGCCCAGCTCTGAGGCCAGTGAGCGGAACTCAACCGCATAATCAACTAGATGTCGGGCACCTTGACTTAAATGAAGAAGCTCCGTGGCAGCTGTAGATTGTCTGGCAGGATCATCGAAAACCTGTCTGAAGATTCGCACAAAATTCTGGAGATTTAACAGCAAGGGATCACCACGCTCCCAAAGAGGAGAAGCCCTCGCCAGAGCTCGACCATCCAATAAGGACAAAATGTACATCGTCTTTATCTGATCAGACTGAAATTGATGTGGCTGAGATGAAAAACGCATGAAACAATGATTTAAAAATCCTCAACACTGAATAGAATCTCCCACGTAAGAGGTGGTGCCTGTGAATTTAAAGGCATCGATGGCATCGCTACAGAAGCAGATGTCAAACTGGAAGTCGTAGCCTGAGAAGTGAAGTCCAGACGATTTACTAAACGCTCTATCGTGGCAGATAATATATGCAAACAATGCTGTTGTTGCTGCAGGTGCTGAGCCAAGCCCGGAATAGCCTGAAGTCCAGAAAGATCCGCCAGGTCCATGGCGTTGGCAATCAGTTATGAATGTGAACCCTTGATCTGGTTGAGGAATCTATGGAACTACTAAGGAATTGACCCTTAGAATTACCTACAACCGGGAGGCGGGCAAAACTTATAGATCAGGCAATAACTTCACCTTACTAGCCCACATTCCCCGCATGTTGGTCCCTTTTGAATCGGAGCTAGCAGGACTTACCAGAAATTCTTTTAGCAGAGAAAGAGTTCAGCAAAGATCTAAGTCAAGTTGATGACAATTAGGGAACAAGAAAAGTCTGAAGATCCAGGCAGATGTCTTAAGCATAACCAATGAGGCTAATTATGACTCCGGATGAAATACCATTGAAGAGACACTTTAATTTAAATCCCTACTAGCATATACAGTCCAGAGATATTTAAGATAATAGTATCCACAGGCAGAGAACTGAGGAAGATACACAGTAACAGAAACAAGGAAGAAAAACAAAAATAACTAGGAACTAACCCTCTGCAATGCTTCCCTTTACACTGACTCAATGCCAAAGCAACGAGAGACGCTGGCAACGGCCCCACACAGAACTCATCGATGACATCATCCGGCCTGCTCACTCCAACAACATTCCACGTCCCCGAGGCGTGCGCATGCGTCCCAAGAGAAGAAAACTTGCCAGCAAAATCAACAGCGTCTCCCCCACGGGGAGAACGCTGCAAGCCCCGATCTGCTTCAGCCCACCGTCGAGAGATGCCGCAGCCACCCACCGATGTCTCAGCCCGCCGACCTGAGACGCAGCAGACACTCGCCGGTGTGCCCCTCTCTGTGGAGCGAGCGCCGCGATGACTCGAGCTGCGCCTCTCCGTCCCACATCGGAGGAGTGAGAAGACCGGACCACAATTGCAACACACTGCAGTTATATCCTAACATACTTTCATTGTAATTATTCTACAAATACACCACACTATACACGTCATGTTTATATTTTGGCAATGGTCCAGGGAAGCAAACATAAACGTCCTGCTTAGCCAATCTGGGTGATCCTATTCCTCTTTTGCTACTAATGAACTTTTTATGTCTGGCTTTGTTTTTTTAATGTCTCAGTGATGGGCAAAATGTGTCTGTTTTCTGCTTTGGGGAAGATTTTTGGCATAGGAAGATAGGGCTGAAGAAGAACAAGTCAGTTTTCAGGGCTTGATAGTGAAACCTCAGTCATACTACTCTCATTTCTTTTGATGGATGATGCATCTGGATCCGGGGAGAACCAGGAAATGCTGTTAGCAGTGATAAGAGGGAATGGCACTGTGAAGATTCCACATTTGTAATTCTACATCCCAAATTTCCAGCCAGAGTTCACAGGATCTGAACTTGTAAACTGTGGTTTCCACCCTGAATAGTTTCCCTCGCCAAGCAGCTCTCTGCAATTCCTGAATGTTCATTTTTTTCCCTTACCTCTTTACCCTGACTTCTACACTCCTTTTCAAGAGAAAATTTTTTTTCCTTATTAACATTTACCTTACCCTTTTTTCAAGGTAAGGTTCCGGATCCTGAACTACTGCCATGTACAAACGGTTTCACATTCATTATAGCTATGAGTAAGGAAACCGCCTCCCGGTTGTAGGGCACAGATAACCAGAAATAAATGTTGAAGATGGGAGCAGATCTAGGAATGGCTGGTTTAACATGCCACAAATAAACATTTCTACTTAATTTCATAAGAAAAAGGTAACTAGTGTGATTGCTGAAGAAGTAGAGAATAAATAAATAAATATAATTTTATAAATTTTACTTATTTTCCCCCGGGAAAGTAGCAGTCAAAGTATGTTAGCAATTAGATGTATGTGTCTGTGTGTGTCTTTAATTAATTATTTTAATTTTAAGTTATTTATTATTTTTATTGTTTTAGAATTGTGTTTGTAATTATATTCTAATTTTTACTACTGTAAGTTGCTTTATTTTGTTTTATATATTGCACTGTTAGTTTGTTTTTATCTGTAAATCACGATGACCGTAGAAATGGCAATCGATAAATACTCTATAAATAAATAAATCTGAAGCAGGAATCTTGGAAGAGAGGTTGCATTGCTCAGAGCTTTGATTGATTGTGAGAGACAGGCTTCAGTCTTAAATCTGTAAAGGTCCAGGCATGAAATAACAAAATATCTGGATCTAGTGACCTAGAGAATGTGTCTATCTGACTCAGTCTTGATCTATAGTGCTGGGTCTCTCAAAAAACCTTGGTTCCTTAATATGCTGTCTGTTAGATCCCAGAAGACATCAGAGAGTGACCAGGATTGCCATCCTTGAATCTGGTTCACAAATTCTGTAGACAATAACTTTCCCTTTAGAATGTATTTTTTTCTTTTGGAAGGTATGTAGTGCTGTATACACTTGGAGAAGCATTTCAACATAGCCTTTATTCAAGGCTGTTAGACTGGAATATTAATGAAACTGCAGAAAAAATAAGTGCACTAACATCCCAAATTCAGTACATGAACCAGAAAAAAATTGTTCTTATTGCATCAAAACCAGACTGTGTTCAAACAGTTAAACAGAACGAAAAATATAAAGATAAAGGGGTGAATTTTAAAAGCATTGCTCATGTTAAAAGGTCGATATAGGTGAGTATATGGACCAAATGGAAGCAATATGTATTTTAAAAGCAGCAAATTATGCATGTAGATATGCTTGTGCGAGTAAAAAAAAAAGGGGTGGAGTTGGGACGTGACAAAGGTGTTCTGGGGCAGGTACAGCATAAATCCCTATTTTAAATCCAACGGCAGCAATGAGTGGTGTCCTGTAAGCTAGGTATATTTACTTCTGCTCTTGATAAGGTTAATTATGCAGAAATCTGGGTAAACTGGAGAGAGTGCAGGTTGAAGAACCAGAGGATTCTGGATGACTACGAGATGCACTGGGCAAACTGGTGGACTAATGGGTAAAAATGGAAATGTGCTTCAGGCGAGCATATTTTAAAACCCACTTACCTATACAGAACGGTAGCGTGCCTATGGCCAATTGGCCACATCCACAGGCGCCACTACTGAAAGGCGCCATAGCGCTGACATGTGGAGCCTCAGTACGTGTACAGCAGCGTGGCCCGCTGGCCACGCCGATGATTCTGGCGGGGCCGCACTGCTTTTTCCACTCTCAGGCGTCGGAATGGGTGAGGGCCACCGACAATCAGCGCATGATTTTCTTAACATTGCTCACCCCCGCGGTACTGCTGTGATCCCCTCACTCACCATCCCTGCTCCCAAAGAATAGAAGGATTTCAGCCTTGCAGAGGGGACTGCTGCTTCCTCCTCGGCTGTCGGAACCTGATGATGTCATTCAGGCACTGGAATCTGGGAGAGAGGAAGCAGTTCACGCTGCAAGGCCGTGGTCCTTCGAATATTCATGAGAAGGGAGGGTGAGTGAGGGGATCATGGCAGCACTGCAGGGGTGAGCAGCATGCATGGAAATGCACTGGCCACCTGCAGTGAATGAGGGGTTTGTGGGTGAGAAGGTATGGGAGAGGGAACAAGACTGCTGGGGACTGGGAGGGGAGAGGAGACTTTGGAACAAGATTTCTAGGGAGTAGGGGGCTGGGAGAGGAAAGGGGGCTGGGGAGCAAGACTGCTGGGAAGTGGAGGTCTAGCAGGGGAGAGGGACTGTTGATCAAGACTGATAGGGAGTGGGGTCTGGGTGGGGAGAGGGGGCTGTGGAATAAAACATCTGGGGGTATCTGGGATGGGAGAGGGGTCTGGAGAGCATGGCTGCTGGGGCGTGTGGAATCTGGAAGGGGGAGGGGGCTGGGAAGTAAGACTCCTGGGGAGTGGGGTGTCTGGGAGAAGAGAGGGGAGCCAGAGTGCTGGGAAGTTGGGGATCTGAGTGGGGAAAGTTGGTTGGGACCAAGAGTGCTGGGGGGAAGAGCAAGACTGCTGGGGAGAGAGGACTTGGAAGCAAGAGTGCTGGGGAGCTGGAGGTTTGAGAGGGAAGAGGAGACTTGGGAGGAAAATTGCTGGGGATTGGGGTTTGAAAGGGGAGAGGGGGTTTGGGAGTAAGAGTCCTGAGGAGTGGGAGTCTAGGAGAGGAGTAGAGACTAGGGAACAAGTCTCCTGGGGGCTGATAAGCAAGGTTGCTGAGGGTGGGTCTATGAGAGCCAGAGAGCCTGTGTCTGTGTGTGTATGCATATGAGAGCCAGAGAAACCTGCACATGTGTGTGTGGTATATATAAAAGCCAGAGAGCCTGTACATGTGTGTGTGTGTATGAGAGCCAGAAGCCTGTGAGTGAGGAAGAGAGATGTTATAATGTGAAACAGAGCCTGTGTGTGTATGTGTGAGAGAGACGGGGGTATGAATGAGAGTCTGTGTGTGAGACAGGGACTGTGGAATTTCCACTTACTAAGGCCCCACCAACTACACTGGCTATTTCGGCAGGGCCATGCTGCTTCAGAGGAGGAGAAGGTACATGCCCTGCCCTGCCCTGCCTGAAGGAGCCCAAAGTCAGATCTAGCCCTCGTAGCCGGAATTTGTTCCCTTGGCCGTGGGAGCAGAAGAAGGAGACTGCTGCTGCTTGCTGCTTCGGTGGAGAAGGGGAGAGTGAGAAAGAGAGCATGTGTGTGAGGGAAAGAGAGAGCACATGTGTATGTGTGTGGGAGAGAGAGAGTATGTGTGTGGGTGATAGCATGTGTGTGGAAGAGGGAGAGCATATATGTATGCGTGTGAGAGAAAAAGTATGTGTGTGGGAGACAGAGCATGAGACGTGTGTGGGGAAACTGACCTCACTTTCTCTCTTCCTGCTAATCCATGGGAATTTTAGGGCATCTGGAAATCAAAAGTTCCCAGGTATGGACAATGGGGAAATTTTTAAAATCCTTATTAGTTTTAATTATTGGGTTTTATTTGATGTGTTAGTTGAAATATTTTATTGGTTTTATGTGAGTTTTAAATTATTGAATGTTATTATAGTCATTAGTTTTGAATTATTCTTTTTATTGGTATTGTTTTACTAATTTTATTGTTTTATGAGGAATGGTAGTGCTTCTATTTTTCCATTGTTGCAATGCATATAGAATTTGGCTTGTTGCAGTTTCCAGTTCAGTTTTTGTCTGTACATTTCTATTTATACTTTATGGTCTCTTTATTCTGTATTTGAGGGTCTATCTGTGTTTTGCATGTGTCACTGAAGTGAGATATTGCAATAGTATGTAGTTTTATATAGGGATCTATAGCAGCTTGGCTTGTTCTGTTTTCCTAATACTGTAGAAGGTGAATTGGTGTTTTAGGTTTGGTGTAATATTTGCAGTGTTAACTTTTATAGGTAGAGCTGTTGCTGTTTGAGGGCTGGCAGTTAGTGTTGTTTTGATATAGAAAATGTATTTCATTGTAATTCTGTTTCCTTGTGGCTCTCTGAAGGTCATGCCCATGCCCAAGATGCATTACAGTAAGCCTAATACCATATCAGTTCCAAATGTCTCTTGCTTTTTAGCAGTGTTTTCTAGTTGGTACCACAGCAGTGTATGTTAATATAATATACCGTACATATTTGTAAGTTATATTTTTACCTCAGAGGACTGTGCTTTGAATGTCATTTTTCATATAAAATCAATTATTATAAGTGCATTTTTAATTGTGTGTGAGGAGGGTGTGATGGGTGGAGGGTGCAGGGCTGTAAGGCTTTCCTAGGGCACTTTATACTCTTGCACAGGCTGTGGCATTGCTGTACAAACATTTAACAGAGTCTCCTAACTCATACTTTCATGAGAGGAAGCTATTTTAGATCTAATTGTCAGTGGAGACCAGGATCTGATGAGAGAGGTAACGGTGATTTGGCAATAGTGATCAAATCTGAATTAATGACAGGAAGGGGTCAGTAAGTAAATCCATGGCTCTAGCATTAAACTTTCAAAAGGGAAACTTTGACAAAATGAGGAAAAAAGTTTAAAAAAAAAACTGAAAGGGGCAGCTACAAAGGTGAAGAGTGTGCAATAGGCATGGACATTGTTTAAAAATAAAAAAGCACAGTTCAGATGTATTCCATGCATTAAAAAAGGTGGAAGGAAGGCCAAACAATTGCCAGCATGGTTAAAAAGTGAGGGGAAAGAGGCTATTTTAGCCAAAAGACCTTCATTCAAAAATTGGAAGAAGGATCCATCAGAGGAAAATAGGATAAAGTATAAGCATTAGCAAATTAAATGTAAGACATTGTCAAGACAGGCTAAGAGAGAATTTGAAAAGAAGCTGGCCATAGAGGCAAAAACTCATAATAAAAGCTTTTTAAAATATATCTGAAGCAGAAAGAGTGTGAGGGAGTCGTTTGGACCGTTAGATGATAGAGGGGTTAAAGGGGCACTTAGGGAAGATAAGGCCATTGTGGAAAGACTAAACTAATTCTTTGCTTCAGTGTTTATTGAAAGGATGTTGGGGAGATATCCATTCTGGAGACAGTTTTCAAGGCTGATGATTCTGATGAGCTGAAATAAATTATGATGAACCTGGAAGATGTAGAAGGCTATATTGACAAACTGAAGAGTGGTAAATCACCTGGACTGGATGGTATACACCTAGAGGCCGGATTTTAAAATATACGCAT
Organism: Rhinatrema bivittatum; assembly: GCF_901001135.1. NCBI lineage: Eukaryota > Metazoa > Chordata > Amphibia > Gymnophiona > Rhinatrematidae > Rhinatrema > Rhinatrema bivittatum. The sequence goes on along the minus strand of NC_042618.1, from coordinate 417,848,400 downwards.
GTGGCCTACATGTGCTTGAGCTACGCGGCGCGCACACACATATGCCCGATTTTGTAACATGCGTGCGCAGGCGCACGCATGTTATAAAATCTGGGGTTGGCGCGCAAAGGGGTGCACAATTGTGCACCTTGCGCGCGCTGAGACCTATCCAAGGCCCGCTGCCTTCCCCTGTTCCCTCCCAGGCCGCTCCGAAATTGGAGTGGCCTTGGAGGGAACTTCCTTACCCCCCCACCCCACCTTCCCTTCCCCTACCTCCCCCGCCCTTTCCCCCTACCTTTGTTGCTTTCATTTTTTGTTTTAAAACTTACTTCAGCCCTGGGGCTGAAGTAAGTTGTGCTCGCCGGCCAACTGCCGGCACGTGATCCCCGGCCCAGCGGCCGTGCAGAGACCGCTCTGCCCCGCCCCTTTTGTAAAGCCCCGAGGCTTTACGCGTGTCGCCGGGTCTTTTGAAAATAGGCCCGCCGCGCGTAAGGCTGGTTATGAGCATAAATCTTCTGGATTTACGTGCACAACCTTTTGAAAGCCTTAGGGTTTTGAAAGAACTCAAAAATGAAACTTCAGACCTATTAGTAAAAATCTGTAACCTATCATTAAAATCGGCCAATGTAACCCTGATATTTAAAAAGGGATCCAGGGGAGATCCGGGAAACTATAGATCAGTGAGCCTGATTTCAATGCTGGGAAAAATTATGGAAACTGTTCTATAGAATAAAATCACAGAATATTTATATAGAGGTGGTTTAATGTGTCATAGCGAGCATGGATTTACCCAAGGGAAGTCTTGCCTCACAAATGTTCTACAGTTTTATGAAGGGGTTAATAAACATGTGGACAAAGGTGAACTGGTAGATGTGGTGTATTTGGATTTTTAGAAGGCGTTCGACAAAGTCCCTTATGAGAGGCTTCTAAGAAAACTAAAAAGTCAAGGGATAGGAGATGATGTAATTTTGTGGATTGCAAACTGGTTAAAAGACAGGAAACAGAGAGTAGGATTAAATGGTCTATTTTCACAGTGGAAAAAAGTAAACAGTGGAGTGCCTCAGGGATCTATACTTGGACCAGTGCTTTTTAATATATTTATAAATGATCTGGAAAGGGGCACGATGAGTGAGCTGCTTAAATTTGCAGATTACACAAAATTATGCAGTGTAGTTAAATCTCAAGCAGATTGTGTTAAATTGCAGGAGGACCTTGTGAAACTGGAAGATTGGGCATCCAAATGGCAGATGAAATTTAATGTGCACAAGTGCAAGGTGATGCATATAGGGAAAATAACTCTTGCTGTGGTTATACAATGTTAGGCTCCATATTAGGAGTTACCACCCAGGAAAGAGATCTAGGTATCATAGTGGATAATACATTGAAATTGTCGGCTCCGTGTGCTGTGGTGGTCAAAAAAGTAAACAGAATATTAGGGATTATTAGGAAGGGAATGGCGAATAAAATGGTGGATATCATAAAGCCTCTATATTGCTCCATGCTGAGACTGCACTTTGAATACAGTGTGCAGTACTGGTCGCTGCATCTCAAAAAATATATAGTTGCACTGAGAAAGTGCAGAGAAGGGCAACCAAAATGATAAAGGGGATGGAACAGCTCCCCTATGAGGAAAGGCTAAAGAGTTTAGGGCTGTTCAGCTTGGAGAAGAGATGGCTGAGGGGGCGGGATATGATAGAGGTCTACAAAATCATGAAAGGACTTGAATGGGTAAATGTGAATTGGTTATTTACTCTTTAGGATAATGCAAGGATTAGGGGGCACTCCATGAAGTTAGCAAGTAGCTCATTTAAAACAAATCGGAGAAAATTATTTTTCACTCAATGAATAATTAAACTCCGGAATTAATTGCCAGAGGATGTGGTTATGGCAGTTAGTGAAACTGGGTTTAAAAAAGGTTTGGATAAGTTCCTGGAGAAGAAGTTCATAAATTGCTATTAATCAGTTAGGATTAGTAGCTTGGGATCTATTCATTTAATGTTTGGGTACTTGCCAGGTACTTATGACTTGGCTGGCCACCGTTGGACACAGGATACTGGGCTTGATGGACCCTTGGTCTGACCTGGTATGGCATATCTTATATTCTTATTTTCTTATGAGTGTTGCCATGTGTTGTGTAATGGGTGAGGGCACAGTTTTTCACTTGGCCATAGGCGCCACGTTGCCTGGCTACAGCTCTGTACTTGTGCATATTAAAGCCGACAAAGACCTAAGGAAGATAAATGAATTACTTTTGCTCGAGTAACCACTTAAAATTAGGAACGCATACGCACAATAGGCATATTTTAAATCATACACAAGCAATTGCATGCACGATTTAAAATTCCTGCCTATGTGCACTCATGTGTGCATATGAGCACCAACGCACTCGCTTTAAAGTTGCCATCATTGTGTTTGAGCACAATCTTATTTTGGTGAAATATGATTTGGACTACCTTTTTGAAGATATGAATAATTGAATGGATTATTGATAATAATTATTGGAACATTTTTAAACTGATTAAATAAAAAAAGTGTGTTTTCTATTTTTTAAGGTGGATGATTATAACAAATGGGCACCTAACTCTGTGAACACAATATAGGTTTTTTTGTGTTTTATATTCTTATTCTATTCTAGGTATATGATTTTGCTATTCCTGCTGTGTATTTTTATAATTTATATTAATGAAACTGCCAGCATTTTAGGCATATTTAATTGTGTTCAGGGTCTGTATGCTACCAGGTTGTGATATCAAATCTATTTATTTATTTATTTAACGCTTTTATATACCGAAATTCATGTAGCAAATTACATATCAATTCGGTTTATAGTATAACAATAACTAGCATGTAAGAATGCTTTTACATTTAACAGGGATAAAAACTTGGAGCAATGGAACAGGATCCACGTAACAATAAATAAAAGGATTTTTTTGTGGGGCCAGAGAAGACTGGCTAACGATCTGAGTGAATATAGAATTAACTAAGGGTAAGGGTAAGAACGGAGCTAAATTAGATTTATCCTCTGTCGAGTTGAGTGCTAGCCTGAACACTAGTCTGTTGGTATGTAAGGTGATGACCTAGGAAGATCCACTGCATGAGTGAAAAGCTTGGTCAAACAGCCAAGTTTTGAGTCTTTCTTTTTTTGAAGGTGATATGGCATTGTTCTAGCCGGAGATCTGGTGGAAGAGAGTTCCATTGTGCAGGGTCCGAAGTGGATAGAGCTCATTTTCTTAAAGAAGTTTTGATGGGTGGGGCAAAGAGGGTGTTTCTATAAGCAAATCTCACCGGTTTGGAGGGTAAATGTAGCTGAAACGGGAAATTGAGCTCCAGAGGAATGAGATTGTGAATGGTTTTGTGTATGATCGTTAGTACTTTGTACATTATTCTGAATTTAATTGGGAGCCAATGCAGATTCATTAGATGGGAGTAATGTGATCTCTTTTGTTGGTCTTAGTCAATATCCTGGCTGAGGTGTTTTGCAACATCTGTAAGGGTTTAATGGTGTTCGCTGGAAGGCCGAGTAGAAGTGAATTGCAATAGTCAATTTTTGAAAAGATTATTGCTTGTAAAACTGAATGGTAGTCTTGGAAGTGAAGGAGTGGTCTCAGCCATTTTAGAACTTGTAATTTAAAAAAGCCTTCCTTTGCGGTGTTGTTGATAAATATTTTTAGGTTCAGTTGGTTGTCCATTAAGACTCCGAGGTTTCTGACTTGAGGGGAGAAGGATGGTTGCCTTGTGGGGGGCGTGTTGGAAACTGCATAGTTGCTGTCTTGTGAGACGAGGAGTAGTTCCATTTTATTGGTATTAAGGATTAAGTTAAGGCTTGTGAGGAGGTTGTTGATATCTTAAAGGCAGTTGTTCCAGAAGTCTAGGGTTGTTTGTAGTGATTTCTTAACTGGAATGAGTACTTGTACATCGTCTGCGCATATGTAATGGGTTAGATTTAGTTTGGAGAGGAGTTGGCAAAGCGGTAAAAGGTAAATATTGAAGAGGGTAGGGGATAAGGATGATCCCTGAGGAACTCCCAGAGAGGAACAGATGGGGTGAGATTCTTTATTGTTGATCTTGACTTTGTAGAATCTGTTTTGGAGGAATGACTTGAACCATCTGTGTGCGGTGCCTTTCATACCGATGTCAGTTAGCTGATCCAAGAGTATTGAGTGGTTCACCATATCGAATGCGGCTGATAAATCAAGGAGAATGAGAAGACAGGGTTGTTTTTTTTATCAAGATTCAGAAGAATGTTGTCAGTTAGAGAGATTAAAAGTGCTTCCGTTCTTCGTGCTTTACAGAAACTGAACTGCGAGTGGGTTAGGATTTTGTTGTCATCTAAATAGTCCGTGAGTTGCTTGTTGACTATTTTTTCTAAGATTTTGGAGATAAAGGGGAGGTTAGCTATAGGGCGGAAGTTGGCCGGCTCGTCTGGGGACAAGTTGGGTTTTTTTAGAAGTGGTTTTAGAATTGCAAGTTTAAGGGGGTCTGGAACTATGCCTTGCGTTAATGAACAATTAATGATCTCTGCGATTGGTTTGGCGACAGTTTTTGGAATGGAGATGAGTAAATTCGACAGGATCACATCCGTAGGGTGTGAGGCAGGTTTTAGCTTCTTTAGGACTGATTCAATCTCAATGGAGTAGGTCAGCTCGAAGTTTTCCAGGCTTGTGGTTTGTTGGATATTAGCCGAGTAAGAGGAAGGATGACTAGGACCAGTATAGGTTTTTACCGGGGTGATCAGATCTGTGATTTTTTTCTTGAAGTAAGTGGCGAGTTCTATGGCTTTGCTGGCCGCTTGATCTTCCGGAATGGCCATGGGGGGAGATTTGGTAAGGGACAAGATGAATGAGAATAGCACTTTCGGGTCGAAAATGAAGTTGTGTATTTTCCTTGAGAAGAAATCTCTTTTTATTCGGAGGATGGATATCCTGTAGCGGTGCATGAGAGATTTATATGCCTCCTGGTTTGCTGCTGAAGGATTTTTTCGCCATAGGTGTTCGCTGTTTCTGAGCTCTTGTTTGAGGGTTTTTAGTTGTGGGGTGTACCAAGGTTTCCTGTTGTCGGCATTCGGGTGAAGGGCTTTAGTGGTTAATGGACATGTTGTGTCTGCTACTTCCTTGGTGATCTTGATCCAGGAAGATGAAGCTGACTCTGCATCTGAGAGGTCCAGTTGGTCTAAAGCTACAGAAAGGTACGAGCTTAGGATGTCTGGGTTGCATAATTTCCTGAATTGGATAGAGGTTTTTTGTCTCGGTTGAAGGATGGGTTTGAGGTTCTTCAGAGTTGTGGAGATCAGCCTGTGATCCGACCATGGGACCGGATAGCATGTCATAGTTGTGGGGGTGGAGAGGCATTCATTTATGAAGATTAAGTCCAGCGTATGTCCGGCTTTGTGTGTCGGCTCTTTAATGATTTGTTTGAATCCCATAAATTTAAGAGTGGTGAGGAAGGTTTCACAATTGGAAGATTGAGGAATTGAGTCATAATTGAGAAATTATGGCTTCTTTGTGAGATTTCCAGAAGGGTATTGTTAATATGTGGCATGCTCTCAAGTTCTGGTGCAGGTTTCTTCACCTGACCCTTTACTATGGTGTATGTATTTGTTATGGTTTATAACTATTTACGTGTCGGAACAAGTGTAGGGTGTAAGGGGATGATGTAGAGCTTGGCTGGATATGAGTCAATGCTTGAGCTGCTGAAGCTTTAACAAGGTTTTAAAATTTAGATTTTATGGAATTTAAATTGTGAATTTATTATTACATTACTGATGTTCTCTGGGCTAACTCCGGGAAAGAGTGGATTAGAAGACTAATAGCAAGCAAACAAATAAATGTATAAAACCCAAATAGTCTGAGCCAGTCCCGATATAATTCTACTTTCCTTAGGGAAATCAAAATTACATGTCTGCGTATTTCGGTGGAAAGTTTGGACTGGATCATCTTCTTTGGGTTGATCTCAGTCAGCTGACAACTTAATCTGGTGCCTGTTTGTACAATGTGCTTGATTGGTAGTCTCAGCTGGGCCCAAGGTGTGTTGAAAGGGCTGGTGACTTCTCTTGCTAGCGAGGAGTGGGTGTAGGAGGATCCCTGAGAAATGTGCCAGTCTTCCTTTGTTTTTCTCTAGGGCCCTCCCTCTGTAACTGCTGTGTGGTTTTATTACAGTGTGGGATTTCTGTGTGTCTCTCTTGCCTGTGTGTGAGATAGCCGCCGGTTTACCTAAGCGGGTTCATATTTTATTGCTCTGCAATGGCTGATAGGATCTCTTCTTTGATATTGCGATGTTCTGATAAATGCTGCAAAAAAGCAAACCTTTCAGAATACGAAAAGTTTAAAGAGGGGAAAGTACTTTTGACGATTTTGTAATTTCTTTCACTTATTTATTTTCTCCTGAATTTTACAAAATGTTATTTTTCCATTTACTGCAAAGATAATGCTTTGGAAGATACCATCTGAGTTAGATCACTTTGTGAGTGACTGGAAACATTTGAGGAAATGTGTCACAGACAGAGCAAGAACCTGTGATCTCTGGCTTAAAAGATTTGTGAGCTGCGTACTGCTGTTAACGTCTGTAGTTCAGGTCTCAGTAATGATAACTCACACGCACAGAAACACAAGTTTCTTCGGAGCTTACTTTCCAAATTTCCCACACTTCATTCTTGTTTTTCAGTATGAACTAGGCAGAATAAATTAGCAAGGAAGTATCTAGCATCCAAAGCCAGTAACTACAAGAAAATAATGTGTAACATAGCAGTTATTGTTGGGAAAAGACCACTTGGCTGGGCCAGTTGTGCCTGCCTATTGTATCACATCGGACTCTACGTTGGTCACTGCCGTACCACACTCTCAGGCCGATGCAATAAAGTGCTCCCAGCTAACACACAGGTTAAAGCGCATTTTGGACGCGCTAGACTAGCACCCGATGCAATAAGCGCGTCCAAAACCTGTGCCCAAACTGTTTAGCCGATAGCACTCACCACATGTAAATTCCATGTAGATGAACCTGTTAGTTATTACCCTGCAATGCAGAAAATCCCCCGGCGCCCAACACATATTTGTTAATGCGCCAAACTTAACTCCAGCCCCGGAGCTGGCGTTAAGTCAATCTGCCAGTGCCAGTATCTCAGATTTCCTTGAATCCCTCTGCATTCATGATAAGCAATGAGGAAAATGACCCGGAGGAGAACAGGCTAAACATCACCATCACTCCATGCCTGTTGATGCATGGAAAGGAATTTGGCATATCATAGGAAAGAAAGGAGAAACAGTTAAAAGAATATGGGAAGAAAGCAGTGCTTGGGTCTCTATCTCCCGAAAGGCTCCAGCCCCGAAAGGATCACTACAATCACCCTCTATCTACGGGATAAAATGGATGCTCGTATTATGAGCGCCCGTTGAATGGGCACACAACCCACGTCTCCTGGGCTCCCGATGCATTTGAGCGCTAGGGACGTACGATATTTCCCTAGCGTGTCCTTTGTAATGTGGCAGCCCATTTTAATATAGCATCGGGAGCCCAGGAGAGGTGGCTGTGCTCGCGTTAGGAAAACAGGCTCTGAATACGAGCGCCCGTTTTAACGTGTGTCTTGTTGCATCGGCACTTCTGTATTTATCTGAAAACATGCCTGAATTCTGCCGCTGTTTTAGCTATTACCACCTTTTCTGGCAGGCAACCCACTCCCAATAAAGTAGTATTTCCTTCGCCATTCCTTGATCTGGTAGTATAGTTCTACTTGCAACCAGTTTTGTTTTTTGTTTTTTTTTTAGACCTTGCTAACTAGTCGTGGATTCATTACACAATAGTATCACACATCTTTGGCTTCATGTATCTTACCGACCTGTTATTGCTTTATCACCTGCCAGCACAGTAACTCTCTCCAGTGGGGAGAACGGAATGTGATCAATTGTTCTCATCCAAGTACAAGAACATTTGCTCCTGGAGAGGATGAGTAAAAGGCAAAACCCCCACCCCGGATGATCCATAGCTTATAGCCTGCCTGCCTGCTTTTCCTTTAATTGGAGGTTGTAGTTTCCACGATTGGAGAAGACTGCATTTTACAAGAAGGCTCCTAGATTAGTGAATATGAAGCCAGAAACAAAAGAATGTGCCCGTTCTGAGCTAAGCCGTTCCTTTTCACAACGCTGCTCTTAAGAGGATCTTGTGTGCCTTGATAATTGATAAATCTTTTTTTTTTTTTTTTTTTTTTTATTATTATTATTATTATTATTATTATTATTTTGCTTCTTGTACACTTTGGATTCTCAGAATCATGAAAAGCCGCACAAGTGACTCGTCGGTCCTTTCTGGTTTGTTTGATGCCTTTGTGCTGCATTTCCTTCCTCTTTGTTTTTATTGCTATAAACTTTGCAGGAGTGAGAGGATTATTTTAGAAAAAAAAAACCTCTCCAAAATCTTTAAACAGACACGAATATGAAAATAAAGCACAGCGCAAACCCCTAGAATTAATTTGTTCATCTTTTGTCTTCTTTATTAAAGCTTTTATTGTGCACCACATTTGTTCCAATAAATTGTGGTTGGTTTTTTTTTAATATATATAATTTATTTATTTTTGCTAATTTATTTAAACGGCATTCATAAGAAAATGTTGACTGATAATGGTTTTCATAGCAACAACTTGGCTTTTTTTAAATAGCAACTTTTAATTACTCATTGAATGACAGAAGTATAAAACCAAAACATTGTTTCAGCCATTCCCTTTTAACCAGTTCTACCCTCAGCTGATTCATCGGATTAAAGCTTTTCACATACTGCATGCAGACTTTTTTTTTTTTTTTTTAAATGAGAAATTAAAAGATTACAAACAATACCCATGAAGCATTAAAAACACAAATTAACGATGAATGGTAATTAGGCTAAAATTGATTTTAAGCAGATAAATTGAAGGCAATTAATTTCTTTGGAAGTGGAAAGATAGACTTGTGTGAGAGGCGCCAGAACTGTTTGAACAAGGCAGACCCGATGCGGCAGAAGAAACTCTTCCTGCAAATGTGTGGGCATTGTTACCCGTGTTTAGACGCAGGCAATAAATTGTCTGGTACTCGGAGCTGTACATGAGTTGCAATGGAAGGGCCTGCATGGAGTTTTGCAGGGGTCAGACACCTCTGCTGCCTAATATTCATTTTTGGCAGATAAGGACCTGGTGGCCCCCCCATTCTCTCCAGTTGCCCTGCCTACTGTGACATTACAGACCCTACTCTGTCTTCAGCTATCTTCCCTCTCTTGCTCTTAAGCGAGCCCTCTAGATCTGTCCCAAGAAGGCTTGAGTTCTGCCGTTGGTTTGGTTGCTGTCCAGGGCCGGTGCAAGCTTTTTGGCTGCAGTGTGTGAACAATTACTGTGCTTCACCCCCCCCCCCCCACCCCCACCCCCTGTTTATTCATTCTCTGTCCTGGGCCCAACAAAAAAACATCCAGCTCCCTTCAGTGATACAAACTTTAAAAACTGACACCATCCCCCCCCAAAACCCATGGCTGGTGCAAGGGTATTAGGTGCCCCAGGTGAACCTTATAGCCTTGCATATCGCCCCCGTATCTTATAAAATCCGGGGTCGGCGCGTGCAAGGGGGTGCACATTTGTGCAACCTGCGTGCGCCGAGCCCAGCGCGCGCTGCCTGTTCCCTCCGAGGCCGCTCCGAAATTGGAGCGGCCTCGGAGGGAACTTTCCTTCCACATCCCCTCACCTTCCCCTCCCTTCCCCTACCTAACCCACCCCCCTGGCCCTATCTAAACTCCCCCCCCCCCCAACCTTAGTTGGCAGATTTACGCCTGCGGAAAGCAGGCGTAAATCTGCGCGTGCCAGCGGGCTGCTGGCGCACCATCACCCAACCCGGGGGCTGGTCCAGAGGCCTCGACCACGCCCACGGGCCGGCGCCACGCCCCCGGGCCCGCCCCCAAAATGCTGCGTCACTCGCGGCACGCCCCCGACACGCCCCCGACATGCCCCTCCATGCAAGCCCCGGGACTTACGCGCATCCCGGGGCTTGTGCGCGCCACCGAGCCTATGCAAAATAGGCTCGGCACGCGCAGGGGGGGTTTGGGGTAGGTTTTTTTTAAAACATTTTTTATTTATTGCTTTTTAAGAATATACAAGTACACACTTGACAGAAATATCTCAAGTACAAATATAATTGAAAATAACAATATTAATATTACCATAAGGCAATAGTCTTAATTGTACTCAATCTTAATAAAAGAAAAACGGGAGAGCAGAAACAAGGAGCGTTCAGTATTGGAAATAAAGAAAACAGGCAAACAGAAAAACATCCTGAAATCCTCCACCCTCTTCATTCATGTTCACCTAAAATAGTAAGCTTACTGGGGGTTGGCATGAGTGTCCAGGAAGTCCCTTAATTGTGCTGGTTCGAGAAATATATATCTATGTTCCCCACACTTTATATGACATTTGCATGGAAATTGTAGTTTAAAAGTTCCCCCCTTCTGGAGAACTTCCACTCTCATATTAAGAAATAATTTTCTCTGCTGTTGTGTCTGTTTAATTAGGTCCGGATAGCACCAAATCTTTTGTCCGAAAAATAAAGTTTGGTTGTTGCGGAAAAACTGTTTAAAGACATTATTTTTGTCCGTCAAAAAAGCAAAAGAAACTAATAGTGGCCTCCTTTGGGAGACCACCATTTCTTGCGACGAATTCAAAAGAGTTGTTAGATCAGGTAATGATATTTCTTCCTGGTTACCTTGATTAGAGTCAGAAGGAAATAGGTAATAAGCTTTTGTAACAACCGGTTTGATTTCTTCAGGAATTTTTAGTACTTGAGATACATACAATTTGAAAATGTCCAGTGGAGCAATGTTTCTAAAGACAGGAAAGTTAATAAACCTAAGTTTATGAGCTCTCAAGTTGTTTTCAATTCTTTCCAATCTCTTATTAGCTTCTATAACACTTTTTACCAGATTTGCCTGGATTTTCTCAACCGCATCTATCCGTTCTTCTGTTTTTTTCATTTTTTCTTTTTGAATAACCAATTCCAAAGCATTCTGTTCAGTTTGAACTTTTATACTTTGCACATCACTTGATAAAGCGGCAATGGCAGTCTCTAAAGATTTAAGTGCATTCCAGATCATGGACAAAGTTATTTCCCCTGGGGGAGTCATTATCACAGTATGTTTGACTTCCCGGGCCTCAGCTTCCCTTCCCCCACTTACTACTTCACCGGCGCCTTTGCTTGATTTCAACGGGCCGCCTCCTGAAGCTGGCTCCAAGACCGCGGCCTCCACTCCTCCTCGCGGAACCGGACTGCCCCGCTCCATATTGGCAAGTCTCCCCGTTGTTATTCCATGTGCCACCAGCTCTACCCCTCCGTTACTCTCTTCGGGGGGGGGGGGGGGGGGGGTGGCATCCGACTGCCTTTGATCTTCTCCACGGCCCGGCGGCGGCGGTCTAGTCGGTGAGCCGGGACTCAAAGATAACTCGGTCAGAGGGGAGTACCCTCGCTCTTCAGCAGCCCCTTCAGTGACCTGGTCTCCCAGCGTTGGTGGGGGAAGTGATTGCGAAGAAGCTACCTATTCATGGCTGGGAAGCTTTGGTCGGAGTGGAGGAACTTTCTCCACAACGAACCCTAGCTTTCCGCTTGGTATGTGGCATGCTGGAAATAAATTTGAAGAAAAAGTCAGGAGCTCCCTCTGCACACGTCTATTCAGGACGCCATCTTAGAAGCTCTCTTGGGGTAGGTTTTCGGGGGGTATGCGCGTATCGAATGCGCGTACCCCTTTGAAAATCTACCCCATATATGCTCCCTCTCAGACAAACCACAGGTGTCTCCAGCTCTTCTTTGATTGGGTTCTACCAGCAGCACTAAGTCTTTATCTTCATTTCAGCTGCTGACAGGTTGGAATCCACCTGCAGCACCCATTCTCTCTATCTCTCTCACACATCGTCTCTCATACACACACACACACACACACATCCCAGGCAGCTTCCCATTCACAAACACATACACACACACATCCATCCCAGGCAGCCTTCCATTCACACATAAACACACACACACACACATCCCAGGCAGCTTTCCATTCGCACATAAACACACACCCACACATATCCCAGGAGCCTCCCATTCACTCACACACGCATGCAGACCAGGCAGTCAGGGTTCAAGGGTTTTTCCTCCCCCGTTACTGCTGCCAGCCTGTACCTTCTTCACTGGGGAGAGCAGCCATTCTGCAGCTCCTCTTCATGTGCTGGCCCCGAGGTAATTCAACACTCGCGGTGCTAGCACTTCCTGTATTCTCATCTCATGCATTGTGAGATGAGAATACAGGAAGTGCTAGCACCGTGAGTATTGAATACCGTGCTAGCACTGTGAGTTTTGAATACCGCGGGCCAGCACATGAGGAGGAGTTGTTAGATGGGCTTCCTCTTCTGTTGGTGACTCCTGCTTCTTCTGCCACTGGTGGAATCAAGACCACTGGTGGCACCAGAGGCCTCCTGCTTTCTGCTAGGATCTGGTCCACTGGCAGCACCATGGGCCTCCTGCTTCTTCTGCTGCTGCTGGGATCAGGTCCACTGGCAGCACCATGGACCTCCTGCTTCTTCTGCCGCTGGTGGGATCGGGTCCACTGCAGCACCACAGGCCTTCTGCTTCTTCTGCCACTGGTGGGATCGGATCCACTAGTGATACCACGAGCCTCCTGCTTCTTCTGCTGCTGGTGGACCCGATCCCACCAGTGGTACCATGGGCTTCCACTTCTTCTGCTGCTAGTGGGATCGGCTTCACTGGCGGCACCATGGGCCTCCTGCTTTTCCCCTGCCGCTGGGCTCAGGTCCATCGGTGGCACCACGGGCCTCCTGCTTCTTCTGCCACTGGTGGGATCGGGTCCACTGATGACACCACAGGCCTCTCCCTGCTTCCAATGCCACCCCACCAGGTGTGCCACTCTGTGCAATTGCATGGTTTGCACACCAGGTGGTGTTGGGCCTGTTACCGCCATCTCTGGAGATGATGATATACTACTGCAATGGGTCTTCAGTTTTTACATAGAATAACTGTCTGAATCTCTATCACTGGGAATTCCTACATAGAAAGAAATGAATGAGAAGATTGCGAGAAGATTTGTCATCAGTTCATAGTCACAGGTTTACAGAAATGACACGAAAACTTTCATTTTTTTCTCTGTTAACTTTACCAGAGGTTTCCCTTGATCTCTTGACAAATGTTGGCATCTTTCCACTTTCTTTTCTTTATGAGAGGTTTTCTTTTAAAGTATAATTTCCCTATTAAGACACACATTCTCTGTGTTGTAGGGATATTTGTTGCACAACCATCTGAACATATTATGTTTTGTTTGTGTAACATCCTGTGGGGGCACTCAAAATGATAGCGGGCTGATGCCTGTTTGTGAGCTGAACAGCAGTCTCTATATGGGTTAAAAAACAAAAATAACCAAGCAGATGGTGTAGTGGACATGGCTCAAAGGTAAGGGCTGTATTTACCTTGAAATATAGGAAAGATGCCACCAAACACCTCTTTTCCCTCCGTGACCCCCTCTAGCTGCTGCCCAACTTCTTCCACAGCTGATAACAACCTCTGCTGAAACCACACCTGGGATAAAGGAGAGTCTCACTCCAAAAGGTATCTTCAAACAAAACTTTTTATTTCACAATTCTAGGCTTACCAGCAGTCAGATTAAAACTTGTGAAAAATCATTGATTTCTCAGGGTGCCCAGGTTTCTTACAACATTTGTGGCAGCAACAGATGACATCAAGAAAACACACTTCCTCATAGCCTCATTTCCTTTCTCTTGTTCCCCTTTAGCATAGGGACTAGCCTCTAGTCCATCCTTTTCAGGAAAAATAGTTTTTAAGACTCATTTTACTTCTTCTTTCCTGAACACAGGAAGGAGTTCCTCACACTTAAAATCTCTGATTCCTCCCAGATGGTTCAGAGGTGCTGCCTAGGAGTAAAGTCCGTGTTTACTGGAGCCATTGCCCTGCTGGACACTAGCTGCGAGACAGGAAAGAGAAAACACCTCCGCCCTGACTTCGATCCAACTTTCCTCCTAACCCTCACCAAACACCCCTGTGCACCAGCTTATATTGTACCTACACACCCCATTAGATGTTCTTCTTCAAAACACCACTTAAAGAGATGTACCAGCTCTTTAATACATCTCCTGCTACAATGATATATTACTCAACCCCAAAAGTAAAGGCCAAATACATTTCCATGCAGAATTTCTTCATGGGCCCATTTCTAGGACCAATACCTATTTTAGGAGCCCATCATGTCTGACACTAAGCCCAAGAAATGTCTTTGAGAGTTTCTCCTAGTCCCATGCAAACAATCATCAATCTCCATGGAATATCTTGTACTACATGGGGTGCTCTTTTTTTGGGTCTGCTTACAAAGGGCTCCCAAGTCACTGACTGAAGGCCATAGAAGAACATCTAGCAATGCCGATGTGTGTACTCCAGCTGGATCCCCTAATCGTATTTAAATGCCTTTAGTGCTGCTACCGCTGAAGAACTTGTCTACTACATTCATATGAAAGAAGCTTTTCAAAACCATTAGCTTGAAAGCTGACTATGTTAAAATGTTCCACCAAGGGTGTTTAAAGTAAATAAAGAATAATATATACGACTCCAAGGTGAAAATCACATTTTTTTTTAAAGTCATGTTACTATATATTTTTCAGAGCATTGCACACCAGAAATAATTTGATGTTTCCCCAAGGCTCTGTATTTCATTGAGGGAACTCGAGAGTATAGCCTAGACCACAGCATTCAGAACATGCCCTTAGGATAGAGAGAAACTCAACTTTTAGAAAATATAGTTGTGTATTACCAGGGCCCATTGCAAGCTACTGCATCTGCCGCACTTCTCTGACATGAAGGGAAGATGTGGCAGAAAAAGCCAAATTAGTCGATCTCCTACGCAGGAGAAAGGTTCCAGCCGCAGAAGGCTGAATTGCCCCCAGAGTGCTGTAGACCTTCAGCTAGGACGTCAAGTCAGCCATCTTTACCCACCTCTTTTGAACAGAAGAACAGGGACAAGGCACAATGACGAGCATGTGACCACAGTTTCTTGCAAAATGTTACTTTATAGAAATGAGATCTTTGCCTTGCTTGAGAAAAGCTGCCCTATGACTTCCATGTCATATCTGCTTAGTTTACCTGGGCAAACGCTCCCTTCTTCCCTTTTTTTTTTTTTTTTTTTTTTACACATTCAGTTACTGCAGAGCAGAACTGCATTGGAAGTAAAAATGGTTCTTTCTGGAGCAGACGTGTCTAAGCCGTGGCATCCTATCATCTGTCATATCCCGGAAGAAACCGCCAGAGTTTTTGCATTCTGTTTCAGGGACTCTCCTTACCAGAAGGCCACACTAAGAGATTTCCTATTGTGCAAACACTTCAAGTGCAGAAAAGTCTTGTGCTGGTTAAGTTGCTTAGAGTTTCCCCCTGCCCAGTCACTCGGAGCTTTGTAAAATTCTATGGCATTAGTGAAGTCAGCTGTGTGCGGTAGAAAAGAAAAAGAGTAATAAGAAAAGATAACAAAGCACAGCCGTTAAAATGGCAAATGGAGGGGATGCAACTGTTCCTTCAATCAGTTATAGTCAACGACACAATAAATCTAAAGCAATAACTAATGAAACTTTATGCCTTGTAAAATCTTTCTGCTTTTCTTTCTGTCACGTGACTTCAGGGTTTGGAAATAAATATCAAATCCAGCAGGAAATGTAAGTGTGCTATAAAGACTCACGCTGAACGTTTTACAGTGGGTGAGGGGTAACAGTATATTTATTTTAGTAGCATTTTCCCACTGTTCTCTCTTTTTCTGAAGGATACATGGGATGATCCTAATGGAACCCCCCCCCCCCCAAAAAAAAACAGATCAACATTGCAAGGAGCAAACAATGAGGAGCGTTACAGTTCAGCTCGGTAAAAATCTGAAGCGATGCTGCCGCTTGATATGTGACAGAATACAAACATAGAGGGGTCCAGCGCAGGACGTGGATAAACTTCCAGCAAAAATGTATTCACTGTCAGGGGCTAATAAAAATAATGGCATCCTGAGTTCAAACAAGAGGCACTGGGGAATCTTGACAACACAGACTTAACTCTTTAAAAGTGGCTTTTGCTTTAGGGGAATGCAGACATCGCGTTTTAGAGAGTTTTCTGATCATTCCCTTTCATGGCATGTCGAAGAATAAAGTGGCAAGTATACCAGTGTGATCATGAGAGGGAAAGAAAGGAGACAGAATTGCTCCCATAGACTGTAATGGGGGACTGTGCGGCTTTGGTAAGGGATCTTCCAGGAATATTTCTCCCCTGGGAAGGAGTAACTAACTATATTTGGGGGTTGAGAGCCCTGAGAGGCAAATAAACATGGTGTAAGTGTGTGTCTGGTTAACCCCTTGTGGGCCGGTTTGGGGGTGAAGGCTGGGTGCCTCCACTGCGTCTGCGTCCCACATTTCTTTCTTGAGCTGGATCAGTGTTTTTTCATCCTCGCACATCTCCCAAACAGGTCCTTTAGTGAAGTATTCCTAGAGCCAGAGCAATGATGTGACTGAACCAGTATGTGTCTTGGAGTGATATAGATCCAGTACATCAGATCTCATATCGTAACCTCTCTGATATCTAAGCATGCCCCTAAAGCTGCATCTTCAACACTCAGTCTGCGTCTCCTGCTTTGTGATTTTTTTTCTTTTATTAATAATCAGAGGCACAAGTTAAAAATGAAATGTGTGTAGGGCAGGGAAAGGAGTGCAGAAAGGAGAAAGCAGTACTTTGATTTCTGTGTCTGGTTTTCCAGTAGTGAAGGAGGGGAAGATGCTTTATTAACATTAGAATACCACCAGAATAAAATGTCATTAAACTTTACAATCTGATGCCATGAGATGCTGGTTGTTCTGAAAGCTGGGAGTTCAGAGTGCCAGTTCAAACATCATCAGAGGAGCAATCAAGGTATTTAGGTTTGTACTTCAGATGATCAGAAGAAGGAAAGTCTGACTTCTCTGGGGTGTGCAGACCTAATCTATCCTCTTCGCCAGTGTGCTGGCCTCACACCACGTATCTTTGACTGATTTCCCCTACTTCAAGACAAACTGGCCTGTTTATAATATAATACTCTTTAGATTTATGTGTCTCCCTCCTCTGAAAAGGACATGGGATGGCTTACAACGTAATATCAAAATGCATTATATCTGGGCTTATTATGAATTTATTCTCACGCAGCTGTGCCAAGCAGGGTGGCCAAAATAGTTCTTACCGAATGAGGCCCAGATGAAGAAAGCCAAACTGAGAGAAAAATCTTGTGGGGGCAAGGTTGTAGCCTGCACTCACCAATTGGAATAACTATCAGCCAGACATTTACCTGCCCTGGGAATGACAGATGAAAGGGCTCTGAAGCTCCTCGCGTCTCCAGAAACTGCCGCTTGTTTTCCTTTTACTCCACGACTGCAGCACAGTCATGAGCTTGAGCTTCTGCTTCTCTTCTTTTGTAGCCAGTGTTCATTTCAGTTGGAAGATTTTCATGTCATCAGGAGAACTATTCCACTCTCATGAAGACAACATGATTTTGTGATTTTAGTCGTTTTTGGGGTTTTTTTTTAAGAATGTTATTTTATTTATTTATGAATAAGCTAGTTTAAAATCAATTTCAACATCTGGAATTAATTTTCCTGTTTCTGACTCTTCACTTAGGCCTGTCAGAGAGCAGGAGGCTTTTTATTAGCATAAACATAACCGAAAGCTCTGGCATTTGCATTAATGGACTTTGAGTGAGCTTGACAGTCGCTTGGCACCCGTACCTGAGAGCTGAGAAACTGGAAGAAAGCGGCAAGCTCACACTCGGTATTACAGTGGTATAATTGTGAGCAACCTGTCAAGTAAAACCTTATTTTTGCTGAAACAGAGATATGGCACAGAAAAGTTACTACTGTAAGCAAGGGCAGAAATCTCCAGGCTTACGAGTCCTACCCCGTGTTGTTTCCTTTGCTTACATTCTGAGCTAAGGCTTGTGCTGTTTTACACGCTGGAAACCTAAAGCATGTCTGTGGCAGAGTACCAGGAACAAAGCTTGTTTTCTAGGGTCTCTACAAAAAGCTTTGAAATAACTGCTTCCACTGAAATAAAAGCAAAAATAAAGTAAAAGTAAATTGACCAAGGGCATTCAAAATGATATCTATCTATCTATTTAAACTGGTTTAAATCCTTCTTAGAGAACAGATCATACAAAGTTAAGATAAACAATAAGGAATCTCACCCCATCCAAGCCAAGATGGGGGTACCACAAGGATCATCACTCTCCCCCACCCTCTTCAACATCTACCTTCTCCCACTCTGTCATCTGCTTACTAACCTCAAACTCACCCATTTCCTATACGCAGATGACATACAAATTCTCATACCTATCACAGAGACCATACACAAAACCATGGATCATTGGAAAAAATGCCTCTCATCCATCAACGATCTTCTAACCAGCCTCAACCTCGTTCTAAACACCAAAAAAACGGAAATCCTCATAATAGCACCAGATAAATCTGCCCCGCCAACATCCAGCAACCCTCCAGACGCCTCAGGATACTCCACAGCACCTCAAGTCAGAGATCTGGGAGTACTACTAGACAACAGACTCAGCCTCAACAAATTCATAAATAACACCACAAAAGAATGCTTCTTTAAATTACAAGTGCTGAAGAAACTAAAGCCCCTTCTACTCTATAGGGACTTCCGCACAGTACTCCAGGCCATCATTCTCACTAAAGTAGATTACTGTAATTCACTCCTGCAAGGCCTTCCAGCATACACTACCAAACCACTCCAGATGGTACTGAATGCCACTGCAAGAATACTTACCAATGCCAAAAAAAGGGACCATATCACCCCGATCCTCCAGCATCTCCACTGGCTTCCCATCAAATATA
This sequence comes from Rhinatrema bivittatum, assembly GCF_901001135.1. Lineage (NCBI taxonomy): Eukaryota > Metazoa > Chordata > Amphibia > Gymnophiona > Rhinatrematidae > Rhinatrema > Rhinatrema bivittatum. The sequence continues at coordinate 417,829,529 of NC_042618.1, read as the reverse complement.
GGATTCAGTTCAAGACCTGCATGATGATTCACAAGGCCCTTCACAACATCTCCCCACTCAACCTAACTTTCCAGCTTCAACTACACTCTTCTAACAAACCAACCAGAACGGCATACCAGAATAGAATGATCACACAACCTGCAAAATCTACCCTGAGAAAACGTGCTCTATCCACAGCGGGCCCGTCTCTCTGGAACTCACTACCACCAGACCTCCGTCTTGAACCATGCCACATTACTTTCAAGGCGAAACTCAAAACTTGGCTATTCCATCAAGCTTTCCCAGAGAGCTAATAGCAATAAGAACAAACATCCAGCCTTGCCTTGCAGCAATGTAATGTTCATCTTGCTTCAGTTACATGTACCAAGTTATTTCCTAAGTTTATTTCAGTTGTTTTAAATTAGATTGTACTTTATTATAGTTTATTCGATATGTTCCATGTTCCATGTATGTTCCATGTAAACCGCCTTCCCGGCGATAGTTTTCTCTGTTAATTGTGAACCGGAGTGATATGTATTGTATACAGGAACTTCCGGTATATAAAAACCTAAAAATAAATAAATAAATAAATAGTACATTCATGAATTGTAATGTACCGTGAAAACAATATACAAATGTAAGTCAGTTTTCCAAACATTTAACCGGCTAACTTCAGGAATTAGCCAGTTAAACCTCTGCTTTTCAAATTATTCTCTCTCTTACAGACACATTTTTCGCCCCTCCCCAAAATCACAAATTGAATTTAGCCAGGCAAAAAAGAGCTGACTGTGGGAGCATGCCCTGGGTGGGCTTAAGCCGGTCAGCACTACCCAGCTAAGTTTAGCCAGGCAACCTCAGCTGCATACATAGCAGTCCTGCTTTTAGTCGGTTAAGTCTCGCCTGGCTAGATTTAGGTGAACGTTCAGTTAAAAACCCAGCCAGTTATTTTTAGTGCTCATCAGGTCTTTGAAAATGGACCCCCACAGTAATGCTGTGTGTACAAGAGAAGAAACAGGGTCAGCTGCTCATTCCTTTCAGCTTTAAAACCCAGGAGGTTATGATGCAGAAAGAGGGCCTTTGGCAGTTCATACGGGCAAAAGTCTCAGAACGTATGGGAAAACTGACGGCATGATTCTTCTGATGAGCTAATAAGAAATGAAACTGTTGCACTATAAATATGAAAAAGAAGGGCCCATTTTATAGCCAAAATTATTAACTTCAGGGAGAGTAATTTTCAATGGTATTTCTGCAGGTAAAATAGTGTACTTGCAGAAATGGCTTGTTATTTAATTTAATTTAAAATTTCAATTCTGCCTTTTTGGCTGTTAGCCACTTCAAGGTAAATCGCAGTGTGGTTGATTAGGAATGCATTGCATTATAGGCTAATTGCATGCAATGTAGTGCACAATTAGGGTCAAGGAGCGATATAATCTAGTTGGATTACATCAAGGTTATTTATTTTTTTAGTAACTAATTTTTGTTAAGCCCAAATTCTCGATATTATAAGAGATCTAATCTTTTTGTTTCCTAGTCTTTGCATGTCACAGTTTCTTTATGATTGACCAGTGCTAATCAGGATTACAGTAGGTGGCCACCTGTGTATTAGGATTAGGGAGCGTGGACTGGAAGACATCTAGATGTATGTGTAAGGCTAGGATAGCCCGCTGAAAAGTGAAACACTGAGAGTAGGCAATATAATTTATAGCTTCCCAAACAGTGGGTTGGGTTCCCAGATAGGGTTAAAAAACCTTCAGCTGGAGTCACAAGTGCCTTAAATGGCAGCACTTTTCAGGTATCAGCGGCATTAATAGTGGAAGTCAGTGTGGGGCCTGTGAGCCCACACATGCTCATAGGCTCTGCAATGGCACTGCCCTTGCATTAGTTTCTTCGGTAATAGGAAACCTTGCACAAGGAGGGATCAAGAATGCCGCAAAGCCCATTTGCTTGCCTCATCCTGACTTTCATTAATAATGCTGCTGCCACTTGCAGATCCCTACTGGCTTTGGATCAGCCATGAGGAGAGGGAAGATCTGTGTGGGTGGGCAGTGGAGATTGCCACTGCTCCTCTCTTTTCACCTACCATTGAACCTACCTAAGAGAAAAATGTTGCCATTGTCCTCAACCTGACCCCACCAGTTGTTATCCACCTTGGGCCCAGAGCCCAAAGGAAAATGTTATGCTGACCCTAGCCAGGGGGATATTTGGAGAAGTTGCTACTTGAAGAGAGAGATGAGATACACGAGAGGTTTGAGGTGGAGAAGATTGGCTATGGAGGGTGAGCGGGGACTTGTAAGAGGAGGTTGGAGGTGAGAAGGAATGAATTTGGGGGGGATTTGAGAAAAGTGTTAGAGGAGAGGAGGTGAGGCTGGGAAGTGAGAATGGGGATGGTGAATGAGTGAGAAGGGAATGGGATGAGAGGGAAGGAATGACAAGATTAGAGGTCGGTTATAAGAATGGCTTGGGGTGAGAGAAGATCATCTGGGGGATGTGAAAATGGCTGGAGAGGAAGGGTTGGGAGAGGAGTGGATGTTGAGAGAAGATCCTCTGGAGGGGCTGGAGGTTGATAGGGGATTAGCTGAAGTGCAGGGGAAGGTGAAAAGGAGTGATTAGACTGCACCCTTGCTAATTTGATTTGGCCATCCTCTGAGGTCATGTGAATTTTCAAGTACTAAATGGGGGTCATGTTCGCTAAAAGTTTGGAAGCTTAGGTTGAGACAAAGAAATCTGAATTGTGCATGTGTTGTATTATACAGTATAAAGGCTTTGTTCAGACTTATCTGGCTAAGTGGCACTGCTGAATATCCTGCTATGGTCAGTGGGTGCCACTTAGCCGGATAAGTCACTTATCCAGCTAAGTTTTTAATTGGATAATTCAGGGACAGGGAATGGGCGGATTGAGGAGGAGTCAAGTTAGCCAGAATAGTTATCCTACTAATTAATTGTGATTTTCAGAATTAGCTGGATAACTTATCCATCTAACTCTGATCAGGCCATAGAACTGTCCTAAATTTAGCTGGATAAAATTATCTGGCTAATTTTAAGATAGCCAGGTATATTCAGTGGCACTGCTTCACCATTGAATATCCAGCTAACTTGCCAAGCTGCACAGTGGCTCAATATGAACCCCTGTGTGTATTTGTTGGCTTTCTTATGTGGGTTATGTAATGTTGATTTGTTGGGAATGCCATTGGGTGGCTGAAGCATGCTTCTGTTGGTATTTTATCTGCCTGGACAGAGGAGGAGGTACCCCTTTCAGCACAGTGCACGTTTGGAGGAAAACCACCCTCCTCCCCCAGCACAGCTCCTGCATGCCCCCTCCTATGCCTAGAGGCACTTAGTAGGTAAATCTGGCCTTGCCCATAGATGTAATTTAATGAATTGCAGATCTGACTGTGCACAACATACGATTACTGTTTATTCAGCACTTCAAAATGGATTACATTCAGGTACTGTAGGTATTTCCCTATCCCCACAGGGCTTACAATCTAATTTTGTACCTGAGGCAATGGAGGGTAAAGTGACTTGCCCAAGGTCACAAGGAGTGATAGTGGGACTTGAACGCTGGTCTCCTGGTTCATAGCCCACTGCTCTAACCACTAGGCTACTCCTCCACTCCTGGTGATATGCTGACATCACATTTTACAGCAAAAACCGTCTCTTTAAGAATGTGTTGCAGGAGACAGGAGCACTATGATCTCACTTACAGGCCGATACAGAAAGAAACACGGGAGAGTAGGCGAGCTAATTAGGGCCCGCGGTAAAAGGAGGCGCTAGGGACACTAGCGCGTCCCTAGTGCCTCCTTTTTGACAGGAGCAGCGGCTGTCAGCGGGTTTGACAGCCGACGCTCAATTTTTCTGGCATCGGTTTTTGGACCCACTGACAGCCACGGGTTCAGAAACTACGCGCCGGCAAAATTGAGCGTCCAGTTTTCAACCCGCGAGCCGCGGGCTAATTTTAAATTTTTTATTTTTAAATATTTTTTACTTTTGGGACCTCCGACTTAATATTGCCATGATATTAAGTCAGAGGGTGTACAGAAAAGCAGTTTTTACTGCTTTTCTTTACACTTTCCCAGTGCCGAGAGAAATTAACACCTACCTTTGGGTAGGTGCTAATTTCTGAAAGTAAAATATTCGGCTTGACTGCACATTTTACTTTCTGAATCATGCGGGAATAACTAATAGGGCCATCAACATGCATTTGCATGTTGCGGGCGCTATTAGTTTCGGGGGGGTTGGATGCACGTTTTTGACGCACTATTACCCCTTACTGAATAAAGGGTAAAGCTAGCAGGTCGAAAATGCGCATCCAAACGCGGGTTAGCGCACTGACTGTACTGTATTGGCCTGTTAATTTGAGAAAGCTAAGCTACCTGAATGGTCTCTTTATGAGCACATGTTGAGTATGCCAATGCTTACGCCAGGTTACCCCATGCACCTTGTCCACCACAGCCTGCATTTTTCTAATTAGTCATCAAATCATTCAAGTACACAATGTCTACAGGGTAGTGACAATTGAAATGACCAAGCAATCTGAAGATAAATGATCAGACACCTTGTAATTTTTAGATCTCCTGTAAGGATGCATTGGTTGGTTTTAATGACAGACATTGTAATGGCATTACCAGTTTTTCACATAGCATTTGCTGTGTATATCCATGGTTAATGGCTGAAATGCAGTCAGACAGGGCATCCTGTGCCATAAATCCTTACTGTCTAGATTTGCTAGACCAGTGTTGCTCAACCCAAGACCAAAAGCTTCAACCTATGTAGATGGGTTTTAGACAAAATTTGTAAAACAGCACAGCACAGAATGGCATTAATCCTTACATAAATGTTAAGGGAACAATTTTCAAAAGTGTCTGCAGCGTTGCAACGTCCACATGTCATTATTGTTTTGTTTTGTAACTTTCAATTTAACATGAAGATTTACCAGTTAATGTAACGATCTTTGCATGGGTAAGTGACGTGGTCTTATGGGGTGCACCATTATTCTTCAAGCATGCCAACTTGTATATGGGGAGAACAACTTTCAAATGGATTTAAGCTACATTACAACCAACCAATGTAGCTCGATGGAGTCTTTTGAAAATTGACACCCAATCCCCCCCCCCCCCTCCAAACATGGAAAAAATATGCATGCTCGTTTCACATCATGGATACGTTTGTCTGCGCAGGAAAGAGACGAGCTGGAGCAGGGGGCGGGGAGAGACAGGAAAGGGAAAGTATGCACTGTAAAGCAGATTTAAAATACGGGGCTATAAAAGTACCTGTGGTTCCTTCTAGCCCAAAATTTTCAAACGGGAATTGCACAGGGAGTTTCTCATTGGAAATTTGCTTGCAGCTCTGTGAGTACTGACCTGCACATGGCCCATGGGATTTGAAAATAGTAACATCATTTATGTAACCTGACCAGGTTCGACCAGCCTGTCGGTTGCTATTAAGTCCTGGGAATTACGATTAATGGCTGGGGAAGGACCCATTCAAATTCAAGTTCCTCCCTTTGAGGGGCCTGGGAATGGCCGTGCCCCTAGGATGTTTATAACAGCTCTCTCCTGAGAGATTGGAGGCAGTCTAGTGTCATTTTTGGAGAGTTAGGAGGTGGTAGGCGCTTACTGTTTGTTGTATTTTCAAGCCCAGTTGGAGGGAACATGCTAATCCAGCCTGGGGATCCTTACCAGGGTCAGGAGAGTGGTCCTGCCAGTCTACTCCCTAGCTGGTTTGGATTCTCCTCCGGGTTGTTTTCGGGATTATGACCTTTTCTTGGTAGGAGTCTTACTGGACTCCTGGGCCTTTTCTGGATTCAGAGAATGGGGAACCCTGTGTTCAGGACGCACAGAGGTAGGGAAGACCTGCCGATCCGAGGTGGTGACCCACTGCAAGGGATAACTCTGGTGTTATCTTTGGTTAAGGGAAAGAATATTAAGTAAGATATCCAGGAGAAAGATTTTTGGCTGCCCCTTCCTACCTGCAGAGGATCGGGGTAAGAGAATCTGCTTCTGGGGATCCCCTCCCTATTGGGGTCCCGAAGAGAGTCAGAGACTGAAATAAATCTAAAGAAGTGGAAGAACCTTCTAATTGTGAGTAACAGAACTTTAAGGATTATAGAGGATGCCCATCAGGAGTCTTCAGCCCTTGGTAAGAGAGAAAAGTTTACTGTCTGAGCGAGGACAGGATTTTTGACCATTCATGGAAGGGGTTTTTCTCACTAGCTAAATGGTTACCCTGACCATCAGGATCTCCATCTCATCTAATCCAGTAGGGTGGCTGATCTCTTGCCTATTGAAAGATTCCTACACAAATAGAGGTGAATACTGTAATCAAGAGAAGAGAGACAGTGGTGCTGGAAACTTAGTTATTGTACCATCTGCAACTATTTCATTCAGTAAACTGAAGTTTGGACACTAATCCAGTGCATCCGGTGTATTCACTTGGCACACAGCACACCAGAATACCAAAAAGGATGTCAGCCACCCCTGCACTAGGACCTGAAAGGAACCTTTTCTCCCAAGCCAAAGGTTCCACACCCAGGGGGAAGGGGTACAGAAAAGAGTGAGTCAAGGTTCCTGTCCCCAAGAACTTAAAATTACCTTTATGGCCCCACCCTTGCAGGACACTTATGCCAGGGTGGGGTTACATTTAGCTTTATATTTTTGTTCAAAACAATCTCATCCACCCATCAAAATGCTAAGTGAAAGCTTACTCCATTGATCCCCCACCATACACAGATATCTCCACTTTACACACACATCACATTCTGGGTCCTGTATGATGCCAAAAAGGACATGCTGAGCTATCAATCCCCCAGTTTACAGCTGCTCAAGCCAGCTCTGTCTCCAGTCTGTATCAACAAGAAGAGAATGCATTGATTCATTTGCTTCTGATGGACCATACATCCAGTTGGACCATACATCCAGTTGATCCATTTCTAGCACCCTAACCATCAGAGAGACCAAGAGAAGGGTCAGGAGGATATTTTTGTATCTATTTAATAACTATCGCCTTTCTTGCCACCATTAAACCTAGTAAAAGAAACATTTCATGATACCATTTCATGTTTAAGAAACCTTTCTTCTTCCCAAGTAATAGTAAAACCTCCTCAAAGGGGAAAAATCCATTAAGACTATGTCTCAAAATGGAAATGCCCTCCAAACTGCTTAATTTGCATATATTCTATGAAATTATGCACAAAAGAATCAGGATGCATCACACATTTAAGACAATTTTGTGAGTTGAGCCACCCCATTTTAAACCCCTTCACTTCATCAATAAATGCTCATTTATAATTTTGTATTGCATTTCTTTGAATCTCTCAGTAGACACGTTGTCTGTTTACTTAATAAAAATTTACTACGGGAGTAGCAAATCTGGTCCTTACGTGCCACAAACAGGTCTGGTGTTCTGGATATCTACAATGAATGAACTTATTTGCATGCACTGCCTCCCCCACGGCTGAGGGGGGATATGATAGAGGTCTTTAAAATCATAAGAGGTCTAGAATGGGTAAATGTGAATCGGTTATTTACTGTTTCGGATAATAGAAGGACTGGGAAGAACTCCATGAAGTTAGCATGTAGCATATTTAAACTAATCAGAGAAAATTCTTTTTCACTCAAAGCACAATTAAACTCTGGAATTTGTTGCCAGGGAATGTGGTTAGTGCAGTTAGTGTAGCTGGGTTTAAAATAGGTTTGGATAAGTTCTTGGAGAAGTCCATTACCTGCTATTAATCAAGTTGACTTAGAAAATAACCACTGCTATTACTAGTATCAGTAGGGTGGGATATACTTAGTTTTTGGGTACTTGCCAGGTACTTGTAGCCTGGATTGGCCACTGTTGGAAATAGGATGCTGGGCTTGATGGACCCTTCGTCTGACTCAGTATGGCAATTTCTTATGTTCTTATTGTATGCAAATATACCTCATGCATATTCATTGTGGATATGCTTAAAATCAGACCTGTCTGTCAGATGTAGTTTCAGCTTATGTACTCTCCTTCCAGTGAGAACCAATATATCCTAAATTGGTTGCTGGTCCAGACTTTCATTGTTACTTGTACCAACTGGACAGCAAGGTGCCTGTTCACTTATTGCTTTTAGCACAATTACACTTCTAACTGAATTCTTAGGAGACACTAAGAAGATATTCCTAAGAATTCAGAGAGCAGGTTGAAGTGTAATTGTGCTAAAAGCAATGAAGAACAGGCACTTTCTCATCTCCTGACTGGTCTCCCTACTGCCCAGCCAAATCCATGACAGTCTAAATTTGCCATAAGGGATTCACATGCTATCTAGTTTTATTGCCATAAAAATCCTTGAAGTAGTCCATCCAGCATTCCAGATTTCAGTTCAATATGATTTTTTTTAAAATTTTCACACAACAGGACCTGCTTCTTTCCTACAGTCCAGGGTTCAATATTCAGTGCTTTGTGTAATGTTCTTTCACAACAGAACGTCTTCCTTCCTGCATGTTAGATAAGAAACTGAAAAGTAGCCCCCTTAAAAACTCCAACGGGGTAATCAGATTTACCAAATCTTTGGGTGGCAGAGGAAGAGAACGTGGGTGCATGAGTGAATGATGTGTATTGCTATCAGAGATACAAGGAGAAGCTGATTCATGGTACTAATTGTCATCACACATCTTTTCAATATCTGCTTTTGTCATCTGTAGTTTCTCTGGTTTATCGTTCTCATCATGACTGCTTTTGTAAGAGAAGGAAAGTAGAATATTCTGAGAGGAAGCCTTTTTCTTTCAGATATCAGGGTCATGATTTCTTGATATTTGAATAACATGAAACATCTGAGCCATCATGTGAGGGTGGCTGTTTGCCCACTGAGAGGCAAAATCTCTCTATAAACTTACACTCAGCATGCTTCAGATGGGGGAGTTTAGGAGCCAGTGGCAGCTCTTGTGTAGATGTAGTGGTGTAATTGAACTTCCAGAAATAAATTATGAGATTGATATTTAAAGATATCTGGCTAGGTAAGTTAGCTGGATAAAACTTAGCTGGCTTAACTTGTCTGGGATATTCAGTGGTTCGGCTGCACTGCTGAATATACTCAAATAAGCTTTAAGTAAGCCGCATAGGTTTTACCAGCTAACTTTAGACCTGTTTGATAGCAAATCTAACTTATCCGGCTAACTTAGCCTGATAAGTCCAAATATCAGCGCTCCTCCTTGTTACACCCCATCCCACCCATCATACAGCCAGATAAATACTTAGCCATATAAGTACTTATCCAGATAAGTGGAAGCCACTAAACACGGGTGAATATTAAAACAGTGTCACTTAGCTGAATATCGACCTCTATGAGACCAGAAAAGAAAAACGGTAATGGAGAAGGACAGTGGAATGAATGTGGAGGGGGGTCCAGGAGGAGTTAGTGGAAGGGGAAGGGTAGAGAGGTTTATTCAGTACTAGAGGAGAAGAGAGGGCAAATGGATGAGGAAGGGTGGAAAGGAAGAAGGAAAAGAGCAAGGCAAAGTCAAAGGTTCTTCTTACACCACCTCTATTTGATGCACCAGGTACTGCTGTTAGGGCTTGTATCAAAGAGAAATAAATTGTCTTGTTTACTGAGTGTGCATATCATACACTCCCCCTCGCACAGGCCGACTTTATACATGCTTCCATTTCTTCACTTGGTCCTCTTCATCTGGCCTGTGCTTCACCAATGTCTCATTTTAAACATAGAAATGACAGCAGAAAAGGACCAAATGGACCATCCAGTCTGCCCAGAAAGCTTTTGGTAGTACCTGCTGCACCATGTAGGTTACCCCCATGACCCCGCCTCCCAAAAAAGATTTTAAAAAGTCGCTGGGGAGTCTTACTAGACCCCCGCCCACCCTGGGGCCACTATTTGTGGCGGCCCCACAAAAAAAGTATAACAATAGAAAAGATCTGCCATGCAGTGATGACTGCAATTCTCTAGTCACCCAATCAAAAATATCAATCAGACTTGTCTGACAGGACCTTCCCTTGGTGAATCCATGCTGCCTCGGGTCCAGCAACCCACTGGATTATTGCTAGTTCCACCATCCTTTCCTTTAGCAGAGTCTCTATAAGTTTTCCCGCCACCAAGGTTAGGCTATCCAGCCTATAATTTCAGGCCTCCTCTTGTGAAGCAGAACTACTACCGCTTTTCTCCAATCTTTTGGCACCACTCTCGTTTCTAAGGCTCTATTGAACTGGTCCTTCAGCAGACCTACAAGCACATTTCTGAGCTTTCTCAGTATCCTGGGGTGTATCTCATCGGGTCTCATGGCCTTGTCCACTTTCAATTTGCCTAGCTCTTCCCATACATTCTCTTTAATTCCATATAATAAATGGAAGTCTCAGAAGACACTTTCCTGCTGTTCTTTATTGTGTCTTCTACTCCCCACCCAAGGTTAATTGTGTTAGAGTTTGTCATCAGAGGAAACAAACTCTCTTTTATCTGTCTTGTTTCTGTGTCTTGAATCAATTGTAAGCTCCATGGAGCAGGGAATGTGCCTGTACAATGCTGCGTATGTCTTATTGGGCTGAAAAAATAAATAGTAGTAGAGGTTTCATTAAATAACTCAAGATCCACGATGCTCATACCATATCTGTTTGGCAGTGTATGGGTAGGTTTCATGTCCTTTCTAAATAAGCTCTTTCAATTTCCATAAAAATGGTTTATTTGATACAGTGAACATTTTCTAATTAGAGTGAAAGGTTAATGTAAAGCTTCTTTCGTTAATGAATGCCTATGCTAGAATTCGTTTGATGGATTTTCCTGAATTAGGGGTATAGATATCCTTTCTAGGTAACGTAAGGAGACATACCCAGTGCTGGATATCTGTTGAGAAAGAAATGTAGACCAGATTAAAGGAAAAAGAACATCTCTCTAGATTTGTTTAATAAGATTTATTATCTGCTTTAACTAACATTCTAAGCAGATTACAAACATTCATAAAAATAAACCATAATACATTATGCAACTAATATACTCCTAACAAAACATATATATTCCCTGGTCTATTTAACATCAGTTTTAAGCTGTATGAACACGTTTTGTTTTAGTCAATAAGCCCCAAACACTAGGGTGAGCAACATTGTTTTTAACTATTTCCTTTGGGTCTAATTTTCAAAAGCACTTACATGCTTAAAATTGGGTTTTACAAGTGTAAATACACTTTACCCATGTAAGTGGGCTTTTGAACATTTCTACAATAGTATTTATATGTGTAAATCCTTTTGAAAATCACCCCTTTACTGTTTTAATGTGTTTCCACCCTTAATGTCTCTGGAAGTGAAATCCAGATCGTTGGGCTTGCTACTGCAAAACATCCTGTCTCGTGATTCGCAGAGTCACATCACCTGTACAGAGGGAACATCTAAAGGATTACTCCCCAGCGATCTAAATAGCTGTGGGGGCCTGCACCTTTTCAGAGCCAACCTGATGCTAAAAGGAATCTCAGCATTCAAAGCCTAGTGAGTTACTGATAGAAATTTAAATTGAATGTTCCACTGTGGTGGAATTATTACATGGCCCTTCCACTGAGCTCAGGGTAATACTCGAGCCGCTGCATCTGTAAGGCACATTCAAGTGGATTACATATATATGTACTGAATGTATTGCAGACGTTGGTTATCTCAGGACTGGGCTACCGCAGCTCGGTTTATACACGAATGGGGTATTGGCAGAACTGTGGATGGGTCAGGGTGAGGGGAAGGATGGCTCAGTAGCAGTAATTATTAGTGCTCTTAGCTTTCATAAACGTTTCATTTTCTAAAGAGGGCCTCTTCTCCCCTTTTCACCTTCCAAAATATTTTTTTACTCTTTCTCCTCATGGCGCTGCCTTCAGGACCGAGGCCGCGCTATAGCCTTCTGCCTTTGGAACGAAGGAAGACCTCTGTTCCTTTAACATCAAGGTGCAAAGATTCACTCCAAGAATCTCTTACTTTGGTTGTCCCTTAACTTTCAAAAGCACAAACATTTTCATTCCAAAAACCTAAAATGCATTTCACAAGGTGGCCCTGCATTCTGCTCATGAATGAATGTTACATTTAACTTCTGATTTTTCAAATGACCGAGGTTGCGTGTTAGCAAGCCATCACAGGGGGTAGGTGTCAGTTTTCCCACACAGCTTCTGGGTCCTTGGGCACCTGCAAGCTCATCGTCAAAGGTGAAATTCCCACACCGGAGGGCCGGCGGAGGAATGTGGGAACTTCTCTATCTGTGAGGACTTCAAACTGAACGCTGTGCATGTACTTTCCATCCTTTGAACTAATGCTGCCCCCTGTTCTCTGTGGGTGAAAGTAAATGCTTTCAGGTGAATTTTCAAAGGAGTTACGCACATAAATAGAACATACTGGGGGTCATTTTCAAAGGAGTTACGCATGTAAATGTGACATACTATCGTAGCAATTTTCAAAAGCTATTTACTCGAGTAAAGTGCACTTACTTGAGTAAATCCTATGGACAATTCAATGGCATATATTGTAGCAATTTTGAAAAGCCCACTTACTTGAGTAAAGTGTATTTACTCGAGCAAAAACCAGTTTTGCTCGAGTAAATGCTTTTGAAAATCTGGCCCACTATGGGCCTGATTTCAAAAGCATTTACATGCTTAAAAATGGGTTTTACACGGGTAAATGCACTTGGCCTGTTTAAGTGGGCTATTGAAAATTGCTACAATATATGCCATTGAATTGTCCATTGGATTTACTCACGGGTGAGTAAATTCTATGAAGGCAGCATCATGAGCAGAAAGAGAAAAAAAATCAAATTTTCAAAAGCCATTTATGCGAGTAAATGACTTTTGAAAATTCTTACAATAGTATGTTACTTTTAGACAAGTAACTTCTTTGAAAATTCACCAGTTTTGTAGCAATTTTCAAAAGCCATTTACGCATTTAAAGTGCATTTATGCAGGTAAATCCTATGGACAATTCAATGGCATATACTGTAGCAATTTTGAAAAGCCCACTTATGCTGGTAAGGTGCATTTACATGTGTAAATGCTTTTCAAAATCAGGCCCAAAGTGAAAGAGCACACAGACCTTTAGCCACAATGAGGGGGGGGAGGGCTGTTTCCAAAACATTTTTGCACAAGCAAACACCAATAAGAAAGCTTTGAAAATTGCTCCCATAAAAGGTAATCAGACTCTATTTCTTATAGGGCATGATTTAAAGACATTGTTGCACATGAAACAGTGTTTTATGTGATAAAATGGGGTATTTGAAAATTGCCCATCCTATCTGCGTGCAGTGGCAGTGCTGAGGGTAGAGTGGACTCTGGGCAGGGTTAGCATTTATGCATGTACATGTTCATGTAGGCATACAATTTTGCTGGGAAAAACCCCATACAAGTAGCAGGTGCAGGTCTGCCCATGTACTTTTTCCAACTCAATTTTCAAAGGGAGCTTTTTTGCTTTGAAAATTGGTGCAAAGTCTGCAGGCATAGAAGTGCCATTTCTTTTTCTATAACATTACCAAATTCCATCCCTTCCTTTCCGAACCTCCCAGAACCTTTATCCACTCTCTCATCACTTCCTGCTTAGACTATTGCAACCTGCTTCTCACAGGTCTCCCATTGACCCATCTCTCTCCTCTACAATCCATTCAAACTTCAGCTGCATGACTTATCTTTCACCAAAGGCGCTACACCCATATAACCCCTCTTCTGAAGTCACTGCATTGGCTCCCCATCTGTTTCTGCATACAGTTCAAGCTCCTCTCATCTATAAATGCCTTCACTCTGCAGCTTTTCACTACCTCTCATCTCTCTCTACACCCCTCCTTATGCACTCCACTCATCAGGCAAGTCACTCATATATTCTCCTCTACTGCCAATGCCCAACGCCGTGCTTTCCTCGTGGCTGCACCATATGCTTGGAAGAGACTTCCCTGAGTTGGTGCATCCTGTTCCCTCTCTTGCCTTAAATCCTATGTAATTACCCACCTTTAGGAGGCTGCTTTAAAATCTTAACTCCTGTGTGGTAACTTGAGCAGTAGCGGCTTGAGGACAGCCAGAGGAAAACAGGAGGCAGACTCTGGCTGTTCCTTAAGTGCTGTTTATTTACAGTAAAAAACAACAAAATGCAGTGCACAACAATACAAAACAACTTAGGAAGCTCACCTTGGCTTCAGGTATCTCACAAAAGGGCAGTGCAAAGCAAAACGAACAGTTTAAGCAGTTCACTTTGACTTCAGGCAATGCACAGTCTTTAAACAGAACAAGTCTTATCCTTCATCAAACAAAGCAGGTCTTAAACTTCATACACTTCTCTAACCTTAAATGTAGCAGGTCTTTACGTAGGCTGGGACTCCGTCAGCTCCCCGGGGCCTGTCTAACCCTTCTAGGCTCTGAGGTCTTATACTCTGGTGAAGGGCTCTTCCCTTCACACAGGATTCCCTGCGGGTCTCAACCTTAAGGAGGACTGAGCGAGACAGCTGTCCCTGGTCCTTTAAGGTAGTCTGAGAGAGTTTTCTGTACACTCCCTCACACCCTGATTGTCCCGCTTACATTGCCTCGTTAATTTTTAACCATTTTCTTAATGAATGAAATTCCCAGTCTCTTTTGCCCTGTATGTTTGTCTTAGGGCCTCATTTTCTAAAGTATCGCAGGCCTGCGATACTTTAGAAGATGAGGGGCGGGAGGCCGAAACGGGGGGAGGGCCTGCTCTAGCCGGCAGCGATCGCACTGTCGCGGTGTGATCGCTGTCGGTTTCGCACCCAATAGCGCCACCATAGGAGGTGTAGCTATTGGGAGCGAAAGCTGACGCGAAAAGGCACTTACCTTTTCTCTGTCTGTGGCGTCGGCGCAGAGTCGGCCCTAGTGACGTCCCGACTCCTCCTCTTCCGGGGCCGACTCCACCCCGACTCCACCCCCATCCTGGTATCGCACGTGATAAGGGACTTTTCGCATGTGAAAGGTCCCTTATCGCGTGCGAGCGGTGTGGAAAATGAGGCCCTTAGTTAGATTGTAAACTCTAGCAAGCAGGGACTGCCTCTTATATGTTTTTGTATAGCGCTGCGTACGTTGAGTAGCGCTGTAGAAGTGATAAGTTGTAGTTGTAGTAGTAGTCGAGTTAACTGTGTCATTGCAGCCTGGCAGACAGTCCCACTTATGTGAGGCCTGAATTTCGGCTAGAACTCAGTCTGCTTCTACCTATTACTATACTTGCAGAAAAGTAAGTAGGATAATTTTCTAATCATTTAGCCCAGGTAACTAAGCAGTTCCTCGAGTAAAATTGACCTTTGAAAATGTCCTTCCCTCTCTGCAGGTAAAAGTAATCATGCCTTAGCAGACCTCTTTCCTGAATAAAAGCATAGACTTTCAACTTGCAATTTCTGGAGGACTCGGCCCCTCTCCCCTCTTTGCAGACTCTGGGAGCCAATGCTAATTTTCAGGTGCAGTTATAACTGGCTTAAATCTAATAAGCTATGTTTATTTGGCTAAATTTAAGGCTATTTTGAGACTCAACCTAGTTCTCTAGACTACACATGAAAATTATCCTAAAAATACCACCACCACCACCACCACCACGATATCTCTCAGAATTTGATCTGTGGGGTTCACAGGTAGCTGGCCAACTTCTTAGTTAGCTGGCTAGATCACAGGCATAGGGCCTGATTTTCAAAAGCATTAACACATATAAAACTGGGTTTTACATATATAAATGCACTTTACGGGGTAGATTTTCAAATAGCGTGATTTGGCGTACTTTTGTTGGCGCATCAGGCGCCAACAAAAGTACGCTGGATTTTAGTAGATACGCGCGTAGCCGCTAAAATCCGGGATCAGCGCGTGCAAGGCTATCGATTCCGTATAGCCGGTGCGCGCCGAGCCGCGCAGCCTACCTCCGTTCCCTCCGAGGCCGCTCCGAAATCGGAGCGGCCTCGGAGGGAACGGTTTTCCAAGGGGGGCGTGTCAGGGGCGTGCCGAGGGGGCCCGCCCCCTCGGCACGCCCCTGACACGCCCCCCTTGGAAAACCCCGGGACTTACGCGAGTCCCGGGGTCTGCGCGCGCCGGTAGGCCTATTGAACATAGGCGCACCGGCGTGCAGGGCCCTGCTCGCCTAAATCCGCCTGGATTTAGGCGGATTTAGGCGAGCAGGGCTCTTAAAATCCGCCCCTACATGTATAAGTGGGCTTTTGAAAATTGCTACAAAATATGCCATTGAATTGTCCATAGGATTTACCTGCATTATATGTGCACTTAACATGGGTAAATGACTTTTGAAAATTGCTATGATAGTATGTTACATTTACAAGTGCAATTCATTTGAAAATTCACCTATTTTGCCTGCTTGGTTTGGGGAGGGAGGGCAAGAGCTAGGGAGGTCATATGGCGGACAAGGGCTGACTCAGCACTAGCCCAGTGTATTTGGAAGAGCACCGCCTCCTAAAACTAGTCCTGTGGCACTAGATCTTTCTGAAAATTGCCTCCATAGGCACAACTGAACAGGTTCTACAGCAGCAATATGTAGGGAAAAAATGGATATGAAAGGAAAAAAAAAAGATATACGTATACAATGAGGTCATATTCAGAGGCATTTAGCCAGATAACTCAGAAGGTATCCAGCTAAATGAATATTTGGGAATTTATCCGGCTAACTGTAAGTTCGATATCTTATTATCTGGCAGATAATCTAGGGTCATTCTGGGGGCATTTTGGGGCGGTTAGCTGGATAAATTACCTGGGTAATTCTGATATTCAGAGTTAGCCAGATAATTTATCCGGCTAAGTCTGGTCGTGCCATAGAGCTGTCCTAAACTTAATCATCTGCATTATTCAATATACCTCCAAAATTAGCCAGATACGTTTATCCGGCTAATTTTGCTATCCAGACAGTGAATGAATAAGGACCTCTCTCTCTCTCTCTCTCTATATAAAATATTAAAAGGAAGCATATGGAAAGGGACTGTGAGGAAGACCAGCCATCTAAAAGGTAGCCAAAACATTTCAGAAAATACTTCAGATATAAAATGTTGGTTTTAGTTGAAGCCATTCGCTAAGTGACAATAATATAACTTAATAGTGGGAAAAAAACAAAACAAAACAATGAACACAACAACATAGCACATTCCACATTTCTGTGACTCTCTAGAAAGCGTCAGTGCAGTGATTCTGGGTCACCAGTAGACTTGTAAGTACTCTGGTGAAAGCAGGAATTGGTTGGCATGGGAGTCTGCAGGTGTGCGTAGCCAGACACTGAAGTTCACCTGCCAAGCGAGGGCAGGGGATTAAAGGACTGAACCCACCTTTACTCTCCGGCAGCATCTAGCATCATGAAACATAAGTCTCATGCATGGTCAGATTATTCACCATGACACCACTCGCTCAGGAAAAACAAACTTAACTCCATTAGGCTTTCTTATAATTGAGCAATCACTATTTTCGAGACTGTTTTTTTTGCATAAAAATCTGCTGCAGCAGATACACTATATCCTTTTTAAACAAATGTGAATACAGTTAAGTGATTGCAGTGATCTGCCTCTTTTATCTATCTACCCCGAGGCTAATTACAAGGACATTTCTAGTTCCAGCCCTGCACAATTGGAGTGAAGGGCCATTCAGTGTTATATCAAAATTCAGCATCCTGTTCAATTGCATTAAGTGTGTTCTTGGCATTGTTCATATGCTAGCTGCAGCTTTCAAACTGTTAACTCTTTGATGACATCAGGTTCTGAATTTTTGTTTTCAGCTGTAAATGTATTTTCCAGTCTGAATATACACACTGAGTGTCCTAGGGTTCAGGAGGGTCACAAGAATCCTTAAATGCTTTCCTTTGTCTTAGCCAGAACCGGCTGGTTTATTTCCAGTTGTATTGCAATCAAAAGATTGTATTGTAGTCCAGATTTCCTTAAGAAAACAAGAATTATAAATCTCAAAATTCAATGTTATGGGACTTAAAAAGACATGGTTGTTTCAGCTTCCCCTGCTGATTTAAAATTATTAGCCATTTTCAGACTGATTGGTCAATGGTTTCTCCCATTTTTGTGTCTATGGGATACATCAGACCCTTAATTTTATAATGCAATGGCAGTGTCCTTCCGGGGTAGATCACAGACTACACTAGAACCTGTCCTCTGTGATCTCCTACCTAGCAAAACAATGAAGAAAGTTCTGATTTAATGCACTACAAAATATTGAGAATTATATGTAGCTTTATCTAGCCCTGCTATTAAATCAAACCAGGAAATCTGTAATTCTAGACAAATGTGGAAAGAAGATGGAAATACCGGGATCTAGTTTTCTACAACATGAATATTCATGAAATTACCCAAATATGTTTGTATCTAAAATTAACAAAGTAGGAAGGGAGCAAGGAGCACACCAACTAATTGTGTAACTCAGTCTAGAGAGAAAGTGTGGGCAAATAATTCCAAATGTCCACTGGATTGTATTGAAAAACAGAATGCTTTATTTCAAACATGGAAATATTCCTAGAGGTATATTCACAAAATGTTTAAATGTCTGTCATACATTGTCTGGTTCCTACTAGAATGAGAATGCTATGTTGACCGTTATTGCCTATCTCTGGTGTAAGTATTAAGTACTTTTTAAATTTTATTGTTAATATTATAAATCACCTTTGTGTCTTTCATTGATGTCTATCTTTGTCCACTTGTTTTTTGAATTTCTTTGTGTTTTTTTATTTCTGCTAAACCTATATTTTTTGATATTTCACAAGATATCTGCCTCCCTTTGAGAAAGCATTCTTACAAAACACGGCTCATATTGGCTCTGGTACATAAGAACAAAAGAAGTTGCCATACAGGGTCAGACTAAGGGCCCATCAAGAACAGCATCCTGTTTTCAAGAATGGCCAATCCAGAATACAAGTACCTGGTAAGTACCCAAACATTAAATAGATCCCATGCTACTAATGCTGGTAATAAGCAGTGGCTATTTCCTAAGCCAACTTAATTAATACCATTTTATGGACTTTTCCTCCAGGAACTTGTCCAAATCTTTTTTAAACCCAGATAAGCTAACTGCCTTAACCACATCCTTTGGCAGTGAATTCCAGAGCTTAATTATGTATTGAGTAAAAAAGAATTGTATTTGATTTTTTAAATGTGCTACCTGCTAACTTCATGATGTGCCCCCTAGTCCTTGTATTATCTGAAAGAGTAAAAAACTGATTTACATTAACCCGTTCTAGTCCTTTCATGATTTTATAGACCTCCATCATATCCCCCCTCAGCTGTCTCTTCTCCAAGCTAAACAGACCTAATCTCTTTAGCCTTTCCTCAAAGGGGAGCTGTTCCATCCCCTTTTTCATTTTGGTTGCCCTTCTCTGTACTTTCTCCAGTGCATCAATATCTTTTTTGAGGTGTGGCTTCCACATCACTGAACAAGGTACTCAAGGTGCATTCTCACCATGGAGCGATACAGAGGCATTATGACATTCTCTGTTTTATTCACTAATCTTTTCCTAATAATTTCTAACATTGTTTGCTTTTTTATGTTCAATTCTTTTTATTGCAAAAGGGAATATATAATGCAACTCCTGATAGCCAGTTGATACTTTACAGCCAATCTAGGTTAATTTCAAAACATTTATTAAGCAAAAAGATCAATTTGCTTTTTTAACTGACACAGCACACTGAGCTGATGATTTCAATGTATTGCCCACTGTGATGCCTAGATCTCTTTTCTGGGTGGAAACTCCTAACATGAAACTTAACATCATGTAACTACAGCATAGGTTATTTTTTCCTAAATGCATCACCTTGTATTTGTCCACATTAAATTTCATCTGCCATTTGGACACCCAATCTTCCAGTCTCGCAAGTCTTCCCACAATTTATCACAATCCGCTTGAATAATATTTTTGTCATCTGCAAATTTGATCATCTCACTCATCGTTCCCTTTACAGATCATTTATAAATATATTACAAAACGCCAGTCCAAATATCGCTCCTTGAGGCACTCCACTGTTTACCTCTCTCCAATGAGAAAACTATTTAATCCTACTTTCCGTTTCCTGTCTTTTAAGCAGTTTGCAATCCACAAAAGTACATTGACTCCTATCCTATGACTTTTTAATTTTCTTAGAAGCCTCTCATGAGGGACTTTGCCTACTGAAAATCAAAATACACCACATCTACATGTTCACCTTTATCCACATGTTTATTAACCCCTTCAGATTTGTTTATTAACCCCTTCAGATTTGTGAGGCAATACTTCTCTTGGTAAATCTGTGTCCCATTAAACTGTACCTATATGTGCTGCCTTCTTTTGACAAATGGCACCATTTTGTGAATATATCTCTAGGAATGGTTCCACATTTATACTAAAGCATTTTGCTTTACTTTTTTTAAATTAATGCTTTAATTATAATTTTCAAAATGTACAATAATATAAAGGAAATATAATACAACATATAGATATATTATTATGTAAAGCCCAAAAAACTGACAACCTCAAGGAGAGAAGAGGGAATAAGAGATACAAAATGTAAGAATATGATACCAATAATAAATTCTTCATAGGTGTCATTATTAATTATTGCCTACCCTCAGTGAGGATCAGGGGTCAAAGAAAAAACCTGAAGAGACCTGTTCTCAAGAAAAAGTTTCAATTGAGAGGGTTCATAGTTAACATATGTCTTCCCAGACATGTTAACTACACATTTGGCAGGATATCTTAAGGAAAAAGTACCCCTAAGGCCAGTAACAGCATCTGTAAGTTGGGGAAAAGCCTTCCTCCACACTTATATCTGCTTACAGACAAATCGTATGCCCCATAAAGAGATAATTCCTATTGGAGAAAAACAATTGCAAAAATAAGTTGTTCCCTGATTTAGATCAACATGTGTCAAGTAAGGTAGCACGGTCATCAAACACTTCAGTTGACTGTTCCAAAAAATGTGTCAAATTTAAACCATCAGATGCTATTAAGCCATCAGATTCCCTGCACACACCCTTTTTCTTAAAAGGCAAGTAGTAAGTCTTAGTAATAGAAGGAAGGGACTCTTCCTTAATAGAGAGCCTCTCTTTCATATACCGACTAAGAAAATCCAAAGGAGATATGAGTGGGGATCTGAGAAACCTAAGAAGTTGGAGATTTAATATTCTAAATCTATTTTCAAAAATCTCAAGTCTTCTATGAATAGACAAACTGTCTTTGATAGAAGCAACCTTAAATTCTTGAAATGCAATGTTTTGGGATTCCTTAGTTTCAATTCTCTGATAATGATTGATTGATTGATTGATTGAAGCAGACTGAACAATGTCCAGTTGTCGTCTTGTAACTCCAAGTAAAGAGGACAAATCCGTAAGTTGTTTACTCACATTTTTCTCGAGGCCAACTATGGCTTTCCAGACGTCTTCCAAAGTTATGGAGGCAGGTTTTCTCAGGGTGGACTTCCAAGACTCACCAGAAGGAAAATCAGAAGCTGGTGATCCTAAGACACCAGTACCATCATTAGTAGCCTGAAGTCCATTATCACCAGACCTAACTGGCAGAGGAGGTGGAAGGCGATGGTCAGGGCTCAATGATGTTTCTAATTCTGGTAGATTGACTGCTGTCTCTCTAGCATTGTCTACAGTGTGCACTGTCCCTGACAAAGATTGCTCTATGTCTCCAAAAAACACTAGGAATAGTTGGTTGAGAGAAAAAAAGGATGCAGCCTGCTTTTCCTCTTAACCAAGGCAAAATAAAAAAAGAAAAGGAGCCAGGAGAGTTCCTCAAACAATGCAACAAACCTGCTACAGAGAATTTCCTCACCCAGGGGCATGCCCCTTTGATGCACCAGTGGTGGCGTGCCCCTCCCACTGACATCAGATGTGGCGGCCAGGGGAACCTCGAGCCAGGCAGATGAATTGGGGCAACGAAGCAGGAAGGGACGGTAACTCCCCTCTCCTCCCTAATATAATTTTTCCACTGATTTTTTTGTTGTTGTTGTAACATTGAAATTCCCAGGAAACATAAAATAAAAACTGAAAACAAAGGTCCCTAAGCATTTAGTTTTGTCCCATTGCTTTTATACTATCTCAGCACTCACATGTATTGTACAAATGTAATTGTCAACAGAAAAAAATACAGTGACTGAAAGGTGTAGATTTGGAAAATAAGTGGTGATTTTTCTAAACATTACATGTGTAAAAATTGGCATATACTCTACTCAAGTATTCCGTATTGTATAAAAATTGAAAATATGCGCATATTTTCACTTTTGCGCAGACATACATATACACGTGTAAAAAAGGAGTGATCTGGGGCATTTCAGGGTGGGGCCAGCACTTAATATGTTGCTATTTTAAAAGACACACATGTACATTTGCCAGCGTACTCGCATATTTTTACACCTGCTAATTATTTATTTAGTTATTTATGTTAATTATCTGGTGTAAGTGATATTAAACATGTTTATTTTGCAGTATTGACTGACTGGGAGGTCTGGGTGAACTGGGAGGAATTCAGGCTGAAGAACCAGGAAAGTCTCAATGACCTGGAGAAGGTCTGGATGAACTAATTGGTAAACTAGTTAATTTTTTTTAAGTACATATGTTTTAAAATTGGCTGACTTACGCACATAAATTTGGACTTATGCGAGTAAATCCTGCTTTACTTTTGCATGTAAAACAGATGCATGAATATTTTTTAAAAAGGTTGGCAAAGTACACTCGTTCAGTGCATTGATGTGTGGTTTCAGTGCATTGAATGTATTTGTGTGTATGTTGTGGGATAGAGATATGTGTGTTTTATAAAATGCGTGTAGATCATAGGTGAGGGTTATAAAATACTTGTGTATATCTGCTCGTATATGCCACCACGCGCATGCATCTTGAAAGTTATTCTCCCAGAACACAAGAGCCATGCTGGATCAGACCAAAGGTCCATCGAGTCTCGCATCCTTTCTCCAACAGTAGCCTATCAGGAAGTACTTGGCATAGCTCAAAGAGTAAATCCAATTTTTTTTTGCTCACTCGTAGGGATAACATATGGCTTTCTCCACATCCACCTGGCTATTAATTGTTTATGGACTTCTCCTCCAGGAACTTGTCCAAACTCTTTTAAACCCAGTTATGCCTTGATCACATTCTCTGGCTACAAATTCCACAGTTTCATTGTCATGCTGGCTGGGGTCAGGGAACACCCCCTCAGGAGCAGGGCTGGACCGCAGGGTTGGACTGGGGTTTATCTTCTGCCTAGCCAGCCCCCTTCCCCGCATGTTGAGGCCTTAGGTTCTGAGGGCTGGTAGGGCTTGGCTTCTTCAGTAGAACATCATGCTTGAAATTAAGTCAGGCTGGATAGTCTGGACAAGGCAGGGCAGGCACAAGCTGGACGTTGTAGCAGAGACAGACTGGAAGCTGAGGACTGGATACTGGAGCAGGCTGAACGAGGCTGGACAGGCTGGACAGACACAGGCAGGAACTGAGGGCTGGAAACTGGGCTTAGGCTAGGACTAGATACAGACACAGGCTGGACATGATACTATTACTCAACAGGGACTGGAGCTGGATACAGACACAGGCTGGGCAGGATACTGAGCAGAAGCAGGGGCTGGTAATGGATACAGATACAGACTTGGCAGGATACTGAATCAGGGGCGGATTGCAGGAAAATATCAGCCTGGGGATTTTTTCAAAACTAGCCCATGGGTATCTGATGCCCTTATGCACTTTCCCTGCAGCACATGTGACAACAGCTCCCAAAAGCACGACAAGTCAACCCTGGAACCTGGTAGAATTGAGCCAAAATATCTCTAAAATAAACTTAATCTTTCCTAAGTAACTAAGACGTTGAGGGCATTTTAGACCAGGGTTGAACAGAGCTGCGGTCCCTGTTCCATCCATGCAAATTGGTTGGGCCCCCTACACATTTGCTTATATCTCTTACAGAGATATATCTTAGATTCTCGGTCTGGTTCTTGAACCAGTTGCAAGTAATGATGCTGCCAGACAGTGTCAGACACTAGGGATGTGAATCGGGCTTCGGACGATTGAAAATATCGTCGATATTTTCAAAATCGTCAGAAATCGGGGGCTCCCCCGAAACGATAGGAAAACCCCACGATATTGCTCGTGGGGGTTCTCTTATCATTTTGGGGGAGGGCGGGAAAAACGGCACACAAAAATAACCCCTAAACCCACCCCGACCCTTTAAAACTAATTCCTTTGCTTCCCCCACCCTCCCGACCCCCACCCCCCAAAACATTTTACAGGTACCTGGTGGTCCAATGGGGGTCCCGGGAGCGATCTCCCGCTCTCGGGCCATCGGCTGCCACTAATCAAAATGGCGCCGATGGCCCTTTGCCCTTACCATGTGACAGAGTAACCGTGCCATTAGCCGGCCCCTGTCACATGGTAGGAGCACTGGATGGCCCGCGCCATTTTTAAAGATGCTGCAGTATGGTGTAAAGTTCTTGTTTGCTGCCAACCCTTGCCCATTCTGCACAGATCCCTCCCTTTCCCAATCCCATTCTCTAGACTCGCTGGTTCCACAATCAGCTGCTTCTCTCAGAGCTCAGTACAGTCACCTCAGACAGAAGCCTCCCCAATATTGCATAGGCACTTCCTCCTAGTTAACCCCCTCCTTCCTGTGCCTGCAACTTGCCTCCACTTCTCCGCAACCCTCCCATCACTCTAGTACATTCCCATTGACTGCAGGCCACACAATCTGCTGCTTTTATGGTTCCCTACCCTGCTCTTCTTTCCAACAACAGGGAAAGGGGAACCAGAAGTAACCCATACTGTTCCCTGGGCTTATAAAAAGAGAAAATTAAGCCCCGGCTGAGATTGGGGAGAGCCACTAACCCAAAGTAGCACAGCTCCAGATGGAATCCTGCTTTCTCTTGTGAAGCCAGTGCAGCCAGGGCTGGTGCGAGGATATTAGGTATCATTATTTGTTTATTTATTTGTGTGTTTTTATATACCGAAGTTTGGTACATGCCTTCACTCCGGTTTACAGAGAAAGCAACTTGTTACAGTGAATTTCATAACATATAAAGCATATACTCATAACATAAAAACAGTGAATGTTAAAGCATATATAAAACAGAAATAAATATATAAATTATAATTTCTAGTTAACCGGAATATAAATTGAGAAATAACTTTACTATAAGTAGCTTAATATAAAATTAAACTTTACTATGAAGTTTAATTTTACTATAAATAACTTGGAGAAATTACGATGTGCAATAGGTAGTTTGGTTACATTTAGCTTTGATAGCAGAAGGGTGGAGCTTGGGTATATTTTACTTTACAGGTCGATTTGGTTACATTTAACTTTGATAGTAGAAGGGTAGATATTAGGTACATTTTACTTTACAGGCAGCTTTGGTGAATGGTGGCTATTGTTGTGGACTTGTAATGTAACGTTTAAATGTCTGGGGTTTTTTTTTTTTTTTCCAGTGCTAGGGTTTTTTTTCTTGATGTGAGAATTTGGTTGGGATTTTGTTAGCTGATGCTAGGCAAACCTTACAACCTTGCACATGTTCCTAGCCCCACCTTTCCCACAAATAATTTAAAAATATGCATTTATAGTAACAGATTTTACATGAAAAAGAATATTCAGTGTTCTAAGGTAAAAATATCACTTATAATATGTGTATTATTTACATGCATTGCTGTTGTACCAACCAGAAAACTCTGCAAAACGACACCTGCAGAATATGTTGCAAGTCAGAAAACGCTGCAAAAAGACACCTGCAGCCTTATGTTGGCAGTCAGAAAACTTTAAGTTAACTGATTTACAATTTAGTAAACTTCCCATACAAAAACAGCACTAACTGTCAGCACTCAAACAATAACAACTCTATTACAAAAAACACTGCAAATATATTACACCAGGCTCTAAAACACCAATACACCTAATATTAGGAAAACAGAACAAGCCAGTCTTAAGAGCCTGACACAGAAACTACATGCTAGCAGAATACCTTACCTCAGTCACACATGCAGAACACAGACAGACCCTTACCAGAAACGGAATAAAGAGACAATAAAGTATATTGGAAACCATAACAAGACAGACTATGTAGTGCACAATGGAAAAATAGAAACACCTGCAGGCATACCCCCCTGGCAACCTCACCGCTCCTGGCGATACTGTCCCAATATAGCTCCCACTACCCGACACACTCTGAATTTATGGACCACCTGGAAACACCGCTTGATAGGCCCAATATCCTCCTTCCAGTCCACTTTTCTATTCCATAACCTACACCAGGTCTCTGAGATTCTCATTTTGTCAATATCTTCATTTAGTACCATAAACTCTAACTCTTCCATCTTAGTTTATTAGATTTCTGGCATTTGCATATAGATACCTAAATGCATTTTTTTAATTTTTTTTCACTACCCACTTACTAGAAGTTGATTCACATAATTTAGAATCAGCTTTCTCCATATTATTACCATTAAAAAAATCTAATCTCTCTTTTTTAATGATATCCTTTATGGATTCCCTGCTCCAAACTATGTGCTCTTGAGTGACTGCAGGCTTTTCCCCATGATCTAGTTTAAAAGTTGCTCTATCTCTTTTTTAAATATTAACATCAATAGCTGGATTCCATTTTGATTAAGATGGCGCCCATCTTGCCATAATAGACCCCCCCCCTTCTGAAAAACTTCTCCAGTTCCTAATGAATCTAAAGCCTTCTTCCCTGCACCATCGTTTTATTTATGTAGTGAGATCCTAGAGCTCAGGCTGCCTCTGGGGTCTTGTGCGTGGAACTGGAAGCATTTCAGGGAATGCTACCCTGAAGGTTCTGAATTTTAGTTTACTACCAAGAAGCTTAAATGTAACTTTCCTCTTGCACCTTCCTATGTGTTATTATTTGTGATAATTGTGGGTGGATCCTTGGGCCAGTGGCAGAAGACCATGCCCACGGGGGAAGATCCCGAGATGGGCCACCGGTCAGGCTCAGAGCTGGGAGACAGACACACACACTAGATCCTTTATTAAACTGTATAGTGAACCACCAGAGGTGGCAGTAGTGAGCTGAAAGAGCCCGGCAGGGCAGTAGTCCCTCAGATACTGGAACAGCGATCCCAGGATGGCTGAGCTGTAGAGAAACTGAATATAGTGAGTAGGCAGAGTATGCAGAGTTAAGGAACAGAACCTCGATGGTAACACTCACACAATAGTCTCTTGAAGCAACCCAGGGGCTGGAATGAAATAGGCCCTCGAGGAGCGAGTATCTGGTTCCAGGGAAAGCTCTGAGAGAGAGATGGTAACTCACTGGTGTTGTGGGAGCAGTGACTTCCTGGCAGAAGTTGTATTCGGTAGCAGGTCCGGGAACGTGGGCCCTCGAGGAGCGAGTACCGGTTCCAGACTGCGACCTGAAAAGCAAGAGAGAGAGCGAGGCCCCCGAGGAGAGGGTACCCCTGGTAAAGTCCGAGGAGGCAGAGTAGCAAGGTATGCGGAGAGTGAATCCCATCCGCAGCAATACCTGGAGGAAGCTAGGAAAACCTTAACCTTCGTAAACCTTTGTTAACTCGAATAGCTAGCAAAACGACAGACCTTAAGTATCCGGTGAGGATGACATCATCTCAGGGGGATGCCCCTGAGGTTCGCGCCACAGCTGGTACTTGAGTCGGGGCCATGCCGCGCGCGCGCCCTTAGGCTTCAGGAGAACATGGCGGAAGGCAGCGTCTAGCCGGTCCGGGGACGCCGGAGGAGAACAGCAAGATGACGCTGCGGCAGCCAAACTTCCATCAACCAAAGAGGGAGTCGCAAAAGAGGTAAGGTGGGCAGAGTGGAGACGTCGGGCAGTGACGGTCACAACACTATGGCATTGTTGCCCACATGTACCATGGCAGCCAGATTCTCCCCAGCATTCTCTAAAATCCTAAATTGACTTACAGTAGGACTAAACTTAGCTGGACTGGTCTACGTAGACTCCAAAATAAGTAACTCCTTTTTCTTGGGGTTTTAGTTAATACAACAGATGCAGCCAAATCATTCTGAGTTTAAAATAGTCTCCAACTATTGTTTTTACAGTTTTATTTCCAGATAGATTTTCATTAACGTGGCATCCTGAACTTATGCTCCTACCATGTCCTATCACCCACAAGTCTATCCAAGGTTTAGGTTTTATGAGAGGCTTCTACGAAAACTAAAAAGTCATGGGATAGGAGGCGATGTCCTTTCGTGGATTACAAACTGGTTAAAAGATAGGAAACAGAGAGTAGGATTAAATGGTCAATTTTCTCAGTGGAAAAGGGTAAACAGTGGAGTGCCTTAGGGATCTGTACTTGGACCGGTGCTTATTAATATATATATAAATGATCTGGAAAGGAATACAATGAGTGAGGTTATCAAATTTGCGGATGATACAAAATTATTCATAGTAGTTAAATCACAAGCAGACTGTGATACATTACAGGAGGACCTTGCAAGACTGGAAGATTGGGCATCCAAATGGCAGATGAAATTTAATGTGGACAAGTGCAAGGTGTTGCATATAGGGAAAAATAACCCTTGCTGTAGTTACACAATGTTAGGTTCCATATTAGGAGCTACCGCCCAGGAAAAAGATCTAGCTATCATAGTGGATAATACTTTAAAATCGTCGGCTCAGTGTGCTGCAGCAGTCAAAAAAGCAAACAGAATGATAGGAATTATTAGGAAGGGAATGGTTAATAAAACGGAAAATGTCATAATGCCTCTATATTGCTCCATGGTGAGACCGCACCTTGAATACTGTGTACAATTCTGGTCGCCGCATCTCAAAAAAGATATGGTTGCAATGGAAAAGGTACAGAGAAGGGCAACCAAAATGATAAAGGGGATGGAACAGCTCCCCTATGAGGAAAGGCTGAAGAGGTTAGGGCTGTTCAGCTTGGAGAAGCGATGGCTGAGGGGGGATATGATAGAGGTCTTTAAGATCATGAGAGGTCTTGAACAAGTAGATGTGACTCGGTTATTTACACTTTCGAATAATAGAAGAACTAGGGGGCATTCCATGAAGTTAGCAAGTAGCACATTTAAGATTAATCGGAGAAAATTCTTTTTCACTCAACGCACAATAAAGCTCTGGAATTTGTTGCCAGAGGATGTGGTTAGTGCAATTAGTGTAGCTGGGTTCAAAAAAGGTTTGGATAAGTTCTTGGAGGAGAAGTCCATTAACGGCTATTAATAACCCATGCTATAATTACACGATGTTGGGTTCCATATTAGGTGCTACAACCCAAGAAAGAGATCTAGGTGTCATAGTGGATAACACATTGAAATCGTCGGTTCAGTGTGCTGCGGCAGTCAAAAAAGCAAACAGAATGTTGGGAATTATTAGAAAAGGAATGATGAATAAAACGAAAAATGTCATAATGCCTCTGTATCGCTCCATGGTGAGACCGCACCTTGAATACTGTGTACAATTCTGGTCGCCGCATCTCAAAAAAGATATAATTGCGATGGAGAAGGTACAGAGAAAGGCTACCAAAATGATAAGGGGAATGGAACAACTCCCCTATGAGGAAAGACTAAAGAGGTTAGGACTTTTCAGCTTGGAGAAGAGACGACTGAGGGGGGATATGATAGAGGTGTTTAAAATCATGAGAGGTCTAGAACGGGTAGATGTGAATCGGTTATTTACTCTTTCGGATAGTAGAAAGACTAGGGGACACTCCATGAAGTTAGCATGGGGCACATTTAAAACTAATCGGAGAAAGTTCTTTTTTACTCAACGCACAATTAAACTCTGGAATTTGTTGCCAGAGAATGTGGTTCGTGCAGTTAGTTTAGCTGTGTTTAAAAAAGGATTGGATAAGTTCATGGAGGAGAAGTCCATTACCTGCTATTAAGTTCACTTAGAGAATAGCCACTGCCATTAGCAATGGTTACATGGAATAGACTTAGTTTTTGGGTACTTGCCAGGTTCTTATGGCCTGGATTGGCCACTGTTGGAAACAGGATGCTGGGCTTGATGGACCCTTGGTCTGACCCAGTATGGCATTTTCTTATGTTTTATGTTCTTAAGTTTACTTAGGGGCAGATTTTTAATAAATACGCGAGTGCGTACTTTTGTTCGTGCACCAGGTGCGAACAAAAGTACGCTGGATTTTATAAGATACGCGCGTAGCCGTGCGTATCTTATAAAATCCGGGGTCGGCGCGCTCAAGGGGGTGCACATTTGTGCAACCTGCGCTCGCCGAGCCCAGCGCGGCCTGCCTGTTCCCTCTGAGGCCGCTCCGATTTCAGAGCGGCCTCGGAGGGAACTTTTCTTCGCCCTCCCCCCACCTTCCCCTCCCTTCTCCTACCTAACCCACCCCCCCGGCCCTATCTAAAACCCCTCCCTTACCTTTGTCGGCAAAGTTACGCCTGCTGAAAGCAGGCGTAACTTTGCGCGCGTCGCCGGCAGCCCCGCTCTGTCCTCCGGTCCCAGGGGCGTGGTCCGGAGGCCTTGACCACGCCCCCGGGCCAGCGCCACGCCCCCGAAATGCCGCGGCACGCCCCCGAAACGCCACGTCGTTTCGGGGATGCCCCTGGACATGCCCCCTCCCTCCCCTTTTCGAAAGCCCTGGGACTTACGTGCGTCCCGGGGCTTTACGCGCGCCGGCGGCCTATGCAAAATAGGTGCACCGGCGCGCGAGGGCCCTGCCCTTTTAAAATCCGCCCCTTAGGGAATAGCCACTGCTATTAATTGCATCAGTAGCATGGGATCTTCTTAGTGTATGGATAATTGCCAGGTTCTTGTGGCCTGGTTTGGCCTCTGTTGGAAACAGGATGCTGGGCTTGATGGACCCTTTGTCTGACCCAGCATGGCAATTTCTTATGTTCTTATGCTCTTATGTCTCTGGGGCAAAACGTGTAGTATGCTGTGTTGCTGGTGGCTGAAGTACAGAAATGCAAGCATGGAGAATTCCTGTACTTCATGAGTTCTAATCCCTGCTTTGCTGTAGATGATCTGTGTGACCTTGAGCATGTCACATTAAATGTTAGAATACCCAGCAGACACTGAGTAATGGCAGTAGGAACAGTATCACAGTCCAGGTGCTAAGGACAGATTGACAGACCATTGACTCAAGGGGCAGTACCAGGAGGGTATGTTTCTCAGGTGCTATAATTGAAAAGTTCATTAGCATCCAATTTAGATGAAAGATGCTTTACGGGCTCGATTTTCAGAGCGGCACAAGCATAAAACCCCATTTTATGCACTTAAGTGGACCTTTTAATATCAATTAGGGGGTGTTACCCCCCACCTTTACCCACTTTAGTAAGAAGCATTCCGGAGAACAAAGAGAAGGGAAGGCAGTGTTGGGGTTGAGAAAGCATTTACATGCATACTTTAGGTTTTGAATAGTACAGAGGTAATTTTCGACAGGATTTATACACATACAAGGGCTTTTGAAAATTGCTAGTTTTACGCAGCTAACTCCTTTGAACATTGACTCTGTTGGGATGAATGTTCAAATGGTTTTACGGGTGTACATGGATTTATGAACATTGCTACAATACATGCTACTTTTACGCACGTAACTCCTGTGAAATTCACTCCTGTGTGTAAATGTACACGCAGAAAGTTACATTTGCTCAGGAACATGTATAACTTGCTACACTCGTGCGTGGGTGTGCACGTACTGGGGCAAGTTGGAAATTTTCAGAATGGACTTAAAGCGCATAAATCCTCTTTGAAAATTCTGGCTAAAGTCTGTGGGTTTATTTTGTGCATGCAGTGACAGGAATGAACCTCACTCAAACTGGGCACGATCTCAATTGCTCACTGATACTTGCATTGTGCCAACGAAAGCTGCTTGCAGTGCATGGATTTTTGCCAGTTTCTCAAAATGGCGGTAGTGAAAACAATTTATTATCTACACAAACGTTTGCCCGTTTACAGCTCTTCCCGCCTGCCCCTCACCGCACAAAAATGCAAAATTTTCACTGGAGAAATTTCTGTGTTTTCTTTCCTGGCAGAGACAATCAAAGAGCAGCTTGGATGAAAGCAATCATTGGGTACCTGAAAAATAAATATTATCAAGACATATCACATTACTTTTACCCTTTTCACAATTTACCATTTCTTATCATGGGAAAACTTCTGCCCTGCATGCGTAAAGAACAGTAAAAATTTCCTTTTAAGTATTTTTTCCCTAAGTCCCTTTAACCTGAGCTAATGCCACATGATCTGTCACTGGGGTTGGCTTTTGTTTTTTTTTTTTGTAACATGAAGGAGCAGCCACAAAATATTTTTAAAAAGGCAACAGGATGCCCATGTATGAAATCATTGTGCATTAGGAGCACTGCTATTCCTCCATACAACTATTTTGACCTGCATTTTCCTCAGGACTCCCGTGCTCTTAAATGTGCAGGGAGAAAGGAAATTAAAAATTAATCTTTATTTCCATCTCAGAAGAAAATGTTAATTCTCCACATTGACATTATGCTGCTAATGCATGGCAATAAATTACAATTTTGCTTTCAGCTAGTTGCAGCCAATCCCATGGAAGTGCCTTTTTTATACCTCACCTTGAGTAGGCCTCTCTCTTCCTTGATCCTCTTTGGGTTAGCTTGCATATGGTTTTTCTTTCATGAGATCCATACATTCCTCCTTTTTCATGCCTATGTTATCACCTCTGTTGCAAGTGAAACCTAGGCGTGAAGCATTGTTTTACAACAAGTTGACTACATTCATGGACTTGAAAGGAGCATAGGAGCATGTTTCTCTGTAAGGTAATGGACATAGATGCATTCATGATAGTTTCAGGGGAATTAGAAGAAAGGTACATTCTCTCAGATTTTTCTATTTTGCATCCACTTCTCTTCCTTTTTTTTTTTTTTTTATTACTGTATGATTATGAGTGGATGTTGGCTACAGAGTGAGGATGAGAAGCCATGTATTTTTCAAATATGCTGTAACCCACTTTCACATTCGAACAGGCAGGATATGAATCCAGGTAATAAGTAAATAAGTAATAAATAAATGTTGAGGCATGGTGCAGATGTACTGGGCAGAGGTGGTGATAAAAGCCTTGTAGCACTGGACCAGGAAAAGCAAAACATGGGATAACAAGACAAACATCTCAGAGGATAAACGGAACTCTGGGAGGGCAGATTTTAAAGCCATTTGCATGCATAAAGCAGTGCTTTACACACAGAAATGGGGTCTTTGAAAATTCCCTAGTCTGTGTGTAAAAGTACATGGGGGGGCTGCCACTGAGCTCCTACCTTTTCCATGCAGAGAGGAGGCGCGGGGCTGGGGAGCAGTTAGCAGTTATGTGGGTACCTTTGAAGTATGTGGGTGTATTTACCTAGAAACAAAAGTACCCACACAAATAACCGGGCAGATCTGGGTGCATAACATTTTCTAACTCAATCTTCAAAGGGAACGTTATTCCCTTTGAAAATTGGCATAAAGCGTGCGGGTATGAAGTCCCAGCACACTTTACACTTCTGCGCATAGTTTGAAAGTTGCCCTCTTGGAGAGTAAAGAAAGACGTTTCTACTTTTTAATTTTTTTATTTTTTTCGCTTGCTGTGCGGCACAGCTACTTGAAATTCTTCCTGGACCCTGCGCTTCATTGAAAAATCACTTAAATTCCTTGGGCAGGCAAAGATTTCAAGCTGCTCTGCGTGTGCTCATTCGGAAGAACATAAATCCCAGCGTTGCTTTTCTTTCCTCTATGCTTTTTTTTCCTCCCCTCTAGCTGATTTCACAATGCCCTCGATTCGATTATTACTTCTCTGTGAACACAACAGAACTGCCTCAGCAGTGGTATGGAAGGCACTGAGCTGCAGGTTAAACCTTTGCCCAACAAAGCAGAAAGCAAGCCAGTATTTTATGAGGTGTCGTACGTACAGAGAAAGGATAAATTGTTCCTTGGAACTTATTTATAATGTGCATGTTTCATCTTGTTACTAACAAACAACCTTGAAGCTTCCTCTGCAGCTCTGTCAGGCCCGGATTTAGGCATAGGCAATTGCCTAGAGTGCCAAATTTTGAAGGTACCAAATATCCTTGCCAAAGAAGAGCCTGCTTCTGTTTGCTTTAGGGTCATGTGCTAGCACGGCTTCTCCCTGTGGGCACCAACATCTCAAATCCGGCCCTGAATTCTATCTATTGCCAACTTTCATGGTGAAATACAGATTGGTGCAGTATAGTAGGGTATAGAGACTTAAAACTCCTGTGGGAGGAAGTGCCTCATGATATGAAATGAGAAGAACATAGACTTCCCAGCTTCTGAAACCACAGGGGGTTGTCACCACTGCCCTGGTACTGAATTGAGGAAGGAAGGCTCCATTGTCTTCCATTATTAAACAGTCCCCATGCCTGCTGACTCTTAGGGTCAGGATAGGAGTCCTACCCTCAGACCAGCTGGAAACCAGAAGCAAGGAGAAGCAGCAAAGAAGACTGCTTCAGGTAGCCAGCAAGGCCACACCTCTACATATGAGGGGTTGGATGGGGCTCAGTCAAAAAAGGATTGCAGAGGAACAGTAAGTTGTCGCTGCAACCTAAAAACTGACTCGACATTTTGCCATCAGATTTGCTACACATCAAACCCTGATTCTCCAGACTCTTGGTGCCAAACCTTTGGTTTCAGTCCATCACTTCAACCTTGTAGTTCCAGTCTTTCATTTTTTTCCTGCAGTTCTACCATTTCCAGTGATTACTAGTTCTGTTACTGCTTGTGACCTGTTTCCTGACTTTAGTTTCTGACCTGCAATTCAAGCCTGCTTCTACTACCTGTTACAGCTTTGCAAACTGCTTGCTGCTTCCAGTTCCTGGCCTACAGCCAAGCTCTGAATGTAGCTCCACTCCAGATCTTGTTAACCTGCCAACTCTGAGATCCAGGCCTCGAAACTCTTGACCTCTGGGTGTTTCCCAGCCCCTGCCTGGCCCAGGTGGCACCCGAGCCCGAGTTCAGCCCTGTCCAAGGCCCGTAGGTGCCTAATGGGTGGAAACCTGAAACTATCCTGGCATTTCAAAATCAGTTTTTTGTATTTTCATGTGACTGCATTGTGAAACTAGTGACTGCATTGTGTAAGTTACCCTACTTTTCTAGGTTTTCTAGGCCATTTTGTGTTCATACTCTGTTGTTCTTTATTTAGTGTTTTTCTTTCACAGGTAATAGTGTTGCAATATGCTACTCTACAATAAGTTAGTTGGCACTTTTCAGCTCTTGTTTAACATCAGCAGCCCATCATTGGCCAAGTTTTTCAATAATGAGTTTTTCTAGCCTATCTTACAAAACAAACTTTGCCTTCCTGGAAAAAAAAAATGGCATCCAAATGCTGTTTTTCTTTTTTGTTCAGTGATATTGTTATAACACTGGATATCTAAGAATATTTTCAGACCTGACTCAAAGCAAAGTCTGCGATCCATCTAATTGAAAACACATGCAGTATTACTTATTGCCTTAGTCAAGACCCTACAGATACCAGGCAAGAAAACAAGACCTGAAAGAAGAGGGTTATATTGTGGGATTTGGGTAAGTCAAAGATCAGCATATGTAGATTTCAGGTGTTGTTATGAGACAAAAATCTGGGTTTCATTTGCTGACCTGCCATGGGCTCCAACGATATGCATAGCTTATGAGTTGGAGCTGACCTGCGAGACCTTTAAGGCTTTAAGTCATAATCCCATAGTCAATGTTGTTATCGTAACTCCATGTTGCGATGAGATTAGAGCCAACCATGTTTTTTTAATGTCTACTTTCAGTTTATTCAGCTATTCATCCTCCCACTCTAAAGATTTGTGACATGGTATAAAGCGTATTCTCCAGTGTGTGAGATATATCACTCTTTCTCACTTATATTGTGAAACTCTGTTTTAAGGAACATTAAACTAACCAACTGGAAGTCTCAAAACCCTTAATTTGCAATTTTTTTTTCTCACCCAAAAACTACTCAAATGATATTGTCATTAGAAATGTCCTCTTAAAAGGGTGGGGAAAGCTAAAATGGTAATGAACTCCAAAATATTATGGGATAAACTCAGGGATCTTTAAGAACATAAGAACATGCCATACTGGGTCAGACCAAGGGTCCATCAAGCCCAGCATCCTGTTTCCAACAGAGGCCAAACCAGGCCACAAGAACCTGGCAATTACCCAAACACTAAGAAGATCCTATGCTACTGATGCAATTAATAGCAGTGGCTATTCCCTAAGTAAACTTGATTAATAGCCGTTAATGGACTTCTCCTCCAAGAACTTATCCAAACCTTTTTTGAACCCAGCTACACTAACTGCACTAACCACATCCTCTGGCAACAAATTCCAGAGCTTTATTGTGCATTAAGTGACAAAGAATTTTCTCCGATTAGTCTTAAATGTGTTACTTGCTAACTTCATGGAATGCCCCCTAGTCCTTCTATTATTCGAAAGTGTAAATAACCGATTCACATCTACTCGTTCAAGACCTCTCATGATCTTAAAGACCTCTATCATATCCCCCCTCAGCCATCTCTTCTCCAAGTTGAACAGCCCTAACCTCTTCAGCCTTTCCTCATAGGTGAGCTGTTCCATCCCCTTTATCATTTTGGTTGCCCTTCTCTGTACCTTTTCCATCGCAACTATATCTTTTTGTGAGATGCAGAGACCAGAATTGTACACAGTATTCAAGGTGCGGTCTCACCATAGAGCGATATAGAGGCATTATGACATTTTCTGTTTTATTAAACATTCTCTTCCTAATAATTCCTAACATTCTGTTTGCTTTTTTGACTGCTGCAGCACACTGAACCGACGATATTAAAGTATTATCCACTATGATGCCTAGATCTTTTTCCTGGATGGTAGTTCCTAATATGGAACCTAACATCGTATAACTACAGCAAGGGTTATTTTTCCCTATATGCAACACCTTGCACTTGACCACATTAAATTACATCTGCCATTTGGATGTCCAATCTTCCAGTCTTGGAAGGTCCTCCTGTAATGTATCACAATCTGCTTGTGATTTAACTACTCTGAATAATTTTGTATCATCCGCAAATTTGATAACCTCACTCGTCGTATTCCTTTCCAGATCATTTATATATATATTGAAAAGCACCGGTCCAAGTACAGATCCCTGAGGCAGTCCACTGTTTACCCTTTTCCACTGAGAAAATTGACCATTTAATCCTACTCTCTGTTTCCTGTCTTTTAACCAGTTTGTAATCCACGAAAGGACATCACCTCCTATCCCATGAATTTTTAGTTTTCGTAGAAGCCTCTCATGAGGGACTTTGTCAAACACCTTCTGAAAATCCAAATACACTACATCTACCAGTTCACCTTTATCCACAAACATGTTTATTAACTCCTTCAAAAAAATGAAGCAGATTTGTTAGGCAAGACTTCCCTTGGGTAAATCCATGTTGACTGTGTTCCATTAAACCATGTCTTTCTATATATTCTACGATTTTGATCTTGAGAATAGTTTCCACTATTTTTCCAGGCACTGAAGTCAGGCTCACTGGTCTATAGTTATTTGAAAAAAGTGAAGACATAGCTGAGGTATAATCAACTAGCACCACAAGGAATGGGGTTAGTCTGCATGTGGTAGGACTGCATTGGGCTGCAAGAAGGCATTGGGGTAACCTTCACAGAGCAGCAGTTAAGAACACATAAGAACATGCCTTTACTGGGTCAGACGAAGGGTCCATCAAGCCCATCATCCTGTTTCCAACAGTGGCCAATCCAGACCATATGTACCTGGCAAGTACCCAAAAACTAAATCTATTCCATGCTACTGTTGCTAGTAATAGCAAGTGGCTATTTTCTAAGTCAACTTAATTAATAGCAGGTAATGGACTTCTCCTCCAAGAACTAACCACATCCTCTGGTAACATCCTCTGGCAACAAATTCTAGAGTTTAATTGTGCTTTGAGTGAAAAATAACTTTCTCCGATTAGTTTTAAATGTGCCACATGCTAACTTCATGGAGTGCCCCCTGGTCTTTCTATTATCCGAAAGAGTAAATAACTGATTCACATTAACCCATTCTAGACCTCTCATGATTTTAAACACCTCTATCATATCCCCCCTCAGCCATCTCTTCTCCAAGCTGAAAAGTCCTAACCTCTTTAGTCTTTCCTCATAGGGGAGCAGTTCCATTCCCTTTATCATTTTGGTTGCCCTTCTCTGTACCTTTTCCATCGCAACTATATCTTTTTTGAGATGCGGCGACCAGAATTGTACACAGTATTCAAAGTGCGGTCTCACCATGGAGCGATACAGAGGCATTATGACATTTTCCGTTTTATTCACCATTCCCTTTCTAATAATTCCCAACATACTGTTTGCTTTTTTGACTGCCGCAGTACACTGAACCGACGATTTCAATGTGTTATCCACTATGACGCCTAGATCTCTTTCTTGGATGGTAGCTCCTAACATGGAACCTATCATTTTGTAACTATGACACTAATAGCCTATGCTGTGCAGTGGCAATTACAAACCTAATTGTAGTAGTATGATTGCATTAGGCTTCCAAAAAGGCACTTGGGTAACCTGTACTTGCATGGAGTGATCATATTTAAAACCCAAAATACAGTGAGCCATGGGGAGGCTGGATGTTTTGGACAATGGCTTCTCTAGCTTTGGTAACTGTATGAATTATTGAGAAACTTGGTGGTAAAGACACAATAGGGGACCTGTGTGTTGGATTTAGTATTGGTCTTGTAAAAATCATTGAGGAAGAAGGCAGGGCCTGAAGTGGCCTATTAGTGAAGGTCAGTGCTTCAACAGATTCTGGGCATGCTTGGGACAGATATAATGGGAAAAGAGTTGAGAGGTCAAGTAAACGACAAGATGTAGGAGAAAGCTGGTTTTAGGTTGCAAATGGGAATTTATATACTGATCTACACTAAGTGGAAGAATCTCAACTGGGCAGTCTGGATCAGGGCCGGTGCAAGGGGATTAGGTGCCCTAGGCGAGCCTTCTCCCTTGTGCCCCCCTCCATTGCACCGCCACCCCCCAGTCTCGGCCCCGACTCCTACCTCATTCTTGATCACGCCCGCTGACTGTGTGGTTTTCTGGGTCACAAGCAGGTTGGGCACTGCTTGCGGCCCACCAAATCTGCACTCCTCTTTGCCACCGCTTGCAGCCCCATTTGGTTCGCATCCAGTGGCACACCAAGGGTCTCCGGCGCCCAGGGGCCAATGCATTTGTGTGCCTCTCCAGCATCCCCCCCCGTAATCCTTCTTGTACTAATGCTTAAGGTCCACAGAAAATCAGTGGCATCTCTAGGCAGAGGAATTTGGGGGGGGAGGGGAGCCAAAATGACATTTCTTCATCACACCCACCTCTATAGCATGGATCCTGCTTTAAAACTGGTTATAAAAAAAAAGTGTTAATAAAAAAGTCCAAAGGGTCTTCTGCGTAATTTCTTTTTTAATTCTTTATTTATAATTTTAACATATAATAAAAGAATTACTTGCCATATGAACTTTACAGATAAATGCATTATGCAATTTACAAGGAATATTTAATTAATTAAAAAAAATACTATATCCATACATCCATCTGACCTTTTAAAGTAAAACTTAGGGAAGCATTTAAACTTATGATCAGTATTTCAAATAATAAATATAAGAAATGTAGGTTTCTACCCCTTTTTCTTTACTAATCTGGCATTCCTTCAATCTCCTAGAAGTGTTCTAAGATATTCAGGCTCAGTGAATTGGTAATTCTTTCCATTCAATTTAATTGCACACTTACATGGGTACATGGGTAACGAAGAATAAATTGGCCCCACTTCTCGTTTACTTTTGATCTTAACTCAAGAAACTGCTTCCTCCTAGTTTGTGTGACCTTAACTAAGTCGGGATAAATCCATATTTTATTCCCATAGAAAGTTTTCAACCTATTATGGAAAAAAATTTTAAGATAGTATCTCTGTCCGAAATAAATGCAAAGGTTACTAACTTAGTATCTGTTTTTTCAACAACTACTTCATCTTGTGATTTTTCTAGAAAATCAGACAAATCTATAGTAGATTCAACATTATCCCTATGATTTTCTTCTATGTTACCATCATGTACTAGTTGAACCTGCTCCTTCATCTTAACTATAGGGCATTCTATATATTATATTATAGTATTATAGTAGGCATACTTTGTTCTGGTATATTCAAGATTTTTATAATATACATCCTAAACAATTCTATAGGCAGAATCTTGCTGATGGAAAATTGACAATTCTCAAGTTTAAAGCACGTGAGTAGTTCTCGATATTTTCAATCTTCCTTTGTATTTCAGCTTCAGCCTTGATTTGTTGAACTTGAATTTTCTCCACCTACAATAGGCATTGTTCAACAATATTATTTTGCTTTTGCAAATTAATCAAGGCTGCCAAGTTACTTTTAACTGTTTAATTTGTTTCATTAACTGCTTTAGTTAAATTTTTAATAGAAGAGTCTAATTTCGTTAGAACATTCCACAAAGTGTCCATAGTTATAGATGTAGGTCTTACTATTATTTCTTGAATATTTGTTTTTTTCTTTATTTGTTTCAGCATCTCCTTGGGAACCTTTACAGATGTCACTGTCTCTCTTTAATTTCTTGTTTAGTTGTTATTTGAAGGAGGGTCATTTTATCCAATGCTTCTTTTCCATTTGAAATTTCACTGGTTTCTTCCACTTCTAACACATCCTGGGGACTTTCTGGTATATTGGGGGGTATTATCCCTTCCTTACCAGGAGGTAGTGGAATGTCCGGAGCTCCTGGACTCAAAGAGATGTTATCAGCCAATAGGGACAGATTTAGCTCCATTTCTGTCCCTATAACGGCCCCTCTACAGGAGTTATCTGTGAGGAACTCAGCCAATCAGCCACAGTCCTCTGTCCTTGCTCTAAAGTTGAAGTACTAGCGGCTGGATTTATTTTTGCCTTCCGCTTAGTATGAGGCATTTATATTTCAACAAAACAGATGTGACTGATTGTCCCTACTTTTCCAATAATGCTTCCCTAATGAAGGATAAGGAGAGTTCCAAATAACACAACTTTGTTTCCTTCCTGAAGAGAGAAACCCATGTTGTCAAATCCAATTATTCACTATTGGACCCAGTTGGATCCAGCCGGAGCCAGTCAGAGCCGACTGCACGCCATAGGAGGGGCGGTTAAGAGGTCTCCTCCAGCCCCTCCCTGTGATGAAATCCACTCCAATTGTTTCTCAGTAATACCGTCGAGGCAGGCTCCTGCCTACCCCCGGAAGTCTGTAGTTTCCACGATATACCAAAAGTTCCAGCCAAGGCAATTCAACAGATCTGGAAATAAGGTTTTTACACCTCAGAATCAGGAAATGAAACTCTTCTTGCCTCTTGCGTAATTTTAAAAAGCTGGCCAGTTTTGCACTTCTAGTAAAACTACTATAAAATTATTTGATAGCCTCATTCAACTAATTCTATATGGCTATGAGAATGAAGTCTGGAATATATAGGAAGGGACAGAATGTCAATACAAATCTGCACCTCCAGTTCTGTAACTCTGTGCAGCCACTGAAATTCCCCCAAACAATGGAGTTTGGATATTTCCTTTACAGCTCAACATACTAAAAGATATTTTCAGATTCTGGTGTCACCTCACAGTAACAGCAGCACAAACACCTTCCACTGCCAGACACATTGTGAACTAACACAAAACCCCGCAAAAAAGACACTCAACATCTATACTGCAATCTCATTATAACATAACAGTAATAACACCAAGGACTCAAACAATAATAACC
The DNA here is from genome assembly GCF_901001135.1 of Rhinatrema bivittatum. Lineage (NCBI taxonomy): Eukaryota > Metazoa > Chordata > Amphibia > Gymnophiona > Rhinatrematidae > Rhinatrema > Rhinatrema bivittatum. The sequence continues at coordinate 417,787,967 of NC_042618.1, read as the reverse complement.
CTACCTGTGAAAAAGCAAGGGTAAATATTACACTGGGTCCTAGAATACCAATACACCACCTACTGAGGAAACAAAATAAATCCGATTGTTATAGATCCCTATACAGACACAACATGCTAGCAGAATCTCTCATTATGGTCACACACACAGAGCAGAGACAGACCCTCACCAAATACAGAATACAAAATAAAGGAGCACAAATTAGAAAAAACTGAAATGGAAACCCCAATAAGCCAGGCTGTGTATTAACAATGGAAAAACAGAACTACCATTCCTCATAAAACAATAAAATCAAGAAACATAAAGCATCAGTTATAATAGTAAAACCACAAATACATAAATAAATAAATAAATAAATAAATAGATAAATAAATAAAAGAATATTTTAAAAGTACTGATATATAGAATTTCTATTAATTAAAATCATATACATTTTTTACAATTTCCCAAACATCAATAAAATATTTCAAAACAGCACATATATCAAATAACACCCAATAATTAAAACTAATAAGGATTTTAAAAAGCCCCTGCTGTCCATACATGGGAGCTCTTGATTTCCAGTCACCCTGATATTGTCGAGGATTAGGAGGTTATCCTCTCTCTCTCACACATACACTGTTACATACATACACATTCATGCTCTTATACCCACCATAACCTCTCACTCTCACAGACACTAACACACTCTCAGGCTGTAAGACACTCTCTCTCCCCCTCCACACACACACACCCCCACACACTCTTACTCCCCTGGATTTTCTCATATACACTCATGCTCTCACTCTCATGGCTCCCTCATATACACACAAACACACACACCCAGGCAAGCTCCCAATCATTCTCACACAAACACACACACACAGGCAAGCTCCCAGTCATTCTCACACTGACCCCCAGGCAGGCTCCCATTCATTTTCACACCACTCCCTCCCCATCCCCCAGGCATGCACACATTCATTCTCATACACACAGACCCCCAGGCAGGCACCAATTCATTCTCACACACACATACACCACACACAGGCAGGCACCTATTCTCACACATACAAACCCCAGGAAGACACCCATTCATTCTCATATACAGACACACCCTCAGGCAGGCACCCATGCATTCACACACATACACCCCCAGGCAGACTCCCATTCATACACATGCACACACTAAAGGCAGACCCCCTCTCTTTCTTTTGCCAGCAACCTCAGAGCCTCTCTCATTCCTCTGCTGCCACTGTCACTGCTGCAGCGTGGCTATTGGGGAGGTGCTGATTGCTGCTGCTGGCACTGAAGCCCATTCTGCTGCCTCCTCTGTGTAGGCCCCTTTGGCTTCCACTTCCACCATGCTGATCTCGTACATTGTGAGATCCGCTTAGAGAAAGTGCTACTCTTGCACATTCCCAAAGATTACATGTGCCAATCAGTAAAAAGTAATTTATTTTTTTTTACATTTTCTGTCTGATCTTAGTTTTCTAATGAGTTGGTCTTTTCTTTCCATCTGTCTTCTTCCATCAAACACACAGTCAGGTTTTCATTCTCACATGCTTTCTCTCTCTCTCTCTCTCTCTCTCTCACACACACACACACACACACGCACGCTCTCACTCTCACATGCTCTCTCTCATACAATCATTCATACACACAGTCTCTCACTGGCACATGCTGTCTGACTCTCACACACACAGGCTCTCTCTCACTCTGACATGCTGTCTTGCTCAAGCACAGGCTGTTACTGTCACATGCTGTCTCTCTCACACACAAAGAGGCTCTCACATGCTGTCTCTGCAAACATTCAGGTCCTCACTCCCACACATGGTCTCTCAACTCACTCTCACACACAATCTCTCAACTCATCTCATACACGTACATATACACAGTCTACAGGTCCTCAGCCTCTCTCTCACGTCTGGGCGACCTTCACGGGTTGCCGCAGGATGGGCTCTGCAGCAGCCCTGGTCTTCTCGGGCTACCCACAATGTGGGATTCGCGGCGGCCCGTAAACGCTGCTCCTCTTCTGCATGTGGCTGATGCTCCTCCTCCTTCCTGCCCGGGCGGCTCCGGCAACATTTTTCTTCCAGGGCCGTGCGGGCAGGAAGGAGGAGGAGCACCTGCAGGTTTAGACGCGACCTTTTTCTTCAGGCCGTGGTGACATGAGCTCCACCACGGCCCTGCCGATCTTCTTGCTGTGTGTATCCAGCACACAGCACAGCAGTAGTTCACTGCTCAGCTGCCAGTGGGATGAGGTCCACCGGCAGCCGCATGAGCCTTCATGTCGGCCATCAGCGGCTCGGCGCCCCCTATTGCTCAGCGCCCTAGGCGATCACCTAGTTTGCCTAGTGCTTCCACCAGCCCTGGTCTGGATGGGCCATTTTCTAAGGTTCTATGATGCCCTCATAAGAAGCAGTCACTCTTCTAACCAAATCATAAACATGTCAATGGCATTACCCTCTTAAAATATTGTTATAGCTCAGGTGTAGGCAACTCTGACACTAGAATGTCTCAAAGAGGTCTGGTTATCAGGATATCCACAATGAATATGCATGAGATATATTTGCATACAATGGAGGCAGTGCATGCAGATATACATCATGCATATTCATCGTGGATACCCTGAAAACCAGATCTGTTTGTAGCACTCCAGCACCAAAATGGCCTATCCCTACTAAAGCTATTTGAAAAGCATAAAAATATCATTGATAGTGGCTTGGCAGTTTGAGTGATATGTGCCTCTGCCCTTCTCCTGACTGAAAACCCTTACTATAAAAACATAGAACATGTTTATAGTTACTCCAAATACTCTTAACAGCTGAAGAATAATCTGAAGAAGTGACATATGTGGTTGTGAAAGCTCATTCTACAATATACTCTTTGGCTAATTGTATGTTGCTTAAATAAAAGGCATCACAACTTACAAATAATCCAACCTGTAGAATGACAAAGCACTCAGGGTTCTTCTTTCTGCCCTTTACTGCTATTTCCTTTTGAGAACCAATGCAGAGTCCATTTGGAACTATGCATACAGATATGAAAATTGCCCCAACAATACCCTTCCTTTATTTTATTTCCTATGAAAATGGGCCAGTTCAGTTCACTTGAAATCTCAGAGAGGTTGTGATGCTATCGAGGATTGTTATAGTTGCCAGGTCATTGTGTAACAGAGTGATCCTGTTTTCCCCCTTTTGTGTGTGCTGGACCAGGGTGTAGCCTGGTCCACCTTAAATCTCCACAGAGGGAGATAGTTCTGAGGGCAGGACCCTGCTGGGCATGGGAGAATCCAGAGGGCTGGATCAGCTGAGGAGCATAAGAGGGAACAAGCTGGGGAACAATGAGGGTAAGCCCAGTTGTGTCCAGGAGGTAAGACAGTCTACCATGTTATTGTTTGCTGTGACATAAATAAAAGTTCAAGTTTGCATTTCAAAAGGCTGGAGTCAGCTTACTGCTCCAGCTCTCAAGATATTGCTCAGCCATCCACACATATGGCGTTAGAGGTGGGATTTGAACCCATGCCTCCAGGGGAGATTGTGAACAAAAATTTGTATGTGTGGCTTGCCAGAAGCAGTTGGTGGCAAAAGGATGTGACTCAGGAAGTACACTGAAACAGAGCAGGGTTGCTGGGGTTTCAGAGTACTGGAAGAGAGAAGCTTACTGACTCATAGCAGATCACAGAAAAGAAAACCTCCTTTAATTAGAGAGTGGTCTGTGGGCCTGCAGGCAGTGTAAGTTTTCTGTGCAGACTAAGGGGAGAAGCCCTGTCTGATTTTAGGGCTTGTGCTAAACAGTATATCAGTGCCGATGAGGCAGGTTTGTTTTTCTTTTAAAGAAAAAAAGAGTGAGGGAAAAAAAAAAACCCTTTTGTGCACTGTAGCTGGAGCAGGACATGGCCCAGAGTAAAGGAGAAACTCAAGCAAGTGCAGAAATCAGAGAGCTTAAAGGCCTGAGTGATACTACCGGAAAAGTGGTCTGGATCCAGTGGGTATACTGCAATGCAGGTGCAGCAGAATGGAAGCATGTCGGGAAATAATTGGCAAGCATTGGAGCACATGTACTGAAGTCCCAGACTCTGCACAAAACCCTGGGGAAAGCTGGAAGCAGAGAGAGTGCCACAGCTACCCAAGTCAGTGGTCTGGCCTGTCCTGGAGAGGAACACTACACCGAACGGAGCAGAAAGGCCAGCCAGAGTAGTGGGGCCAGCGAAGCCACTCCCGCACGTCATAGATGCCCAGAGAGAGGAAGGCAGAATTATATGGCAGGCAGTGGGTGGTGGAGCTAAGGCAAGTTGCCAGAGAGATCTTTATGGTAATGAGTGAACTAAGAAAAACTGCCAACCTGCCTGAAATGAAGCCAGATGAAGCTGTAAGGCTCCTGGAAGCTGAAGAAGCACAGCAGCCATCGGAGTTCTATGACTGGTGCTTGAGCCTGCAAAGAGACTCCACTCCAGAGAGAGGGGGAAGCAGCAATGGGGCTGAAGCCCATGCAGATCCTGCAATTACTGTATTACTCAAGAACTCAGGGTGGAGCTTAAGGGACTAGCCTAAAGAGAGAGGGCCTGCAGAGATCCCTAAGAGAGGTATCACAGGGAGCCAGGAATGCAGCAGGGAGAAGCCTGAGAGGAGCGATGCAAGAAAGCCTGAGAGGGGTGCTATAAGATGCTCTGGGGAAGGCTCTGGAGAGTGCCCAAACACTGAAAAGAGCCCTGGAGAGGGCAACACAGACTGCTCAAAAGGGGATAGTACCATATGTCCTGGAAGAGACCGCAGAGGCCATGGAATCCCTAGCAAGAGGGAATACAGAGAAGCCAGATGGAACTGTTACCATGGATAGCCCAGAAAGAGGGGCTGTGGGCAATCGTGCAAAAAGGAGCTTGGAAACCCCAGTAAGAGGGGCTGCTAAGGAGCCAATGAGTGGCAGTGATGAGGAGTCAATGAGAGCTGTGAATGAGTCTCCGGAGGCTGCTGGTCTTGACAGTGCAGAGGAGACACAAGTCACCACAGAGATGATGGAAATTTACTCACTACAAGACCCACAGCCAGTCCATGGAGTTCTACTAGGGTGGGAGTGGAACCCAGAGCTACAGATGGGTTCAGATAAAGAACTGTGGGCATACACTGGGTGAGGATTGCAGTGGGTGGTACTAAGAATGTTGTCTAGAGAAAACCTAAGGAGTGGGAATGAGACAGACCCTAGATACCTGAGTGGGGTGTGTGGTACTTCTCTGGATGGAATCCAGGAGAGAGTAGTGATGCTCAGACCAACATGTCTAGGCTGGGGAGGGGGGTATGTAACAGAATGATCCTGTTTTCCCCCTTTTGTTTGTGCTGGACCAGGCTAGAGGAAGAGAGGTCTGTGGGCAGGGAAGAGTCTAGAAGGTGGGATCAGCAGAGGAGCATAAGAGGGTAAGTCTAGCTGTGTTCAGATGGCCTCTGTCTTGAGGAGCAAAGAGCTCCTGACCCTCTCTGAAAGGCTATATGAAGGTATAGAATGTACATTGTCCAGGAGGTGAGACAGTCTACCATGTTATTATTTGCTGTGTCATAAATAAACATTTATTTGCATTTTTTTAAAATTCTTTATTTCTCAATTTTAAATTTTACAAAATTCAATTTGCAAAAAAAAGATAAACCAACGGAAGTCTAAGAAACAATTTCCATAATACAAATAGTCAATCATCCTCTATGAGGAAGCAAAAAAGAAAAAGAGAGAGTTGTATATAGCCTCCATTATATCCATAAATCAATATAATATATTTTTGAAGGATTCAATAATCCAATAATCCAAACAAACTTAGTAGGCAAATTACTACACTTCTACAGGCGTTACTTATTCCTTTAAATTATGGGAGATGAAGCAATGAGGGCCTTAGATTGAAGAAATTCTTTCAATTGTTCAATGGTAAAGAAAACATTTAATTCTGCCTCCCTCCTTAGCACACATTTGCATGGAAATTTCAACATGAAATTATAACCTAAGGAAATTATTTCAGGGCGTAGGGCTAAAAATTTCCTATGCTGCTCTTGTGTGATCGAGGAGAGGGCAGGAAAAAGTTTTATATTTCCATTCATATAGGTAATTGGGAACTTCCTGAAATACATTTTATACATTTTCATAATATTTTGTACATCTACTGACGTTATTAAGGACACCAAAAGGGTAGCTCTGTCCAACTCTAAAACTGAACTCTCTAGTATTTCAATTAAATTATCTTGCAAATTTAACTGATTGGAATTTACAGATGTTTTTGGCAAAAAATAACATTTATTTAAGAACATAAGAACATAAGAAAATGCCATACTGGGTCAGACCAAGGGTCCATCGAGCCCAGCATCCTGTTTCCAACAGTGGCCAATCCAGGCCATAAGAACCTGGCAAGTACCCAAAAACTAAATTCCCTTCTTCAAATCAAAGGACATCTTGAAAAAATCTTTTTAAGGAAACATACAGGATTTCTCCCAGAATCCGTGGACAATTTAAAATCCTTATATTTAAGTGTCTGTTAGCGTTTTCAAGAGCTTCCACTCTTCTGGTAAGAAATAGTTTATCTTTCACCACTGCAGCCTTAAAAGCTAGGTTTTCTTCTTCCTTTTCCTGCAAGACCGAAACTTGTGTAGATATCAAATCTACTTTCTGTTGAAATTCAATAGACTTTTGTGTATTTTGGGAAGCCAAATGCTCCACTTTAGTATTTAAATTGTTCAGTGTGGTAGCAACCCCCACCATCAAGTCCTATAATGCAGCCATTGTCACAACCTCAGGGCATTCAGGAATCCTTGGAGGCTTAACTTCAGGGGTAGTCTCCTTCGGTAATTGCAGGCTATTACCTATAAGACTTACCCCTCCTTCTGCCCCTTCTGCCTATACAGTTTTCGAAATCTCTGTGCTGTTTGACACTGCTGGTACCACCTCACTCACTGCAACAGCCTGTAAAGTCGCGATGTCAGTTGTATTCTCTGCTTGCGTACCGGAAGGAATCTCCTCGTTCAGCACAATGTTTTGAAACATAGAAACATAGAAATGACGGCAGAAGAAGACCAAACGGCCCATCCAGTCTGCCCAACAAGCCATGCACTCTTTTTTTTTTTTTCTCATACTTGTTACGCCTGGCTTTTAGTACCCCTTAGTTCCATTTCCCCTCCACCCCACCACCAATGTAGAAAGCAGTGCCGGAACCGCATCCAAGTGAATATCTAGCTTAATTAGGGGTAGTAACCGCAGCAATAAGCAGGCTACACCCATGCCTTTGTCCACTCAGACTATGTAATTCAGACCTTGTTGGTTGTTGTCCATATACAGATCCTCTTTTCCACATTCCCCCTGCCATTGAAGCAGAGAGCTATGCATTGAAAGTGAAGTATTAGACTTTCTCCCCTGCCGTTGAAGCAGAGAGCTATGCTGGATATGTATTGAAAGTAAAGTATCGGCTTATTTGGTTTTGGGGAAGTAACCGCCGTAACAAGCAAGCTACACCTCGCTTTTTTGTGAATGCAAATCCTTTTTTTTTTTTCCACATTTCCTCTTGCTGTTGAAGCCTGGAGCAATGATGGAGTCTCATTAACCGTGTGTATGTACATTGAACAAGGGTATTATCTCCAGGTAGTAGCGCTCATTCTCACGAGCCACATTAACAATCAACAAATATTGAACAAGCCTAATAATTGGCAATACCTATAGCCTATGTCCTCACCGGTAATTTTACATACTCTTACCCACCCCTCTGCTTTTTTTTTTTTTTTGGAGATGGCAGCCCTCCATCCTTCCGCTCTGTGAAGATGGTATACCATTGGCATCCCGCTCCGTGAATGCCACTCCAGCCTTCCGCTCCGTGAAGGTGGAACACCGACCACTGGCATCCCGCTCCGTGAATGCCTCTGTGGCTACTGCCGCTCCGTGCAGTGTTCTGCCGCCTCCTCCCACCCCTGGCCTTGTGGGCCCCGGTTATTGATCCCTGCGTCCACTACTTTTTGTAGCTGTGACAACTCCCCCCCCCCCCCCCACAACAAGACCTTTAATTTGGGCTTCAAGGGCTGCTGCTTCTCCCTTTTACTGCATCAGGTCTAAGGCGATCTCTAGCTCAGCTTTTCTGCGCACTTCGGCGGTGGCTGTGGCGGCAGCTGTGGCAGCAGCGGCTTCCTGTTGTTCTTCTATTCTGAGCCCTTCTATCTTGAGGGCTGCTGCTTGTTCGGCATACTGTATGCGAACCACCCCCTCTTCATTCACGTCCTCTAGATTTGATGGATCCACAGTGTTTATCCCATGCCCCTTTGAACTCCTTCACAGTTCGGGTCTTTACCACTTCCTCCGGAAGGGCATTCCAGGCATCCACCACTCTCTCCGTGAAGAAATACTTCCTGACATTGGTTCTTAGTCTTCATCCCTGGAGCCTCAGCTCGTGACCTCTGGTTCTGCTGATTTTTTTCTGACGGAAAAGGTTTGTTGTTGTCTTTGGATCGTTAAAGCCTTTCAAGTATCTGAAAGTCTGAATCATATCACCCCTGTTCCTCCTTTCTTCCAGGGTGTACATATTTAGATTCTTCAATCTCTCCTCGTATGTCATTCGATGAAGACCCTCCACCTTTTTGGTCGCCCTTCTCTGGACCGCCTCCATCTTGTCTCTGTCTCTTCGGAGATACGGTCTCCAGAACTGAACACAGTATTCCAGGTAAGGCCTCACCAAGGACCTGTACAAGGGGATAATCACATCCCTTTTCTTACTCGATCCCTGAGCATTGTGTTGGGGCTGATCTGAGATCTGGGCTCAGTGTTGTCTCTTCCGGAGCAGGGGGCTCCCTCAAATCCATGCTCCAAGGATTCCTCGACTGCTGGTTCCTCTAAAGCTTGCGAGGTAAGGAACCGAATGATTTCCTGCTGCATTGCCGAAGATGGTGGGGGTGTTTTGGGGGGTAAACCCTTACTTTCCCCTTCCTTTTCGGAGGCATGAGAAAAGCAACAAAAAAGTTCACCCGAATAGCAGGACCTCTCTCAGCTCCTACTCGCAAAGTGCAGCCATCTTGGATCATTGCATTTTAAAAGGCTGGAGTCTGTGTGTTTTCTGCTCCAGCCCAAAAGATATTGCTCAACTATCCTTACACATTGGTTGACATTGAATATTTTTAAAGCTGCATTGTCATTGGTTAGCAGTTGTGGTCACCAGCTGACTCTATTTCGTGCCTAGTTTTCTCTAGAAAATTTGTCCCTAATGTGCAATGTTGTACGTATTATACAGAAATTCACATAATTAACATTGTTGTAACTATGTGAAAAGTTTTGTACCAGACAAGGAAACTAAACATCATAAAATATAAAACACCATCTTGAAAAATCAGAAAATTAATGGAAAATTAGATGTCATCTCTGCTTAGGGAGAACACTAGATAATATGATGATAAGCTTTGATTAGTAAAAACAAATCAGAGATCATATCATTCAGTACCTTTGTATGGCATCGAATCTTACTAAATTCTTTCCCTATTTGTTTGTCCTAAATATTATCAATGACACAAAAACAAGCAATGCATGCAAACTCGAAACTTGTTCACTGATTGTAGATTCTTCTAGTCGACACACTGGAAAATAAGTCAGGTCTTTGTGCAAGAGCAAGGATTTTAAATCCAGGGGTTCCTCTTGCTGCAAGCCACATTTTGATTTGGAAACAGCAACCAATCATCAAACAGTAGATGCCTCTTGGAAGACTGATGAGAAATGGGTGCACACCACACTAAACTTGGGAGGTCGCAGCCCATTTTCCCAGCTGCCTTGGTGGTTGACTCTGGAAATCTTCACAACCCATCTTGGGCCTGAGCTGCTCCCACCCCATGTTCCTCAATCAGCTGGCCACGTTCTAAGGAAGTTTCAGGTCTCTCTTTATTTCCTATGCCTACACTATATTTTCTCTTCCTGGTACTAATCCACCCCAATCTTATTCCCTGCTACAAACCACTAGTAAGACCAAGTCCATTTTCCCCATTCTCTACATTCTTTATCTCACCTACTATTCTGTCATCTGTACTACCCATTGCTGTTGAACTTCAAAGTATTCTTCCTTTCATCCAGCCACCTCCCCTCTCTCTGACAGCATCTCATCCTCGTCGCTGTTGTCACACCTTTACTTCTATTCTTTATATTCTTTTCAATCCCAATCTGGGCTTTCCAAGGCAACTTTCACCCCATCGGCGAATATCAAACCATTATCCCTCTAATTTTAATACTATTCCCCTTTTCCCCCCATCTCTTCCTTTTTCATGCTTCATGTGGAAAGCCCACTCTGTTTCCAAGAAGCTTGCCTATATTCATGACCTCTTTATCTCTCATTCGCTTCATCTCCTTGCCTTGACTGAGACGTATTTTCTCCTAATGACTCTGCTTCAGTTGCTGCTGTCTGTCATGGAGGTTATCTTTTCTCCCATACATCTCACACATAGGTCACGACTGCTGCTCTCTCCCTCCTGTAGATTTCAACCTCTTCTTCCACCTCAATTCCACTCTTTTTCTTCCTTTGAGGCCCACTCCATCCACCTGTTCACACCACTACCTTTCCAGGTAGCTGTCACTTTTTGATCCCTGATAAATCCCCCTCCTCCTTTCTCACCGACATTGATTCTTGGCTTTCCTTCTTCCTTGATCCAGTTGTGGAATAAAAGAATATCCAAATAAAAAATAAAATACATCTTCCTCTTCCCTTATTTTTGGTGACTTTAACCTCCATATTGAGTAGCCCTTTGACTCTCTTATGCATCAAAACTGTTAGGGAGCGGTGGAAGAGCGGTCCCAACTTGTGGAGATAGTGTGCCCTTAGGCCTTGGCATGACCCCTGAGGACTCCAAGGCAGCACCGAGATAAGCAAGATGTGTCCCAGCATGGGTGGAGACGGACGGTCTTACCCTCTGCTGGACCTGCATGCTTCTGGAGCCAAAACATAGTGTTGGTTATTGAACAGTCCTCCGACCATTCCCAGCCCTTTCGGACCTGCCACAAGGAATGACAAGAAGCAGCAGGCCGGACTATGGACGAGGGCAGATGAATGCTCTGGAACATAGAGACTCTAGACGTAGACAAGGAACTTGGAGGTACAGACGAAGACTCACTTGGATGCGCAGACGAAGACTTGTGCAAGGACTTTGGATGAAGGTTTAGAAGCAAGGTACCGCAGGCAAAGGTATTCAGGAGCAAGATCAAATACTGGGTTGAGACTGCGATGCAGCGCGCCCTACACAGTCACTACCGATGGGCTGGTCGCGGACCACACTTGAATGAGAAGCAGGCTCTAGACGAGGTGTGGAATAGATGAAAACTGGAACATGGCAAAGATTCGGTAGAAGCCTGTACCAAGGCGCGCCCTACACAGCCCATCCTAGGCTGGTCGCGGACCACGCTGGAATGGCACAGGTTCAGTCAGAGTCTTTGGCATGGACGGACGCAATGCAAGGAACTCTGAAGACCAGGACAGAAGCAAGCAAGGATTCAAAGACAACTCAGGACTGAAGCAGAAGTGTTCCAGAGGCTTGTACTGCGCAGGCGAAGATGGCCTTGTATCATGAGCGCCCTACACAGCCACTACCCATGGGCTGGTCATGGACCATGACATGGCACCGAGAAAGCAAATGGGTAGGCGATCTATGATACTGATAGGTGAACACAGAGGAATAAATGCCTGATTCTTTTTCAAACCTTTATTGATGCAGAGACGTGTCAAATAAAATCGCCCGACTCAGGCCGAGTTTCGCGGCTCTCAAGCCGCTGCCTCAGGGGCTCCAATATTCAGATCAATAATATTGTTCAATCCAATGATTTGTAATATTTTGCCAGCTGTGCAGAAACAACTTGTGTGTGAATGTTCAAAATGCCAACCAGCAAAACTGACAGCACTGTCATAGACTGTCCAGGCAAGACCCCGGCTTCGGTGCGGCCTCCAGAGAAAAGATGAGAAGCTTCTCGTGGCACAGCTACGAGAGGAATCATAACAAAAATTCCTTTCCTTAACATCTTCATTTGATCTCCATCTCTGTTGTACTGCCCCTGCTCACAAGCATGGCTACTGACTTGATCTGATCTTTTCCTCCAAATGCTGTCTCTCAGAATTATCCACCTCGGTTCTTTTTCTTCCTCTCTCAGACCATCATCTGATAACTTTCACACTAAACCACCCTCCCCCACTACCTCATCCAATCACTATCAACACTGTCAACAATTTGACAACCTTTATATCCTCTGCAGTACTGTTTGTTCTCTCCTTTCCTCCACTAAATTGTCTGAGTCAATTGACAAAGCAGTTTTTTTAATACTATACTCTCCTCTGTTTTAGACATTCTTGCCCCTCCCCTTACCCACTGTGATGGCATTGATGTTGATGGTTGCAAACCCCCTGAGCAGTAGCAGGACTTGACCCAGGACAGGACTGGCCTGGCACCTGCAATCTTCTGCCTGAATCGGCCACCTCCCCCTCAGGATGGACCTTCAGGTTCTGGTGGATGACAGGACTTAGCAGAAAGTGCACACACTCAAGAACTAAAAGGCACCCACAAGGCATAAAGGGCTGAGATTGGAATGAAAGGTTGCCCACAAAACAAGACAGATAGGACTAGGTCTAGAAAACACAGAACAACAAACAGGTACCAGAAGGCCATAGTCAAGACAAAAGCACAAACTAGATGGTCACAAACTTGGGATAAAAACGGCTAAACAGAAAAAGAACAAACAACAGGACACAACAAAGGCATAGATCAGAAGGCAGTATACAAGAGCCAAATACAAGGCTAAACAAACAGAACAAGAAGCAAGGCAAGTAACGGAGGATCACACCAAGGACCAGGCTTGGACCCAAGCTGAGGCACAGCACTCACTGTGAGGCAGGCTTTTATCTAGGGAAAGTGCAGGAAAATACGGCTGCCAGCAGGCAGAGCCGGTATTTGGGGTGGGCAAGCTGGGTGGTCGCACACACAGGCTGTCACTCTCTTTCTCTCTCTCTCTCTCTCACACACATACACACACATACGTTTATACAGTTGGTGGAGGGCACCATCAACCATGTTTGCCCAGAGCATCATTTGCCCTAGAGCCAGCCCTGACAGCAGGAATTCCAAGCTATAGGGCTTCAAGGACTGAGCAACAGGGCACATGGCCCACAGAGGCTCCCTGCTGGTGGGAGGGAAGCACAGCACATGGATCCTCACAGCCATCCTGTAAGGCACATCAAACCCCAGCTTTGATTCACCCCTAGAATTTGCTTCTGATGTTCCTGTGCCTGCTCTGCAGAGCATCTCTGGCTAAAATCCTGAGCCCATACAGATTTCATACAAATTCATGCTGACCTCCTTCAAGCCTATTATTGCACTTGCCAAGCAAGACTACTACGTCCATCCTACAAACTCTCGTGCATCCAGTCTTCACTGTTTCTTTGCCACATTCAATTTCCTCCTCAAACTTCCTTCGCCTCCCTTCCCCACGTCCCTCTCTGCTCAGACTATGGCTGACTACTTCCATGGCAAGATTCACAAAATTTGTCTTGATTTTCTTTTTTTTTTTTTTTAATTTATTTTTTATTATGCATTTAAAAATTTACACATAGTATAACAATGTGAAGTAATAAGGTGGTGTATTTAAATCAAAATACAGGAAATTTGCACTTCACCATAATCCTAATTAAGATTATTATAATAAACCTCTAATACACCATCTAACTGAAACAGGCATGCATGGGGGAGTTAGACCCATATTTACTAGGAGCGATATATAGGAAATACAGAAAAAGAAAAGACTAAGTTAACAACCTTCTATGCCTAATGCTCTGATCCAGTCGCCTTCGGGTGAGCATCCAAAAAGAACTTTAACTGCGATGGTTCAAAAAAGATATAATCATTTCCCTGATATTTTATGTGACATTTACATGGATATCTCACAGTATATTTTGTACAGATAGCAAGTGCCTCAACTCTCATACTTATAAATTTCCTCCGTCTATCTTGTGTAACCTTAGTAATATCGGGATATACCCATACTTTTTGCCCATAGAAATGCTCTGCGCTATTCCTAAAGTACATTCGGAAAATATTATTTTTCTCAGTCAAAAAGGCAAAAGTCACCAGTAATACTCCTCTTTTTGTAATCACTTCTTCTTGGGATAATTCCAGTAAATCAGTCACATTCATTACATTCGTCACTGCTTCTTCACTTCTTTGATCTCTTACAGCTTTCTTCTGTGGCAAGTAATAGGCTTTTGTGACTAGTGGGAGTGCCTCTCTTGGAATTTTCAATATTTCAATCAAGTAACTTTTAAATAATTCCACTGGTGATATCTGTGGTATAATAGGAAAGTTTACAATTCTTATATTAGTACTCCGCAAGGAGTTTTCTAAATTTTCCAGCTTTTTATTTTGCACATTTTCTGTTTGTATTAAACTCTGTTGATTTTTCTCTAACTTTTTTACTTTCTCTTCAACATCTGATAGTTGTTTTTCTTGCTTAACAAAATTTCTTCATTATATCTTGTATTTTTATTTATTTCAAAAGCTGATTTTGATAATCCCACTATTGCACTTTCTATCGAGGCTAACGCCTCCCACAGAGTCTCCATCGTTATTCTAGCCGGTTTAACCAAAAACGGTCTTACTTGGATCTGTTCACCTCCTTGTGCGGCTTCAGTAGCATTGTCCCGACTCTCTCCCAACGAAGAGTCAGCTGGGCTGATTGATTCTCGAAGCATGGGAAGGTAGGCTCCCTGTGGGGGGGCCGGCCGGCTCTCCCCCTTCTTGCCATTCTCTTCCCCTCCTCGGTTTTCTTCCAGGTAGTTTGCCCTCTGTATAGATTTCCTAGAGGGACTATCCGGAGACCCCAGCAATTGATCTTCCCCTGTTCTCCGTATCCGTTGGGGTGGGGACGGCGTGACTGGCGCGCCGAGGCTCAGCGAGATCTCCTCGGCCATTGTTGGAGAGGCTCACTCTGCTCCTCCAGACTCTGCGGCCCTCGCTCCCGGCTCGATCGGCGTTGATGTGAAAAACTTCTCGATGGTAGGTTGTTGAACATCCGGAGTTTCGGCAGAAGCCTGGCTTTCTCGAAGCCTAGCTTTTCTTTTTGTGTGAGGCATGAAAATTAGGAATTAAGAAAAACCTTTAACCAGGAAACTCAGAAAAATACATGAGAAAGCTTTCCACACGTCTTAGTCGGACGCCATCTTGGCCACCTAGTCCGTGTCTTGATTTTCAACCAGGCCACCTCCATCTTGCTCTCCGCCACTTCTTTTTCTCTACCCTTCCTATGACCTCTTCCACTCTCTCCTCCTTTTCTGAAATCACAGTAAAGGAAACTGTCCATCTTCTTCCTGTCTCCAAGCTCACTACTTGTTCCTCTGACCTCATTCTCACCCAGTTTTTAAGGTTTATTTCCACTGCAGGCATCCCTTCCATCACATTCTCAGCCTATCACTTTCTACTGCTGCTGTTCCTGCTGCCTTCAGACATGCTATGATTGCAACACTCCTCAAAAAAACCCTCACTGGACTCTACCTGCCCTGCCAACTATCATCCCATCTCCCTTCTCCCTTTTGCTTCAAATTACTTGAATGTGCTGTTCATCGTTGCTGTCTTGACTTTCATCTCAAGCCATTCTTGAGCCAAGTCCAGTCTAGTGTTTGCCCATTATATTCCACAGAAACAGCCTTGCCAAAGTCTCCAATGATCTGTCTATGGTTAAAACCAATGTTCTTTACTCAGTCCTTATCCTCCTTGACTTATCTGATGCTTTTGACACTGTTAATCACCACCTACTGCTTGATACTCTGTCCTTATTTGGATTTCAGGATCTTGGAGTCATATTCAACTCCTCTCAATCCTTCTCTACACATATCCAAATTACTACTAAATATGCCATTTCTTTCTTATTACATCACCAAAATCCACACCTTCCTATCCGAACACACTACCAGAAAACTTATCAACTCTCTCATTACTTCTCGTTTAGACAATTGCAACCTCTACCTCATAGGACTCCCAATGAGCCATCTCTCTTCACTACATTGTATCCAGAATTCAACTGCGGAACTTATCTTTTTTGAAAGTCACTACACTGATATAACCCCTTTTGTCAAGTCAACACATTGGCTCCCTATCCATTTCTGCATACAGTTCAGTCTCCTATTACCTACCTACCAGATCCTTCACTCTTTAGCTCCTCAGTACCTTTCCTCTCTTATCTCTTTCTTTACCCCTTTCATACCCTCCACTCATCAGGCAAGCCAGTCCTATCTATGTCCTTCTGTTCTACCTCCAATTCCAGAATCCGTGCTTTCCACCTGGCTACACCTTATGCTTGGAATAGACTTCCTGAGCCTGTTCATCATGCTCCCCTTCCTTGCCTTACTTAAATCCATCTAAAAACCCAATTTATTGAGGCTGCTTTTAAATCTTAACCTCTGATTGTCCTGCTTACAGCCTCATTAATGTTTAACCATTTTCTTAACAGATGAAACTCCTAAAGTCTCTTTTGCACTGTATATTTGTCTTGATTAAATTGTAAGCTCTAGTGAGAAGGGACTGTCTCTTATATATTTTCTTCTATACAGTGCCGTGTACGTCATCAAATAGTGCTATAAAAGTGTTAACTAGTAGTAATATTTATTTTTGTCACCAACCAGGCAGGAAGAGAAGAATGGAAACACTTAGAGGCAGCTAACTCTGAAAAAAAAACTAGATTGTAACAAAATTAATCTCTGTGCATATTAACTGCTGTGGAGAATGACTCACATGCATTGCGAACAATAAGACTAATGTTACTACTTATAATTTCTAAAGCACTACTAGACATACGCAGCACTGTACAGATACACAATGATATCTCTCCATGTGTTGTTTTCCCAGTCTCCCACTATTTTCCATTACCCTACAGCTGATAATAATCTCATAGGATATATGTCAGAAGAAACTGGCTGAGCTTTGGCAAGGACTATTTGGAAATAAGTAACCTCTTTCTACAGTAGGGATATGCTGGCATTTTAAATGACTTGTAAACATCAACATTTGTTCTTTTGTTTAGTGCTATTTCCCATGGAAAACGACACAAAAAAAATGAATGTGATGTTTTAATCATTTGTCATTTTTAGCATGTGCTAAAGTATTGTTGCTCCCTATTTGCAAAATTTGCCAAAGTACCCAAATTGCAAAAAACAGAACATGTAAAAAATGTATGAAACAAAAGGTCAAGGAAACAAAACCCACATTTTTTTCTCATGCACACCCCTATTCTACACTCTTTCATATTCTCTCACCCGTCTGAATCCCAAGACACTCATGCTCCCATTAATGACATGACACACAGAAACCCAGATTAGCACCTCCTGCACACTCACCCACACACTCATCCATGTGTACAGTCACTCACTCCCCTGGCCACCCTCCTGTACTCGCTCCCCAGACAATTGTGCCTTGAATGCAGTGCTCCAGAACAGGCCTAATAGAGTCATTAATCTTACATGAAAAACTGTGGGGAGAAGCAGAAAAAGTTTCTATAGATCATAAACACATTAAAAATAGCAGATAGAGATAAAGAAGAATGTATATGGTCACCTGAAAACATTTTTTTTCTGTAAAAGAGTAAAAAGTATGAAAATTCACATTTTGTACTAAATCATAAAACAATCTCTTTCCTCTTCTTTAGTGCTCTTGTGCTTCTAGCTTGGAAGAAACACTGTAAAAAGATTGAAGTTTGTTTTATTCTTGGAATAGTCTTATCCAAAAGGATAATATGTTAATAGGAGAAGAAATTCAATAGGCAAATGTACAAAAAAACTCTGAAAAAATGTGTGTGTGTATATACAAATATATATATATATATATCTATTAGAAATATAAGAGGGGCAAATCCATATGCTAAAGAGTTCCAAAAGTTACAAAGTACTGTAGAAAAGGGTAAAAAAAACATTAATGCAAGAACTTTATAATCTTTAAGCAAAACAAATTTTATTAATTTAACAATCAGGAAATGGTACAACAAATTACCCTTTTCTATGGTGGTGAATACCTGGGAGAGCATTCCAGGCATCCACCATCCTCTCTGTGAAGAAATATTTCCTGATATTGGTTCTGTCTTCCCCCCTAGAGTTTCATATCATGTCCCCTAGCTCTACTGTTTCCTTTCCAGCGGAAAAGGTTTGAAGCTTGTGCATCGTTAATACCTATCAGGTATCTGAAGGTCTGTATCATATCTCCCCTGCACTTCCTCTCCTCCAGGGTATACTTATTTAAATCCTTCAGTCTCTCCTCGTAGGTCTTCTGAAACAGACCCCTCCACCATTTTGGTCACCTTCCTCGGAACAGTTTCCATCCTGTTTCTTTCCTTTTTGAGATATGTTCTCCAGAACTGAACAAAGTACTCTAGATGAGGCCTCACCAAAGATCTGTACAAGGGTATTATCACTTCCATTTTTCTACTAGTTAGTTATTCCTTTCTATGTAGCCCAGCAACTTTCTGGCTTTAGCTACGTCTTGTCACATTGCTTTGCCACCTTCAGATCACCAGACACAATCACTCCAAGGTCCTTCTCCTGCTCCATGCATGATAGTCTTTCACCCCTATCACATACAGCTCTTTTGGATTTCTGCACCCCAGGTGCATGACTCTGCTCCTCTTGGCATTGAATTGCAGTTGCCAAATCGTCGACCACTCTTCGAGTTTTCTTAAATCACTTTTTATTCTTTCTACTCCTTCAGGCATGTCCACTCTGTTGCAAACCTCAGTATCATCTGCAAAAAGGCAAATGTTTCTTTCTAACGCCTCTGCAATGTCACTCATGAAGATATTGAACAGAACCGAACACAATACCAATTCTTGAGGTACTCTATTTAGTGCCATTCTTTCATCAGAGTGGGTTCCATGTACCATTACACATTGTTTCCTGTCAGTCAACCAGTTAGTAATCCACTCCACTACTTTGACGCCCACTCCCGTACTTCATATTTTATTCATGAGCCTCCTATGCGAAATCCAAGTAAATCACATCGAGCACTCTTCCTTGATCCAGTTGTCTAGTCACTCAATCAAAAAAGTGAATCAGATTTTTCTGGCAGGACCTTCCCCTGCCATCCATGTTGCCTCAGGTTCAGCAACCCACTGGATTGTAAATAGTTCACTATCCTTTCCTTCAGCAGAGTCTCCATTAATTTCCCCACCACAGAAGTGAGGCTAACTGGCCTGTAGCTTCCAGCTTCCTCTCTGCTACCATTTTTGTGAAGTGGACCACAACTGTTCTTCTCCAATCTCATGGCACCACTCCCATTTCCAGGGATCTATTGAACAGGTCTTTCAGCGGACCTGCCAGCATATCTCTAAGCTCCTTCAGTATCCTAAAATGTACCTCATACAGCCCCATGATGTTATCCACTTTCAAGTTTCCTAGCTCTTCCCATACATTCTCTTCTGTAAACGGGGTTACATCTGCTCCACTCCCATCCATGGTCTTATTAATCAACAGCAGTCCTTTTCCAGGGGTCTTCTTTAGTGAACACCAAACTGAAGTATTTATTCAATATTTATGCTATTTATTCATCTTTCTCTACACATTGTTCTCCGTCACCTTTCAATTTCACTGTACCACTATGGGCCTCCCTTCTTTCTCTGATATTTCTGAAAAATATTTTGTAACCTCGCTTTACCTCTTTGGCAAGCCTTTCTTCCACTTGCCATTTTACTTTCCTGCTTTCTTTCTTCATCTCCCTCAGTTTCACCAGGTATTCTTTCTTGTGTTCCTCTTTTTGGAATCCTTTATACTTCTGGAATGCTGTTCTTTTTCCCTTTATTTTTTGAAATAAAACAAAATGGCGATAGACAGAGCTCTAATTAATAAGGTGGTTTCTGTCCTTTTGCGCCAAAAGGACACATTTTATGACTCAGGCACATTACTTCTTGGCTATTTTATACAACCTTTTTAGAGCCACGGTAACTCCTTTTCCCTGCATTGCTTAATGTTCTAATGCAGGAAAAAAAGCTATCATGCCCTGAATATGGAATGGAAGCGTTTCCCCTGGTCCAGGTTTCTAAAAGTAATAGGTATAGCTGACAATGGCTCTCCCGTTAACTGGGCTCTAAGAAGATTTTTGACAGCAACCTACAACATCACCTGCCCCCCTCTCAGTCTTGCCTGGCCACTTTCAAAGGTCCCGATTGGTGGTTCTGCCATACAGAAAGAGCTGAGAAGGAATGGGAGATGCCAGGCTTGCTGCCCAGAACTTAGATAATTGTGTCCCATGATCCAAGATGTTTCTGATTCATGAGGAAAGGACTTGGATTTGCAAGCTAGCAACATTCTTACCATGGTTTTGCTTTTCCAGTCATGTTTTGTTTGACCTTTTTTTTTTTTGTCAATGATTGCCCTGAGGCTTATATGGGTTCCTGGAAGAGACATTGCGTTGATTTCTTAATGTTGTTTGAAAGCAAGTAAAAAGTGATAAAATCAAGTATTTCTGAACTCAGAGATCAAAGAGGTAGTTAAGTCTAGCATGCTCCACAGCATGCCCCTAGCCTGTTCCATCATTCTCTCTTCCCTGCCCCTCCAAATAAACAAAAAAGGATTGTTTAATGAGCCAAGAACGATGAATAAGTTAAGGTAAGAAAAAGGTTTCCTGAGGCTTGCCTTGAATATGGGTGAGAATTTCTTTTTGGTGTTATAACTTACAGAAACCAAAGGAATTATTCATCAATGCTGTATCTCTGTCTTTTGGGGAAATGTCATAAGCACAGCGGGCTTCATGTCTTGGTATAGAGAGCCAAAGCTAAAATGAATAAATCAGAGAAACAGAGAAAACAGCCTCAGATAAGAACTGTAAGGCCCATCCATTCTGCCCAATGCGCTTCACTCTACAGTGCCACAGACCCTAGTTGATTTATGGCTTCCCTTCTCTTCTTTGCTACTAGGGATTCTCTGTGCTTATCCCATACCTTCCTGAATTCTGTTACTGTTTTCCTCTCCACCACCTTCCCCAAGAGGCTGTTTCATGTATCCACCACCCTTTCTGTGAATAAATAGTTTAAATTTCAAAGATGCTTCGGCTCTCTAGGAAAGTAAGTGCTAAAAAAAAAGGTAATTAAAAGGTAATCTGCTTTTAAAGTGCCCAAATATTGGTCCCATATAGAATTATAGATCTATACTGTTGACAACAAGTACTCAGTTGCTACTAGGTGGGCTTGGGATCTAGGTATGATTTGAACTGCTCAGTCAACTGTAACATGAGCTAGGTGGGTGGGAGGATATGAATTAAAGAATACAGAAACATTGTGCAAAGACTATTCCATTGTTTCATAACTGATTGGTGGGGGTAGAACACTGGGACATTGTACAGATATTATATCAAGGGCACCGTCGTTTATGGAGTTTTCTTGACGGATGAGAGGCTCTTGGAGAATCATAGACATACTGTGGAAAAACTGAGATCGTTCGTAAAGTTTTATGATTGCAGTCCCTGTATTTTTACAATGTTTTTAAGCTTTTAGAAATGTTCAATAAAATATGGGTAATATTCTTTTCTAATAAGTAACCTCTGTAATCTTGAGAGCTCATGTACAATCATTAACATTTTTAATAATGTACATGAGAAACTAGTTGACTGGAAAGTGACAAAGGGTAGTAGTATGTAGAGTTCATTCCAAGGAGGGAGGCATTACTAGTGGTGTGCAACAGGACTGGTTTTTTTTCAACATTTTTGTAAGTGATATTGTGGAATGACCATCGGGAAAAGTTTGTCTTTTTTTGCAGATGATACCAAAACCTGCACTGGGTAGACACCCAGAAAGTATGGAAAAACATGAGGAGGGAGATAGCAAAGTCTGAGGAATGAGGTACAGAATCTAGCAACTAATATTTAGTGTTAAACAATGCAGATTAATGCATCTGGACTGCAAAAACCAAAAGGGGAGGTGAGTGAAATTCTTATGAACTAAACAAGAGTAGGATCTAGGAAAGATCGCATCTGATGATCTCAAGGTTGTCAAACAGGTTGATCAGGGAACAGCAAAATAAGAAAGATGCTGGGGGGCATAGCGAGAGGAATGGTCAGCAGAAAAAAATAAAATATTGCCCCTGAATAAATCCCTAGCAAGACCCCATTTGAAATCCTGTGTACAGTTCTGGAGACCGCATCTTCAAAAGGATATAAACAGGATGGAGTCTGTCCAGAGAGTGACTACTAAAATGGTCAGTGGTCTTCTCTCTAAAGCATATGGGGGCAGACAAAGACCTAAAGTTTTATACCCTTGAGGAAAGGCGAGATAGAGGAGATATGTTAGAGACATTTAAATAGCTCAGAGGTAGCAATGCACAAGAGGTGGGTCTCTTACAGCAGAAAGAAAATTCTGGAATCAGGAGTCATGGGATGAGGGTGAAGACTGAGGAAGTAATCTAAGGAAATATTTATTTACAAAGAGGGTGGTGGATGCATGGAACAGCCTTCTGGTAGAGGTGGTAGAGACAAGGACAGTATCTGAATTCAAGAGAGCATGGGACTAGTGCAGGGGATCTCTGGTAGGAATTTTAGACCTGAGCAATTGGTGTTGGATGGGCAGAGAAAGTATTTATTTAAACCGAATAATAATTTTTGTTAGAATTAACAACTAGAAGACTAGAGACACTCCTGGCTGTGATCACAGTGCCTCTCATTCATCTTTTGCACCTTCTAGTAGCAGCTCAGTTTTGAGGCTACAGGCGTCCCTGTGCAACTCTGGACATGAACTATTAGAACACAAGACTGATGTGGAATTGCTGTTGGCTTTTAAATCTCAAGGAAGACAGCATTCCAGAAGCTGCATTTGCATGTAATTCACATAACTCCTGTTGAGATGATTAGCGATCTTTTTTTGCAGAGAGACTTTGGGTAAAGGCTCTTTTGTCCTTCTTGCAAAGGTCATTAAATTCTCTTGCCCAGAACATGTAAAAAGAGAGACCCAGGTAAGTCTCATGCTTGTTGCAATGCTTCTTGGTCAATGAGCGTGACAACCTTGAGGGCAATTACAAAGGGAGGGGGAAGTACATTTTGTCAACAGACCTACAGGATGACTATTTAATAAAGGAAATATTTATTGAGAGGTTTCTTTATCATTGCGGTCCTTTTGAAATAATCACAGAGGGCTAAGCTGACATTTCAAACAGAATACATTTCTATGTTTTTTATATATTTAAAAAAAAATATGGCAAAATGCACTTATTTTATCCTTTGTACTAAGTTACCCTGCCCACTGACCTTAACTGAGTATGTTAGCATTCTCACAATAGTCTGCAATAGTGCAGCTCTAACATTATATATGTAAGTTCATATGGAATATTTCACATTCAAAATATATTATTGGAATATGAGTACATGCAAACATAATAGTCTGAACTGCTTTTTAAGTATTTAAACTTCAAAATATTTTATAGGGAAGATAGTTTTATAATAGCCTGGGTAGGGATGTTGTATCATAAGAACAAAAGAAATGCCATACTGGGTCAGACTAAGGGTCCATCAGACCCAGTATCCTGTTTCCAACAGTGACCAATCCAAGTCACAAGTACCTGGCAAGTACCCAAACATTAGATAGATCACGAGCTACTATTGCTTATTAATTACTGTCATAGCAATTTATGGATTTATTCTCTAGGAACTTATCCAAACCTTTTTTAAACCCAGTTACACTAACTGCTGTAACCACATCCTCTGGCAATGAATTCCAGAGCTAAACTATGCGCTGAGTAAAAAAGAATTTTCTTCGATTTGTTTTAAATGAGCTACTTGCTAACTACATGGAGTGCTCCCTGGTCCTTCTAATATCTGAGAAACTCTTGGGCTGAGGCAGGATTGCCTCTACCTGCAGGAAGGAACCCTGCAGGTTCCCACCATCGGCAGGTGGACACAGGCGAAGCAGAGACCTTACCTGTACGGGTACTAGCCCTGGTTCCCCTCGGGTTGAACCTGTGGGTGCCAGGGCTGGCAGGACTTAAGTGGGGTCTCTGCTGATAAGCAGGAGAAGTCTGTAGTAAGCTGTGTTTTAAGCAGGCAGCAGTCAGATGTGTCTGGGGTGCAGGCAGTGGACAGCCATATCTCAGATCAAAGCCAAGGTCAAACTGGTTATCCTTCTGAGAGAGGGGAGGAGGGACGGGAAGGCAGGGCAGACAAGTAAGGAGAATAAGTGGGCCACATGAATGAAGACAGGCAGGATGAGAACTGAAGACAGGCAGGACTGGAACTGAAGACAAGATGCTGGGAAGCAACATGCACTATGAAGCATAGCTGGACCTGTTGCTGAGACAAGTTGTGACTGGAGCCCTGCCCTTTTATAGGGCCTTGGTCCTGACATCATCAATAGGGGCCTTGGGGGATTTCCTGCTGTGGTCCCTTTAAGTGCCAGCAAGAGGCACACGTGCGCATCTAGGGAGAGGCGCAGTGCTCTGACGATGACTGTGTCCTGCCGTGTGTGTTGGCGGTGCCCTGCTGCGGTGAGGAATGGCATCCCACTATGCAGCTGCCCGGTGCCACCCGCCGCGCAATGGAGAGGCAAGGTTGGCCCAACTGGGGGAGGTGAGTACGGCAGATCATGGGGGTAGCCTGCGCACCACCGAACGCAAGAGCAGACTTACACACATAAGTCACTTTGAAAATTAAGGGGTGTTCATGGAACCCATATTTACACCTGCTCAGGAGCAGATGTCAATGCCTATGCTTACATTTATGCTCTTATTTTCAAAAATCAAAAGTATGGACATAGATGGTTGCTCTGCCCCTGGAACAATCTCTTTCTAGTCCTTTTATGCACATAATCCCTGGGGCAGTTTTTTAAAAGTCCATTTATGTGCATAAAACCTCCTTTAAATAAATAAATAAATAAATAAATAAATAAATAGATGTAAATACTTTAGAAAATGCTTGTAGAGAGTATTTCAGTTGTAATAACATCATCAAATAGGAAATTCTGTTGTTTAAAGAATGCATTGCTGTCTTTGATATAACATTATCTGGTCATCTTAACACTGTCTAGCAATAGCTAGCTTTCCAGGAAGCAACAAAGAGCCAATGAAGGCAATTGTGTTTTCTTAGCAAGCCATTTCCTCTCTGTGTCTTTAATAACAATCTCATGTCCTTTGGCATAGTTATACCAACCAAGGATGTCCAGGGTAGCATTGTGGATTGTATTCCAGACATGTTCACCAGGAAAATATTCTCTAACAGCCACAATCTTTACCTTTCTTTAGGTGAGGGGTCATCTTCATCCTCTCTCACTTTCTCTTCACACAACCAAAGCACTGCAAACCTGTGTCATTTCTCTCTCTATTACAAACATCACCAACATCCTTCCCTTTCTTCTTGAACACACTACCAGAGAACTTATCTACTCTCTTATCATCTGGCACTTAGACTACTGCAACTAGCAATATTATACATTTTGCCTTGAGCTCCTGGAAAGGTAATTGACAAATCTAATAACACTGACTTGAATTGAACCTTCTCCTTTCAGGTCTCCCATTGAGCCATCCATCTCCACTACAGTTCATTCGTGACTCAGCTGCACTACTGATCTTCCTTCAGGGTCATTACGAATATGCGACTCTCTTTTCAAGTTACTACATTGGCTCCCACATTCGCTTCTGCATATACAATAGTTCAAGATTCTCCTATTCATCTCCAAGTGCTTTCACTCTGCAGCTCCTCATTACCTGTCTTCCTTTACTTATCTCCTCCGATATCCCCCATGTGCCTTCCATTCATCCAGTAAACTGCTCTTATCTGTGCTTATCTCCTTCATTACCAGTTCCTGACTCTGCCTTTCTCTTGCTGCACCACATGCTTAGCATAGACTTCCGGAGTGTTGGAATCATGTGCCCTCTTTGGTTATATTCAATTCATAGCCCGCCTAAAAACCCGTCCTTTACAGGTTGCTTTTAAATCTTAAACCCTGGCTTTTCCAGGTCGTGGCCATCCCAATTTTAACCCTGTTAACCTTAATAAATTTCCTGACACCTCTTATTTGTTCTCTCTGTGTCTTAACTGCATTGTAAGCCCCATAGAGTAGGAACTGTCTCTTATGTTTATCTGGACTATGTTGCGTATGTGGATAGTAATGCTATAGAAATGCCAAGTAATGGCAGTAGCGAGACATATTTTTAGGTATTGGGAAGGAAACTTTCAAATCAGCGCGTGGGTGCTCTTTGGCACATGTGCGTTGGTGCGCACCCAGATATGCAGCCATTTTCTAACTTGCACGCGTATATGTGTGTGCATATTAGAAAATAGCCTGACAATGCGCATATGTGCAGCCAATTTTAAGTGGGCGTGCACCTATGTGCGTAAATCCCATTTCTACCACCTAAGTCGGGGAATTTTAAAAGGGGCACGTGTCCATTCCATTACAATTTTCACCTGTTCGGCCACCACTTCACCCAATACCAACAGCTAGGTCCTACAAACCCCCCTGGTTTGATAGTCTGCACTTCTCGCAGTTACCCCAGACTCTTTAAACCCCTGAGAAATGACTCTTTTCTTTTTATTTTTTAACTTACACCTCCTCCCAAGCAGAAATAAACTCTCAGCAGGGGATCTGAGCGTGCGCCTATGCGCAAAAATATTTACGCGCAAATCTCTTGGCCATGCTCCGACATGCCCATGTCCCACCCAGACCACGCCCACATCCCACCCCTTTTTGAAAACTTTCAAGATGTGCGTGCAACAGGAGGTACACGCACATCTGTGCAGCTTTTAAAATTCAGTGGGCGTGCGCGAATCAGACTTGTGCTCGTATCTCCCGATTTTGGCACGTACCAGGCTTTTAAAGTTCACCTCATAGTGTAATGGTATCAGATTTCTCTATTGCAATTCCATAAATTGTCAAGATGAAGGTTCTCTGCTTTCTCACTAACCTTTTTCCACGTCTGCTTTGGCTAATGGAGAGAAAATGTCTGTAATCCATGTCACATGAATGAAGGAGTATGATTTTTCATGCTCACTGTTAAGGATGTGTAAATCAAACCGATTTGGTGTTTTATACCAGAGTATGTCATTATTGTTGTTCTGCTATTGAAAGGTCTAATAACATTGGATTTCTGTTGTGAACGTGGACCCTTGGGCCGGCTAGAGTGAGTGGTGGAACCACTGAAGGAAGGCCAGCAGTGGTACTCATAGCCAGGAGGCGGATCAGGACCAGGAGACCAAACAGGACCTTCACCTATACCAGCCCTTGTTCCCTGCAGGTTGAGCCCTTGGATGCCGGGGCCAGCAGGATTTAGGAGAAGGTCTCCTGGCAAAGAGGAGTACAGTGAACGGTCAGAGTCGAGGCAGGCTGAAGACGTGGGGAGTCAGTGATGGCCCAGGGGTTCAAGGCAGGCAGCAGAGGAGCCAGACGATGAGATGAGCCAGAGGTCAGGGCCGGCGGAAGACAGACGGAACCGAAGAGCAAGCCAAGGGTCAGGACGGGCAGCAGATAGACGAAACCAGGTACCAAGCCGAAGTCACACCGAAGAAGCAAGCAAGTGGGAACTGGAACTCAGGAGCTGGAGCAGGCAGGAAGGCAGGAGCGGAGTCAGGAACAAGCAGGATACTGGAACGGAGTCAGGAACAAGCAGGATACTGGAACAGAGTCAGGAACAAGCAACTAGATTCTCCCAGGAGGCAACCTGTTGCTAAGGAAAGGCAATGGGATCAGAGGCAGCCTATTTATAGTCCTCCAGCGATGACGTGGGATTTGGGGCCGGGCCGAAGTTTCCCGCCACGGCCCCTTTAAATCCCGGGCAGTTGGTTGCTCACACCTAGTGGGCGGAGCCGCCCGAAGATGCCGATGGCGTCTCTCTCATGGGGAGAATGCAGCAAGAAGGCCCCGACGCGGCCCGAGCAGGGCCGGGGCAGCCCGCGGAGCAGGAAGCATGCCTGGCGGTAAGGGGGGGACCCCCCCCTCTGGCTCGTCTCATCGTCTGGCTCCTCTGCTGCCTGCCTTGAACCCCTGGGCCATCCCTGACAGTAAATCTTGATTTAAACTGTTATATGTATATTACAAAATGACAGTCTTGTTCAGCTTGCATTGGGAGTTTGTTAACAGTGTTTCTGATCACATTAGTTAAACCTGAAAATTTGACATAGGTGAACAGAGAGAAATTAAGTGGCTGTATTAATTCATATGTCTTATTAATCTATCTCATACTTTCAATGTTGGTATAATAATGAGATTGTCTTAATTGTTTCATGTTATACTTACACCAAACAGAAAGCATCTACCATTTCAACCCAATGACAGTGATAGAGCTTTAGGTACAAATGCATTATTGGGTTCACCTTTGCTGAATGATTCAAAGTCAAGTAGGCCACTCTTCCCCTATCGTACAGTAAATTTAGTATAAAAATTTTAATTCTAGCTTTCCTTCCTGCCCGCACACATATACTAAAAATTCTGAGTAAGTTATTAAATAATATATTGGTTATTATAACAGGCAACACTATAATATATGTATAAATACACACACTATTCTAGGGAGTCAGTTCATTTTTTATTGCATTTATCTTGCCTATCTAACTTATAAACAATCTTTTCCAGCTTTTAGCTTCCTTTGAAAACATTCTGAGGAGGGTAATGAGACTTAGTTTACATAATGAGTCTATGTCAGAAGAAATATTTATTCTTAAGTATTTAATGTACTTGCCCGCCCATGTAAAATGAGACAGTTCCTTAATATATTCTCTAATTTCCGGAGTCACTTGAATAGGCATAATTTCAGATTTTGTGTAATTCATCTTGTAGCCAGACATAATACTGAATTTCTATAAAATATTTATAATGTTAGGTAATGAGCAATTTGGCCAGAACCAAAAATACCCAGCTCATCACCCCCATTAAACAGCCACTTCTTGATCCTTCATCACTACTTCTTTGATATTCCTTGAGAGCTTAATGATGGAAGTCCAGGTTTCTTCTACCAGGACAAATAATAGTGAGTGCAGCCAACTCTGTCTTGTACGCTTACCCAGAATGATGTCCTAATTCCATTTAATAAAGCTGCAATTGGCTTATATTATAAGACAAATAAACATTCTAGGTAATTAGGACCAAAACCAAACTTATCCAGCTTGGGAGATAAAAATTGACACCCTATGCAGTCAACAGACTTGCCTGCATCCAGTGAAAGGACCAGTACTTGTTCAGATGCAATGTTAGCTGAATGAAGAATACCCAGAGCCATGCTCAGACTTTCAGAAGAGAGTCTCTTTGGAATAATTAGTCTGGTCCCTAAGTGCTAACTTATAAGTAATTTTCCTTAATCATTATTAATATGCTAAATAAGAGTAAACATTTTGATATTAGAGTTCTGGAGGGAGATAGGCCTATAAGAAGTACATGAACCTTTGAGGTTATCCTCCTTGTCAATAAGCAGCAAGATTATTTCCTGCTATGCAGATTTTTGATAGCTTAAGACAAACCCAGGGTTCTCTGGAAAAAGTTTTTCTAAGGCGATCTAGCCCAGCCACTTTATCTGCTTTAAGATTTTTAATAACCAAAATAATTTACGTGGGACAATTTGCTATGTTAATATCTCTATGACTATTTAAAATATTTCTAGCCTGAATTATCTATAATTTTTGGAGGGGTACATAATATTTTCAACCTCCCCATATTTCTTCATAAGTATGCTTTAATTCCCTTTTATGAGATCTTTTTTTTTTTTTTTTGTATAATGCTTCCCTATTTTCTTTTTACAGTATGTCAAGATGTTCTTTTAGTGGGGATGTTAATCTTCCTCACATTGAGACAGATTATGTTTACATTTATACTATTTGCTATGAATATGTGCAATGCACAAGTTCATACTTTCTAAATATCTTGCCAAAATAAATTTTACTTGACATCTGTTCCACTATACATTAAGTTGGAACTTTATACATTTTTAAAGCATATTCAACAGATAGGTATAGAGGAATATGTAAAGCTTAATAAGGCAGGCCAAAAGAGAATTAGAATAGAAGCTTGCCAGAGAAGCAAAAACTCAAAATAAAAGCTTTGTAATGTATATTTGAAGCAAGAAGCCTGTAAGGGAGTCATTTGAGCTGCTAGATGACCAAGGTGTAGAAGGGGTGCTCAAGGAAGACAAGGTCATATCAGATAAAATTAATTTGCTGAGCAAGATATTGGGGAGATACCTATGCCAGGCACATATTTTTAGGCTGATGATTCAGAGGAATTGAAGCAAATCATGATGAACCAGGAAGATGTAATAGAGCAAACTGACAAACTAAAGAGTAACAAATCACCAGGACTGGATGGTATATTCTTAAGAGTCCTGAAAGAACTCAAAATGAAATTGCAAGCTTACTATATTTCTAGTAATCTCTAAATTCTCATTCAAATCCGCTAAAGTACCTGAGGATTGGAGGGTTGCTAACGGAACACCAGTTTATAAAAAGGGTTCCAGAGGCAATTTGGGAAACTACAGAGTAGTTTCCCAAATTGCCATTGGTACCAGGCAAAATGGCAGAAGTTATTCTGAAGAACATAATTACTGACCATCTGTCTAGGCATAGATTAATGGAGCAGCGCCAACATGGATTTAGCAAAGGGAAGTCTTGTCTTACAAATCTGTTAGATTTATTTGAAGGGGTTAAAAAAAACATGTGGACAAGACTGAATCGATCGATATAGTGGATCTGGATTTTTAAAATGTGTTTTACAAAGACCTTCATGAGAGGCTCATCAAGAAATTAAAGTCAAGGGATAGGAGACAATGACCTATTATGGATTGGTACCAGGCTAAAAGATAGGAAACAGTGTGTTAGGACTGAATGGTCATTTCTGTCAATGGAGAAAGGCAAATAGTGGAGTCCTCCAGGGATCTGTACTGGGATCAGTACTTTTTAATGTATTTATAAATAATCTGGAAAAGGGACTGATGAGTGAGGGTATCAAATTTGCACATGACACAAAATTATTGTTGTGTTCCGCACCCGCAGCCGTCCGCGGGTGTGCCCCCCTACCTGAGCCGTGGCGGCCGCGGTAGCAGCGTCGGGGCAAACCGCCCTCCTACATGTGCCCGGTGCCCCCGTGCATTGGCGTGGGCCTCCGGGCTGGCCGCCGGGTCAGGAGCCATCCCTGCTCCTCCCTTGCAGCAGCTACCGGCTTTCCTCTGCGGCCCGAGATCCAAAATGGCCACCGCCATCTTAGGCGCGAGGCTGCGCCCCCTCACTAGAATTAAAGGGACCTAAGCCCTTTAATTACCTTCAGCTGCTTCCAATGATCCAGAGCAGAGGAAGTATAAAAGGAGGCTTTCTCTGCTCATTCCTTGACTTGGCAACTTCCTTGGTTAGTCAGGTCTGCTTGCTTTGGTGAGTTCTTGTGCTTTGGATCCTTGTTCCTGTTTCGTCTGGTTTTCCTGGTTCCTGACTTCAGATCGGCTAGTGGTGATTCCTGGTATTGACTTTGGATTGGCAAGTGGTGATTCTCTGGTGTGTGACTTCGGACTGGCAAGTGGTGATCCCTCAGTGTGTAACCTTGGACTGGTGAGCGACGACCCTCCGGCACTTGACCTCAGACTCTTCTTGACAGTAGTCTCCAAGGACCCGCCTAAGTCCCAGCGGCCCGGGTCCCTACGGGCTCCTCCCGGGGAGACTGTGGGCTTCCAGGGGTGAAGCTCCAGTCAGCCCTTGCACCGACTCTCGACCTCTCAAAGGTCCACCTAAGTCCCAGCGGTCCGGGTCCCTACGGGCTCCTCCTGGGGGGACCGCGGGCTTCCAGTGGCGAAGACACACTTCTTCTCTTCAAACGTCTCGACTCCTCGTCTGCCTCCACAGTCACCTCTGTCTTCAGTGCCGAGGGTCAGCTGGTCACATCTTCTGCTCCTGCCTCGCCACCCGACGGGAGAACCTTCGGATCTTCCTCCTAAGGTATTCCATCCTCCCGTCGGCCCAAGGGTTCACAAGCCTGAGCATAACAATTATTCAAAGTAGTCAAATCACAAGCCAATTGTGAGGAACTGTAAGTGGAGCTCGTGAGACTCGGGGGATTGGGCTTCTAAATGGCAGGTGAAAGTTAATATGAACATGTGCAAAGTGATGCATATTGGGAAGAATAATCCCAACTATATTTATTTTATTTATTTATTTAAAAAAAAAATTTGTATACTGCTATTCCATACATATCATTGCTGGGTCCCATAATAGGTGTCACTTCCCAGGAAAAGGATCTTGGGGTCGCTGTGGACTGGACAATGCTTTGAAATCCTTGGCTCAGTGTGCAGTTGCGGTCAAAAAGCAAATAGAATGTTAGATATTATAAGGAGAGGAATGAAAGATAAAATGGAAGATATCATAAGGCCTCTGTATTGATCTATGCTGCGACTGCACCTTGACTATTGTATGCAGTTTTGGTCGTCCCATCTCAGAAAAGATATAGCAGAACCTGAAAAGGTTCAGAGAAGGGTGACCAAAATGATAAAGGGGATGTAATGGCTTCCCTATGAGGAAAGACTAAACAGGTTATGGCTCTTCAGCCTGGAGAAGAGACAGCAGAGAGGTCTATAAAATCTTGAATGTGTTGGTAAATAGGGAACAATTATTTACCCTTTCCAATAGGACTAGGAAAAAGTATTTTTTCACTCAGCACACAATTAAACTGTGGAATTTGTTGCCAGAGGATGTGATGAAAGTCATATAGCCAAGTTTAAAAAGGATCTCGGCAAATTCCTGAAGGAAAAGTCCGTAATCCACTATTAGCCATGTAGGCTTGGGGAAGCCACTGCTTCTCTTGCTTATTAGGATTGCTTATTGCTTATTGGGATCCTTCTGTATTTTTGTGACTTAGATTGACTACGTTCGGAGACAGAATGCTGGGCTTGATGGACCTTTCTTCTGACCCAGTATGGCATTTCTTCTGTTCTTCTGTTCGTAAACCTAGAGCTATAAGCAGAATATCATACAGGACCCTGATGTATTACAAAGTTAAGAGAACAATGACTGTGAACAGAATACGCATCTTTGATCCGCTATTACTTTCAAAAGGCTATACCAAGACTTTTTGAAACTGTTAATTGGTAGAAAGTTCTGTAGTCCATTATATCAAATGCAATTCTACTTTCCATCACAGAATAAAGAAAATCATGATGAGCTGCAACAGACCAGAATTAGTCTCAGTTTAACAAATAAGCCTTATGGATTAGGCTTACAGATTTGTTCAACTTACCGTACTGGCCTCTCTTCTCCCCCCTTCACTTGTACCTGGAATAATTATTTGAGTCAGTCTTTAGGATATTATCCTCCAGGGGCTGGAGTTGCATTAATTAGATGAGGCAAGACAGACTCACAATGCACTCAATCAGTGGTCACCTCTCCAAGCTGCTTTTGATTCACTTATTGAAGACCTGCTAAGAACTGCTTCTTCATTACTACTGTACCTGAGTGGAATGAGGCTATGGTTTTATTTCATGGGTCTCATGGTCTATCTTCTCCTTTCGCCAGGTATCTAAAATGTTTACCATTCTTTCAAGGTCAGAGAAAATCTTTGACGTCAATGCAGGAGAGATCTTTAGTCTTGCTGGATACTGGGACTGCAAACTGACCCTCTCTTTTGTGTAGGAAAAACTTCAGAGGTGCGAACGAGGATCTCGGTTCTTAGCTTTCAATCCATAGTCTTGGAAAACAGATATTTTGTTTTTATATTTGAATCTTTTGTTCCTTGATTCTATGAAGCATGCATTCTTTATTCAGTAACTGAAGTACCTTTAGTATAATAATTCTGGACCTGGGATTGGAAGTACTGGTGGGCCAGGTGAGGGAGTTCCTGGTCACCTCCCAGTAGCATGGTTAACGTCTTCCTCTATTGCCAATTAATTTCAACTCCTCCTCTAGAATCCTGACAACTGTTAAATTAGATCTGCAGGATTTGTTTTCTAGACCTATTTGCAGTAGTAATTTTCTAAATTAAAGGTACCATGTCAGCCTCCACTTTCCACCCTAGTTGCAATGGGGAAATGGAAGCAAATTCAAAAAGGTTACAGGTCAGTGATAAAAGCTTCCAGGTCGGCGTCCTTGCAGAAAATCACCACTGCCTCTTTGTTTCTTGTTTTTTTAACTCAACAAGTTCCTGATCTGTTTCTTCCATTGAGATTTCCAGCCAGCTCGTTTCTTTGTGCTGCATTAATTTTCCTGCTCAGTGCAGTAAAGAAGAAACTTTTCATCTCCTATAGATCAGTACAAAGCAGATCAATTTCAATACCAGTGCTTCTTAATTTGGCAGAAATTAGTTTGGTACTTTTCCCATCCATTCATAGCTACAATTTTTGGTTTTATATAGCTAGTTTTGTAATTGGCCTACAGACCATAATACTGTGTAACCCCCTGACGAGAGATGTAAAATGATGGAATGGGATTTCCCTATTGTTTAAGGGTCATTCCTTTCCAAATTTGTTTGCTGGGTTCAATAGTTGGTAATTCAAATGGTGATGTGGATCTGTGTGGTGACAGCATGAATATTTCCCAATCACTCTTGTCTCCATCTGAATAGAGATGATTCCCATCAGCTCCCCTCCATGTGTCCTGGCCAAATAAGTGTAGCAGAAACCATGCTCAACTTTCCAAAACACTTAACTTTATTTTTCTGGATAACTAGCCAGCAACTATTTACATGGATATGAAAACAGATCACTAAGTACATTTTGAATGAATCAGAGGTTCATTGTAATGCGCTCTTACTCGGCATTCCTGCAATACACACTAGACCTCTCCAACTCCTACAAAATGCCGCCGCTCGGATCTTGTCAAACACAAAGAAAAGTGATCATATCACCCCCACACTTATTGAATTACACTGGCTCCCTATACAGTCACGAATTATTTATAAAACTCTCTCGATCATACACAAGAGTCTAGTAAACTCCAACCTCAACTGGATTAACCCCCCCCTCCTACCCCGTACCTCCAAGAGACCCACCCGCCCAGCACTCCAAGGAACACTCCATGCCCAATCCATCAAACCTTTTAAACTCTCCTCCACCATGAACAGAGCTTTTTCCCTTGCCGGCCCAACTATATGGAACTCACTGCCACATGATATTCGCATTGAGACCCATACCCCCGCCTTCAAAAAGAAACTTAAAACCTGGCTCTTCCAGCAAGCCTACTCCATCTCACCCCCTATCACATAATTTCCCCCTACAAATGTTTTTCTGATGTTTTTTCTGATATCCTGGTATGAACGCCTTTTTGCCTGCTGATTTGGTACTGTGCACTAACTTGTATATAGTTTCTGTTATAGTTCAATCCCATAGCATATCCCCATAGCATTTACTCATTGATGTTTGTATTTCTTGTAAGGGCTCCTCCCAAATATTATTTATATGTTGCCTAGTTTACTATGTTATCTGTTATTTGTAAGGGCTCCGCCCAATGGTTTTTTGTTCACTGTAAACCGATGCGATGTGCGAACGGTCATCGGTATAAAAGAAACGTTAAATAAATAAATAAATAAATAAATAAAGTCAAGATCACAAATACACCGCCATGTTCTGGAAGCATAACAATTACATTCCTTTTGAGTTATACTAAATCAGAACACCTGAGAGAATAAGTTGGGATTCTCAAACTCTACTATTAACGAAATTCCAAACGGTTTGAGGAATGGGATTCCCTGGAATGCATACCCATATAAAAATTCACTTCCAAAGGGGGGGGGGGGGGCGCCGAATGCAACATCCCATTCACATTGATTTACCCATGCTTCCTTTCACCTTTTTACCTCCGGTTTCCACACCAGCTTCCTCCCTGTGCAGATTCTCTAGACCACTGCTTCTCAAGGACTCTGCTGGGCACTTCTCTGTTTGGATTCACCCCTCTCCTGAACTCCTTCTCTTCCCCTCTTAGTTAGCTCCTTAGGAGGGGGGAAAAGCCTCTCTGTGCCACCATCTCTGACCTCTCCATTTCACCATACTAGTAAGCTCCTTGAGAGGAGGAGTAAACTTCTCCTCTTTCATGGCCTTAGGCCTCTCCTCTTGAGGGGAAGAGCCCCTAGTAGGAGGGTCCCTGGGCCAACCAGCCATCAGGCTGGCTACTCCAGAGATTCACATTTCTGGAGGACCCTGTTACCCATCCTATTCTATAAGGGCAAGGGCTGAAACGGGCAAAAACTCGCCGAAACTCCAACCTTTTATAGATCCCGCAGAGCCATAATCATCCAATAATAATAGTCCAAGTCTTTAAAGGAACACTCACTAAATTTTCCCAACATCATAGTAAAACAACGCTCATGCATATAAAACTGCATCCAGTGGCCTATAAAGCATTTTGTTTTTACAAATCAGGAATCCATGGCCATCCTCTGGTCTCCCCCATCCAGAGTCTTTTGTATGGCTAGCAGACTCAAAAAGAGTGCACTGTAATTTTTTTTTTGGGGGGGGGGGGTCTCCCTACACTTGATTTAATGTAATAGTCCCAAAGACCAGAAATAAGAACCACTTGCAAAAACGTGAATGAGAAGTATAATATATGGATAAATGTAATATGGGGTAGTCAGCAAAGGAATGCCAAACATGTATGTCAACACTTTGCAGCCTGCCTGAAGCTGCTGCGCAGAATCACCCAATCCTGAAATTATTACTGTCTTAGTGCTGCCATCTGAAACGCGGAAGAAGTCTTAACTATCGAAATTTTAGTAAGATGATAAACACTTGGTTATTTAAACAGGCATAGGAGTCATACAGCTAGCAAATATGTACCAATTGATCACTGAATGTTAGTAGATTCTACAGCAAGACAATTTAGATAATATTTTAGGTATTTTAAGGTATTATCTATTTAGAATATTTGTATGATTTTATATTTACATGCTATATTCTTTGTAAACTGCTTTGGTTTTAATTGAAAATGCAGTCTAATAAGACAATAAATTCAACTAATTTAAACTTTGGTCCTTGACGTAACTTTGGGCTGTCGGAGGAAGCATGAAGATGGCCTATGCTTTTGCATTGGTTCTTTTGTCTCTGTGGCTAGAAAAGGCTTGATTGGATTTTGCTCAATACAACTAGCAGTACAGCATTTCAATTCATGAAGGAATCTTATTCGGTGCTGTACATGCCAGTAGGAAGGATGTGCATTCGCTTTAACAAAATAAGCAAAATGCAATGAATAAGGATTCATTTGTTTCATTTGGGGGACACCGAAAAAAACTGAAGGGCCCCCGAATTAAACAAATCTTATTCATTTAATTTGGTTAAAACATTCAGTCAGGCCTGCACCTAGGCCCAAAGCCAAGGCCTTGCCTAGGGCATAGGCCAAGACCCAAACCAGGGGCCATGGCCTAGGCCCAAGCACAATGCTAGGGTCTCAACCAAGACCCCAGTAAGGGCAGGGCACAATGAAAAACATCAGGATGTGGCCTCTAGGTCATGCTGGGCCATAGTATTGGGCCTGGGCCTGGGCCCTGGCCTGGGCCAAAGCCCAGGCATCAAGACGCAGCCTCCATGCTAGGCTCTAGCGTATGACCTGGGCCTGGGCTCCAGCCAAGGCTGAAGCCCTGGAGTCTGGCTTAGGCCCCAGAGTTGGACCTAGGCCTTGCCTTTTGGACCAGGCCTCCAGGACTCAATGTATGCTGAAGTTACCATGACCTGGCTCGGCCTACACAAGGCTGAAGCTTCAGCCTGGGCCTAGGCCTCGCCAGCAGATTCCCTCCAGACTGGGTAAGTGGGGACTGGTGGGGATCCTGGTGCTAGCATTTTTCTGGGTGGGAAGGATGGGTGGAGGGGTTGGGAGACCTTGGGAGGTTCTGTTTCCTTTTTTTGTTCAATTTTTTTTTTTTTAAATGTTTGATTTGTTTTTTTAAATGAAAGAGATGAATCAAACATTAAAGAAATTTAAATTCATGGGAGAAAAAACCTCCCAATAACGAACCGAAAAACAAAACTAATTTTTTATCCCTGCACATCCCTACCAGTGGCTCTCTGATATTTACTCTATGACCAAACTGAGAAATTGACTGAGTATCATACATGGTCTTTTCCTGTAAAATTAAAGGCACTAGCTGTTCAGAGAAAGTTGTTTCCTGTATAGACAAGACAAAGTGCTGAAAAGTGGAATATAAAATAAATAAACTTAAAAACATACATAGAAACGTAAAGCCCGAGGGGAGAGGAACCAAGATGGCTCCCTGAATGGTCGCAGACCCGGACGCTCCCGTATTTCTTTGGCTATTTTTATATTACCTGGATAGATTCGATGCCTCATAAAAGAAAAGGCAAAGTGAGGGTGTATCCATCTGTGCCCTCACTCCCAGCCGGCCAGCGAGTGATTGCGCAGTTCGCGACACCCATATCGCAACCTGGGGTTCTGAGCCCCACAGGCGGGACGGGAGCAGGAGTCCCATCGCCACCAGGGGAGATATCATTGACCCCACCGGAGCCGTGAGTTCAGCCGAGAATAACCCCTCCGGGATCCGCCGAGCAGGTTGTGTCGCCAGCGGATGACGACACAGGAGTGACTCAACATGGTGGACGGCTCGGCGTTTCAGCGGATTGGGAGCGTCCTTCTTCCCTCATGACTCCGGAGAGCCCGGCGGTGTCTGGGGACAGGGCCGGGAGAGAGCTGCGGATACCATCGGCAGGAAAAGGAGAGAATGAGGCAAGTGGAGGTTTGAAATGCTCCCTGGAGGTAATAAGACCAGCTGTAATAACGATGGAGTCCCTTTGGGACTTAATGGTGGGGATGACCAGGGTGGTTAATGAATACACCCAAAAAACGGATGATCACTCCCTGAGAATGGATGCCTTGGAAAATCAAGTAAAGATAAAGAATGAAGGACAAACAAGCAAATTGCTACAAGTTAAAAATGATCTAAAACAGCTTTCTGATTTAAATGCTGGCTGTATGAAAGAACAAGCAGTTTTAACCCGGAGGTTAGAAACTGTGGAAAACTTTTTAAGACAGTTGAATATAAGGGTATTGAATTTTCCCAAAATAATGGGTGAATTACCATTAATAACATTTAAAAGGTATTTAAAGGAGATTTTAAAGATCCTGGAAGAGCAAATACCTGCGGTGAAGAAAATTCTCTACCTGAAACAAAGACAGAGCCAGATTCAGATATCTCCAATAGGGAATATTGGAGATTTGGAAAATCTATCTAGGTTATGAAGTGGTTGAAAGATCTGTCTTGTGTGTTTCACTGTTTTCTGAATTTGATAAGGCATTAATAATGAAATATTACTTCAAGGCAATAAATGTTAATTATATGGGAGGTTTAATCCGTATATTTTCGGATTTATCCAGAGTAACGCAATCACGCAGGAAAGTTTTCTTAACAATGCACCCAGAGGTTCGTGCTCTTGGGGCTGAATTTCTTCTAAGATATCCTGCAAGATGCAAAGATGCGTAATAAAATACTCTGGAAATGTTTATGTTTTCTACAATCCAGAGCATCAAAGGGAATTCTTAAATGCCAGGGTGGCCACCCCCGCGAATTAAAAGATATTCTCGTGCATAAATTAAGATATGGTAATAAGGGAGGCTTTATTCTTTTTTAATTATTTCTTAATTGTACTCCTGCTGTTTTCACTTCACTCCTCTCCCACTATTACTTTGAAAATTTGAAAGTCTTTGTATTTCCAGTTGTTAATGAGGGGAAAATATATTGCTTTTTTGTAAACTTTCATATGATTTCTAAGCAAAGATATTCTTTGTTTGCAATGAAACACTCAATAAATAAATAATTTAAAAAAAAAGAAGCCCTTTTCCCTGGACTCTTGTAAGCTGTTAATTTAAAGAAAATCTAGAAAGCAAGCTGATGGGAACTGCCAAATGCCTACTTTGTGGTTCCTACTCACTGGTCCTGTTCTGTTACTTATTCTTACATTGCGATTAATTACTGAAAATTCACAGGCTATGGTGAATCTGTGTATGGCATATCATACCACTTAACTTCTCTGACTTCTAGGTAAATTCTTCTGAATGAAAACTATTGCACAGTTGTGAGTTCACTTGCCTGTTTTATTTTGTTCAGACTCTTGTTCCATACTCTGACTCACCTAAATGAGGGATCGCACAGGTTCTGAAGCCAGCTAGGCTGACTTGAAGGGCATCCGAACGTGATTAAATAACAGAATAGTTCCTCTTATTATAGGTCTGAATCACTCATCCCCTATCATTTAATAACTTTATTACCAAGAAAACAAACAAACAAAAAGAGCCGAAGTTGAATAAAAACAACTGATTCGTGATTTTGCCTTGTGTTCATCAAGGCTTTCCTGTATATGACCTTTGGATAACCTCCAAGGCTGTACAGCCTTTGAAAGGAGTAAAGTCACTCATTTTATTACAGGGCCTGAGTGCACATTCTTTCCAGTATATCTCTAACATCAGTTCACAGGAATTATATCATTGCAGTCTGTGATCCTTTTCAGCCAAAATGCATTTATTTTCCTTAAGAGTTTGAAGTTTGAGTTAAATGTGTGTGTGTGTGTATATATATATATATATATATATATATACATATACAATGTTTAATTTAATATTTTTTTACTTGTTTGCCGATTGGACTACATATAAAAAGCTATTTAATGATAGCCGTAGAGCTGATCTAATGCTGATCTAACTTATCCAGATTTAATGTAGCTGGCTAAGTAGTGTCTTGACCGCGGGTATTCAGCAAATAGTCATGCTGCTGAATTTCCCTTGTAACCTAGCCGGTTAAGTGACTTAAACGGCCAGCACTGAATATTGATCTCTTTGTTATTGTAAATTTCTGGATGTGGAGCCCTAATGTCTTTCAGTGACGCAAGTTAGGTTAAACAGAAATTCTTTATACTGACCTACCACTGTAACACAAAGCTCATTTTTCACAGTCTCACTGCTCTAAAGTACCTTTCTAGAGCTTAAGGTCCTTGTGTAGAAATGAACTCTTAGGGCTCGATTTTAAAAGGGTTACGCGCATAAGGTACCGGCGTAACCCTTCTAAAACGTCCCTGCGGGCGCCGAGCCTATATTGCATAGGCTTCCGGCGTGCGCAAAGCCCCGGGATGCACGTAAGT
Source organism: Rhinatrema bivittatum (assembly GCF_901001135.1). Taxonomy (NCBI): domain Eukaryota; kingdom Metazoa; phylum Chordata; class Amphibia; order Gymnophiona; family Rhinatrematidae; genus Rhinatrema; species Rhinatrema bivittatum. The sequence goes on along the minus strand of NC_042618.1, from coordinate 417,746,998 downwards.
CCCGGGGCTTTCTTGGGGTGGGAGTGTCGGGGGCATGAAGCGGTCGGCACGTCATCCCGGGGGCGTGTCGGGGGCGTGACGCAGTCGGCGCGTCATTCGGGGGTGGTGCCGCAGGCGTGGTTTCAGCCCGGGGCGTTCCGGGGGCGTGGCCGCGGCCTCTGGACCAGCCCCCGGACCAGAACATGGCGCACGGCAGCCGGCCCGGCGCGCAAAGTTACGCCTGCCTCTAGCAGGCGTAACTTGTGCGATAGAGGTGTGGGGGGGGGGGTTTAGATAGGGCCGGGGGGGTGGGTTAGGTAGGGGAAGGGAGGGGAAGGGAGGGGGAACGGGCAGCGCGCGCAGGGCTCGGCGCGCGCAAGTTGCACAAATGTGCACCCCCTTGCACGCGCCGACCCCGGATTTTATAAGATACACGCGGCTACGTGCGTATCTTATAAAATCCAGCGTACTTTTGTTCGCGCCTGGTGCGCGAACAAAAGTACGCGTACACACTGTGTTTTAAAATGTACCCCTTAGGGTTTTTCCAGTGTGTATCTTTGTGCATTTAATTTTTGTTTTGTTTCCTTTTTATTTCTTTTGTTTAATTTAGTTGAAACAAAATAAACTGAGAAACAAATGAAAAAGAAACAAAACCACCAAAAGCAGCCATAAATTCTACTGCTGCAAAACTTTAAAAACTCAAGGACCCCTGGAAGCCTTCCCCACCCCCATCCTCCTGAATGCCCCTTACCCCTTCTCTAGATTGGGGATTGTTCTGCCCCCTTTGGATATCAGCAATCACTCTTGCCCTGTCAGGTTGATTTTTCAAAATGTCACTGCCAGCCCCATCCTGGGCTGGTGGCTGCTTAGTGGAAAATGAAACATAATGTAAAATAAATGAAATTTCCTTATTTTTTTTTTAATTTCATTTTCCAAACAAAATGAAATGAAACAGGAATTTTCATTTCAAACGAAAGCACATCCCTAATCTGTATATACATTGATGTAGTACAGACTATAAATAATCTGTGTATCTCTTACCCTTAATAATCTGCTTATCTATGGTGTCAATGGTGAACATGAAGAAAATGGGTCGATAAACAAGCTGCAGGTGAGACCTTCCTTGACTAACTCAGTACATCTGTGACTAGCTTTCGAAGGCTGTGCTTCCTTCATCAGCTCAGTGAACAGAACACTTAGTGGGTTTATATAATACGGAGTCAGGGGAGATCACATGACATGCTGAAGGGAGAAGACGTGTTCTTCTTTCCCGGGGGATAATATGGAGTCAGGTAGGCAGGAGGTGGCTGTACATGCCAGAAAGCTGCAGGCGGCTTTACAGTTAAAGCTCAATAGGGCAGGCCTGGTGGCTCACTGGCAGTGATGCATGATGCCATGAGGAGGGTCCCTGGTTTAGTTCCCATACTGGGCCTTCCACACCCTGGCTTATCTGGAGCTGGGAAGCTGCAGCTGGCTCTAAATCTGTCCACCCAGTGTTTTAAATAGTTTCAGATCTAATTTTTAAGACATTTTTTATCAGTATTTTTTTAATATTCAGTTTTTACCCTCTCTTTTTTTAATATTCAATTTTTACCCTCCAAATAGTTTTTAATTACCCCTTTTTACATTTGTATTTGATTTTAAACATTTGTATTTTAATTTCCCTCCCGAGTGCTTTATATTTTACCTTTTGGCTGCATAATGGTACATTAATCACAGAGCAGACTGCTACTAAATCTTTTTAATAACTGCAGTTGCAATAAGGGATAATTTCACATTTCTTTTTTAAATAATTTCACATCTCATCTTTTATCAGTACTTGATTTTATGATTGAGATTTTACCCTCCAAATAGTTTTTAACTTTTATTTCTGATACCCAAATTCATTTTTTATATTGAATTTATTAGTTTAATTTTTACTATTGGTTATACATGACCTCAAGAATTCCTTAATTTTTGTTTCAATTTTTATATTTTTCTTTTTATGTTTCATGCACACCTTTTAGAGATCATAAGATATAATCTGGCATATGAGACTGATCTTTAAAACTGACTTTCTATTATAAATAAACATTATAGAAAGCGTCTTTCATTGGTATTTTAAATATTTACATACAACCAAAATTTCATGTTACCATTATATATGTTTTATTGTATTGTTGTGTTTTAATTATGATTTTATATGTACTGTTTTGTTGAGTTATGGATGTTGTTTGTATCCCAAGAAAGGATGTGTTTTGTCATAACACCAAGTTTGTTGAATAGGCAAGCAGAAACACAAGCAAGGGCAATCTCAGGAACAAACCGACCTGATTGCCAAGGCAAGGAAGTGAGGCCAGGAGCTTCCTTTTAACATGAGTTCAATCAGGGTGTGCCGCGGAACTAGGCCCCGCCCTGGAGCCTACATCAGGGCAACTAGTCATTGCGTGCATAGGGATGTGGCTAGCTGCTGCGATGCTGAGGTCCTGCGTGAGGCCTGGTTTGCAGCTGAAGGCCCGGCGACTGCTGCCGCGGGACGCCGAGGCCTAGCTGGACTTGCAAGGGCTGCGAGGGAGCCAGAACCAGGACCCGCTGTGGAACCCTGAAGGTGAGCAGTCCCATGCATGGGACGACAGCGGGTGGGGCGCGTAACAAAGTTGTCTTTTTTTAGAATCGCTATGTACAAAGTATGATGGTTTTGCACTGAAGGATCTGAAATCAGAAATCCATCTATACAGATATCCTTCTTTTACACTGCGACCATGTCTATTCACCACCAGTTTCATGTTACCCCTGTGTTGTATCCACGTTTCTTGTGCCATTATGATGAAAGTATAGAAGTACACACACATGAACACATTTGTAATCAATTCATTTACTGACACTAATTATTCATGTTCAGCACAGTATTCATGTATTTAAATTTCTATAAATGTCTATGTGTTTCATTTGATTCATTTATAGTTTTTTTATGTTGTTAATCTATGTGCACATAGTTGAGGATGTTTCATTCTATAAGCATGACTTAGCTCAGTTCTATGTATGTACATACATTTATGTTGAATATATCTTATGTATGTGTGTTTTGATTTTAATTTTATTCTCAGTAGCCCTGAGGCAGCTCCTGTGTGAGTGAAACTCGGCCAGAGTCGGGCAAGTTCTAATCAAAGTCCCTTGATACACCGATCTTCTTTGTTTCTTTGCTACTCAGCGGTATTGGATCGGCTCGTTTTGTTTTTTGGGTTCATGGATAGGTTTGAAAGTTGGGCTGGTTATATAAAGGACATTAAGTAGTAATCTGAGTGGACAATAAACTGGAAGTAACAAATAAGGCGTATTCCAGATGAACACTGCAAACCCTTTTCTTTGTTCTGCTTCTGTTCACGCATGCAGAAAGAACTTAAGACAATTTAAAATGCACAAATCTCTTTAAACATTTTTTTTCAGTAAACCTGTGAAAAAACTGTATAGATTCATCAATTCGGTTTCACTATATTTTTAAAGGAAATTTCACATTTGCCGCAAAACCTGCAATGGATCTAGAGAAATCCAAAGGAGGCAGCCTATTGACCAAAATGCGATAATACGTTAACGTACATTATTAGTAAATGGGCCCCATTGAGATTATGTGCATTGGCGTGTCATCACGGTTTGGTAAATAGGCTCCTAGATTTTTTTTTTAAGTTTGCAGTTTCATATTTTTCAGCAGATCTGGGGAAAATCCAAAGTTTTCATCAAAGACCGCCTCGTTTGAGTATGATTTTGACTTGTGCACTCTCTCAAACAAGACATGAACGTGGATTAAAAGGCATGTGAGACATCCTCCTACCCACCGCAGCAGTATCAACCAAACTGTAAGACTATTCTTGGTTGCTGTTGGACCCAGGGCCCTCAGATGTGCAAACCGTGCAATTGCACAGGGCAGCACACCTGGTGGGGTGGTGTCAGGAGGAGAGAGAGACAGCCGGTGGACCCCATTTCACTGGTGGCCCAGAAGAGGAATCGGCTCATGATTCCATCAATGGACACCCATCTCACTGGAAGCCCAGAAGAGGCCTGCGAGGCTGCTGGTGGACCCCATCCCACCTGCAGCTGAAGAAAGAAGAAAGAGCTCATTCTCCTTCTCCTTCTTGGTGCCGGTGTTCACTGTCCAGAAGATGTGTGGCTGGCACATTTTCTATGCTGATCTCGTGATACACAAGATCAGCATAGAGGAAGTGTTATATGCCGTGGTTTGATTAGCACATGGCTGGCACATGAGGAGGAGCAGCAGAATGGCTCCCGGTTGTATGTGTAGTAAAAGAAGTTAAATAAAAAATAATAAATAAAAAATGTGTGTGTATGTTTGAATGAATGAGAGCCTTTCTGGGGTTTGGGTGTGTGGTGTGTGTGAATGAGAGCCTGACCTGGGGGTGTAGTGTGTGTGTGTGTGAATGGGAGTCTGACTTGGGAGGGAGGGTGTATGTGAATGGGAGCCTGACTGGAGGGTTGTATGTATGTGAATAGGAACCTGTCTGGGGTGGTGTGTGTGTGTATATGCATTTCTGTGTGCATGCGAACCTGACTGGGATGTGGGTGTGGGTGTGGGGGGGGGTAGGAATCTGTTTGGGGGGGGGGGGGTGTTTGTGAATGGGAGCCTGTATGGAGTGTGTGTGAATGAATGGGAAACTGTCTGGTGTGTGTGTGTGAATGGAAGCCTGTCTGGGTGTGTGTGCGTGTGAAGAAAATTTGTGCTACCTCACTAATCCATTCCTTACTCAGGATGACTGGAAATAAAAAGTATTCAGATATGGAGAGCAGTGAATTTTCCATCCTTATTAGTTTTACTTATTCAATGTCTGTTTCTGCCATTTTGAAATAATTTATTGTTTGGGAAATTTTTTAAATTTTGTATGAGCTCTTAATTATTGGATGTTATTCTGTTCCTTAGATCATTATAAAAAGAATATTTTACAGTATGGTTTTATTAATATGATTAATTTATATTCCTTGATTTTAATGTTTTATGAATGATTTATGAGGACTGGTGATGTTTCTGTTTCTCCATTGCTGCATTGCATACAGAGTCTGGCTTGTTGCAGTTTGCGGTTTCTGGTTCAATTTCTGATTATAGTTTATTGTCTCTTTATTCTGAATTTGGTGAGAGTGAGTGGAAGAAAAGAAAATACTTCATCATGATGGCAGGGAATCCCTTCCTTATGAGGGGGAGGACTTTTTCAGAGAAGGGGGGGGGGGGTACATTTTGGTATGAATGTGGGTTAGAAAAGTTGTGATGACTGGTGGGAATTATGGAGGTTGGGTGGATTGGTCAGAGGCGTGATGATAGGGGAATGCTGGGTTGGTTAATTTATCAGACATGGCTGTGTATGAGCATATCAACATGTGGAGGGGGGGAGGATTCAGCCTGGAGGATCTTCTCTTTTAATACATCTTCTAATAACATCTGGTTGATATATCTATTTATAGCTAAATGGTCTCCATTCCCCAGTAAAAAGGAAAAAATTGCTAATGTTTCTTCGCACACACAGAGCCACCATAGCATTTATACAGGAAACACATTTGGGGGACATAGAACACCAGAAGCTGTGGAGGGCATAGGTTGGCCATTGTTATTTTTCATCATTTTCAGACAGACAAAGAGGTGTGGCTATTCTTATACATAAAAATGCTACCTTCCAACGGGACAAACAAATTATGGAGTCTAATGGTCAGTATATTATAGTTTTGGGAACACTGTATGCTGCTAAAGTAGCATTGGTAAATGTTTATGCTCTCAACCTCTACTCCTATCAATTTTTAATTAACATCTTGGTGAAGCTACTTGCTTATAGTGACTACACTCCTTTTATAGGAGGAGACTTCAGCATCACAGATAATCTGTTAATAGACTGTAAACCAGCCCAAAAAGTAAAAAAAAAGGGGATGGGATTTTTATTTATTTATTTAAACACTTTTATTGAAGTTTAACAGAACAAAACAAGCCAATGGCTGTAAAGTACACAAGAGTGCATAAACAGCGACATATGGTATAAATAACAAAATTAAGCCTGAATACAATATATGCACAGAAGATATGAGAGAGAATATCCATCAGCCCTCCCTGTCCCTATTATCCCCCCCCCCCCGCCACCCTCCCTCTTCATTAAAGACATCCTAGAGAAAATATGCCACAGAAACTTGTTGAGCTACCCTACTATCAATCAATACAGGATACAGTATGTCAAACATTCAAAATCATGCTCCTGGATCGAGGTGATAAAGAAGTAAGATAAAGATCCCAAATTTGTACGAACTGCTCCGTCTTGGATGGGATTTTAGTGTTAGCAACTACATTTATTGGATACATGGCACCTCCTTCATCTTGATGCAAGTGAATTTTCATCCTTCTCTCACGTTCACAAGGTTTACTCACGTCTAGATTATCTTTTGATGCCAGATTCCTGGTTTGATAAATAGACATTAAGTGATATGCTTGAAGCTCCCTTTTCAGATCATTTGATGGTGCTGGTATGTATGACATTGGTACCTGGTGGTGGTGGATCAGCAGGCTGGAGAATATCTCCTTATTTATTTTGTGACTGCAAATTTAAAACATTTTTACAAGTCCAATGGGAGGAATACAAACAATTTAACTCTTTACCTGATATAAGTCCCTCAATATTTTAGAATGCTGCTAAAGCTATGTTAAGGGGCCAAATGATCTCTTATCACTTGCAGAAAAAGAAAAACAATTCTGAAAAAATATTGAATCTCACTCAACAGTTGTCTTTCCTATGTAGGCAGCATGTGTATCATGGGGTAGATTTTTAAAAAATATGCGTGGGCGTACATCTGGATTTGAAAATCAGCCCCAATTTGAATGCTGATATTAAGCTGCAAATCTTGGAGATCAGAAAAGAGTTGGACACATTGCTAGCTTTTCAAGCCCAATGTAACACTATGTTTTATCAATTTAAGCTTTTCCAAAGGGCCAACTAATCAGGTAAACTATTGGCAAATGTATTAAAATTCAACAGACCTCGTACCTTGGTGATCAGGCTGAAACACAGAAATGTAATACATATTACACTTCTTCAATTTTGCAAGCTTTTGATTCTTTTTTTCAAAAGCTGCAAACTGCAGAATCATGTACTGAACAAGCCATGAGACAATTTTTCGATAAGATACAGTTCCCTCAATTAATGGATGAACACAAAAGATGTCTTGAGGCTTCTAATCATAAGGAGGAAATACAGAAAGCCATAGGGGTCAATTTTAAAAGGAACGCGTGGCTGTCCATGTGCGCGGTTCCTGCGCACGCACATGGACGCACCAATTTTATAACATGTGCACGCCGGCGTGGACATATTATAAAATCTGACGGCTGTGTGCACATGCACGCTGGACTTTAAAATGCACACGTGCATGTGCGGGCAGTGCATGCAGGGGGCAAATTTCCCATAAATTCGCAAAGCGACGCAATCGAGCCTCCCCCAGTTCCCTCCCAGTCCGCTCCAATTAAGGAGCAGACTGGGAGGGAACTATCTAAACTTCCTCCCTCTTCCCTTCTCCTCCCCACCCCCTAAATCTAACCTAAGTTTCCCCAAATTTTTTATTTTATTACTTACTGCTCCTCTAGAGCAGCAGTAATCTCAGTGCGCCAGCCGGCTGCCGGCACGCACTTCCCTGGGACAGTGTAGAATGGCGCTGTCCCAGCCCACCCCACCCCCCGGACCGCCCCTTTGGAGAGGCCCAGCACTTGTGCGCATACCGGGGTTTACATGCATGGTTGGGCCTGTTTTAAAATGTGCGAAGTGCACACAAGGCCCGGCCACACGCGTAAATCCCTGTTTTTACACGCACAGGCCTTTGAAAATCCGGGCTATATTGTAATTGAAATTGGCTAAGTCACCAGGTCCTGATGAGTTCAGAGTTGAATTCTACGAAATTCTTGGAGGCACTATCTTGATGTCTTTAAAAGAAATGTTCCAGGAGACACAGCTGATGGGTAGATTTGAGAAGGAGCATTATATAGCGACAATAAAGATAACATTCTTCCAGAATCCTACAGACCAATATCACTACTGAATCAAGATCTAAAAATGTTAGTGTCTCTCCTGGCGTCTAGCTTGAACAGTGTTATCCAAAGGTTGCTTGCTCCAGATCAATCAGGATTTATAAAGGGACGTTATTCATCCTCTAATCTTTTGAAGGTTCTCTTGGCTATCTAAGGCCTGGATTTATCAAAATGCACTAAATATCACATGCGATAGGAAAAAAGGTGTGTTTTATGGTAATAGGCAGTTTATCACAATTTGCACTAATACCTATGTGAAGTGCTATCTTAGCACATCTTCACTCCGCCCTCTTTACCTCTGTGGCGACTCCCTCCAGGTCTGAAGGATGACTGGCTGCCACGTCATCCCCCTGATGTCTCTCTCCGGCATCCCCAGGCTGGCTCGACGCTGCAGATCCGCCATGTTGCCTGAAGCCTAGGGCGCGCGTGCACTCCGAGTGAAGAACCAGCAAGGGCGCGAACCTCAGGGGCGTCCCCCTGAGATGACGTCATCCGCTTCCGATATTTAAAGGTCTCTGATATCGCTACTAGTTGAGTTAGCAAGGGCTAAGGTTCAGATTGGATTCCCTGCCTAAGCTACTCTGCCTCCTCAGACTTACCAGAGGTACCCGCTCCTCGGGGGCCTTGCTCTCTCTTTTTGTCTTTCAGGTTACAGACAGGAACCGGTACTCACTCCTCGAGGGCCCTTGTTCCTGACTATCTGTGGATTCTCTTCTGCCTGGAAGTCATCATTATCTACATCATTGTGAATTACCATCGCTCTCTCAGAGCTTTCCCTGGAACCAGGTACTCGCTCCTTGAGGGCCTATCCTTTCCAGCTCCTGAGCTCCCTGAGACCAATTGTGAGTGTTGTCATCTAGTTCTGTTCATGAACTCTGCATACACTGCCTACTCAATGTCTACAGTTTCTCAACAGCTCAGCCATCCAGGGATCGCCGTTACAGTATCTGAGGGACTTCAGCCCTACCGGGCACTTCAGCTCACTACTGCCACCTCTGGTGGTTTCAAGACCTGTTTAATAAAAGAACTAGTGTGTGTCTGTCTCCATACTCTAAGCCTAGCCGGTGGTCCCTCTTGGGATCTTCCCCTGGGGGCGTGATCATCTGCCACTGGCCCAAGGATCCACTTACTACTATCTCTGGCAGTCTATAACAAGAGATTGCTAAGTCCGCCTACGGAATACATCAGATTGACACCCCTATCTGATTGCTCCTCCCATCAGCATAGGGGATCATGACACCTCACACTAGATTGGTATTTATATCTCTATGGGAGGCCCACCTAGTCACTCAAGGTGAGGTTTAGGTATTAGTGTAGGGGTTAGGGGCCACTTTGACATTCAAACAATGTTCTGTCAACCTAGCTTGATCAAGCTAGGTTGAGAGAAAATTGCACAAATCTCATCTTTGGGTGAGTTTCCTCACTCCGAAGGTCATCAAATCTTCACAAGAGAGCACTGTTCTGTTTGTACATCTCACTTTAATGTCAAAGTGGCCCCTAACCCCTACACTAATACCTAAACCTCACCTCGAGTTACTAGGTGGGCCTCCCATAGAGATATAAATACCTATCTAATGTGAGGGCATTATAGCTAGTTTCTCTCTTTCTCTCTCTCTCTCTTCCCTCCCCAGGAGGGCCCTGATAGCTTGGCTGGCTTTCCAGGAGCTCAAGCCATGCAATACAGCTTTGCAAAACTGTGAACTTAGCCAAATATCCCCCCTTTTTTCTCATTTGCATCACACCAAACGTTATGGTGCTTTCACATGCATTAATGGCATTTTTGCATGCGTTAAAGGCATTTTTTGCATGCGAAAATGCCATATAGCACTTTGATAAATGACCCCCTAAGGTAATAAGGGGAGGGGGATGAAAATGTGTTGGTTAGCTTTGACTCTGAAAAGGCATTTGATAGGGTGGAATGGCCTTATTTATGGGAAGTCTTAAAGCAATATAATTTTGGAGATAGCATTCAAAACTGGGCAAAAGTCTTTTATAATAATTCCATAGTTCAAATATTGGTAAATGGCTCTTTGTCCAAACAATTTATTTTAGGCAGGAGTACCCAACAGGGGTGTCCTCTGTCCCCTTTATTGTACATTCTACTTTTGGAACAATTGGCCATTCGATTACATGGTCTGAATCTCTTTCAGGGTATTATTATAGGTAGAATATATAACAAAATAAGTCTGTTTACTGATGACATGTTGCTCTTTGTTGGTAATCCGAGTCCAAACTTTTTAGAAATAATCAAAGTAATTGAGGACTTTGGATCTTTTTCGGGCTTAAAGATTAATTACAACAAATCAGAGGCATTTCCACTACATGCTTCTCTGAAGTAGAAGTGGAAGGGAATTTTTCCATTGACATGGAAGTTAAATAACTTTTATTATTTGGGTATTCAGCTGGCAAAGACATAAGAACATAAGAAATTGCCATACTGGGTCAGACCAAGGGTCCATCAAGCCCAGCATCCTGTTTCCATCAGTGGCCAAACCAGGCTACAAGTAGCTGGCAATTACCCAAACACTAAGAAGATCCCATGCTACCGATGCCAATAATAGCAGTGGCTATTCCCTAAGACAACCAGTTAATGGACTTCTCCTCTATAAACTTATCTAAACCTTTTTTAAACCCAGCTACACTAACTGCACTAACCAATCCTATGGCGGTAAATTCCACAGCTTAATTGTGTGTTGAGTGAAAAAGAATTTTCTCTGATTAGTTTTAAATGTGCTACTTGCTAACTTCATGGAGTGCCCCCTAGCCCTTCTATTATCCGAAAGAGTAAATAACTGAGTCACATTTACCTGTTCTAGACCTCTCATGATTTTAAGACCTCTATCATATCCTTCCTCAGCCATCTCTTCTCCAAGCTGAACAGCCCTATCCTCTTTAGCCTTTCCTCATAGGGGAGCAGTTCCATCCCCTTTATCATTTTGGTCTCCCTTCTCTGTACCTTCTCCATCGCAACTATATCTTTTTTGAGATGTGGCAACCAGAACTGTACACAGTACTCAAAGTGTGGTCTCACCATGGAGCAATACAGAGGCATTATGACATTTTCCATTTTATTCACCATTCCTTTCCTAATAATTCCTAACATTCTCTTTGCTTTTTTGACTGCTGCAGCACACTGAGCTGACAATTTTAATGTATTATCCACTATGACACCTAGATCTTTTTCCTGTGTAACTACAGCATGGGATATTTTTTCCTAAATGCATCACCTTGCACTTGACCACATTAAATTTCATCTGCCATTTGGATGCCCAATCTTCCAGTCTCCGAAGGTCCTCCTGCAATTAATCACAATCTGCTTGTGATTTAACTACTCTGAATAGTTTTATATCATCTGCAAATTTGATTACCTCACTCATCATATCCCTTTCCAGATCAGTTATAAATATATTGAAAAGTACTGCTCCAAGTACAGATCCCTGAGGCACTCCACTGTTTATCCATTTCCACTGAGAAAATTGACCATTTAATCCTACTCTCTGTTTCCTGTCTTTTAACCAGTTTGTAATGCACAAAAGGACACCACCTCCTCCTATCCCATTACCTTTTAGTTTTCTTAGAACCCTCTCATGAGGGACTTTGTCAAACGCCTTCTGAAAATCCAAATACATTATATCTATCAGTTCACCTTCATCCACATGTTTATTAACCCCTTCAGAAAAATGAAGCAGATTTGTGAGGCAAGACTTCCCTTGGGTAAATCCATGCTGACTGTATTCCATTAAACCATGTCTTTCTATATGCTCTACGATTTTGATCTTTAGAATAGTTTCCACTATTTTTCCCAGCACTGAAGTCAGGCTCACTGATCTATAGTTTCCTGGATCACCCCTGGAGCCCTTTTAAATATTGGGGTTACATTGGCCATACAGGAAATCTATCAGCTCAATTTTATGACTGTGCAGGCAAGATTAGGCATATGTTGAACAGCTGGATATTTTTCTTCCTTTCACTGATGGGCAGTCATTAAGATATTGCCGAAGATTCTTTATTGTATGCAGATGCTTCTGATTTGGATTAGAGGTGCAGACATTCTCACATTTAAATCTCTCATTTCCAGTTTTATTTGGCAAACTAAGGGGGTCATTTTCTAAGGCTTTTCGCTTGACATAGCTTCCTAGGGGTGGAGTCGGGGGTGGAGCCGGGGCGGAGTCAGGGCAGCGAGGGGGTGGACTTCGCGATGTCTTCGCTTGCGGCGATAAGGTTAGTAACCTTATCGTCACCAGTAACACACCCAATAACACCATCTTTCACAGTGGCGCTATTGGGTGCAAAAGCTGGCAGCGAAAACACCATGGTGGTGCGAAGGCTGCCGGCTTTCTCAGGCCCGCCCCCCCCCTTCGCCCCCCGCCCCCCATTTTCATTGGATTCACCATTCTGCGATAGAATGGTGAATCCAGGCCTAAAAGAGGTAGATTAAATTTGACAATCTTAGAATGTGATAAAAAGTTAGCAGCCTTGGCTCTACCTGATATCTGGCTTTATAATGTGGCTTGACTCCTATGCCAAATTCAAGATTGGGTTTCTCAACAGAGTAAATTTGATATTGAAGATTGCTGCCTGAGTGGACGTATCCTTATCTACCCATTAATGTACTTCATCTTTCTGGAAAACATTTCACTTCATTAAAGCTGTCCTTTTTTTGGGTCTGGGATTTCTGTAGGGCCTAGAAATGGTGGAGGGAGCATTTGCATGGCATGTATTCCACGACCCCCTTTTTGGTGTTTTTTGGCAATTTAAAATTTTACTTGGGCTTGACAATTCTGTTTCAGTCTTGCTCTCAAAAGGGATTGTTTACTAGTGTGGGACATTTGATTGATCCCGAGCTAGAAAGCACTTATTCCTTCGACAATGTGAAGGATTTGTATTCTATCCCGGACTCTCAATTTTTTGCTTTCCTCCAGGCACTGCATTACTGCCTGAGTCTGGATAATTCTGATCTCACCAATATTACTCTCTCTGAAGTGGGTGAAACTTTTATGGGAACAGGACCCAAATTTAACAAAATTAGTATATGGTATTCTATAGTAAAGAAAAACTTGTCAAGAGGGCATTTGTCGAGTTTAGCAGAATTATGGAATAGTGATTTGGGATTAGATTTAGAAGAAGAGGAAATATCCTGTGCCTTTATCGACTTCTTCTTCCAGCAAATCTGAGCAAAATTTGGTTTAAATATATCCATTCTATCTCACCAGGGACAAAGAGATTAAAATGAAACTCGGAATCCAATCTGTGTATTAAAGGCAATTGTCAAACAGGTTTGTTTTGTCATATGTTTCCTGGCTGCCATAAATTTCAACCATACTGGAGTCAAATAATCACATATTTAGAGGTCATACTATGTTGTTCTTTGAATTGGTCTGAGATAATAATTAATTCACTTATATTTGACAGGTCCTTAATTTTACTTAGTTGGGGGGAAGAAATTTGTGGGCATCTCTCTTATTTTGGCAAAAAAAGCTATGTTGATGTACTGGAATAGTGAAGACGTGCCTGCTTTTTGTTTTTGGAAAGACCTGATGCTGAAACAAGCTGCAATAGAGATGATGTGCAAAGAGCCTTTATTACACAGAAGCACATTCTGATGTAAAGGGGATATTTAAAAATGTAGGAAAATGTCTCTAAAATTGGATAGAGATCTATTATAAATGGAAAGTGTATAATATCAGGTTCTGTATGTTTACTTCCAGTAGGTAGTCCTGGGGGAATTCTGCGCTACTGTGGAGCGCAGAATTTGAGCAGCATTCCCCTCTGCGCAGAATTGCGAAGGTGAAGGCCCCGGTGAGAGTGAATGTGTGTGTGAGAAGAGAGGGAGAGGGGTGTGAGAAAGGGGAGGGGACGTAGGGTGTGGGGGAGGGAATGGGAGTGAGAGAGGGGAGGGGGTGTGGGGGAGAGGGGTGTGAGAGAGGGGAGGGGAGGGTGAGAGAGAGCAGGGGAGTGAAAGAGCAGGGGGGGTGAGCAGGAGGGTATAAGAGAGAGCATGGGAGGTGAGAGAGTTGGGGGGGGGGGAATGCTTGAGTGTGGGTGCCAGAGAGAGGGAGCCTATATGAGGAGATTGTGAAGGAATGTGTGTGTGTGTGAGAGATTGGGAGCTCGTGTGTATGAAAAAGGGATTGTATGTATGTATGTGAGGGTGCTAGTCTGTGTGAAGGGATTGTGTGTGTGTGAAACAGAGCCTGTGTGAAGGGGTGCGTGAGAGAGAGACATAGGTAGCCTATGTGAGGGTGTATGTGTGAAAGAGAAAGGGAGCTTGTGTGGTGTGTATGTAAGAGAGAGGGCCCTGTATGAGGGGATGTGTGTGTGTGCGAGAGAGTGAGGGAGCCTGTATGAGGGTGTGTGTATATGTACTAGAGAGAGGGAGCATCTATGTGAGAGAGGGAGGGACAGAGGGAGTTTGTGTGAGGGGCAGTACTGAGAATGGGGTCAAACTCTGGGACTGGCAATAGAGTGGAAGGAGTTGAGCCTAGAGGTGAAGGGGAGAGATACTGGCAGGTGGAGGAGTTGGGGCCTGAGAGGGTAAAGTGGCTAGGGGAGTAGGGAGAGCGAGTGGAAGGGACACTCTTACAGTGAATTTCTAGGAAAATTCTGCTCCAAATATTTAAAATTCTGCATCTCTAATAATAATTGTTTTCTGTATTAATTTAAAATGTAATTACTTAAAGACTAAATTTATAAACCCAAACAATATAACATGAAAAAATTATGAATTCAAAAAGAGACCTGTTATATGGATGTCAATAATCTGAGTGTACCTTCATACGATGCTGTAAAAAAATACGGCTATCGTGACTGTGAAGCCTATGTGTAGGCTTTAAAAATCATTAGGTACCCCAGTGTTGGAATGCAAACTTTTGTAGTGCTCACTGTCCACTGTGCAATTGTTGCTGAAATGATCACGTGGATACTGTTGCAATATTCACTTATCTCAAAATTGTAGTCGGTCTTGCCTCAGCCGACATCCTGATGTTTCGGAGGCTGGCTCCTTCTTCAAGGGCTGGATATGCGCAAGAGAGACCGGTATTCCAGTGAAACATTAGATGTTGTGACAGTGAATTTGATTACTGTGCCAGCAATGTTCAACTTGTTAAGTTTGTTTAGCGGTCTGTGAAGCTCCGTGAAAAACAAGCGGCTGCTCCCACGACTCTGTGCTGGCGCCAGCACAGAGTCGTGGGAGCAGCCGCTTGTTTTTCACGGAGCTTCACAGACCGCTAAACAAACTTAATAAGTTGAACATTGCTGGCACAGTAATCAAATTCACTGTCACAACATCTAATGTTTCACTGGAATACCGGTCTCTCTTGCGCATATCCAGCCCTTGAAGAAGGAGCCAGCCTCCGAAACATCAGGATGTCGGCTGAGGCAAGACCGACTACAATTTTGAGATAAGTGAATATTGCAACAGTATCCACGTGATCATTTCAGCAACAATTGCACAGTGGACAGTGAGCACTACAAAAGTTTGCATTCCAACACTGGGGTACCTAATGATTTTTAAAGCCTACACATAGGCTTCACAGTCACGATAGCCGTATTTTTTTACAGCATCGTATGAAGGTACACTCAGATTATTGACATCCATATAACAGGTCTCTTTTTGAATTCATTACTTAAAGCCTGTCATGTAAATTGTGTTATTTTGACCAATATAAAGTTTGCAGAATTTTACAGAATTTTAAGTTTTTGTGCACAGAATTCCCCCAGGAGTAAATAGGGTTCATCTAAATGGGGGGATCCGGTGAGGATGAATGGTGTGAACGTGGAGTGAGCGTGATACAGGAGGATGGAGTATTAAATAATTACTAGTCAACTTTCAAAGGCTTATGCGCGGCAAAACCAGGAGATACGTGTGTGACTCAGACCTGCACATGCTGCATGGATTTCAAAAGGCCTGCGGCCATGCATGTATCACCTGGTACACACATTAAAACATTTTTCTGAAAAAGGGGCAGGGCATGGGCACGATCTGGGAAGGGTCATTGGCAGGACTGGGCTGCAGCATGAAGTTAGTATATAAGTAGTTACGCCAGAGTCCTCTACCGTGTAACTTTGCCCAATCTCGCCGCCGCGTGTACCTATATAAAATTAGTACCCCTATACGCGGCCCCAGGATTTTATAACATGCGCACGCTAGCGCACGTGTGTAATAAAATTGGCGCGTCCATGTGTGCGTGCCGGGAAGCGCGCGCATAGGTATGCACACACGCAGCTTTTAAAATCTACCCCTAAGGATAGTAATCTATTGCCTTCTGTTAAGGGTAGTAACTGCTGCTCTGTGCAGGTTATCTCCATGCTTATCAGTTGTTGCGCCCGTCGGTCGCAGACGGCTGCGAGCTTTGCTGCTCACCTCATTTTGCCCTGAAGCCTCGATTCTGGCTAAGATGGCCGTCTCTGCATCTGCACACCGACCACCTTGGCGTTCCCGGAATGGCGAGGGCGATCTCGGTCGCCATCTTGAACCTGGAGTGAGCTAGGGCATGCGCGTGTGCGCCTGCCTCCTTCTTGTGCACGTCATGGCGGGAACCTCAGGGGCGTCCCTTCCACATGACGACACTGCCTATGTGTATTTAAGCTAACCGGACTTTCCAACCTATGAGTTAGCAAGGATTCCATATTGCTATTCCTTTTTCTGAGACGCTTCACATCACTATACCGGTGTTCCTGGCTGAGTGACTCAGGTACCCGCTCCTTGAGGGCCTTGCTGCACTCAGGGCTATCCACTCCTCGGAGAGCCTCTCCTGCCTGTCTCAACATCTTCAGCTAAGTGGGTTCTCCTGCATCAGATATCCGCTGCTGCTGACATTTATTCTCTACTGCATTGTGTTGCGGCCCCGGTCGCAAGACTTGCGACTGGGCCCTTACCTCTTGTCCTCCGGCGACCGCAGCGGGCAGTTCGGGGCGGCTCAGGGACTCCGGGGGCCCCGCAGCGAGAGCCGCGTCTTGCCGGCTCAGTTCGGGCCTTCTCGCAGTGGCGTCTCCATGAGGGAGACACCGCCGAAGCTCGGAATCCAGCCCCTCCTCCTCTAGGCGCGCGCGGGGAAGCCCAATTTAAAGGGCTTTTCCCGCCAGACCGCGGCCCGCCCACTTTAGTGACGTCAGATGCTGGCTAGTATTTAAGCCGGCGTCTGCTTCCTTTCCCTGCCTTGCAACGAGGTTCCTCTTCTGAGTGCTAGTTGCTTTGTGTCCCTGCTTCTGATCCTGATCCTTGGTTCCTGCTCCGGCTCCTGACGTTCCAGTCCTGCTCCGGATCCTGATCCTTGGTTCCAGCTCCGGCTCCCGACGTTCCAGTCCTGCTCCTGCTTCTGATCCTGATCCTTGGTTCCTGCTCCGACTCCAGACATCCCAGTCCTGATCCTGCTCCCGGTACTCCAGCTCCAGTTCCTGCCTTCCGTGCCTTCGTCCCCCCTGCTTGGCTCTTCTGGCTTTGACTCCAGCTTGCTCTTGATTCCGCTTCCACCGCCTGCCTTGACCTCGGACTGTATCTTCTTCCTCCGTGTTCTGGTCCTCCTAAGTCCCAGCGGTTCGGGACCTCACGAGCTCCTCTCAGGGGGTCCACGGGCTTCCAGGGCGAAGCTTCTGCGTGGGTTCTCAGCTTCTCCTAAGTCCCAGCAGACCTCACGAGCTCCTCTCGGGGGGTCCGCAGTCTTCCAGGGTGAAGACTCCGGATCTTCGTGTGACCTGACACCGCCCACCAGCCTTCTCAATCTCCACAGAGTGCTGTTCTCTTCTTCCATTTCACTCTGCCAGGCCGGCCCAAGAGTCCACTACTCCGCTCGCAACACATTGTGAGTACAAGACCTACTCTTCATTACTTCATCTACCCTGCTGTGTGGGATCCTTGGGTTACACTGCTCTGCGGACCACTACCGGATCCACACTATCTTGTGCCAATTACCAACACCTTCCTCTGGCCTACCCCGCGCTGCAGACTACTACGAGAGCTACAATGCACAAGCTATATCTGAAGCAAATACTTTCCGGGTTCCCCCACCTTGCGGACCACTACCGGATTTACACTGTCTTCTATCAGTTACTCACATCTGCCTCCAGCCTACCCCATACAATGGATTACTACCGGAGCTACCACGTACAAGATATTCAAGAAGCAAGGATTCCCCGGGTTACCCCGCTCTTCGGACCACTACCGGAGAATCCATCCCAAGTCTTCTAATTCCAGGACTGAGTTTTCAACCCGCTCCTCGGGTTTCTCGTTGCTGTATAATAAAGATTTTCTAACTGCTGTGTCCATCACTACTGAGACCCCACCTGTCGTGGAGAGTGCCCACAGGGCTCCTCCCTGTGGGTGGAGTAAGCTCTCTCCACGACCCATGGGCCCACAAACCAAGTTAAAACATAACATCAGTTCCCCAGACCGAAAACGCTGGGGCCTTCATTGGTTGTTGTTTGAATCTAGAGCAAAGGCGGGATGAGGACATATGATAGAGACATTTAATACTTCCAAGGTACTATAAATGCATAGGAGGTGGGTCTCCTTCAATGGAAAGGAGGTTCATGGGATGAGGGTGAAAAGAGTAATCTAAGGAAATATTTCTTTACAGAATGGATAGTGGATCCAATGGAGTATCCTCCCAGTGGAGGTGGTGGAGACAAGGTCAGTATCTGAATTCAAGAAAGCATGGGACTAACACAGGGGATCTCTAAAGGAGTGGTAGGGATTGTAGGGCTGAGCAATTGTGTGGATGGGCAGACTAGATAAAACATATGGTCTTCTGCAGTCATGTTTCTTATCTTGAAAAAACTGAGCTAAAATTCAAGCATATTCCTTCAAATATAAAATTGTAATTGTTCTTCTTGTGATTCATCATTATTTAAATGAGCAGGCATTCACTGCACATATCTTAACCTTTGTTTCAGACAGTGGGAAAGGCTCTGCCACAGGACGCTGCTGGTCTTGTTCAGATTAGTGAATGGGTCAGAAGCAACACGATGCAGTCTGGTTAATCCTTGCTGTACAAGATCTCACGTGTACGGGCAGAAATGAAAGGTTTTATTCGTGTGCGGGATAATTTCTATGACCTTAGCATTCCGACGCAGAACATGATTTGCATTTTTTTAAAAAAATGATTCTTCCTTGGTCAGTGAATATCACTGTGTTGTGATAACTGAACCCCGTTTCCAGAAACTGTGGTCACTGCTTCCACAGCGCCTGAATTCCCCCACCACCCCGGCTCGCAAATTTAGCACAGTTTGAGTAAATATCCTACACTGCTTTTTGCAGAAGATTTTCACTTGCATATTTTTTTTCCTGTGATATGTTTCTCCCTTTCAGAAGTTTCAGGGAATTAAACTCTTAGTCCAATGATGGACTATTTAAAAATTCTACAAGCAAACTGATTTTCAGGCTTTTCTCTTTTGTTACTCTATTTCTGCTTGAAACGTAAATCTGGCTTTTTATAATGCTAATAAAAGGGAGAAATTAAGTGTACGCTTTCTCATTTTGAACTTGTTAAATCTTTACTGTAGACAGTGAATGTAATAATAATTATTTGGATTGCCTTAGCTCCTTTCATCCAGGCAGGATCCCAGTATGATTTACAGCTCTGACATACCAGACTTATGCATTACATGAATTATTCCCAGGGAGGAGGCCCTGGTAACACATTTTTAGCATCTGAACTCCATGATAGCTTTAAAAGAGGAGAGAGGGAAAATATTACTTTTGCTTAATAACAATTTGATAAATTGGGGGTACGGGGAGTAGAAGTTGCTTTTTCAAAGGCACGCAGAGGAAATGCAGGAATTTGAAATTCATAAGGTTAATTTTATAGTTGTGCAGGCTTTACCACAAATTTTCAAGTCAATTTATGTGCATAATTTTATTTTGAAAATTCACGCATAAGGGCCATAGTGTGTGCACAAATCCCCCTGCACAATGTTACAACTGTTCTATTGAGAGCATAAGTTGTGCGGGCAGAGTTTCTAAGTATGCATGTAATTTCCAACTCTGCCCCCTCCCCCGAACGCTTCTCTCCAGGTCACACAAAAGTACACGTGAAACCAAGTTATGCGCCTACTTTTATGTGCACTGAGCATGGGTCAATTTTAGAACATAAAATTAGCACAGTGATGGATCCAATATACCCAACATGGCCATGTTTCGACAAGAAGTCTGCTTCAGGAGTGAATATATATTTGATCATCCTTATTCCCTCCTAGCTAAGAGAAGAAGAGGCTGACCACTGGTGAAGTGCTGCAGGCTGTCCACTGTCAGCTGTGATTTCTGTTTGCAAATAAGTAAGGAAGAATTTTCAATTTGTCATTTCTGGTGCCTCTTAGGGTGCCTTGGAATTTTTACAGCTGTGTTTAGGTTTGTGATTTTTAAGCTCATTTATGGTCCAGTGGTCAGTCTCTTCTCCTCTTAGCTAGGAGGGAATAAGCATGATCAAATATATATTCACCCCTGAAGCAGACATCTTGTTGAAACATGGCCATGTCGGGTATATTGGATCTATCATTGTACTAATTTTATGTTTGATTTTATTTTAAATATGCCTTTATTGATATTTAATTTGTGATATCTTATCACACATTTTAAATATTTATTATTTTATTTTATTATTTATCTTTTGTGTACCACTCTTGATATTTTTGTATTTATTTGTGTGATTCACCTACCTCTCTATTTGTTTTTCTGAATTTTACAACAGACATTTGAGTGCATAAAACTGATTTGTATTCTTAAATGACTTTGAAAATCCCACCCAATGAGTTCTTTTAACTTACCTCTTGCTATTGTTACTGGTATAAAGATTGCGTGTTTATAGGGGTAAATTTCAAAGACTTACGTGAAGGTTGTGTGTGTGTGTGTGTGTGTAAAATCAGCATATGTGCATATAAGAAGTCTCAGTGCATGGTAAGTGAATTCTGAGAAGAGTGGGAGGATGTCACTCAGAAAAGTATACGGTGACTTTTCAAAGAGTTGTGCACACGCTATTCTGTAAACGTCTAACCTACTCACACAAGTAATGGTGCATGAATAAATTAGCTCATATAGAAAAGTGGCAGGCTAAGGGCATTCTGGGGTGAGGGCCCAACATTTACGCATATAAGTTGCTATTTTACAACCTGTATAGTTACACCTGCTAATTATCAGGCGTGAGAATGAAATTCTTTATAGCCAAAAACTGACTGGGTGAGGGGTCACGGTAAACTGGGGGGAGCTCAGGCTGAAGATCCGGGAAGGTTTTGATGACCTAGAGAAATACTGGCGAACTAATCGGTAATTTCCTTCACATGCACATGTTTCAATATTTATTTTATTTATTTATTTAACACTTTTCTATACCGACCTTCATGAAAAAATTTCATATCAGATCGGTTTACATGTAACAAAGGGTATAACTTAAACAAGAACAATTCACTATAAGCGGAAGTTACATATAACAAGGGTAGTTAACTTGGAGGCTAGGCTAGTCAGAGGTATAGGACAGTGTAACTGAAGAGAACTAGAAAAGGCAATGAAACAAAAGAAACGGCGGCTTAATTATAATGTCTAAACATAGCGGGGCGTTAGCCGGTAAAGCAGAGTCCTGTCCGGTTGACAATTAATGGCTTAGAAAGTTAGGGGAAGGCCTGGAGGAAGAGCCAGGTCTTAAGTTTTTTGCGGAAAGTTCGAAGGCAAGGTTCTAGTCTGAGGTCAGTGGGCATATTGTTCCAGATAGTTGGACCTGCTGTAGACAATGCTCGTTCTTTGGTGTATGATAGTCGCGTGGCTTTTGTTGGGGGAACTTGCAGGGTACTCGCATGTGTAAAATCCAACAAGCGCTAAGGAAAATATGTGAGTTAAATCTCCATGTGAAAATGATTAAAATAGGGAGCACAAATACTCATGTATAGGAGATTTGCTCCACTTATCTGGATAAATTATGTCTTCTCTGGGTAAGTTGTGGCTTTGCTGCCACTTAAGCTGGATAAGTCTCAAAAACCACTACTTACCCGGCTAAGTGATACAGCTGGATAAGTGTTAAATATGTTACTTATCCGGCTGTGTTTAAAACAAGTGCCACATATGTTTTAGATAGGCAAGCATGTTGATTTAAGTGTATTATATAGCATATGTGCACATTTGCGTGCATGATACAAAATACATTCCATTGCGCCTGTGCCTCTACATGCGTTCATTGGCGCACTTGTGCATGTATTAAAGTTATCCACCCTTTGTGTGCAAAGAGGGCATTTTGAGGGTGTTCCAGGCCAACGTTTGAAAGTGCAGCAGAAAAAAGGTGGTGATATTGCCCTGGTGAGACCTCACTTGGAATACTGTGTACATTTCTGGAGACCCCATCTTTAAAAGGATATAAACCAGTTGGAGTCAGTCCAGAGGGTGGCAACTAAAATGGTCAGTGGCCTTCATTCTGAAGCACATGGATACAGACTTCAAGATCTAAACATGTGCATCCTAGAGGAAAGGCAGGATATGGAAGATACTGTATGATGGTGATATTTAATTTCCTCCGAGGTTTCCATGAACAGGAGGCGAGCCTCTTTCAAAGGAAAGGAGGCTCTGGGATGAGGGCAAAAGAGGGGGTAGACTCAGGAGCAATGTAAGGAAATATTTCTTTACAGAGAGGGTAGTAGATGCATGGAACAAGCTTCCTGTAGAGGTAGTGGAGACAAGGCAGTATTTGAATTCAAGAAAGCATGGGATAAACACAGAGGATCTCTGAGAAACCTGAATGGTTGGTGTGGATGGGCAGACTAAATGGGCCATAACGGTCTTTTTCTCCCATCATTTATTGTATTTATTTGTTTCTGAACATTTGATATTCTGCCTTTTCCCAAAGTTGGCCTCAAGGTAGATTACAATAAATTTAAATGAACAGAGACATTAGTGCAGCTTACAGTCAAATCAGAATGTGCAATTAACGTAGCAGTGGGATCCGGCACAGGAAGACCCATTTGTGAATAGTTTCAAGATCCAGTTGTGCCCCTGATGTGTATAACACAGTCCCTTGTGAAGAGTTCAGGAAGTTGGGCCTTAGCTTTTTTCCTGAACTTGAGCTAACATTGTAACTTGTTCCAAAATGTAGGTGCGTATATTTCTATGTTTAGAAATGGAGTATGGGCATTCATCATCAAACATGTTCACATGCTAATCAAGTCATAGATATTAAATCTGACTTCTCTCTTGTCTGCAGTTTTTGGGTGGTGGGCCTGCAGCAAATGGAGGAGGGTGTGGGTGAACTGATGAAGGTCTGCATCAGTTGGTAAAGTTTGCCGAACTGGTGCTTGGAAGTCCATGTATAAGTAAATATTTTCATACGTGAGATACATGCGTGCATATACCAAATTCCTAAAATATCCGCCTTTGTACATAAACTGAGGGTTATTATGTGCACGTTTCAATTATTTAATTCATTAAAAAATATGTGTGTGTGCTGAAACGTAAGTGGTTTACTTTTGTGGTGGTGATATGCAATATTTTATAAATTGCCCATCTACCTCTGTACAGTTTATAAAATACTGGCATGACTTTAGGCACTCCTTCTTATGTGTGTATGTGCTGAGTTATTCACGCTATTGAAAATTACTCTTCCTAATTGTAAATTTAGATGTTTAATTTCCAGTTTAGGCGGTTCTTTGAAGATATTAAAAACTAATATTTATCAGTGTTTTAGCAGCAATGGTACTTTTTCTGGGTAGTTTTCCAGTTAAATCAAATACATAAATTTCCAAAACACAAATATACTTCCATAAAAAAAACTATATTTACTTTATCCCCACTAACCAATACCAACAACATGCCCCCACCTCCGCACAGCCTCGGCCTTCTACACAGCCCCACACTCTGTCGCCCTTACCCCCTCCTCCTCCACATCCTCAGCCTCATCACGCTCGCGCTCTACCAGTCTGTCCTGTGGACAATACGTTGAAATCCTCAGTTCAGGATGCTACAGCAGTTAAAAGAACAAATAGGATGCTAGGAATTATTTGGAAAGGAAAGAAGAACAAAACTGAGAATATCATAATACCTCAGTATAGATCTACAGTGAGACTGCACCTTGAGTACTGCATTCAGTTCTGGTCACTCTAAATCAAAAACGATATAGCAGAGTTAGACAATGAACAGAGAATAGCAACAAAAATAATAGAAGGGATAGAAAGATTCCCTTACGAAGAAAGGCTAAACAGGTTAGAGGTCTTTAGCTTGAAGATGAGATGACTGCGGGGATGTGATAGAAGTTTATAAAATCATGAGAAGGGCAGAACAGGTAACTAGAGGACAATTATTTACTCTTTCAAATAGTATAAGGACTCAGGGGCATTCTATGAAACTAATATGTAGCAGATTTAAAACAAATTGGAGAAAGTACTTTTTCACTAACACACAATTTTTGTAAGCTATGGACTTTGTTGCCAGAGAATGTGGTCAAGGCAAATGGATTTTACCAGTTTCTGAAAGAAAAGTCCTTAGACAATTTTTAGCCAGGATGATTTCAGGAAAGCCACCATTTATCTCTGGGAATGAGCAACGACAAACGGATTTACTGTTTGGGACCTGCTGGGAATTTCCTAGAGATCCAGAATAGTCATTGTCCGATACAAGGCGCTGGGCTCGATGGACCCTTGGTCTGACCTAGCCTGGCACTTTTAATGTTCTTAACTGTATCTCTGACCCTGTCCCTACCACTCTCAGACTCGTCATTGTTGCTATTCGGTCCTCTTACCCACAGTTCCAATGCTCGATACTCAAAGTTTGGAACAGCTGAGCAATGGAGTCGATGGGAAGAGCCATCAGCTGCTAAAATCGTGAGCAGAAAAGGAGTCATCAGCACAGAAAAAGCACAAAAACAGAGTGGAGGATCCAAGGCAAGCAAGGGGAGAGGTGAGGGAGTACTAGGGGCAATGGTGTTTATGCCTGTTTTATTTTTCTTTTGCATCAGACGTGTTAGTGTGTATTGGTTAAAACTCCAAGAATAGAACCCCTGAATATAGCCTCCATTTAGCAGACTCATGAGCTTTTATTAAAAGATTTGTATAGTTCTAAACAATGATCTTGCGCAAATAAGCACATTTGCTATCAAAGAGACTACCTAAATCCTCTGTGTGTCATCAAGACCCGCCATCAGTCTTGTGCATGGTTCGAAATGCAAATCAAAGGGAACATTACTTTCAGAAATGTATATCCATGTTTTTATTTCTCTGAGTAAATCAATCACTAGCTGATCCACTTACATGATTACATCAAACTGATTCATGTCCATTTATATTTTATTTGTTTAACTTTTTTATTGCAAAGACTTGTCCAACTTGTCTCCTATTTTATGGCTATGGAAGCTTCCTTCAGGCAATGCAAGTCTTCATAACAGACTTGACCTGGGTTTCAGTCACCTAAATTCTTTTTGAAATTTGGAGAGTGTATACTGGAAAAAAAATCATAAATAGTAACTGTCATGAAAGCATATATCTGTGTGATGTTCAGCAAATAAAACAATAGATACTCATCATGGACTGAATAAAGATATTTGGAACGTACAGCAAAAGAAGCCTACAGAAACTCCAATAATACCCTGTGTTCTGCCCGCAAACATTAGTTCTGGTGCATATGAATGCTGTCTCGAGTGCATAAGTGGGGGAAATTTTAGTAGGTACTCATGGCGACGCATTAGACCTTTTTCTCAGTTCGCCCCAGTAAAGGAGAAAATTTCCTAAACGCCCTAGCTAACTTGCTTCCCTTTTACCTTATTAGCCCTGAGCCTTAAAACCCCGCTGACTAGTCTTGTTTTTTTTGTTACATGACATGTTACAAGTAAAATAATGCGGTAAGGAAGCCCGGCATGTGCTTGTGCGCGTAACTACTTACGCGCTGACTTCATGGCGCAGTCCCGGGCCTGCTCATGTCTCGCTCACGCTCCGCCCCGCTTTCAGAAAAATTTTTTATGCACGTACCTGGAGATGGCGCATGGCTGCAGTCCTTTTAAAATCCAAGCAGCATGCACGGGACCGAGTCGTGTGCGATTCTCCCGGTTTTGCCATTTTTTTTTTTTTTTTAGATTGGCAGTTTCCTCCATCTTTGGACTTCCAACCCAATTGGAACTGGCTTCTACTGAGGCTATAACACCATGAGCCTTAATTCATAACTACAATAGTTTTTTTTAAAATAAGTTAGTATTTAATGTGGATAACTTTCAAAAGCATTTATGCATGTAAATAGGCCTTTTGAATATTACTCTGGGGTTGTCTGCCTAAAAGTGCATTCAGAAGCGTACTTTTATGTGTACTGCGTTCCCGTGGTGGAACTGGAGGGAGAAATCATTTCTGTGCATGCTTTTTATTTTGGAAAATAATCACGGAAATCTTCACGTGGACATTTCCACCTGCTCTCTGCTTAAGTGCAAAGGTGCACACCTTTGCCACGCTAAGATACGTGCAGTCCAGCTAATTTTCAAAGTGGATTTATGCATGGAAGCCAGCTTTGACAATTAGGACTTCAGTCCTATGCAGGCTGTTATAAAATAACTCATTTAATTACTCACATATAAATTCAACTGAAAGAAAAAAAAAAGGGTTAGTCAAAAATTTAACAAATTGAAAAGTGCCTCTGTCATCATCAAAATAAAACTATATGCAAAGTCTCATCACGTAGGAGGGAACCAGGAAAACATAAAAACAAAACAACAAATTACTAAATTTCTTTTTCTACACTTATAACCCTCATCATATGTATTTGAGGCATTGCAAAAAACATTCTGAGTAAGAGTATATACTCTTAGGAGGTAATTTTTAAAGTGTTATGCATGTAAAAACTAGTATATACACGTAAGTAGCGTGTACTCACGTAATCACTATTGTATAAAAGTTGAAAGTGTGCACACACTTTACCTTTTGCATGGACATATATGCGCTTACAAAAGGGGCGGGCAGGGCAGGGCAAACAGTTCCACCTGTATGTTGCTACTTTAAAAGACAAATGCATAATTTGGCAACTTATGCGCATAATTTTACACTTGCTAATTATCTTGTGTAATTGGTATCAGATTTGTTTATTGTGATATTATTGGCTGGATGGGAGGTTAGGGTGAACTGGGGAGAGTTCAGGCTGAAAAACCAAGAGAGTCTGGGCAAACTGGTTAATTTCAATTACACATGCATGTTTGAAAATATGCTGACTTATGCACTAAGGGGTAGATTTTTTAAAGACATGCGCACATGTCCAAGTGGGTGCGGGACCCAGTGCATGCACATTGAGGCATGTATTTATTTTATAACACGTGTGCGTGGCTGCGCATGTGTTATAAAATACGAGCAATGCGCGCACATGCACAGCGGATTTTATAATCCGCGCGTGCACGTGCGTGCGGTGCGCGCAAGGGGGGTAGAGAATTGCAATTTCCACGCGGCAACGCAAAGAGGCCTTCCCCAGTTCCTTCCCAGTCTGCTCCAATTAAGAAGCAGACTGGGAGGGAACTTCCCTACCCCCTACCCTAACCTCCCTTCCCCTCTCCCCCTCTCCCCCTCTCCCCCCAAACCCTTTCTCTTAACTCTCTTTTTTTGTTTTTTGTTTTGTTGCTTACCGCCCCCCAGACTGCCCCTTCAACTGGGCCCGGCACTTTGGCGCGTAACAGGGGTTACGTGTATGGCCGGGCCCTTTTGAAGATGAGTACGGTGCGCGCAAGGCCTGGCCAACCGCGTAACCCTCATTTTTTGCGCACGGGGGCGATTTAAAATTTGGCTGTAATTTGGGTTTTACATGAGTAAGTCCTACATTATTTTTGTGTGTAAAATATGTTTGCATGTATTTTTATATTAAGTAGGAAAAGTATTGTAAGTGCATTCAATGCATTAAAATACTAGATTTCAATGCATTGCATGTATTCACGCATAAGCATACATCATGCATATGTTCTGGGGTAAAGATACTCGTATTTTTATTTATAATGTATGTGTATATGATATATGCATGAGTTATAAAATGCTATTATAGATCTACACATGGCCATATATGTGTGTATATGCTGCTGTGCGTAGTTGTTTGAAAGTTGTCCTTTGAGTCTGGTTAGCAGAAGTGGCTGTTCAGTAATTATTGGGGATGTGAATGCCACTTACACAGCACCTCCAGCCCTGGTATCCTAAGGAGCAGATGGAGAGCTTAGGAGTCAGTCAAATCTGTATGGCAGCAGTCAGCACTACTACTGAACCAGTTGACTGACTCTCACTCTACACACTCTTTATATGCCTGAAAACCTTTGAACACATATCAGACTCTCAACTTCTCAAACATAAAGCATACATTTGTAGGACTATGGATTTCTAGGACTTTAGGGAGTTCACTATACTACCATTGTACTGATCTGCTACATTAGCAGGCAAAAGTTGCTCACATGGACTATTCAGAACATCGGGATGTACTACTACATGCTGTCAACTAATAACATTTCTATTCTTTTCTGTTTCCCCATTGAATTCTTCAGAGTAATGCATTTAAGCATAAATTAGACGGGTGACTGTGATCTAAAGATTTTGATTTCTTGCCTGTATTTAATGGTGACGTAATGGCATGCCTATTTTGCTTCCTTCACCAAATTCCAGATGTTGGGGACATCAGGAGAGAAATGCTGCATATTGGGAAGGGGATAATGAGGAGGGATTTAAATTCTGAATTACTTGTTAGTTATGTTGTTTTGACATGGTCTTTTTAATTTATCTTTTCATGTTTTTATTACATGTATATTAATGTTTGTACATTGCCTTGGTCAGCATGTTGAAAAGAAATTGGTTTAAATTATAATTAAATTAAAATATAATGAAGCTGATCATATGATATGCAGTTCAGAGAGGCGGATGCTCCTGAATGAGTATATCAAGGGAATTTCTGCAGTTTTCTCAAGATACATATTTTCTCTGAGCCATGTTTATTTGATGTAAGATGTGAATATTTCTATTTGGCAAAGTTTGTCTACCAGAAATGTTTCTAAGTGCCAGGCCGGCATGAATTTTTTTCCCCCCAAAGAGAGTGGCCATTGCGATTATGAGGTTTCATGTTCAAAGGTTTTGTCTGGATAACTTTTTAAGTTATCCAGACAAAAACCTAGTAAGTCTGGTTAGAGAAACACTGTAATGGGTAATTTCAGGTGAATATATCAATGGCAGATTTACCTAGGTAACTCCTTGCTCACCGCCCAGCTGAAAGTTGACCTTATTACTTATGAATATTTTTCCAAACTTTAGAATAATATTTACTTATTTCTTCTCATTTGCCTTCAATGTGTCTTATATTTTTTCAGCAGTGTCCGCTTTGTTTATTTTGTGTTCTTTACTGGGTGCCTTTTCCTTTTAGTCTCCCCTTCCCTCTCATCCTCCTTGGATAGTCTGTTTATCACTTATCTGGACCATTTTATAGTACATGAATAAAGTAGCAAGACAGAGCACAAAAAAAAGTCCTCGACAGAGTCAAAGTTATATTTAATAGTTAAGATAATGAAAGTTTACAAATGTTATATTGAAAAAAAAATTTGCAGCGGTTCTATAATACTCCACCTTCATGTCCCTATCTATTTTCACTCTTGTCTGCATTATGCAGATGATTCCATTGGGTGTCTGGGCTGGGAAAAGGGTTGCCAGTGCCATTGTAGGGATGAGCCCTGTATGTTCACCAGAGTCAGTAAATAGAACGGGTGTGCAAGGAAATTTTGTTTTGTTTTATTCATTTCAGGAATTTTTTATTATTCGGGTTTTGGTCTGCTTTATGTTTATTTTGGACTGTTTAATTTACTGAGCCATAATAAACTTTACATTTAAAAACAAACTCTAAAACAAAAAAACAGAAATTACCCCTCCCCCTCCTCCAACCCCAGCCCCAGCCCCATAACATTACAATGAACTCCCTCGGGTCTTCTCCATAAGCAGCTCCCTCTCCCCGAGTAAACATGGTCTTTCTCTCAGTGCAAAAAGACAATCCACCCACAAATCTGTTCTCCTATAGCTATTTCAGTTTCCCAGGGAAACTCCTTAAGAGTTTGCAACCTGAATGCTCAGCCATTTCTGACTCAAGCTTGAAGTAAATGTGAAATATGCTTTCCACTTTAGATATATGTTTTAAATAATTGCATTCTGAATGTATATGAAAGATGTACTAATGGGTAGTAGCCAGGATTGAAGCCTTGATGATTAGCGCTACTGCTCTCAAGTTTCAAACTTGTGATGTTTTAACCCCTTTGCATGTCTGTGACCATGAGCTCCCAATTCAAAAACTCATCAAGCAGATAAATTATTTGGATAACTTTATCCAGATATTCAGCGGAACTTATCCAGATAAGTGTTCTAATGAATGCCCAGATAACTTTTTCTGGATAACTTTAGGCCAGCTGTTTGTGTAGACCTATGTGTCTGCACAACTGTAACCAGACAGTACTCAGTATAATAGCTTACCCTCGCCCCGCCTCCAGCCCCGCTGGGTCATTTTCTCTGCAATTTTGTGCAGATAGGCATTATCCTGATAAAGGAGACATTTTTAAGAGGCTAATTTTATAACTGTGCATGTTCAGGAAAAGTCTGCACATACCTTTTATGTATAGGCTTTACCCCAGATTTTCAAAGCAAGCTTGGGCACATAAATTTGCTTTGAAAATGTGCGGGCAATTGGCCCAGAATTCATACAGATGAACTTGCACAGGACGGTGTAATTCGTGCAGATAAACTTACGTACATACTTTTTAAAATCCAAAAGTATGTGCAGAAATTCCAACTCCTCCCCTGGAGCACCTCTCACCAGTTTGCATGAAACCAATTTAGACATGTACTTATACATATCCAGAACCCAGGCTGACTTTTAACAGCCAGTTATGCATGTTTGTATATATTATATAGAGAGGGTATGTTTTAAAAGGGCCGCGCAGGCATCCATGTGTGTGTGGTTCCCGGCATGCACACATGGACGAGTCGACTTTATAACATGCGTGCATCGCCATGCACATGTTATAAAATCCGATATCCATGTGCAGATACGCGCCTGATTTTATATCGACGTGCGCAAGAGGGGTTATTTTGTTTGGGCCTTCCCCAGCTCCCTCCCACTTCCCTAACCCCCTACCCCATCCTTCCTCCCTTTTCCCCTCTTCTCTCCTCCCCAACCCTTGAATTTCTATTGTTTCGGATCTTACCTGCTTGATAGAGCAGCAGTAAGTTCCGCGCGCTAGCTGGCTGCTGGTGCGCTCCACCAGAACAGCCCCCACTCCCCCCCGCCATTACCCTGTCCCCACCCCGCCGCTTTTCAAAAACCTGGCTCTTCCACACAAACCGAGAGATATGCGCAAAGCCGGGCTGTTTTGAAAATGCGCTCGGCGCACGCTTGGCCCAGTCACGCGCATATCTCCCTGTATTTGCGCATGCTGGGGGTTTAAAATTCCCTCGCATGAGTTTTCAGCAACTCCCTGTGATGTGATATTAGGCAAGTCTTTGATTTGCAGATGACACAGGTGGGATCTGGTTGATGGAGTTTCTCCTTTTCCTTCTGTGCTTGTATTTGCTTGGTTTTCAAGCTTTGGAGGGCCAAATGTCAAAACTGCTTCCATTTAAGAGATAGATATATAGATATAGATCATATTTACCAACTCTGGTGAGCAAACAGGGGTCTACCTTTTAGTGACAATCCTTCATCATGTCCATGAGCCTAAGTGAATCACCTTCATAATGCTCCTGCATCCCAAATGCCCCAAACCATATATGATGGCATCACTTTTGATATTGCCAGCTTTTTATAACATGCGCCCCGCAGGGGCGGGGAGCATGTTATAAAATTAGGCATAGATTTGTGCACACAGGGTTGCGTACACAAATCTATGCCCGCGCGTAGGTATTAAAATCCGGCCCTATAGGCATATGAGAGACATGGTGGAAGGAGGATAACTATAATAACTATATATAAAAATTATAATGGTATGATAGGGCAGACCAAATTGGTAGAGGAGTGGCACTATATATAAAAGATAGCATAGAGTCAAGCATGATAAAAATCCTGCAGGAAACAAAATGCACAATAGAATCGTTATGGATAGAAATTCCATGTTTGAAGGGTAAAAGTATAGCAGTGAGTATATACTACCAGTCACCTGGCCAAGATGAAGAAACAGACTGTGAAATGCTAGTTGAAATTTAAAAACAAATACATTTGGCAACACAATCATAATGGGAAATTTAAATTACCCCTGTATTGATTGGGTCAATGTCTGATCAGAACATGCTAGAAAGGTTACTTTTCTAGATGCCATGAATGTCTGCTTTAAGGAGCAGCTTGTCCTAGAACTGATGAGAGAAGCAGCTATTTTAGATCTAGTCCTCAGTGAAACACAACCTGGTACAAGGGGTTACTGTGGTGGAGAAGCTAAGCAATGGTGATCATAATGCAATCAAATTTGACATAATCACTGGAGGGAGGACATGAAGTAAAACTACTGCAGTAGAATATAAAAAGGGAGACTGTGAAGGAGCATGCCTGAGAGAACCCCTAGAATTGTGTAAAGGACCAGCCCCAGTAGTCTCTGGGCCAGGTCCACTTAAGACAGGGAATTAAGGGTACTGGGTGGCTCCCAGGGGAAGATATATTGCAAGCTCAGAAGGGAGCAAGAGGGAAGCCCTGAGAATGAGAGGAGATGCTAGCTCCTTCCCAGAACGGTTAGCCTTGAGATTGAAATGCTTAAATGTTCTGTGTCTAAGAATGCTTTTAAATGCTGAATATTGAAGCACTGTAATAAAGAGTACTGAGAAAAGCCTTGACCACTCATGCATTGTGCCACAGGAATATGATAGAATGAGGAAATTAGTTAGAAAAATTAAAAGGAGCAGGGTTAAAAAATTTCATGAGGCATGGATATTGTTTAAAATATCATTTTGGAAGCTCAGCTAAAATGTATTACTTGCATTAAAAAAAAGGTTGAAGGAAGACCAAACAACTGCCAGTGTGATTTAATGGTGATGTAAAGGTGGCAGTTAAAGCTAAAAGGATATTGTTAAAAAAATGGAAAGTAGACCCAAATGATGAAAATAGGCATGAGCATAAGCACTGGCAAGTTTGATGTAAAACAGTAGTTAGGATAAGAGAAACTTTGAGAAAACGTTTGCTAGTGAAGTAAAAACTAATTTAAAAAAACAATTTTTCAAATACATTTGAAGCAAAAAGTCTGTGAGGGAGTCAGTTGAGCCACTTAGGGCCTCATTTTCTAAAGTATCGCAGATCTGCGATACTTTAGAAGATGAGGGGCGGGGGGCCGAAATAGGGGGCTGGCCTGCGCTAGCCAGCAGTGATCGCACCATCCCGGTGCGATCGCTGCCGGTTTCGCAACCAATAGCGCCACCATAGGAGGTGTAGCTATTGGGAGTGAAATAGGCAGTTACCTTTTTGCTGTGCGTGCCCTCGTCGCGCAGTCGGCCCCGGTGACGCCCTGACTCCTCCTCTTCTGGGGCCGACTCCGCCCCATTTTGGTATCGCATGCGAAAAGGGACATTTCGCGTGCGAAACGTTCCTTACCGAGTGCAATACGTTTGGAAAATAAGGTCCTTAGTGACCTAGGAGCAAAAGTGGGTGCTCAGGGAGGACAAGGAAATAGTAGAAAAACTTGATGAATCCTTTGTTTTGGGCTTTACAGTGGAAGATGTTGGGAACATACCCACATTTGAAACATTCTTTAATAGTGGAGATTTTGAGCAACTAAAACAAAATAATCTGTGACAATGGAGAATTAATAGATCAAATTACAAACTAAAGAGTAACAAATCACCAGAGCCAGATGGCATCCATCCTAGAGTTCTAAAAGAAATAAAACATGAAGAGTCAATGTTCATAGCCATGTAGACAAGATAATTCACAAGTTACTCACCTAAATGGCTAGTTTTGAATATTTCCCTTGCTTATCAAGCTAAAAGTTAGAATTTTTTAAAGGTGTAAATAAGCATGTAGATAAAGGTGAGCCAGTTGATACTGTGTATTTGGATATTCATGAGAAACTTCTCAGGAAATTACTAAGTCATGGGATAGGAGATAATGTTCTGTAATAGATTGGAAACTGCCCATTTATTAACTAACAAAAAATTACATGAACACATCACACCAGTTTTATTTTCCTTGCACTGGTTACCTATACAATGGAGAATACTATACAAAATACTATCCACATACATAGTCTCATATACAATATTAAAAGTCCATGGTTACTTGCCACCCTACATTTCCATGTACCTTCATGTAACTTTAGATCAAAAAATCAATTCCTTCTCCAAGTACCTTCTCCCAGAACTACCAGGCTTGCAGTGACCCATGAATGGGCTTTTTCTATTGCAAGTCCAATAATATGGAACTCTATCCCATTCATCCTGAGATCCTTAGCTAACATTAAGGATTTTAGAAAGGCCACAAAGATTTATTAGGGATGTGAATCAGGCTTCGGACGATTGAAAATATCGTCGATATTTTCAAAATCGTCAGAAATCGGGGGCTCCCCCAAAACGATAGGAAAACCCCATGATATTGTTCGTGGGGGTTCTCTTATCATTTTGGGGGAGGGCGGGAAAAACGGCACACAAAAATAACCCTTAAACCCACCCCGACCCTTTAAAACTAATCCCTTAGCTTCCCCCACCCTCCGGACCCCACCCAAAACATTTTACAGGTACCTGGTGGTCCAGTGGGGGTCCCGGGAGCGATCTCCGGCTCCTGGGCCGTCGGCTGCCACTAATCAAAATGGCGCCGATGGCCCTTTGCCCTTACTATGTGACAGGGTATCCGTGCCATTGGCAGGCCCCTGTCACATGGTAGAAGCACTGGATGGCCCGCGCCATTTTTAAAGATGGCACCAGCCATCCAGTGCTCCCTCCATGTGACAGGGGCCGACCAATGGCACGGATACCCTGTCACATGGTAAGGGCAAAGGTCATCGGCGCCATTTTTATTAGTGGCAGCCGATGGCCCGAGAGTGGGAGATTGCTCCTGGGACCCCCACTGGACCACCAGGTACCTGTAAAATGGTTTTTTTTTGGGGGGGGGGGGTCTGGAGGGTGGGGGAAGCTAAGGGATTAGTTTTAAAGGGTCGGGGTGGGTTTTTTGTTTATCGGCTCGGGCACAGCCGATAAACAAAACCGCGATCTGGCCAGACGGAAAAAAAAAAAACACGATGTGAATCGGAACCGGAATCCGAACCGATTCTGGTTCTGATTCACATCTCTATTATTTATTTAATCAAACATTTAAAGATCTATCAAATCTTAAATGATTTCTCTGTTCTTTCTTTTCCACTTATTACATCTTCCCTCCAATTTGATTTTTATACAGGTTTTAATATCCAGGCTTTGATTTCATTATAAGTGTTTCATATGTTTTGTTTTTTTCTATTGTTTTATTATGATTGTACTATTTGTAACCTGCACCGAATGTTGAAGGGCGCAGGCAATAAGTCCTTTTTAAGTAAATAAGTAAGTAAGTAAATAAATAAATAAATAAGAGTCCAGAAACAGAGAGTAGAACTAAATGAAAGTTAGAGAAGGCTAGCCAAATTAATGGTCCTTAGGAGACTAAAACCCTTATTAACTCACACTTTCAAACAGTTCTGCAAGCACTAATTTTTGCTAGCACTTATTGTAACACACTTTTTCTAGGATTACCATATACAACACTCAGACCACTACAAATACTACAGAACTCGGCTGCCAGAATACTTACTGGTAAAAGCAGAAGGGATCATATCACTCAAACACTTGCCGAATTACACTGGCTGCCAATAGAACAAAGAGTGCAATTTAAAACGCTATGCACAATTCATAAACTAATCAATGACGAAAATGCTGAGTGGCTAAACACCGCACTGCGATTGCAAGTCCCCCAGAGAAATCTCAGATCAGCCAATAAAGCTCTACTAACCATACCCTCGGTCAAAACAGCAAAACTGACCCAAGTTAGAGAGAGAGCACTACCTTTAGCAGGTCCAATATTATGGAATACAATGCCACTCGAAATAAGAGTGATAAAAGATTTAAAACTCTTCAAAAAAAGTTTGAAAACTTGGCTCTTCAAAAAAGCTTTTCACAATGAGGTCGATGAGTAAGAACACCTACTCACAGCTGAAAGTCACCTAAAAGCGAAATTGCTTTCTTTACTATTTTTATCATAATTAAGTATTAATTTAAGAGAAAGACAGTATAAAACGTATATGATTATCCAGTGAATCATATAAATGGAAATTCCAATCCACTTTCCATATAGAAGATATTATTGAAACATGTAACCGAAAAATTGTTTGGCACCCCCTAGATAAATTTACAAACCAAACTTATATACGTGCCTAATTGTAAACCATTGTGATGGTGTATCACTAAACGATGGTATAGAAAAGTTTTTAAATAAATAAAAAAAAAAAAGGTCAGTTTTTTAAATGGAGAAAGGTCATTAGGGAAGTACAACAGGGATCTGTTCTGGAACCTGTGCTGTTTAACATATTCATAAATGATCTGTAAAAGGGAATGATGAATGAGATGATCAAATTTGCAGAAGATACAAAATTATTTAAATTTTTTAAAATGGCAATGGATTGCAAGGAACTGCAGAAGAACCTTGTGAGATTAGTAGACTGGGTAACTAAATGGGAGATGAAATTGAATGTAAGAAAATACAAAGTAATGCACATAAGGAAAAATAATCCCAACTCAGGTACTAGATGCTGGGTTATGTATTGGAGTTATTATCCAGGAAAAGGCCCATGGAGTCCTTGTGGACAATGGGCCAGATTTTAGTAGCTACACGCGGGCGCC
This sequence comes from Rhinatrema bivittatum, assembly GCF_901001135.1. NCBI lineage: Eukaryota > Metazoa > Chordata > Amphibia > Gymnophiona > Rhinatrematidae > Rhinatrema > Rhinatrema bivittatum. The sequence goes on along the minus strand of NC_042618.1, from coordinate 417,710,217 downwards.
CGATTTTATAATATGCGCGTGCGAGCCCTAGGGAAGCCCCGATGGCTTTCCCCATTCCCTCCGAGGCTGCTCTGAAATCGGAGCGGCCTCGGAGGGAACTTTCCTTCTGCCCCCCTCACCTTCCCCTCCCTTCTCCTACCTAACCCGCCCCCTCCCTTTATTTTATAAGTTGCGCCTGCCTCTGGGCAGGTGTAGGTTGTGTATGCTGGCCGAGTGTCGGTGCGCGATCCCCCGGCATAGCTGCTGTGCCGGAGGCCTCAGTCCCGCCTCCGCCCCCGGACTGCCCCGCCCCGCCCTTTTTTCCAAGCCCCGGGACATACGTGTGTCCCGGGGCTTGCGCGCATCACCGGGCTTATGCAAAATAGGCTCGGCGTGTGCAGGAGCGGATTTAAAAGGGTTACGTGCATAACCCTTTTAAAATCCTCCCCAATATGTTGAAATCCTTGGCTCAGTGTGCCGCAGCAGTCAAAAAAGAATGTTAGGAATGATCCGAAAAGGAATAGAGAATAAAACAGAAAATATCATATTGCTCTGTACTGAGCCATGGTGCGACTGCACCTTGAGTATTATGTGCAGTTCTGGTTGCCCCATTTCAAGAAAGACATAATGGCACTAGAAAAGGTGCAGAGGAGGGTAGGTGCCGAGGAGGGTGAAAAAAAAATGATAAAAGGGATGGAGTATCTCTCCTATGAGGAGAGGCTACACAAGCTAAGGCTCTTCAGCTTGGAAAAGAGATGGCTGGGAGAAGACATCATAGAAAGTTATAAAATCATGAGTGGGATGGAACAATAAATAAAGAATGGTTATTTACCCTTTCAAATAATACAAAACGAGGGGACACTCCACGAAGCTAACAACCAGCAGATTCAAAACAGATCATAGAAAACACATTTTCAGTTAGCGTGCTGTGGAATCTATTGCCAGAGGAGGTGATCAAGGCCAGTGGTCCCCAACCCTGTCCTGGGGGCCCACCAGCCAGTCGGGTTTTCAGGACATCCGCAATGAATATGCATGAGAGAAAATTTGCATGCACTGCCTCCATAACATGCAAATTTTCTCTCATGCATATTCATTGCGGATGTCCTGAAAACCTGACTGGCTGGTGGGCCCCCAGGACAGGGTTGGGGACCACTGATCAAGGCGACCGGCATAGCGGGGCTTAAAAGAGGTTTGGACAAGTTCATGGAGGAAAAGTTCAGAAATATTATTAAAGAAAGCTATTGCTATCCTTGGGAAAGAGTAACAGGAATTAGATCTACTTTATGGGATCTGCCAAGTACTTGCAACCTGGATCGGCCACTGCTCCTGAGAGAGCGAAACTCGGCCAGAGTCGGGCTAGTTCTAATAAAGGCTTCTTTCACTAGGGATGTGAATCGTTTTTCTAACGAATTGAAATATCGAACGATATTTCTAAATTTGTTAATATATCGGCTAAAAAAAGAAACGATCACTTTTGCCCACAAATTTTCGTAAAAATCGTTTTTCGGGTTAGCACGCTAACAAAAAAATGTTTATTTTTCTTATTTTTTGTTACTTTTTGCTATTTTTGTTAGTGCGTGCTAACATGAGTTAGCGCACACTAACCCGACAAACAATTTTTCACAAAAAAAAAAACGGGGATCTGCGGGAAAACAAGAATTTCCCACGGCCAGCGTGGAACGATTGGGCACCTGATTCACAACCCTATCTTTCACACCGATCACCTTTTGTTTCTTCGCTTATCGGCCACTGTAGGAGACAGGATGCTGGGCTCCATGGGCCTTGGTCTGACCCAGCATGGCAATTCCTATCTTCTTATGCTCTTACAGAAAAGCAAAAATCTGTGATTATGCAGTCTCACCTTTAATTCACTGGGATATTAATATTTGTGCATTAACTTATTCTTTGGGGGTCTATTGGCGCTATCATAAGACAAATCTTTAACTCCCAGAGACTCTCTTTAAAGTTTTGGCACTGGTTCCTATTTAGTCTGTAAGAAGACGAATACATTTTTTATCACTAGAAATTTAGAATGATTGGATCCACTGGAGCAAAACGGTGTGTGAGGTAAATGTTCCCTACAAAATCTCATCTCATTTTCTTAAGTAAGAGAAGCCTGGTGAAAATTTAGACTTCTCGACAGTTCAGTTCTGAGCGAGTTCCAGTTTTCCAATAGAGGGCAGTAGTAGCCTATTGCTTTTGATGTTGTATTTCAAGAGAGTAAATTAGGCCAGGACCAACCGGGGGAAGGAGGGAGGGGGGGGGGGGGGGAGAGAAATAACAACCCAGAGAAACACAATTTAGTGTGATGTACTAGAAATTGGACCTGAAAGGAAATTAAAAATGTTCTGATATTAACCCGATGTTATTGGTTTTTATAATGCAGTTTCATAAAGAAACACATTTTCAGTAAAACTGGTTAATTTTAGCAAGACAGCAGCATAATGTTCCCTCCCTCTCATTTTAAACATATTTATGTTATTAATCAGGAAAAGCACTGGTAGATGCCATAGCCATAAAGTGCCCCCCTTGTAAAGAAGCTAGCAACAGGAAAAACTAGTGGAAATATGCAATAAACATAATGGCATTAGTCACCAAAAACTCCCCTTACACTTGGTGTTGGGTAGCTTCTGCCATCTGTTCGATGGGGAAATTCATTACTGACATTTTTCGATAATCTTATTTTCTGTGTTTCTTTTCCTGTGAAAAGGGTTTTAAATAATATTCGTCGTCGTTCCACCATTCATGAATATTTTCTCCTGCAGTTTGTGCCCAGCATTCCTCTCCTGTCACAGCAGAAAAGTCAGAAAGGCTATCGCTTGCCTTCTCCCATTCCCTAACAACCCAGAAATGGCTTAAATGTGGCAACAACTGTCTGAACCCTTCCGACTCATCATCGGGGGGCTTTAACCCCTTTTCTGCGAAAGTGGGAGGTGGGCAAAGAATTATGCGCAGGAATGAAGCTGAGTGGGACAGAATAGATTCTCTTTCCTCCCGAGGTGGTACAAAATATCTGTTTTGCAGTGGGCAAAATAAATAGAATCCCTGACTGAAATATCTCCAGGTATTCGGCTATTTATATGACTCAGGAAGTTGGCAGAATAAAGATCACTTTGTGCAAAATCCGCTTTGCACTGGCGGCCTTGGATTTGTTCTAGAAGGAATATAAAATCTTTCCCTTCGAGGTGTTAGATCTGTGTATCCCAGGAGTCATTCATGCTGATCCGGAGTGATGCCATACACAGCAGCAAGTGCATCAAATATATATACCTGGCTCCCTGAAGTGATGAATTCCTTTTGTTTCATATAGGCTGAAAGCAGAATATGCAAGTTTGGCTCTATAGAATAGAAAAGATGTGGATATATAGTTTTAAATTACATCTGTCCTTTATCAAAGTATGAGTTTATATAACATATCTGAAAATTATAATTTTTAACATATACATACTGTATATATATGATACTTAGTAAATTATTTAGTACCCTGAATATTTGCTAAACCCTAGTTCTTAAAATTGCTGTTAGAGTACTGGTCCTTTCTTGTCTTATAAGCATGAAAAAATTAATGTTGAATAATGCATAGCTGCTTTTTCTATAGATTAGCAGAAGCATATTTTGAAAATACTAGCAGTAAAGATACAATTTTTTAATGTAAATATTTATTTCCAAGATGAATAATTGTGTCAGATGGATGTTTTTTTTTTTATTGTATCATTGCCATTAGATAAACATTTCCTTGGGTAATTCACATTTTACTGCACCAAACAGCAACCTGGAAAGTTCTTCATTTGGTGGTGCTGAAAATTTGCATAAAATATAGCTCAGAGCATAACAGGATCTTATTACATAGGGCCCTGATGACAATCTTTGTTGAAATAATATTTAACACATGCTACACTTTTAATTAAGTATCTGAATAATCTCAAATTAATACCAGAGGTTTTACAAGAAGCATTTTTTTTTTCATTTTTGTGTACTGCAATATAATAGCTACTGACTCTGTGATTTTTCCCCTTCCTTTGATTTAATTAAAAGTCCATTATGTATTTCTTGTCACTTCAGAAATGCACATAATAAAAGAGATCCTAAACATTTTAATATAATTTCTGTTCCCTCCTGAATGTCATATTCTTTAATTAGGGCATTTAATTGGAAACAAGTTGTAGGCTGGAGCCTTGCAACTGTCTTTATTTTAAAATGATAATTCTAGCCGGGAATGCGCATGTCGATTTCTGCATATTGGTGCAGAAGTGAAGACACAAGTGCACGAATTAGTTGGAGAAAGAATTATTGGCAGTGGTGGTGTGCTCGGGAGGGGGTATAAGCTGTCAAATCCACTGCACGCTCTACTCCAAAACACATGTGGCTGTTGACAACCAAATACAAGTTTCTCTCTCTTTATATAAATATATATATATATATATGAATATGCGTTTTACTCATTTTATTTTCCCTAACTGATCAGTTGCCATTTTCTATAAAATGTCTTTGGAAACAGTATTCTCCTGCTAGCAATTTTTAAAATCCTTTTCCTGTTTTGGTGACTCTGTAAAATTTGCACTGACTGTGGAAAATCATATCTAAGCAGTGCATCAATCAAGATGGCTGGAAGGACCGAGAATGAATAAATAACACCAGTCCGAAGATCTCGTTCTCATTTGTTCTCCTTGCTCTCAGCCCTTGTTGCACTTTTTTTTTTTTCGTATGTAGGGGAGCTGCCTACTTTTCCCTTTGCTGAGGTAATGACACAAAGGCAGCTGTTATCTCTGATGGCATTATCTTCCCAGCATTGATTCCTACTTAATGGAGACAGAGATAGAAATGCAGCTGACCAGTCCTCTGTGCACGCTTTATCCTGGACAAAACAGTACATCTGAGTTACAAAACATAATATGAAAAAATTCACTCAGAGTAGAAAGGTGGGCACCATAGCCATTGGAAATATTGAGTCTGAGCATAGATTGTGGATGAGCCATGAAGTGTAATTTGCCTTAAACAGAGAAGAAGACCTGAAAAGAACCAGAGGAAGGGTGAGCGGACTTAACAGATAAAAATTTCTGTTAGAATAAAAAAAAATATTGCACTTGCAAGAAGAACAACTTGCTAACGTGCATCCCTGTCTATTTCTTCCTCGGGATGTAGGTCCTACCTTTATAACTTTCTGCTTTTAAGAACTTTTAAGAGGATGCTAGTGCAGCACAAGACATGTTGCTCAGTGGCAGAGGTCTGAAAAGGTTTGATCTTTGTGACCTTCTAGTTGGAGGGCCACAGGGATGCCATCCTCTGCAAGAGCAATACAGATCTGTAATTTGTTTTCTGACTTTTGAGTATTTCAACAAAGAGTACTAAATGGGAGGAGGCAAGGGGAATGGGTGAGGTGCAAGGTTGGAGGGGGACTTGCTTCGGTTCATCGTCTTAATATTGTTCAGTAATCCGTGCACTCTTTGTTTTTGTTAAGAATGGTCTTACGCCACACAGGAGGGCAGGTAACAATTATATCAAGGAAGAGCTAATAGTTTTTCAAAAAATGTCTTTCAGTTCAACAGCAGGGAGACTTCCAGCCGGCCCGTTTATCTGTGATGCTCGGAGTGTGTGCAGTGAAAGCATTTCTCTGCATGTGAATTGGAAAGGGGAAAATAATGGATGCTTTTTAAAAGCCAATTTAAAAGCAGAAGCAGTCTTCTGTAAAGATGATTACTATTGTTCAGAACTCTTAAAAGTACAGGTTAGGTGCCTTTGTATTGAAAGGTTAGATTAAAAGGAATGACAACATTTTGTTTTAATTTCATACTAAAATGAACAGCGTATATAAGTCAGGCCAACTCGGAGCAGTTGAGAACGTCTGATGATTTTTTTTTTTCTCCCAGTTGTTTTTGCTTCCAACTGCTTCTTTGGACACTTCTTAATACTCGCCCTGTTTCCCACCAACTTTTTTTTAATATGTCAAAAATATTTCTCACATGTTCAACTGAGTTGTGGGGGCATTTTGCATGCATTGTTCAGGGAATGTGTGTGTTTCTTGAACGACCTGTTTTTATTACTCTGTGGGCCTGATTTTAAAAAGCACTTAAAATTGGGTTTTAGCCGTGTAAATGCACTTTATCTGTGTAAGTGGGCTTTTGAAAATCACTACAATATATGCCATTGCATTGTCCATAGGATATTCACGTATATGTGCACTTTACGTGCATAGATGGCTTTTATAAATTGCTATGAGAGCATGTTACATTTACACTTGAACTCCTTTTAAAATTACCTCCTATGTTAGATATATTAGGAAAATACAACTCATTATATGTAACATTTTCACTATATTTACTGGAATCTTCTTCATGGTACATCACTTCCTCGTATTAATGTTCAATTCTGTATGTCATGCTAATGTATCTAATTGTTGGCCTCTTGGCATAAACATTTTATAGTCAAATATGGTAAATACTGTGATGTGTTAGCACTGTTTGGATCACATTTAAAGATCAGGAGCAATGAAGGCCCCCAAAAGTGCAAACTCCTTGTGAGTCAATTTTCTTGTTCATTTTTATTTCCCTTCTAGAGGTTTCAGGAAAATGAAAGATTTGGATTTTTGCTTTTGCTGTTTTATTTATTTATTTATTTATTTATTTATTTATTTATTTATTTATTGCCTTAAATCTAGCATGGAGTAAATCTTTAGTTTGTATGAAGGCCTTGCTGTCTAAGCTGCAATTACTTTTCAGGTATTGCAAAGCCTCCAGCGAGTTTTGCTGTTGTCATAAGAAATAAAAATCCCTCTGTCTCGCCTCCTGTTTATGCCATACAGGGTTAGCCTGTACATGGAAATAAAGCTCAACAAATAAAAACAAAAACATAAAAAATAAAGTGATAGCTATTTGTTGGACTATCTTGACAAGCCTTCAGGAGCTACTCCTCCTCCTCGGTTCAGAAGAGACGGAGCAAAAGATGATATTACCAGACAATAAAAGGCATTCCAATGACTGTGTGTATGGGAAGGAGCTTTAGGGAGGGGAAATTTGATGAGTGATTAGAAGGTGACTGGCAGAATCATTTTATGGCTCATAATGGGTTAAGAAACCCAGGTCTTTGTTGAGTCCTTTCTTGTCAGTTCCAAAGTATCTAATCATATTAACTTCAAAAGTCTTACCTTCCTGGATTGTTTTAAAGTGCAAGGGTTTTTCTTCCCATTTTTTTGTCTATGGGACAAAGTATTATTAAGTACATCTTGTTGCATAATATTTTTATTTTTGAATAAATGACTGTAAAGCAATCATTTCTAAAGTGCTCATGTGATATTCTACCAAGTGCCATTCATGTGCTAGTTGACAATCTCATTAAGGAAACAATCAACGCTTGACTGGACTGTAAACAGGTGACATTTCAATTCATTCTGTGAATGTTCACTTGGAAGATAAATCTAATCTAGATATTAGTGTAAAAAAATAATTGTAGAGTCATCAAAAAAGCTAGGAAAAAAACAAAAAACCCTGTAAGAAAAAAGAAAGGGGTGGGTACTGCCTGGAAATTGTGTGGTCCAAAAGACTAAAATCGGACATTTTTCTACATAGAAAGGAGACCAAAGGCCAGATTCACTAAAGGGAGACATTTTCAAAAGGATTTGCGTGCTTAAAACGGGTTTTTTGTGCGTAAATGGGGTTTTGAAAATTGCTATGCTATCAGTTACTTTTACGCACGAAAATCTATATGAAAATTCCCCCTAAGTCTTTTTTCTCCATTCTCACTTTTCTCAGTCTTTTGGGGGAAACAAATTTTAGTGGATGAGGCCCAGAATCTGAGGACAGTAGAAGCCAGAGTTGCTAATGGATTTCTTTCATTATGAGGGTAATTTTAAGTTGGCTGCATAAGTGCCAAGTCCATGGGTACTTTTTACCTGCAGACTTTGCACATACTTTCACTTTGAAAATTATCCCAGGAAAACTACCTGCACAAATTTACATCCACTAATTTGAGTAATTTTAATGAGAAAAAGTATGCACGTAAGTCCTAACTCCGTTTGAAGGTTTGCCTCTCCCTTCTGAGGGTAAAGGTACATGCATGGTGGACCTACATGTGAGCGTATAACCATCTAGAGAGCAGGCAAGTTTCCAAAAGCCTAGTTCCATAGGTAAAGCACTATTTGACCTGCGGAAATAGCTTTAAAATATACCCTCCCTATGTCTATGACATACAAAACACTGGGCCAAGTTATTCAACTTTCTTTTGTTACCAAAACGAAAAGAATGCTATTTCTCCAGCATATATTGCTGGAATGGTACTATTTTATTGACTTTATATTCTAGCAGAATACATTTAGGTGCTGTAGTTATTTCTCTGATCCCAGAGTGCTCACAATCTAAGGGCCTTATTTGCTTTTTTTCCATAGACACAGCATGGGAGAAAAGCCTTAATAAATCAGGCCTAAAGTTTGTATCTGAGGCAGTGGAGGGTGATGTGAACTGCCCTAGTGCCACAAGGAGCAGCAGTGGGATTTTGAACCCTGGCTTCCTTGGTTCTCAGCCTGCTGTTGTATCCACTAGGCCCCTCTTCCATTTATCTAAGGGCTCTACTGGGAGCTCTCTGTACTCTTTAAAGGACATGCTTTTCCATAAAGGTTTTGCCGACATGGCAAATGCGCAGATGGTTTTTGGCCACTGATTCCACAATGCTTAGGAATTGATCATAGCTGGATAATTCTGGCAGCTTCTGTAACATCTTCACTTGTAACATTTTAATGCATTCATTGATTTTATACAGTTTTCATGTCTGATAGTCTTCTTATATATAAAAGATTCCTGAAATAAAAATGTTGATTGACAAAAGAATGTTACATTGTTTGAATGAAGTCTGGCATTTTTGAATTTGTAGCATCCTAGCTGAAACTTCTTCTATGACTACAATGTAGAGTACCTGCTAGCTGTGTAGTATTTCTGTACCATTAGTCTATAATAGAACTGAAGTATTTGTAAGTCTTTCTGTTTTTTGAGTTAATGTTTAAGGAGTACTTAAGCAATAATTGCCAGGGAGGAAGGCTTAGGGACCTGAAGCTGAGGGTCCTTCAGCCCTTCCAAGAGAGCATTTGTACAGGAAACACTGGTGTATAAGTGCATTACTGTTGTAATTAAATCCAATTGCAAATGAGAAAAAGAAAAAAAAATCCTTGTTAAAAAAAACCAAAAAAATCTCCTTACTGGTTTTACTTATTTCTGCTTGTATCCCATGGGTGAAAAGAGTTCCTGTCAGTGGAACTGCAATATTAATGGTGAAAGGCTTGTTGGAGCACTGTATTTCCTTCAGAGTGCCTGGGGATCCACTGACACCTTTCTCCACAGCAGGCATGCAGAGGTTTCAACATTAGGGGGTTGATAGCTCCCACAGATTAGGGGACCTTGTGTGGTTGAAACTGCGGAATGGCAGGAGCCTGCTTTACGGGGAGATAAATGTCAGCAGACCCCCGAGCACTTTAGACTGGGTTGGCCATGTCTCTACCAGCCTGTAATATTTTTTTCTTTACTCCTCTTTTTCACCCTTGGTGGTATCTGCAGTCACCTATGAGATGGCAGGTTTGGGTGGCACAGAGGACCCTCATAGGCCCAGAATGCTAGAGAGGGGCCCCTCGGGCGAGGAGCACCTTCGGTGCTGCTTATTGAGATCCTGTCTTTCCTACCCTCCTCAAGTCTTAGCCCAATATCTCCGAGGTGTGCACAGGTCCAGCTGGCCCTGATGGACCAGAGATCTTGACCCAGATTCTCTGCAGTGCAACACACAGAACTATGGCCTAAGCCTGAGTCTCGGGGTCTGCAAGATTTTTAATGAAGAATAAAACCAAATCTATTGTACTGCTAAAGAGTAAACACCACATCTGCAGATGGGATGTTTAATGGATGAACAAATATATTCTGAATTTCCTGTACATGCAGCACAAAGTAAAACAGGAAGCAATGTTACCTACGTAAGGGTTAAAGATATTTCTATGACACTGCAATTCTGGTTAGCAAGCTAGAGGAAGGTTAGAAAATAGGAACTTTTATCAGATGTGATATCATTGTTTAACCATTTCTATCCTCTTTTCTATTTTTCCTATTCCAAGTTTGGCCACCTTTGTTAAATGTAACTGTACCTTCTGTCACCACAGTTCTAGTTCTATGTTCTTAAGTTCTAAGTATTTTATTGCACCCCCATTCTATGTAAACCAGCAAGATATGTTTTCATGATTGCCGGTATATAAAAACTCTAAATAAATAAATAAATAAAATAAATAAATACCACCAACCTACACTTCTGAAGCAAACAGAAAAGTTTTTTTTAGCTTGCCATTTCTCTAGCAGAAAATGCTAACTTGGATCTCACTGTAGTTAATCTGTTTTCACCAGTTTTTACCTATTTTTCTCCAATTTACGCTCACCTATGTCTTGCTCGGGCTCCTTTCAGATGCTGCTGTCCCTCTGACCTATGCCTCTTATTATTCTTCTGCCTAACCTTTTTGTTTTGTTGAGGTTTTTCTTGTACTTTTGTGCAGTAAAGCTCCGTAAGTATATTTTAGATGATTCATCTCTGTTGTCCCCATAAACTGGGAAAAGTCCTGCCCTCTTTACATCAGAGAGAAACTGCAATTACATTTTGAAGGGACAGCTGAATCCTCGGCATTCTGTGCACTGTTTAAAAGTATTTATTGAAAGAAATTTCTATGTCGCATATCCACTGCTCTGTGTGGCTCACAATAAAACACCTATAATAGTAATACACATAAAACAATAAAAATACGATACATTGAAACAGAAGACATAAAAACAAAAACTACAATTAATAAAATAAAATATCCAGCTAACTAAAACAAAAAACATTGTCAAGATTTCTGCCAGTTGAAAATATTAATGAAAAGTCTTTATTTTTCAAAATTCCTTGAGCTGATCATCGGCAATGCCACTGACCTCCATGTTTGCAACGGTATCATAAATCCCTTCCCATGAAGCAGGATCTGACTGATTCATGCTGTGTGTGTGCACATGACCTGTGACATCGCAAACCGTGCGGACCATTCTTATTTAGTGAGTGTGAATTTAATTTCTGACTATGGCTGCTCCCGGTGCCATTTATGACAGAATTCTGAGCACTTTGTTCTTAGGAGAGATCAGGAAAAATACAGGGCAACTACTTAACAGATTCCACTTTGAAGTGTCTGAAAGACGGAATATAAATCACATAAAGAAAGAATTCTGATTTTAACAGCCAAATGGTAAAGGAGAGAACTTTCAAAAATTTACTCGTGAAAAATTTGCATATATGCGTACAAGCAGCATCTACTTGCATGTTCTATATTTTATATGTGCATTTTCACTTTCGTGTGTACATATTATTATTATTATTGTAGAGTTTTATATACTGTCATTGGGTATTGTCATCACAATGGTTTACAATTCCAATATTTTGTTAACATGGTTAGCAATTTTTCATAGAACGTACATTCTAATGCTAAATTTTTTAAAAGGTAACAAAGGTCTAATTATAGTACATCAAATAGTAGGAAATAGTAGGAAATACAGAATTACGTTAAATAGTTAAGGTTTGCCAAGTTATCAGTATATAGCAAGGTTTTGCTTATGGTTTTAGACAAGTATCATGGGTGTTTGTGATCTTTCAGAGTGGTGTGGGGTAGATTAGTGGCAGTGTGCATTTTGGCAGGCTTTGGTGAACAGCCATGTTTTCAGTTCTTTTTTGAATGTCTTTTGGATTAGCAAAGGTTGTTCCCGGGTGGGGCCAACATGTGCATAAGTTGCAGTGTAAAAGACACTTAACGCATGTACATTTGCCAACTTACTTATTTATACACCTGCTAATTATCTGGCACAGATGATATTAAACGTGTTTGTTGTGTAGTACTGACTGGGTGGGTGAACTGGGGGGATGTCAGGCTCAAGAACCAGGAGTATCTCAAATGACTTGGAGAAGGACTGAGCAAACTGGTGGACTAATCGGTTTACTGGGTAAGTTCATTTACATGCACTTGTTTCTAAATTGGCCAATTGTTACGGTCCCGGGCCTTGCCCCGGTCTGTCCACCTACCTCGGGGGCCGGTCTGGGCCGCTGGAACTGCTCTTCAGCCGACTAGGCCTGACCTGGCTCCTGCCGCGGCATTCCCTCCTCGAGGGAGATGCTGCCGATCCTGCGTGGCTGGCCCCGCCCCCTAGGTGCGCGCGCAGGGGCTCCGGGTTTAAAGGGGCCAGCGCAGGAAAACTAAGCATAGCCCCAGGAGTGACGTCAGACACTGCAGGGTTATTTAAACCCTGCAGCCGGCTCTAGCCTTGCCTTGCAACAAGGTTCACTTGGCTTAAGAGGTTCCAGTTGCTTTTCCGGATCACTGATCTTGTCTTCGGTTTCTGACTTCTGGTTCCTGACTCTGGCTTCCGTCCCTGGACTCCATCTCTGCTTCCTCCCTTGGATTTGTCTTCGGCTTCTGACTCCTGGCTTCCGACCTTGGCTCGTCCACTGACTTCTGACTTCTCGTCATCCACAGGTATCCGGTTCTTCGCCCTCCAGGGGGCCTCGCCTAAGTCCCAACAGCTCGGGTCCTCACGGGCTCCTCCCGGGGGGACTGCGGGCTTCCAAGGATGAAGTCTTCATCTACCCCCTGGAGCTGGCTGCTCTCCTCTGGTTCTCAGTCGCAGAAGACCTCGCCTAAGTCCCAGCGGCTCGGGTCCTCACGGGCTCCTCCCTGGGGGACCGCGGGCTTCCAAGGGTGAAGCCTTTGAGGGTTCCTCTTCAACGCCACCTCCCTGCGGTGACATCCACTGGGGGCTCCCACAGTGCATCACCATCCATCCCAACCGACTCAAGGGTCCATGTTCCTAACAGATTGCAAGGCCATGGACCCGGCGGATGCCATGGGCCTGAAAGCTATTCCTGGTATTGCACAGCAGTTGCAACAACAACAAATATGCATTGGAGGCCGCCAATGAAGAGTAGGTGACTCGCCAGAATGATGGCTACTAGAGATGTGAATCGTGTCCTCGATCGTCTTAACGATCGATTTCGGCTGGGAGGGGGAGGGAATCGTATTGTTGCCGTTTGGGTTTTAAAAATATCGTGAAAAATCGTTAAAATCGTGAGCCAACCCCCTAAAACCCACCCCGACCCTTTAAATTAAATCCCCCACCCTCCCGAACCCCCCCCCCCAAATGCTTTAAATTACCTGGTGGTCCAGAACGGCGGCGGTCCAGAACGGCCCCCTCAATTGAATCCTTTTGTCTTCAGCCGGCGCCATTTTGCAAAATGGCCGCCGCAAAATGGCGGCGGCCATAGACAAAAACAATTCGACGCAGGAGGTCGTTCCGGACCTCCGCTGGACTTTTGGCAAGTCTTGTGGAGGTCAGGAGGCCCCCCCAAGCTGGCCAAAAGTTTCTGGGAGTCCAGCGGGGTTCAGGAAGCGATTTCTTGCCGCGAATCGTTTTCCGTACGGAAAATGGCGCCGGCAGGAGATCGACTGCAGGAGGTCATTCAGCGGGGGTTCCGGACCGCCGCTGAACGACCTCCTGCAGTCGATCTCCTGCCGGCGCCATTTTCCATACGGAAAACGATTCGCGGCAAGAAATCGCTTCCTGAACCCCGCTGGACTCCCAGAAACTTTTGGCCAGCTTGGGGGGGCCTCCTGACCCCCACAAGACTTGCCAAAAGTCCAGCAGGGGTCCGGAACGACCTCCTGCGTCGAATCGTTTTTGTCTATGGCCGCCGCCATTTTGCGGCGGCCATTTTGCAAAATGGCGCCGGCTGAAGACAAAAGGATTCAATTGAGGGGGCCGTTCCGGACCGCCGCCGTTCTGGACCACCGCTGGATCCCCAGGTAATTTAAAGCATTTGGGGGGGTTCGGGAGGGTGGGGATTTAATTTAAAGGGTCGGGGGTGGGTTTTAGGGGGTTTTAGTGTGCCGGTTTTCCTGCCCTCCCCCTTCCCCCGATTTACGATTTTTTAACGATAAATCGGGGGAATTGGTATTGTATCGTGGCCCTAACGATTTTTGACGATTTAAAATATATCGGACGATATTTTAAATCGTCAAAAAACGATTCACATCCCTAATGGCTACTACCTGGAGACAATACCCTTATTCAATAAACATACACATGGTTACTGTGACTCCAACATCACTCTAAGCTTCAACAGCAAGAGGAAATGTGGAAAAAAGGATTTGCACTCACAAAGACGGGAGTAGCTGGCTTGTTACGGCGGTTACTACCCCAAACCAAATAACCAAATTACTACCTCCACCTTCCTCTATTCCTGATGCCTTTCAACTAGCTTGATCACTCCATTCTTATACTTCACTTTCAATGCATATCCAGCATAGTTCTCTGCTTCAACGGCAGGGGAGAAGAAAAACTGTTACTTCACACATCCAGCAGAGCTCTCTGCTTCAACGGCAGGGGAGAAGAAAAAAGGGTTCGCACTCACAAAGCGGGGAGTAGCTGGCTTGTTACGGCGGTTACTACCCCAAACCAAATGTACCTGATACTTCACTCTCGACGCATATCCAGCATGGCTCTCTGCTTCAACGGCATGGGAGAAAGACTGATACATCACGAATTTCCAGCATAGCTCTCTGCTTCAACGGCAGGGGAAAAGAAAAACTGATACTTCACGCATATCCAGCATAACTTCAATGGCAGGGGAGAAGGAAAAAGGATTCACACTCACAAAGCGGGGAGTAGCTGGCTTGTTACGGCGGTTACTACCCCAAACCAAATGTGCCTGATACTTCACTTTCGATGCATATCCAGCATAGCTCCCTGTTTCAACGGCAGGGGAGAAGATAAACAACCAATAAGGGCTGTATAACATAATCTGGGTAAAAACAAATAAGCATGGGTGTAGCTTGCTTATTGCGGCGGTTACTACCCCTACTACCTCTAACTAATCAAGCTAGATATTTCACTTGGATGCAGCTCCATCACCGCTCTCTACATTAATGGTGGGGGTGCAAGGGAAATAGAACCAAGAGCTAAGAGAAACAGATAAGTATGAGAGAAAAAAATGTGTGAAGCTTGCTGGGCAGACTGGATGGGCCATTTGGTCTTCTTCTGCCGTCATTTCTATGTTTCTATGTTTCTATGACTCCCTGATGACGACCATGCAGAGATTAGCCAATCGGATAGATGGAGCCGCCGCAGTCAGCCCCCCAGTACCCGTACCTGTGGCCGATATCGGACCGACCATGCCCACACAACTGCCAGCGCCCTTACTTACTCTGGGGATGCCAAATTATGCCGAGGATTTCTTAATCAATGTTTCATCTGGTTCCTCCTACTGCCATCCCAGTTTCCCATGGATCAGATTAAAACCAACTACATTATTACCTTGTTGGACGGGAAACCTCTGGCATGGGCCTCCTCACTATGGGAGCGTCAGGACTCCCATCTGGCTAACCTGGAGCAATTTGTCGCAGCCTTCCAGCAGATCTTCGATGAGCCCTCCCGCAGACCTACTGCCACCTCAGAGTTACTTCAGCTACGCCAGGGCAACCAGCCCCTGTCCGAGTATGCAGTGGAATTCCAGACACTAGCAGCTGAGCTGAACTGAGGAAACGACAGCCTTCACGGCGTATTCCTGGAGGGTCTCTCCCCAAGACTCCAATATGAGCTGGCGGCCAGGGACCTCCCGGACGACCTGAAGAGCTTCATTGACCTGGCGGGTCACGTTGACCACCGTGTCCAATGCCGTTCCGGGATGGGAGGCCTGCTCGGAGACTTGTGAACTCTGGAACCCCATTTTCCCGACCTGTACCCTCTCCTTCTGCATCTCCAGGAAATCAAGACACAAAACCCATGCAGCTGGGCCAGGGCCCAATCTCTCAGGAGGAGAGAAGAAGACATAATGTCCAGGGCCTGTTCCTATATTGTGGTGGGAAGGGCCACTTCCTGGCTCAGTGTGGTGAGTGGCCAGGAAACGCCAGGACCTAGGCATAGTTGGGTAGCTAACCCTAGGTAACACCACTTCTGCCTCCCCGTGTACAGTTCCAGTGACTATCCTCCTCCCCGGAGGGAACTTCGATACACTAGCCTTGATTGACTCCGGAGCAGGAGGGAACTTTATCCTTTGGGATTTAGTCCAGCAACTACAGATCGGGGTCCAACCTCAAAAGCCTCCCATCCGAGTGTCTTCCATTCACGGGACCCCCCTTCCAGGGACTATTTCTACTTGTACCAAGCCCCTAACATTTCACACGGGTCTCCTGCATGTGAAGGAGATCTCATTCCTCATATTGGAAAGTCCATGACACCTGCCTGACCGCTGTCCCTTGACTCTCGATACCTTTCCTGACCACCCCCCTGGTGCTGCAACTACAATATCAAGACTACATGGATGTCTTTTCAAAAGAAAAGGCTGAGCTCCTTCCAGAGCACTGACCCTTTGACTGTGCCATCAACCTGATCCTGGGTACCACGCCCCCACGAGGACGGGTATATCCCTTGTTGCTCCCAGAGACTCGGGACATGTCCACATATATCCAGGAGAACTTGGACAAAGGATTCATTCAACCATCTAACTCCCCGGCCGGAGCCGGGTTCTTCTTTGTGGCAAAGAAGGATGGGTCTCTCCGGCCCTGTATAGATTATCGTGGTCTGAATAATATTACCCGACGCTACCAGTACCTGCTACCATTGACTCTGGAGCTACTGGATCGACTACAAGGAGCCAAGGTGTTCACGAAGTTGGACCTCCATGGGGCGTACAACCTGGTGAGGATACGACCAGACAATGAGTGGAAGACCGTGTTCAATATGAGGGACGGTCACTACGAATACCTGGTCATGCCCTTCGGCCTCTGCAATGCTCCCACGGTTTTCTAGAATCTCATGAATGAGGTATTGAGGGATATGTTGCATACCTCGGTCATCTTTTACCTGGACGACGTGCTGATATACTTGAAGGACCTGGACACGCACCACAGAGATGTCCGCAAGGTGCTGCAGAAGCTTCGGGATAACCAGCTTTTTGCCAAAATGGAGAAGTGTCAATTTGAGCAGGAGACCCTACCCTTTCTCGGGTACATTGTGTCCTCCATGGGTTTCCACATGGACCCTGAGAAGGTAATGGCCATCAAGGATTGACCTCAACCTGTGGGGGTCAAAGCGCTTGAACGCTTCCTTGGCTTTGCCAATTTCTACCGACAATTTCTACCTCACTATTCCAAGATGGTGGCCCCGCTCACGGCCCTCACCAAGAAGGGGGCCGACGCTAGAAATTGGCCTGCAGCTGTGCTACGAGTGTTCCAAGAACTGAAGACAGCCTTCCTTCAGAACACTTGTCTCCATCATCCGGATCCCCAACGACAGTTCATTGTGGAAGTTGACGCCTCCAACATGGTGGTCGGAGTCGTCCTGAGTCAAATATCCGGCAATGGTAGATCCCTGCCATGTTCTTACTTTTCCCGGAAGTTCTCACCCGCAGAAAAAAAAACTATGGTATAGGAGACAAGGAACTTCTGGCCATCAAATTGGCCTTTGAGGAATGGCACCAGTGGTTAGAGGGAGCCCAGCACCCAGTGATCGTCTATACGGATCATAAGAATCTGGAATGCTTATGTTGCGCCCAGCGCCTCAACCTGCGACAGGCTCGGTGGTCCCTCTTTTTTAGCCATTTCAACTTTTTTCTCCGCTACAGGCCTGTGTCCAAGAACATCCGGGTGGATGCCCTCTCCCATCCGGCAGAGACGGAAGATACCCCTAATCTGCCACAATACATACTCGACCTGGCCAAGGTGCTTCTTGCGGCGTCCGACGTGGTCCCTATGGGGAAGACGGTTGTACCGGTTCGCCTTCGGAAGAAGGTACTCTCTTGAGCTCATGACTCCCTGACTGCCAGTCACCCAGGGTTAGCACGAACCCAGGAATTACTCTCTGAGTACTACTGGTGGCCCCAGCTTAAGAAGGATGTTCAGCTCTATGTCAGCTCCTGCCAGACCTGTGCTCAACAGAAGATTCCTACCAGCTGCCCCTGGGGTCTTCTTCAGCCGCTACCTATCCCCACCGAACCATGGACCCACTTGTCCACGGACTTCATTATGGACCTACCCTCTTCAGAAGGGAAGACGGTGATCTGGGTTATGATTGACAGGTTCTCCAAGATGGCCCGCTTCGTCCCTCTCGGTAAGTTGTCCTCAGCCTCTGAACTCGTGAACCTGTTTACTCACCACATCTTTCGCCTTCACGGGCTTCCCCGGCAGATCTCCTTGGATCAGGGTTTACAATTCACGGTGAAATATTGGAGGGCACTTTGTAAAAGGTTTGGGGTTCAGCTAGATTTTATGACCGCCTTCCACCCTTAAGCTAATGGCCAAGTGGAGCGCACGAACCGGACATTGAAAACCTTCCTACGGTCCTTCGTGGGAGATTTACAGAATGATTGGGTGGCTCTGCTCCCATGGGCAGAGTTCTCGTACAATCACCACAAACACTCCGCCACTGGTAATTCTCCCTTCTATATGGTGTATGGGAAACGGCTTCGACCTCCCTTGCCCTTGCTGTTGACAGTGCCATCTCCAGCCGTCCAACTCACGGCCCAACAGTTACGTTCTCTCTGGCACTCTACCCGGCAGAAGCTTCAACGCATGACAGTTATCAATAATAAGTTCGCAGACCGTCTACGCCATCCAGCCCCATCCTTTCTCCCCGGGGAGAAAGTTTGGTTGAGCATGAAATATCTTCACATGTAGCTCCCCTCCATGCGCCTAGCCCCAAAGTACGTCAGCCCGTTCTCCATCATGGAAAGGGTGGAGGCAGTCTCTTACCGCCTCCGCCTCCCGCCTATGCTCCGGGTCCACAAAGTCTTTCATATTTCCCTGCCGAAGCCATTGGTTCTGTCCATCTTCCATAGGAAGACCCCACACCGGCCACACCCGAAGTGCACGAGGATACTGTCTACCAAGTCAACGAGGTCCTAGATGTGCGATTCCACCACAGATGTTGGGAATACCTCCTCTCTTGGCAGGGTTATTGTCCTGAAGAGAATTCCTGGGAACCAGCCTCCAAAATACTGGACAAGGGCCTCCTCCATCAGTTCCATATGGATCATCCTGCTAAACCTAGACCCCTGGGAAAGGGGCGTAGGAGAGGGGGTACTGTTACGGTCCCGGGCCGTGCCCCGGTCCCTCCACCTACCTTGGGGCCGGCCCGGGCAGCTGGAACTGCTCTTCGGCCATCTAGGCCCGACCTGGCTCCTGCCACGGTGGTCCCTCCTCGAGGGAGATGCTGCTGATCCTCCGTGGCTGGCCCTGCCCCCTAGGCGTGCACATGGGCAGGGGCTCCGGGTTTAAAGGAGTCAGCGCGGGAAAACTAAGCACAGCCCCGGGAGTGACGTCAGGCGCTGCAGGGTTATTTAAACCCTGCAGCCGGCTCTAGCCTTGCCTTGCAACAAGGTTCACTCGGCTTAAGAGGTTCTAGTTGCTGTTCCGGATTGTTGATCTTGTCTTCGGTTTCTGACTTCTGGTTCCTGACTCTGGCTTCCGTCCCTGGACTCCATCTCTGCTTCCTCCCTTGGATTTGTCTTCAGCTTCTGACTCCTGGCTTCCAACCTTGGCTCGTCCACTGACTTCTGGCTTTTCGGCATCCACAGGTATCTGGTTCTTCACCCTCCTGGGGGCTTTGGCTAAGTCCTAGCGGCTCGGGTCCTCACGGGCTCCTCCCGGGGAGACCGCAGGCTTCCAAGGGTGAAGCCTTTGAGGGTTCCTCTTCAGCACTGCCTCCTGGCTGCGACGTCTACTGCGGGCTCCCACAGTGCATCGCCATCCGTCCCAGCCTACTCAAGGGTCCACGTTCCTAACACCAACTTACACAGGTAAATTGGGACTTACTCAACTAAGTCCTACTTTACTTTCATACGTCAAATATATGCACATGTATTTTTAAAATCGGTAGGTAAGAACACCTGTTCAATGCATTGATATACGTGGTTTCAATGTGTTGCATGTATTCGCGCATAAGCCTACATACGCACATATGTTGCAGGGTAGAGATATGTGTATTTTATGAAACGCGCAGGTTATAAAATCTTTGTGTAGATCTGCTCGTAGTCGTACATCCGTGAATATGCCACCACACGCACTTGTTTGAAGTTATCGTCCCTGTTTGTAATTGCTGGAGAATGCAGAAATGCTGCTTCTTGCCCTATCAGCTTGTGAAATGTTTACACAAGCACATGTGGACATGGTTTTCTTTGAAAGCATCTAAACTACCTATGTTTCGCAAAATATCAAGTCATTCAGGCCCGGTGCAATAGGCTCTGTGCACGTCAGTATGTGATTCTGTGCAAACCTTTGTGCTTACTAGAGCTACTTCTGATTACAGCAAGGAGTTTTGCACACAAACCTGAGTAAAAATGTGCACACACTTTAGCACTCTACCATGCAAATCCCATATTAATCAAGGCAATAGTTATTACTCCTCAGTGCAGAGGTGTGTAGGCTTAACTCGTGGTTTCTTAATGCTGGAAATTTAACTTCTGGTCAGAGATGGGGCTAGTGTGAATCTGAGAGTCTGAACCTGGAGCTTGTGGTGCTGGAGTCTATTTGTGCTTGGGATCAATGCACATAAAACATGTTTTATGGGGGGTTTCAGTGTGAAACATATAAGCACAAATTTTATGCACTTAACTCTTGTTCTATGGACCCAACTTTTAGGAGCATAACTTGTTTTCCTAACTTATGTTTAATGCTCCTAATTTAGGAGCATAACTTATGCTTAGGAAACATGATTTATGTGCACAAATCATTTTTTTAAATAAATGAAATTTCCAAAGTATCTTTTGCCCTGTATGTTTGTCTTGATTAGATTGTAAGCTCTACTAAGCAAGGACTGTCTTTTATGTGCTTTATTTACAGTTCTGCGTACATGGAGTAGCACTGTAGAAGTGATAAGTAGGGGTAGTAATGCTCCTAACTCATTTTATGTGCACACAGCTTAGGGGCAAAAGTTGTGCTCCTCCTAACTCATGTTTGTGTTCACAGCTTTTAGGTGCACAACTTTTATGGTTATGTTTTGCTGAGTTATATTTTGTATGTTGCCAATCTTAGACATAGTGGGGTCAATATTCAGTGGCATTTAGTCAGATAATTGTCCAACTAAATGCCAGCTTTTGAATATTTTAGCCACTTATCTGACTGCAATTTAGCTTGATAATGTAGGGGTGTTCTGGGGTGGAGTTAAGTTAGCCAGATAACTTATCTGACTAACTCTGGTCATGCTGTAGAGTAGTCCCAAAGTTTGCGAGATAACGTTTTCCGGCTAACTTTAAGATAGTCAGTGACATGGCTGTGCTGCTGAATAACCTGCCATAGGGGGTCATTTTCTAACGCGATCACACATGATAGCTTAATAGGAGCGGAGTCGGGGCAGAGCCCTCACCGGAAGAGGAGGAGTCGGGGCAGCCTCGGGTTGGACTCCGCGACGACTTCGCTGGCGGCGATAAGGTAGGCCAAGTTATCGCCGCCAGTAGTGCGCCCAATAGTGCCACCTTTCACGGTGGCGCTATTGGGTGCAAAAGCCGGCAGCGATAACACTGCGGTGGTGCGATCGCTGCCGGCTTTTGCAGGACCGCCCCCCGTTTCTCCCCCCCCCCCGTTACCGCAGGATTCACAAATCCCTGCGGTGTTAGAAAATCCAGCCCATAATTAGCTAGAGAAGTTTATCCAGTTAACTCTGCAAGCTGCCAATGGCTGCATGTTACCCCCAGTGTACATCTACCATGATTTATGCACACAAAACATGGTTTGAACCCCTAAACCTGGGTTTGTGCTCAGATCATGTTTTCTAAGCCTTAACCAGGGTTTGTGCACATTATATATGATTTATTCATTTTTATTAAAATGTTATATTCTGCTTTTTCCCAAATGGCTTCAAGGCAGATTACAATCAAAATAAATTACAATTACAGTTGCATAACAATGTACTAACATCACAGGGGTGCTTGACCACAAGGGGGACATAACTGAATGAGTACGCATATGCATGGGTGGCACTAAGTGGAGGGGTAGGGGGGAGAAGATTCATTAGATAAGAAAGGCTTCAAAGCTGATGTGTAGTCTCATGATAGAGGTAGTGATAATAAGGAGGGATGTCTCTGTCAAGGGATCTATGAGAATGCCTGGGTGAATAGCCAGGCCTTGACTTGCTTTCTGAATTTAAGGTACCTTGTTTTGAGGTGAAGTGGTAGTAGGCAACATATTCCAAAGTTTTGGGACATAGCAGCTGAATGCCTGAAGTCTTGTACAAATTAGTCTTGCAATTGTCAAAGGAGGGGAGGATAGGAGGGCCATTTGGGAAGAACAGAGTTCTGTTATGGGAGTGTAGGGAAAGAGAAGTTGGGCGAGGTTTTCAGGGGCCAATTTGTTCACACATTTGAAGTCTGGGCAGAGAGTTTTGAACTGGTGCTATATTTGACTGGGAGCCTATGCAGCTGATTTAGGATGGGCCTAGTGTGGTCAGTTGCTCTGGCCGTAACCAAAATTTGGTGGACATGCTGTATTTTGGAGGCATTTGAGATTATGTTATGAGATGTCAGCAAATGCACGAAGGAAGACCTAAGTACTTTGGTGAATTGAGCTTCCATTGTAAGGTTGTGGTTGAGATGAACTCCTAGATTCCAAACTGAGTCTTTAAGTTGTAGGGAGTTCCTGACAAAGAGGGTAGAGATAGTAAAGGGTGGCCTTGCTGGCTTAACCAGAGAAGTTCAAATTTAGAAGGATTTAGTTTTAGTTGTGAGTGTTAAGCCATTGGGCTACTGCTGTAAGACATTGATTGAGGTTTGGTCGGAACCTATTTTGATGCAGAGTTGGATATCATCAGTAAAAAAGTGACATTCAGTGTCGAACAATTGGAGGAGGTCACAGATTGGATGAATGTTTATGATAAAAAGGATTGAGGAAAGCACTAAACCTTTAAGGCCAAATTTCTGCGCATGCAGAATCAGGGAGGTATGAGTGTGGCTGGGCTGCGTGTGCGCCGTGCGGATTTTCTGAGGTTCGCAGCCACATGCGTATCTCCCAGTCCGTGCATTGGAAGGGCTAAACTAAAATGGGGTGGGCCATGGTGGGGTCTGGGTAGGGCATGGGAGGGCCAGGACAATGCCATTAGGCACTGTCCCCCTGAAGCATGCACCAGGGTCCGAACGGCCTGCGCATCCTGCTGCTGCTTTGGAGAGCAAGTAAGTTTTAAAACAAAAAAATGTAGGGTAGTCAGCGGGGTTTTAGGCATTGGGGGTAGTTGGGTAAATAGGAGGCAGGTTGGGTAGGGGGTTTAGGAAGTTTCCTCCCAGTTCGCTCCTTTACTGGAGTAGACTAAAACTGGGGAAGAGCCCTATTGCGTCGCCACGCACATCTACTGAAATCCCGCTCCCCACTTACGCGCATGAGAGGGCATTCGCGCGTACATGCGCGGCGATATAAAATCATGTGCACATGTGTACATGGATAGCGGATTTTATAACATGCATGCGTTGTCCTGTGCATATTATAAAATCTGCACATCCATATGCGTGCGCCGGCAACTGTGCGCATATGGACGCTCGTGTGCGGGTCTAAAAATCTACCTTTTAGGGACTCCACGGATGAGATCTTTTGGTGAAGATAATATGTTGGCACAGAAGACGGACTATGTTTTACTTTTCAGGAAGGATTTAAACCATTTGAGGGCTGTGCCTTTTCTCCAGATTGCATTTCACTAAAGATTTCAGGTTCTGGACAAGAAGTTCAAGGAATGAAATCACCACATTTTTGCTGTAGCTAAATAAAACAAACATTTTGATGAAGGGATTGGGGTCTAAACTCTTAGGCAAGAATCAACACAATCCCAGATGGAGAGCACTGAGTCAGAATAATTATTGGAAGTTTAGAATTCCAAAATATCTGCATTTTAAAGTCCCCTTTGGTCATGGGAAAAGATTGCATCTTTAAAATATGGTTGTAAAAATACCATTGCTGGAGGGAATTTACTGAAGAGCTATTTCATTGACTACAAAGTTATGTTAGCAATTACCCCAAACACTTCTTTTCTTTCTCAAATTATTCGTCTTGGCCCTGGAAACATATTTTGAGTACATTTTTAGAGCTGCGCCTTTGAATCCCACACAGAACTACCCGATTTACAAACAGAAGATACCTGAAGAAACTGTGTTTGTCCATTTGATTGTTTTGTGCTTAAATGTACTCTCTTAATTTTACCTGTTTTAAAGCCACGGTGAAAGTTACATGTGTTATCAGCATGCCAGCTGCGAGGAGGGGAAGGGGGAAGGTAGTTTTAAAACTGCCCCCATTGGTGCAGAATCTGCAGAATTACTTTTTACCCCCAGTCTTTGCACTGATTTTCAAAGGGAAAGTGCTCTCCTAATTTTCCTTTAAAAAAAACAAAACAAAAAAACAAAAAAAACTCCCAGAAAAACTATGCATACTTAAATAGACTGGACGGCCAGATGAACATTGAGCCATGGCCTGTAAAACCAGCCTTAGCTTGGGAGGCATCTCGGCATGCAGTTGTAACACTGGAACAGGCTCAGGATCCAGAGCCCAGGAGAGGAGCATGGGGCAGGAGTTCTTGAGCAGAAATACTGGAGTAAGACTACAGGGCAGGATGCGAAGCAGGACCACTGAAGCAGGGCTGCAGAACTGAATGAAGCACAGGAGATTCCAGAGGATGCATCCCAGGAGTCTGTTATACTAACAAAGGTATGTCTCTGTTGTCTTCTTATATACTGTGTTGAACCAATGAGACCTTACAAAGGGCATATCTAAATACCTGGCCACCAGGGGGTAAATGTCCCATGGCCTTTCCCTGCTTCCGTATCTCTCACACAGCTCTTCTGCAGCTTCCTGAGCTCTGCCTTCAAAGGTTGTCAAAAAGCCCATGGATTCTGACATGTGATTCAAAAGTATGTGCGTAAATAAAAACTCCTCCCCAATTCCACCCCCACAAAGTGCAATCCCCTCCTGCTCCCAGGAATTTCTGAATGCCTCATCTGTCTGTGGGTAAAAGCATGGGCATGGAGGCTCTACGTGCATAGTTTTACCTGCATATAGAGCAGGCAATTTTTAAAAATCCTATTTCTGTGGGCAAAGCACTGTTTTATAGGGATGTGCATTTGTTTAAAATGAAACTGCAAAATGCAAAATAAGGCAAATTTGTTTCATTCGGGGGCCTCCCGGAATGAAACAAACCTTATTTGTTTGTTTTGTTTAAAAAAAAAAAAATGCATTGGGCCTAAAGATGGGACCTAAAGATGGGAGCACACCTAGGGCATAGGCCGAGATCCAAAGCAGGGGTTGTGGCCTATGCCTTAGGCAAGAACCGGGCTTCATGCCTAGGCCAAGGCTCAAAGCAAGGACCATGGCCTAGGACTGATCACGATGCAGAGGTCTCGGCCGAGGCCTCCGAAAATTAAAAAAATAAATGAATAAGAACTTATCTGCTCTGACGGGTTCCGATAAACTTTAGGACCTGAGGCTCAGGTCTGATGTTGCAACCTGACTCAGAGGTCAGGTCTCAGTGCCAGGGCCTCAACCTGGACCCAGGCTCAATGCCGCGACCCAACCTGGAGGCCGGATCCTGGCACCAGGGCCTCGACGTGACCTGGAGGCAGGGTCCCGAGGTCCTGGCATCAGGACTTGGCCTCCAGCATTGGACCTGGGTCCAGGCTGAAGCCCCGATTTGGGACCTGACCTCTGGGTCAGGCCGAAGCCTCAGCTTTGAGTAGGCCGAGGTCTTGGTGACCTAACCATGGCCTCAAGCTATGCAAGGTTTTGTACTGGGCCTAGGCCAAAGTCGGTGGATCCTTACCGGACCAGATATTTGGAGTCCGGTGGGGATCCTGGCCCCGGCATTTTTGCGGGCCTGGAGGCTCCAAGAAATATCATTTTAGTTTTTTGGCCATTTTTGAGGGTTTTTAAAAAAAATTGTTTGATTAGTTTTTTTCTCACAAATTAAAACAAATTAAACAACGCCCGAACTGAAATTTGTGGAATGAAAACTCCCAAAAACAAACCGAATAATGAAAACAATATTTTTTTCTCTCACATCCCTACTGTTTTAACCTTGGCAATGACTTTTAAAATTATGCCCTTTAAGCGTACTTTTTGAAAACTACATGTATGCTCATAGATTTATAACATGCTCTTTTTTATGTGGCCAAAGGAGTCGCTAGGTACTTAATAGATGGGGAGCTTGCATCCTAGGGCCCTCTCTCCCTGAGATTTTTATGATTAAATAATAATCACAATCACTAACACCAGAAAGGACCCTATGAAAACACATTTCTGTCTCTTTCATAGCCCATCCCCCATCACCACCTCTGGCTTTCTGACACTCTCTCTTCCACACCAGCTCTCTCATATGCCCTCACCCTAATTCACTTGTTCTTCCTGTACCCCTGTTCCCTCTGCCTCTCTTGCACTCCTTCAACCCCCATCTCCCACCACACTCTTGCATTCCCTCTACCTCCTCCCAGCTCTCTTGCACCCCTTCTCTCCTTCCCCCTCCAGCTCTTCTGTAATTCGCATTATCAGCTCTTCTTCTCTGTTAACGCCACATGCACAGGGGAAAGAGAAGAAAAGGAAGAATCTGTATAGCACTGTGTGAAGCACTTTCTCCCACTTCCAGTCTGATCTGCTGCTCTCCTGCTGCCTGTTAGTTATGCCATATTTAATCAAGGCACCAGCCCCATGTGCTGGTGCCTAGCACAGCCCTTGCTTAGCTGTGCAGAATTAGCAGCTGAAATTCCACTTCAATGCTTTCAGCCAATCTGCATACGGAACCTCAGAACACGTTATTTAACACATGTAGATTCTAACTAAGTGCCTGAAAATGTACACCTTTAGCTGGAAATGTACCTGCTGTCAGTATACAATAATCCATTCTTCTGTCAGGTATTGTGGTATTAACCATGTCTATAAGATAATATGGCAATTGTTCATATCATGTACCTGCTTGCTATCATCACATCAAGAAGCTTTCTATATCAATCAAAGATGATCAGGGGCCACCCGCTTCTTATTTGCATGTGATAAAGTGCCCATATATTTATTTTGTTCTCAATGTATTTTTGCATGCACAGAAGAAAGAAGAGGTTGAGAGGGATTCAGTTAAAATGCATTACATTAAAACAACCAGATCAGCCAACTCAATGGATTGTTTCCTATACTGGGAGATCAATTGCTTATCATTCTGATGCCATGGGTCATTATTATTATTATTATTGTTTTTACATGGTGTAATATATTGGGCATTTATAGGGAGACTCAGCACTTTCCCTCTGGAGGATAGGTGGTAATTAGGTGGGGAGAATTCCTCAAAATAACACAAAAGAAGTGATCAGTTTTTGATGGAAAAGAAGCTCTTGAAATAGTGATTGCAAGTATGGAGTGGGAAATGCTGGAAGTGAACAGATCCTGGACAGGAAGAATTTCTTCCCAGAAAGGCTGCTGGAAGATGCATGGAAAATCCTTTCAGTGGCAGTGAGGCAAAATAATAAATGAATTCAAAAAAGCCCAGGACAAGCTCAGAGGATTCTCAGTGGTAGGGAAGCAAAGGTAAAGCCTTGGTGGTTAGTGCATCAGCTGTGGAGGAGCAAAAGCACCAGGAAACAGGATATTAGCATTCCTGACCCAGTGATCATATAGTCTAAAACTTCATTCTCCGGTACGTCCTTATCAAAATGATCGTTTCCTGTATTGAAATACTGCATCTGGAAGAAAAGGGGACTTCAAGGAATAACCCTCATGTGCCATGAAGATGCTGTTCTTGCACTAGAACAGTGAAAGAGTAAGCAGAGGGTGAATTTTGGAAGGGGAAAGGACACAGGATAACTTTTGTAGAACTGAGAACCTGACACAGCAAAATGACCAGGAATAAAGGCCTGCCCAGACTGAGACTGTTTCTCTCTGGTTTTCTAACTTTTGGGAAGATGAACACACAATCCCCATGACCTAAACCGATACCTGGCCTCTTCCCCATGTCTCCCACCTGACCTCGCTCCCACCACTGCCTACTACCACTGTCCCAAGTACATTCTACTTGTTTAGACTCTACCAGCCCTCTGTATTTCCTTGAAGTTTAATCTTGACTTTCTCCAGCTGTCAAAATACACACCAATTAAGTTAGAACATAAAGTTGAGAATTGAGAAAATGGGTTCTGATCTGGTGTTGACACTTGCAGCAGTGTGTGCCAAGAATCTACCTACTCATTTCAGCTGAAGAATGTGGCGTGTTTTGTGTATAAAACAATCAAGGCTGCAGCAGCGTTGTGTTGGTAGAAATGGCATAGCCGGGTTTTGACTGAGGTGCTGGGCGTTCAATTATTACAGGTTAGTCAAAGAAGAGATACGTCAGAGGGATCATCTTGCAGTGAGTCTGTTAATATAAGGAACATCTACTCAAGCCCCAATTAATAATAATAATAATAACAATAATAACAATAATATTTGAATACTGCCAGCAATATACACAATACTATACAAGATAATTTACATGGTTAAAATGTCCCAGCTTCAAATATCAAACAAACTAGGGTCTAGATTTACTAAGCTGCGTTTTGACTACAAAGCTCAATAAACAGCATTTAACGCATGATAAACACTATATATCATGCAATATTTGGGCCTGAAACACGGCCCCATTACAATTAGCTGCTTTGCATAGTATTTGCATGTATGAATTTTGCAAATTCATGCAAAGCAGCTCATGCATATCAAACAAAATAACTCTGCTGACTTAGAAAACATTCAGCCCTGTTATTTTGTTACAGGAGCATAGGGACACTAGCGTGGGTCCTGATGGTCTAGTAGGAAAATTGAAACCCCCCCCAAAAAACCTCACAATTACCCTGGAGGTCTTTAGAGACCCCCCAAACCACCTTGCAAGGCGGCTCTGAGCCCCCACAAGCAAAAGAATGTTCATTTTGAAACACACAGCGATGTCCCCCCCCTTTTCCAAATCCCCTCCACCTTGAGATAGTAAAAGTCACGGAAGAGCGGGTGCACAGGCCACTCTCCTGTGTGCATGATTCTGAATTTAAATGAGGGCCCACAGCAAAAAGAGGCGCTAGGGACACTAGCGTGTCCCTAGCGCCTCTTTTTGGACAGGAGTGGCGGCTGTCAGCGGGTTTGACAGCCGACGCTCAATTTTGCCAGCGTCGGTTCTCAAACTCACTGACAGCCAAGGGCTCGGAAACTGGACGCCGGCAAAATTGAGCATCCGGTTTTCAACCCGTGAGCCGCAGGCCGATTTCAAATTTTTTAAAACTTTTTTTAACTTTCGGGACCTCCGACTTAATATCGCCATGATATTAAGTCAGAGGGTGCACAGAAAAGCAGTTTTTACTGCTTTTCTGTACACTTTCCCGGTGCCCGGAGAAATTAGCGCCTACCTTTGGGTAGGCGCTAATTTCTGAAAGTAAAATGTGCGGTTTGGCTGCACATTTTGCTTTCTGAATTGCTCGGGAATACCTAATAGGGCCATCAACATGCTTTTGCATGTTGTGGGCGCTATTAGGTTCCGGGGGGTTGGACGCGCGTTTTCGATGCGCTATTACCCCTTGCTGAATAAGGGGTAAAGCTAGCACGTCGAAAACGTGCCTCCAATCGCGGGTTAACAGTGCCCTCTGCCGGAGCACACTGTACTGTATCGGCCTGATAATAAATAACCACAGAGTTTCCAGTACCACCTCCCTTTCAAATCCCTCCTCAGCAGTCTCATCCCTTCCCCTCCCCCAAGTCCAAATAAAAGAAAATCCCAGAGATCTAGTGGGCCCCCAAGCCCCTCCTTTACCACCAGCCATAAAAAAAGACCCTGGTGATCTGGGGGGTAGCCCTAATCGCCCACCCCCAATCCCCTACTTTTTTAAAAGGCAAAGGTGGGCAGCCATCTCATGATTAGGCTTGTATCAGGGCAATTTTTTGGTGCATGTTTATAGCGTGCTAAAAATTCGTGCTGCGATATTGCAACAATATTTTGTCGAGGAGGGGCTCAATATCATGGGGATGCCTCTCTGTGATATTGGGACCCTCCTCGGATAAAAAAATTACAGCTTTGTAAATCTCCCTCTAGGTTAGAACAAAGGAAAGTTAAATGTGCAATTTTTTTTAAAAATACATACAGGGAGAGTTCGTGTTCATGTTAAGTCTGTGTTTACCTTTTGTACGCAGACTTTACACCAAATTTTCAAAGCAAATTTATGTATAAAAGTTCACTTTGAAAATTCCCAAGTAATTGACCTGGTATGCTTATAGATTAACCCATGTAAAGTTACATCTCTTCAGAGTGTATCTTGTGTGGGTTAACTTACATGCAGGGGTCCTGATTTTCAAAAACCTTTACACGCAATAAACTAGTTTTTACATATGTAAATGCACTTTTTGCCTGTAAGTGGGCTTTTGAAAATTTCCACAATATATGCTATTGAATTGTCAATAGGTTTTAGCCACATGAAGTGCACTTAACATGAGTAAATGGCTTTTGAAAATTGCTATGATAGTATGTTACATTTACATGTGTAACACCTCTGAAAATTCACCTGATAATTTTTAAAATCAAAAGATATGTGCATAAGATCCAACTCTATCCCAACTCTGCCCTCTTTGGAATGCCTCTATCCAGTACATGTAGAAGTATGCACATAACCAGATTGGGCCGGATTTTAATATCTACGCGCGGGCGTAGATTTGTGCGTGCAACCCAGCGTGCACAAATCTACGCAGCCGCATGCATGTTATAAAATCCGGGGTCGGCGCGCACAAGGGAGTGCACCCTTGTGCACCTTGTGCGCGCCAAGCCCTAGGGGAGCCCCGATGGCTTTTCCTGTTCCCTCCGAGGCCACTCCGAAATCAGAGTGGCCTCAGAGGGAACTTTACTTCCACCCCCCACCTTCCCCTCCCTTCCCCTCCCTAACCCGCCCCCTAGCCCTACCTAAACCCCCTCAACCTTTGTTCCATAATTTGTGCTTGCCTCTGGGCAGGTGTAGGTTGCGCGCGGCGGCCAAGAGCCGGCACGCGATCCCCCAGCACAACCGCTGTGCCGGAGGCCTCGGTCCCACCCTGCCCCTCCCCCGCCCCTTTCACAAAGCCCTGGGACATACGCGCGTCCCGGGGCTTGCGCGCGTCACCGGGCCTATGCAAAATAGGCTCGGCGCGCGTAACCCCCCTACGCCCATAAATCCAGCTGGATTTATGCACAAAGGGCTTTTAAAATCTGCCCCATTATGCACACACATTTATTAACACACTGAGTTCCAGGCCTATTTTTAGCAGTCATTTACAAGCATAAAATAGTTGTATGCACGTAAATAGCTTTGAAAATTCAGCTCATAGTGCACAATTGTCCAGCGTATTATAACCTGGTAGAGGATAGGGGAGAAGTAGCCTAATGGTTAGAGCAGTGGGCTGTGAATGAGGGAAAACAGCATTCAAATCCCTCTACTTCTCCTTGTGATCTTGGGAAAGTCACTTTACTCTCCATTCCCACAGGAACAAATTTAGAAGATAACTTTAAAATGAGCATGCATGCCCATGTATGGGTACATACAAAAATGCTCCAGTATTATATAACCTGCCCGTATACGATGTAGTCTGGTTATAAAATACACATAAATGTACACAGGAACATATGCATGCATGTAAAAAATACACTAATATATTTTTGCACTTTCCTGGATAAGTTCCAAGTTATCCGGCTAAGTAGCAGCATTTATCCAGCTAAGCACCGATTTATCTGGCTAAGTAATGGCAAAGCTGGATAAATCTAAAAAGTGCTACTAATCAGGCTAAATCAAATAGCTGGTAATTAGTACTTTTTAGACTTATCTGGCTATCTGAATTAGCCAGATAATTAGCATTTTAAGACATATCCAGCTAAATAGCGGCTTTGCTGCTATTTAGCTGGATAAATCAAAATTTGTCCACATAAGTTCCGCTACTTAGTCAGATAACTCGGAACTTATCTGGCTAAGGACTATAAAACTACTACTTTGTGGATTTAGCCAGATAAGGGGTAGATTTTATAAAATTGCGCACGGGTGAACAAGAGTACGCGGGATTTCAATAGATACGCGCGTAGCCATTAAAATCCGGGGTCGGCGCGCGCATTGGGCCGGCCACCGGCGCGTCAGGGTCCTGTCCGGAGGCCGCGGCCACGCCCCCCAGAACGCCCCCGATGACGCGCTGGCCGTGACACGCCCCCCGACACCCCCCCCCGGAATGCCCCCCCCCAGGAAAGCCCCGGGACTTATGTTCGTCCCGGGGCTTGTGCGCACCGCCGAGCCTACTCAACATAGGCTCGGCATGCGCAGGGGGAGTTTGGGCCAGGTTTTCTGGGGGTACGCGCGTATTTTACGCACATACCCCTTTGAAAATCTGGCCCTAAGTGTGCCCAACTGGTATACCTGCGTTTTTTTCCGTCTGATTTTAAAATGATATGTGCATAGATTTAACATGCGTATTTTAGAAACATCCCTCCCATAAGTCGGCTTTTACATGCGTTAAGTCAGAAGATTTTCTAACATGCGTACGGCACTGAAATTACCAGTTTTCTCAATTAGCCTACCAGTTTTCCCAGTTCATCTGCAGGTCATTGAGACCCTCCTGGCTCTTCAGCCTGAAGCCCACCCATTTCACCCAGACCCCCCCCCCCCCCCACCCCCAGTAATATTTTCACTTTTTAGACATTTCCGATTACTTACTCCTGATATTGAGCAGGAGTAAACATAGGCAGGTAAGCTACCAGATTGACGTGCATAAATTGCTTATGAAATACCAACTTACTTGTGTAAATGTTGGCTCCACCCCAGAATGCCTCTGGCCTGCCCCTTTTTTACATGTGCAAATTTACTCGTGGACCCTGATTTCCATGTGCATGTTGAGGTTTCTAAAATAGAACATACTCACATTTATAGTATTTTTTACAGGTGTTACTGCTAACTTTTATGCACGCAACTTTTGAAAATTAACTTTTAGATTATAAATCCTATGGGGATAGAGAAATACCGTAGCTAATGTAATCCTCTTTGAAGTGCAAAAAGACAGATTATAAATCAAATAAATAATTAAAATACTACTCACCATTATGCTTTTATTGACAGGTACCTAAGAAAGCTAATTAGTTTACAATCTCAGTATAAAAAGGATTTATATATCTCGCTATCTCTGGTTGTGCCGCAGAGTTGTCCTAAAGTTAGCTGGATACATTTATCTGGTTATCTTTAAGACAGCCATCTATATTCAACAGTGCAGCTTACACCATTGAATATCCCTCTAGCATTAGCCGAGTAAGTTTATCTGGCTAACTTTGCAATCCAGCCACTGACTGAATATGGACTCTTTGGGGGTAATTTTTAAAAGGAATTACATGCATAAATGTAACTACTATTGCAACATGTTACATGCAAGCGAGTTCCTGACGATGCCGGTGAATCTCCCCGACGCTGACTTCCCTCTCAGCGCAGTGCGCGCGAATCAGGGCATGACCACGCCCCTTTTTGACGTCAGACGCCGGCGGAAGCGAGGTTCAGCGCGGGAAGGATGCTCTATTTAAAGAGAGCTCTTTCACTTCCTCACTGCTTCGGCCACTAGTAGTTTTGGAAAGTGTGTCTGTCGATTTTTCCTGCTGCTGTCGCCTGCTTGACCCGGACTGCCTTGACTACGCTACCTGCTGCCTGCCCTGATCTGGACTGCTTTGACTACGCTGCCTGCTGCCTGCCTTGACCCGGACTGCCTGACTACGCTATCTGCTGCCTGCCTCTGGATAGTCTTCTCGGTTCTGGTTGCCTGCTGCCTGCCCTGATCCGGACTGCCTTGACTACGCTATCTGCTGCCTGCCTTGACCTGGACTGCCTTAGACTACTCTGCCCGCTGCCTGCCTTGACCCGGACTGCCTTAGACTACTCTGCCCGCTGCCTGCCTCTGGATAAGTTGCCTTGGTTCTGGTTGCCTGCTGCCTGCTCGGACCCGGACTGTCTTGGACTACTGTCTGTGGGCTGTTCTACCTTGAACTACGAGACCCCCAAGAGGCAAGGTAAGCGATCAGTCGTTGTGGTTCCACATCTACCCGTAACACAGCAATTTTCAAAAGCCATTTACTCAAGCAAAGTGTATTTAACGCGAGTAAATCCTATGGACAAGTCAATGATATATATTGTAGCTATTTTCAAAAGCCCACTTACTCAGGTAAAATGCATTTACTCAAGTAAAACCCAGTTTTTCACATGTAAATGCTTTTTAAAATCAGGCCCTATCCTATATGCACATAAACCATGATTTCTGCACATAAAAGTTATGCACACAAAATATGAATTAGTTACATAAAAGTTGTGCCCTAGGGATGTGAAGCAGGGCCGAATACGTTCGATTCGGTATTCGTATTCGTCGGGACCCAAATCCGTTACATCCGTTTTCGGGGGATCCCGATTCGTCCATTAGTTACGTATGGTATTCGTTTCCCATTAAAGTTAAAAAAAAGCCCATCCCAACACTTTAAATTGAATTAACTATAACCCCCAACCTTCCTGACCCCCCAAGACTTGCCAAACGTCCCTGGTGATCCAGCAGGGGTCCTGGAGCATACTCCCGCACTCGGGCCATCAGCTGCCGGTATTCAAAATGGCGCCGATAGACTTTGCCCTTACTTTGTCACAGGGGCTACCAGTGCCATTAGTCGGCTCCTGACACATGGTAGGAGCAATGGACGGCCGGTGCCATCTTGTGCTCCTACCATGTGACAGGGGCCGACCAATGGCACCGGAAGCCCCTATGACATAGTAAGGGCAAAAGCTATCAGCACCATTTTGAATACTGGCAGCCGACGGCCCGAGTGCAGGAGATCGCTCCAGGACCCCCACTGGACCACCAGGGATTTTTGTCAAGTCTTCGGGGGGTCAGGAGGGTGGGAGTTTTATTCGTTAGTGATAATTTGCATTCGTGGGGGTTCGCCATACGTTTCAGAACCCCACGAATGCGACGAATAGGGACTTATACGTTGCGGATTGCGCATTCGTTCAAAACGAATGCACATCCCTATTGTGCCCTAACATCTTTGTGTGCACAACTTGTAAAAGTACAAGATCTATATTCAGTCATTGTCCAGATAGCAAAATTGGCCAGATAAACCGATAAACCGATAAAATTGGCCAGATAAACCGATAAACCGATAGCAAAATTGGCCTTGTAAACTGGTGTGATATGTATATTATACAGGAACATCGGTATATAAAAAAATAAAAATATAAAAATATAAATAAATAATAAAATAAAGATAAACATATCTGGCTAACTTTGGAATATATTCAGTAGTGCTACCACACTATTGAATATAGGTGGCTATTTTTTTTTTAATTCTTTATTTTTCATTTTCATAAACTATTACAAGTAAAGGAATATTTAAACCATATTAATAACATATTCTAATTGCCTTAAGGTAATAAGTCTTGCACTTCTTTTATCCAGAATATGTAAAAAACAACAAGAAATTTTTATAGGAAACATCATATTCCCCTTGCAATTAAAACATAAAGAAATTGGGAGATCCAATATTTTATAAACAGGACATATTCAAAGTATTTAAACAGAAAGAAAAGAGGGAGGAAAATATGCTTCTATCTTTCACACTAGAGATAGGTTCCTCAGTCAGTAACTGCGCGACTGTCCAACAGTTGTTTCAGATGAATAGGGTCAAAGAAAACATATTTACTTTCACCTAATCTCAGGGTGCACTTACACGGATATCTTACAATCATTTGACCCCCCCCCCCCCCCCCCCCCCACATTTCTTACAGCCTGACTCAAATTCAAAAATTATTTTCTGCGTTTTTGTATTTCTTTAGTAAGGTCCGGATAAATCCAAACTTTCTGACCTAAATACAACTTTTCTCGATTACGTAGAAACATTCTTAAAACATTGTCCCTGTCCGAAGAAAATATAAAGGTTACCAACAAAGTTCCATAGAACTCAATTTGTTCCTCCATTGATGTTTCCAGGAACAATGATAAATCAACTCCAGCTGCTTGATCAGATCCTGTTTGAAATTGTTCATTCTTTTTCCTTGGTGTCGTAGCGAAATATATATTTGAAATAGGAGGTAAAACATCATTTGAAATTTGTAAAATTTCAGTCATATATTTCTTGAACTGGTCTTTTGGAGATATCATTTTAATACTCAGAAAGTTTAGAACCCTCAAATTAAGGTGTCTCGATTTGTTTTCTAAATTATCAGTTCTTCTTGTCATCAATTCTTAACTTTGTATCAATTTTGCTTGAACATCTTTAACAGATGAAACATTTTCAAATATTTCCTGTATCTTTTTCTCGTATTCTTTTTTTGAGGATTCCAAATCAACTATAATATTTTGCGACAAATTCACTGCAATCACAAGTGTAGATATGGTCTTCTCCAGCATTACTATTGCACTCCAGATAGAATCAAGAGTAGTAACTTTTGGTCAGACTAGTTTCTGCACAGTTACTGTCTGACTCACCACTCCTTTCCGGCAGACCTCTGCAATCCTTACGGGATTCGTCTGTCGGTGTCTCTCCGCTCCTCTGCTGAATGGAAGCACTGCTCGGCCCCGGCTCGATATTCTCCGCCATACTCGGAGGGGCTTCTCCGTCCTCCTCCGATCTGGCCTTCGCAGTTGCAGGTAACAAAACCTCGGCGAGATTCCCCGGATAGTCCTCCGATACCGCTCCCGCTTCGGTTAGAGAACCTCGTGGAAGCGTGTAACTAGCCGGGCTTATGCCTAGGTTCAGAGGGGAGGGACTCTCTAGTTGTCTCGGGCTCAACGAGATTTGATCGTC
Source organism: Rhinatrema bivittatum (assembly GCF_901001135.1). Lineage (NCBI taxonomy): Eukaryota > Metazoa > Chordata > Amphibia > Gymnophiona > Rhinatrematidae > Rhinatrema > Rhinatrema bivittatum. Next base: position 417,673,438 of record NC_042618.1, on the reverse strand, counting down.
CAGGAGGGACGGGTCACGTCCTTCAACCAGACTCTCAGCGGACTCTATCCCGGGAGTAGAAACAACAGCCGAAGCAAAGAACCCCTCGATACGTGGCTGGGAAGGGGTCGATGCAGAGGGCAAGGAGGTATCCACTCTCACCTTACCCTTCCGTTTAGTATGCGGCATTTTTTTGGAAGCAATATCAGTCTCATCAAGGAGCTCAAAAAACGCTGACCTCTCCCTCGGCCGCCATATTGGATCTCTCTCTTAGGTGGCTATTTTATAGTTAGCCAGATAAGTTATCTGGCTAACGTACCTCCTCCCTGAAATGACCCAAAATGTTCCTAAGTTATCTGGCTAAGTTTTAGCTGGATTATAAAATATCTGGCTAATATTTAGCTGGATTTGTGCTCAAATATTTATTTAGCTGGATAACTTCTGAGTTATCCGACTAAATGCCTCTGAATATGGACCTTGGACAACTTTATGCTCCTAATTCATGTTTTGTATGCATAACCTTTAGGTACAGAAATCATGTTCTGCACACAACCATGCACACCAACCCTATTTTAGGCACAAAAACATGATTTGTGCACAAAATAGAGTGAATTTTCAAAAGAGTTATGTGTGTAAAGCTAACATATTGGGGCAGATTTTAAAAGCCCTGTGCGCATAAATCCAGCTGGATTTACGTGTGCAGGGGGGTTATGCGTGCCAAGCCTATTTTGCAATATCCCGGCGATGCGTGCAAGCCCCGGGACGTGCGTATGTCCCGGGGCTTTGAAAAGGGGCAGGAAGGGTGTGGGGGTGTGGGTGCGGTGTTGGCCCAGGGGCGGGACCGAGGCCTCCGGCACAGCGGCCGTGCCGGCCAGAGGCAGGCTTAAATAACAAAATAAAGGTGTGTGTGTGTGTGGGGGGGGGTTTAGGTAAGGCTGGGTGGTGGATTAGATAGGGGAAGGGAGGGGAAGGTGGGGGGGCGGAAGGAAAGTTCCCCCCGAGGCCGCTCCAATTTCGGAGCGGCCTCGGAGGGAATAGGGAAAGCCATCGGGGCTCACCTAGGGCTCGGTGTGCGCAAGGTGCACAAGTGTGCACCCCCTTGCGCATGCCGACCCCGGATTTTATACCATGCACGCGGCTGCATGCGCATGTTATAAAATCAGGCATAGATTTGTGCGCGCTGGGTTGCTCGCACAAACCTACGCCGGCGCATAGCTATTAAAATCCGGCCCATATTGTAGCAATTTTCAAAATCCCATTTATTAATCTTTAAAAAATTCAGCTCTGTGGAATGAATTTTCATAGGAGTTACGCGTGTAGAAGTAGCAATTTTCAAAACCCATTTATTCTTGTAAAGTCCATTTATGAATGTAAAACCTTTTGAAAATTACATCCATTATGTTTTTTGTGCATAATTCTCAAGAATAGGACCCTGCACTATGAACTCCAGGTTCAACCCCATAGAGCAGTGGTTAAGTGTATGCAAATTTTCTCTCATGCATATTCATTGTGGATATCCTGAAAACCCGACTGGCTGGGGGGGGTCCCCAGGACAGGGTTGAGAACCACTGCCATAGAGTAACACTAGCCCCAGAAACTTTACTCCACCTCTGATCAGAAGTTACATTTCCAGCCTTAATAAAAAATTAATTGAGCCTATGCACCTTTCTGCATTCAGAAGTAATTGTTAATGCCTTCCTTGATTAACAAATGTGTTCCAGAACTAACTGGAGCCTTTTACAGGAAGAAAATGTGGACACCTTGCTTACCACCCTCAAACCAACCACATCTCTTGATGACCCTGTCCATCCTAGTTAATTAAACAAGCAAAATCAGGACTCCTTCACCACAACCAGTCCATCACAAACGCATTACTTATAGAAGCCCACCTCCCAAAATGCCTAAAAATAATCAGACCCACACTGAAGATCCAAATAACTAGAGTCTGGTCTCTAATCTCCACTTCTTGAGCAAAATCATAGAGAAGGCAGTGTTAGTGCAACTCTGATTATCTGCTCACCTCTAATGCCCTATATCCCTACCAGTCTGTCTTTCAGCCATACCACAGCACTGAAACCATCCTGATTAGCCTGGTGGATGAACTCTAGCTATGCCTGGATCATGGTCACTCCGCAATAATCTTAGACCTCTCAGCAGCCTTTGACAAAATAGATCATAGACCACAACCTCTCATCTCCAGAGTAAGTGGCCTAGGAGTGGCAAGCCCACCCGTAGACTAGTTTCTGTCTGACACACCCAGTCAGTAGCATTGGGGCAGCTCTGTCTATACTGAAAATTCTCCTGTGGAGTACTACAAGGCTCCATCCTGTCTCCCATTCTTTTCAGTATCTACATGGCTTCTCTGGGAAAGAATATCAGAGACTGTCAAATAACATACTACTCCTAGGCTGATGACATACAGCTGCTAATCCCTCTCCGCTCTAACCAAGACACGGCCATCAACAACCTCAATGAGTGTTTGAGGAGACTAGCCAATTGGCCACTTCAAAACAAACTAAGCTTAAACCCCAAAAAGACAGAGATGCTCTGGATCGTGAAAAAAGAATCCAGTCACCACCTCCCAAAATTAACTCTAAATGATACAACAGTAACACTGACCATTAAAGCCCAGATCCAAGCAGTATTCAAGGCGGCTTTCTTTCACCTTCAACAACTCCACCACCTGTGACCTCTTCTGGAAACAAAGCCCTTGATACTGCTCCCATCTGGACTACCATAATTATGTTGGAATCCCCTGCACCCTAAACTACCTCCTGCAGCTCATGCACAACACGGCAGCATGCATGCCCATAATCCCTGTTTTGAAAACCCTTCACTGGCTCCCGACACTATATTGCACCAAATCCAAAGTCCTAGTTCTAGTTAAAAAACGCTCAAAAGGCAAACCTCAGCCTATCTCCGGACATTGCTCTCGCCCTACCTGTCCCCTGCACTCACAATCCCAGGCATGTCTGGAAGTCCCATTTTCCAAGACGATGAGCCTCATCGACTAGGGATGTGAATCGTTTTCCATATCGTCTTAACGATAGAAATCGTGTGGCAGGGCAAGAAAATCGTCTTAGGCACGATTTTTTAGTTAAAAAATCGTTAAAAAATCGTTTTTTCCGATTAGTGCGCACTAACTCGAGTTAGTGCGCACTAACGGGAGTTAGTGCGCACTAACTGGGAGTTAGTGCGCACTAACTGAAAATGATACAATTTGACACTTTTCAGGTCAGTTAAGGTCAGTTTAGGAATGAATATGTATTCCTATTGGCTGCCCTCTTATTTATTCATGTTACCAAGTTTCCTACTGACAGTATATGGGGGATGGGAAATGGAAACAGTTGGTAGCTTGACAAAACAAGTAATGTGATCAGTCAATGTGACTAGAACTTGTGCCCTAACCCTGATACCAGGGGTATTGTGATCTTCCTGCACACAGTGCCCTATCCCTATTAATACCAGGAGTGTTGTGATCTTCCTGCACACAGTGCCCTATCCCTAATACCAGGGGTGTTGTGATCTTCCTGCACACAGTGCCCTATTCCTGATACTGGGGGTGTTGTGATCTTCCTGCACACAGTGCCCTATTCCTGATACCGGGGGTGTTGTGATCTTCTTGCACACATCCCGGTATCAGGGATAGGGCACTGCGTGCAGGAAGATCACAACACTCCTGGTATTAATAGGGATAGGGCACTGCATGCAGGAAGATCACAACACTCCTGGTATTAATAGGGATAGGGCACTGCATGCAGGAAGATCACAACACCCCTGGTATCAGGGATAGGGCACTGTGTGCAGGAAGATCACAATACCCCGGAGGAGTGAGGGTCAGGCAGCTCCCCCCTGTCTGTGAAGCCAGCCTCTCACTAGTAATGCAGGGAGGGAGCTGTCTCAGACTTCACCATCCTCCCCCCCCCCCCCTCACCCACACACCATTCACTAGCTGGGACATGGGGGAAGTCAGGAGTGAGGGTCAGGCAGCTCCCCCCTGTCTGTGAAGCCAGCCTCTCACTAGTAATGCAGGGAGGGAGCTGTCTCAGACTTCACCATCCTCCCCCCCCCCCTCACCCACACACCATTCACTAGCTGGGACATGGGGGAAGTCAGGAGTGAGGGTCAGGCAGCTCCCCCCTGTCTGTGAAGCCAGCCTCTCACTAGTAATGCAGGGAGGGAGCTGTCTCAGACTTCACCATCCTCCCCCCCCCCCCCTCACCCACACACCATTCACTAGCTGGGACATGGGGGAAGTCAGGAGTGAGGGTCAGGCAGCTCCCCCCTGTCTGTGAAGCCAGCCTCTCACTAGTAATGCAGGGAGGGAGCTGTCTCAGACTTCACCATCCTCCCCCCCCCCCCTCACCCACACACCATTCACTAGCTGGGACATGGGGGAAGTCAGGAGTGAGGGTCAGGCAGCTCCCCCCTGTCTGTGAAGCCAGCCTCTCACTAGTAATGCAGGGAGGGAGCTGTCTCAGACTTCACCATCCTCCCCCCCCCCTCACCCACACACCATTCACTAGCTGGGACATGGGGGAAGTCAGGAGTGAGGGTCAGGCAGCTCCCCCCTGTCTGTGAAGCCAGCCTCTCACTAGTAATGCAGGGAGGGAGCTGTCTCAGACTTCACCATCTACCCCCCCCCCCCCTCACCCACACACCATTCACTAGCTGGGACATGGGGGAAGTCAGGAGTGAGGGTCAGGCAGCTCCCCCCTGTCTGTGAAGCCACCCTCTCACTAGTAATGCAGGGAGGGAGCTGTCTCAGACTTCACCATCCTCCCCCCCCCCCTCACCCACACACCATTCACTAGCTGGGACATGGGGGAAGTCAGGAGTGAGGGTCAGGCAGCTCCCCCCTGTCTGTGAAGCCAGCCTCTCACTAGTAATGCAGGGAGGGAGCTGTCTCAGACTTCACCATCCTCCCCCCCCCCCTCACCCACACACCATTCACTAGCTGGGACATGGGGAAGTCAGGAGTGAGGGTCAGGCAGCTCCCCCCTGTCTGTGAAGCCAGCCTCTCACTAGTAATGCAGGGAGGGAGCTGTCTCAGACTTCACCATCCACCCCCCCCCCCTCACCCACACACCATTCACTAGCTGGGACATGGGGGAAGTCAGGAGTGAGGGTCAGGCAGCTCCCCCCTGTCTGTGAAGCCAGCCTCTCACTAGTAATGCAGGGAGGGAGCTGTCTCAGACTTCACCATCCTCCCCCCCCCCCCCTCACCCACACACCATTCACTAGCTGGGACATGGGGGAAGTCAGGAGTGAGGGTCAGGCAGCTCTCCCCTGTCTGTGAAGCCAGCCTCTCACTAGTAATGCAGGGAGGGAGCTGTCTCAGACTTCACCATCCCTCCCCCCCCCCTCACCCACACACCATTCACTAGCTGGGACATGGGGGAAGTCAGGAGTGAGGGTCAGGCAGCTCCCCCCTGTCTGTGAAGCCAGCCTCTCACTAGTAATGCAGGGAGGGAGCTGTCTCAGACTTCACCATCCTCCCCCCCCCCCCCCTCACCCACACAACATTCACTAGCTGGGACATGGGGGAAGTCAGGAGTGAGGGTCAGGCAGCTCCCCCCTGTCTGTGAAGCCAGCCTCTCACTAGTAATGCAGGGAGGGAGCTGTCTCAGACTTCACCATCCTCCCCCCCCCCCCTCACCCACACACCATTCACTAGCTGGGACATGGGGGAAGTCAGGAGTGAGGGTCAGGCAGCTCCCCCCTGTCTGTGAAGCCAGCCTCTCACTAGTAATGCAGGGAGGGAGCTGTCTCAGACTTCACCATCCTCCCCCCCCCCCCCTCACCCACACACCATTCACTAGCTGGGACATGGGGGAAGTCAGGAGTGAGGGTCAGGCAGCTCCCCCCTGTCTGTGAAGCCAGCCTCTCACTAGTAATGCAGGGAGGGAGCTGTCTCAGACTTCACCATCCTCCCCCCCCCCTCACACACACACCATTCACTAGCTGGGACATGGGGGAAGTCAGGAGTGAGGGTCAGGCAGCTCCCCCCTGTCTGTGAAGCCAGCCTCTCACTAGTAATGCAGGAAGGGAGCTGTCTCAGACTTCACCATCCTCCCCCCCCCTCACCCACACACCATTCACTAGCTGGGACATGGGGGAAGTCAGGAGTGAGGGTCAGGCAGCTCCCCCCTGTCTGTGAAGCCAGCCTCTCACTAGTAATGCAGGGAGGGAGCTGTCTCAGACTTCACCATCCTCCCCCCCCCCCTCACCCACACACCATTCACTAGCTGGGACATGGGGGAAGTCAGGAGTGAGGGTCAGGCAGCTCCCCCCTGTCTGTGAAGCCAGCCTCTCACTAGTAATGCAGGGAGGGAGCTGTCTCAGACTTCACCATCCTCCCCCCCCCCCTCACCCACACACCATTCACTAGCTGGGACATGGGGGAAGTCAGGAGTGAGGGTCAGGCAGCTCCCCCCTGTCTGTGAAGCCAGCCTCTCACTAGTAATGCAGGGAGGGAGCTGTCTCAGACTTCACCATCCTCCCCCCCCCCCCTCACCCACACACCATTCACTAGCTGGGACATGGGGGAAGTCAGGAGTGAGGGTCAGGCAGCTCCCCCCTGTCTGTGAAGCCAGCCTCTCACTAGTAATGCAGGGAGGGAGCTGTCTCAGACTTCACCATCCTCCCCCCCCCTCACCCACACACCATTCACTAGCTGGGACATGGGGGAAGTCAGGAGTGAGGGTCAGGCAGCTCCCCCCTGTCTGTGAAGCCAGCCTCTCACTAGTAATGCAGGGAGGGAGCTGTCTCAGACTTCACCATCCTCCCCCCCCCCCCTCACCCACACACCATTCACTAGCTGGGACATGGGGGAAGTCAGGAGTGAGGGTCAGGCAGCTCCCCCCTGTCTGTGAAGCCAGCCTCTCACTAGTAATGCAGGGAGGGAGCTGTCTCAGACTTCACCATCCTCCCCCCCCCCCCCTCACACACACACCATTCACTAGCTGGGACATGGGGAAGTCAGGAGTGAGGGTCAGGCAGCTCCCCCCTGTCTGTGAAGCCAGCCTCTCACTAGTAATGCAGGGAGGGAGCTGTCTCAGACTTCACCATCCACCCCCCCCCCTCACCCACACACCATTCACTAGCTGGGACATGGGGGAAGTCAGGAGTGAGGGTCAGGCAGCTCCCCCCTGTCTGTGAAGCCAGCCTCTCACTAGTAATGCAGGGAGGGAGCTGTCTCAGACTTCACCATCCTCCCCCCCCCCCCCTCACCCACACACCATTCACTAGCTGGGACATGGGGGAAGTCAGGAGTGAGGGTCAGGCAGCTCCCCCCTGTCTGTGAAGCCAGCCTCTCACTAGTAATGCAGGGAGGGAGCTGTCTCAGACTTCACCATCCTCCCCCCCCCCCCCCTCACCCACACACCATTCACTAGCTGGGACATGGGGGAAGTCAGGAGTGAGGGTCAGGCAGCTCCCCCCTGTCTGTGAAGCCAGCCTCTCACTAGTAATGCAGGGAGGGAGCTGTCTCAGACTGGTATCAGGGTTAGGGCACTGTGTGCAGGAAGATCACAACACTCCTGGTATTAATAGGGATAGGGCACTGTAAGAGATGACTGTAGTAGATTGAATAAAGATCTGATGTTTCTGCTCTCCTCACACCAAACAAAAACAACACACAAGCAGAGAAGCCCTTCTTACAAAGCTGAGCTAGTGAGTTAAGTAGGAGGAAAAGTAAACATACTGGTGCCAGTGTGGCTACTTAAAAAATACACTTACCAACAATCAATTACATATATTTGAACTGTGTACAGTTCCAGCCAGGACCACCTTTCTAAAATGCACAGTGATTGGCAAATTCAACATGCACTAGCATTTCAGGTGCCTGCTAACAAAAATAATAAACAAACAAGTTCTAGTCACGTGAGTGCTGATCATTACATTACTTTTTTTGTCAAGCTTCCAACTGTTTCCATTTCACATCCCCCCAACCATATTGGTAACATCAATAGATAAGAGCACAGCCAGCCAATAGGAATACATACATACATATTCATTCCTAAGTGACCTTTACTGACCTGGGAAGTGTGAACACTTTGTTTCATTTTCTGTTGGTGTTCGTTAGTTTCCAGTTCCATTTCCCATCCCCCCAACCATCACCTCAGTGGTAACCTTGGTAACATCAATAGATAAGAGGGCAGCCAGCCAATAGGAACACATATTCATTCCTAACTGACCTTCAGTGACCTGGAAAGTGTTTATTTGTATCATTTTCAGTTAGTGTGCACTAAATCGAGTTAGTGCGCACTAACGGGGAGTTAGTGCGCACTAACACGATTTAACGATTTTTAACGATAAATCGTTAGAATTTCTATTGTATCGTGTTCTATAACGATTTAAGACGATATAAACATTATCGGACGATAATTTTAATCGTTGAAAAACGATTCACATCCCTATCATCTACATGAGGAAGAAAACCTTCGCAGGCTCTGCCCTGACACTATGGATTCCTTGCCTCCCCACGTCAGACAGCCCCAGATCTCACCGCCTTCAGGAAAGTAGTGAAAACCTGGCTGTTTGAAATGATACGACCTTTTGGAGGCTCTGCATCCAGAGCAGTAAGAAGATATCACACTGCTCCTTATCCCTAAGACTGATGACCAGTATCTTACATGTACACCATGAGATATTCACCATGAACTATGACCTTAGCAACCCTATCTGGAAGTAGATCAACCTATACAAATGGAACCGATAAAGACAATTGTGAATATAGCCTCTAAGCATTATTGCGCTATTCAGACACATTGCACTATTTGAATACATTGCACTATCTATTTGAGATACCTCTTGCCCACATCATCCAACTATAGTAATCCCCTGAATCCTTGCACCTTCTATTAATCTGTATCTCCTACAACTGCTGGGATTTTCAGTGCCAATATACCCAGCGGCAAATTGCACATGTCTTCTCAATTGTTATGCCTCCCTATGTTACTTTCACTGCCTATAACTTATAGATTCTGCATATTTACTCAGCTGTATTATTTATTAATTCTGTCTGAATTTTATAAGTATATTGCACATTTGCAATAATACGTAATGTCATTTCTTCAAAATGTAATACGCCTTGAACTCCTTTCTGGACAAGCATGTCATAAATGAATGCTGATGATGATTTGAATACAGGGGCGCTAATTTGTGTGCACAGTTGTACTCGCAGTTGGGTGCAGGTTTTTGTGCGCTAAACTCCTTGTTACATTCAGCGTGAAGCTGCACACACAAACATTTGTGCACAATCCAGCGCACATTATACTGGGGTAACTGTGTAACCTTGAGCTAGCCATTTAACTTCCCTGCAATTCCACTTAGATTAGAAGGGAAGGAGCATGGTAATCCATACAGACAGTCCTGGTCCTTCGTACCCTCCAAGAACTGGCATCCTTAAATATTCATTAGGGTCACAAAGGAATTGTCTCTCTCCAACTGCTTTGTTGGTTTTCATTTAGCTAAATGTGTACATTCAACAGGGTGCCAGTATATTTCTTTGTAGGGTACATTTCTTTATAGCACACAGAAACTGTGTTCATTTTGATTGATTATTCTTTTCAACTGCTTGTTGTATTTATATAAAATTATTTATATCCTGCACTTTCTCCAGATCAAGGTGGGTAGCAAAATACATTCAGAAAATCACATATAAAAGAGCACTTGACACAAAGACAGGTGTCTGGTCCTAGGTGATAGGTCCAATTTTTCTTATTTATTTATTTAGCTATTTTATATTTATATACCCTGGTTCCAAGTGAAGCTCACAACGGTTTACATTATGACATAAATATTATAGGAACCAATTGTATGTCCAAGCCAATAAAGTGTCCCTCTGAAACTGTAATTTCTGTTTAGGACGTCTGGAGGCTCAATGCTTACAAGAAATGCCCCCCCCCCCCCCCCCCCAATTCTTTCCAACGTATTCCTTTTGACAAAGTCTCCTTAGATGTCTTCTTGCATGGCAAAGAAAATGTGCTCCTTCGATGTTTGCAGCCTTTGCACCAATTGTCAGTTTACATCGTGTCTTCTGAGTGTGCTGGACGGAAATATTTCGCACCGGGCACTTTTATCATGCAAGCGTGCCTTCTTCTTTGCTAATGCGCTGAGTGTCTCCAGAAAAGCCTCTGACAAACACCTGCAGATTTGGTTTTTTTTTTGGGGGGGGGGGGGGGGGTGCTTTATTGAAAACCCTTCTCTCCGCCCTCCCTGGTGTGGAGGAACCAGAAGTTTTGTTTTGTTTTTGCTTCGCTTTCTTTTCTCCCCCCTTTCACAGAATAAATACAGCTGATCTGTCTGCGGCCAGCGCTCACGTGCCAGCCGAATAAATCTTCCGCGCGCTCCTCATTCTTCCCCCTGCAGCTGGAGGCCTGCTAGCAGCAGAGCGGCCTGACCTACTGCTGGCTGCTGGGTTGGTGGCTCCCCTACTCCAGAAAGAAAGAAAGAAAACAACAAAAAAAGACTTTTAAATCGGCTGTCCTAACCTTTGCTGACATTTTCCCTGCCTTTCTCTTTGTTACCAGCGTAAATAGAGGCACGGATTTTTTTTTTTTGGAAGGCTAATAAGGGGGAGGAGGCATTTGAAATATTGCAGTGTCCGAGCCCACAGGTTAAAACAAACACAAACAGTGCCAGAAGATACTTTGCCCCTCGGAGGCTTTTGTTATGAAGATTAAGCGTGTTATCTCTTTCATTCAGATTTTAATCTGACAGCTCTTTTACATACTGCCAGCTGACTGAGAGGGTGTGCTCGGATCCACTTTGCATTTAAATCCTCTGCCAGTCAGCAGAAAAAAAAAATAAAGAAAAAGTTAAACCTACTTTCTTTCTACTTTTCTTTTTTAATTGACAGAAAAAAAAAAAAAAGAACGATGATACTTATCACTGGGGCTTGTTTAATTTTACATGTTCCAAAGCCACAATGGAATTATGAACAAGGTGCCGCTGAGAATCCATTCAACCGTATTTGTGATTGTACCACTGAAATTTAAAAAAAAAAAAAAAAAAATGCATGAAGTTACAAGATTTTGTGGAAAGAATCATCTTGGCTGCAAACCCTGAGTGTAAAATGGCAGGAGAGCTGAGCTCTGGATCTAGGAAAAGATTTTCCTCTTTACACATTTCTTACTGGCAGTATGCGATTGATATTCAGTGCCACTTAGCCAGATAAGTTTGGACTTAGTGGGCTAAGTGGCAGTGTTTGAACATTCGGTTGCATTCAGCGGCCGCTATTTAGCCAGATAACTATTTATTATTTATTTATTATGTATTTTATATTCCATCTATGATTAAACAATTTTTTTTACTGAGCTTAAACAAAGAAAAAACAAACATATGATTAGGGAGGTTCAAGCACAGGAACTCTCCCAGAACCATGATGCGTACAAAGTATAATACAGCTCCTTTACAATTTCCCCCCCCCCTCCAATTGAACGGCCCCCTCCCCTCCTCCACCCCCCCCCCCCTTTATATTCCATCTAAGTGGTGGGGTGGATGGGGCATTCCGGGGCATGGCTACTTATCCGAATAACTTAGCCGGATAAATGGTGATATTCAGACTTATCCGGTTACGTCAGACCTGCTATTGGACAGGTCTAAAGATAGCTGGATAAAGTTATCTAGGTATCCTAGCCAGATATGTTCTGAATATCTACCTTTGTATGGGTAAAAATTGTCCAGTGCTTGGGCAACGGGGGTGAATGAGGACCTAGCTATGCTGCTGTTGTGAGGTAGTGCACAGTTCTAATTGCCATGTTGGTCTTGGAGAAAAATGAAAGTTTTCGAAGTTCTGATATCGTTTGTTGAACCAACGTAAGAATAACTCAGTGATGCTGCAGTATACCAGCGTTTTGAGACCACACAGGTCCTTTCATCAGGTGAACCTTTTGCATTATATTTCTTGGTCATAAAATGCTACTCCAACATACTGAGATTCCACACATTGATATGAAGGACCCCAAACTTGTATTTTCCATTCCAAATCTATTCCAGATCTTTTGAAATTTGATCATGTTCATAATTCTCAAAGAGTTTTCCGTTTTTAATAACTGGGTACTTGCCAGGTTCTTATGGCCTGGCTTGGCCTCTGTTGGAAACAGGATGCTGGGCTTGATGGACCCTTGGTCTGACCCAGTATGGCATTTTCTTATGTTCTTATGTGGAAAACCCGATTCTTTGCATGTTTGGGGCTGCAGGTGTGACCAGTCCTAAGCGTGCTAGCTTAAAGCATCTCGTGATGGAGAGTGAGGCCCAGGTACAGCATGAACCGGTCCTGATAAGATGGTAACATAGTAGATGATGGCAGACAGAGACCTATTGATCCCATCCAGTCTGTCCTGTTATTCTGTCCAAACTGCTAAAGAGACATGCCAGCTGCCAGCCAGAGAGGGTGACCACTTGCAAGATATTTCCCCTAACCTAGGACAGGCTTATTTTGTCTTCCTTTTTTTGGTACTACACCATCCAGCACCCACCTTTCCCAAGTCTAATCCCAAAATTTTGTAACAATCCAAAGAGCCAATAGTACTAGCATATTTGTTGCCCAACCATCCGGCCTCCCAGATCCCTTGATCCCCAGAAAGAGCTGGCTACATGAGTGCCTGTGTTTTCACGCGGTCTTCTAGTTACTGCTGTTCTTGCAGTCTGCCAGACAGACCTGGCGGCTAGTTTGAGTTTATCATCACAGTCTGATCTAAATAGCTGCTATTACTGGTGAGCCTCCAAGCTGCCCTGTCTAGACTAGTATTACCCCTCTGCATGAAGCAATATGGCTTCCTTTGGCAACATGCCATGTAGAAAATGACCACAGGCTTTATTCGTGTCAATCACAAGTTAATCCAAAACCAAGCTCTAAAGCATATAGGGGCGAATTTTAAGAGTCGCTCGCGTTCAAAGGCCCATATATGCAACTTATATTTTAAAACAGGCAAATTCTGTGCGTAGGGGTGGGTCAGGGACGTTCCGAGGCAGGGCCAACATGTACGTAAGTAAATCCTGCTTTTAAAACCAGCAAACACAATGCGTGTCGGGCTGTTACCTGCGCATGTTTACTTCTGCTCCTGTTCAGGTGTAAATATGAAAAAAAACTCGTTATCGCCAAAGACTGATTGAGTGCAGTGTCTGGGTAAACTGGGGGGAGTGCAGGCTGAAGAACTAGAGGAGTTCTGATGAGCTAGAGATAAACTGAGCAAACTGGTGGACTAAGTGGTCAAATTGGTTATTTCCTTCACACGCATATGTGCTCACTTGTGCATGTAAAAGCCGACAAGTCTTAAGATATGCAAAGAATGTTCCCTTATGTAACCGCTTAAAATTAGGAGCACGCATACTTGCGTAAGGTGTGTTTTAAATCATATGTGTACGCTTATACTGTTGATTTAAAATTCAAAAGGATGCCTGCCCCTTAGAGAGAGAGTGCTGCACCAAAGGAACTTGTAATTTTTGACATGGGTTCATGCCACTGGCTCCCAGGCCCAATGCAGCTGGGATGCTCTGATTAACTATTAAGCTGGACAACTGGTTAGGTTTCTGGGGTGATTCTCCACGGTGCCGCTGAAAGACTCCTCCTTGCAGCTTCCCCTGGTTCCTCCCTCAGAGGCTCCTGAGGGCAGATATTCCAGCCTCTATGGCCTACTGTTACCGTGTTCCTTCTAGTGCGTCACAGCTATGGATTTGGGTTCTCTCACCTCACGTGGTGAACTGGGCTTAAGCATACATAGTCCAAGGTTATCCTGATAGTATAAAGTCTCTATAGCCTTAGTTTACCCCGTTCCATCCAGAGTGTCACAGCTATGGATTCGGGTTCTCTCACCCCAGTTGGTGAGCTTGGCTTAAACAAACATAGTCCCAGTAGTTTAAAGTCTCTATAGCCTTACTTTATCAAACAACATCAGTCCCAAAATCATACAGTAATAAAGAAACTCTTTCCTTAATTCTCCTGCATGCTCCTTCAATTGCTTCCTTCACAGCCTAGGCTTGGCTTGCGCTCTATGGGCCTATTTTAAGGGAACCAGGCCTACTGCCACCTCCTACCATAGTCTGCAGTTGGGGTTTGTACTTCCTCTTTCACTATTGGCTGCAACTCCATCTACTTATGGCAGTGTTCATTTAAAGCTCCTGACCTGCAGACTCCCCTCTTCTGGAGGGGTCTTCACCACTCATCTCCCAGATCCATCAGCTCAGGCTCGTCCTCAGGCCTGCTCACCACCTCCATGTGCTCACTTGCGCATGTAAAAGCCAACAAGTCCTAAGGAAAAATACGTGAGTAGCGTTTCCTCGTGTAACCGCTTACAATTAGGAGCATGCATACGTTCGCTAGGCTTATTATAAATAGTTTTGCGTGCACTTGCGTGGACGATTTAAAATTCCAGCATATGTGTGCTCGCTCCCACATACTCGCTTATGTGGACGCACCTGAGCTTGTTTTAAAGTTACTGCCCCTATGTTTTAGAGCTTGATTTTGGATTGACTTATGATTGATTATAATCTTTTTGTGTTTCCAGTTTTTTGGACTCTTGGGTTTTGTATAGGTTTTATTCAGACAGCTCTTTCCTATTGTTTTGTCAGCGGGTGCACAGTGCAATAATATACCACTAGAAAAACCTTTGCTAAATCATGCCCTCAGTTTCCAGGGAACTTTATTACACAGAACGAAGCATTCAGTATATATTAAGTAACAGTAGTCAGATTTCAAATTTTATCATTGGATGTCAAAATCATTCTTCGAAGTCATTGTCTAAAGGGATCGCACGCATTTCACGTGCAATAGCTAAATCTGGGTGGAGTCCGCACCGGAAGGGGAGGAGTTGGGGCAGTGTCGGGGCGGACTCCACGACATCTTCGCTGACGGCGAAAAGGTAGGACACCTTATCGCTGCCAGTAACGCGCCCAATAGCACCACCTTTTATGGTGGCGCTATTGTTTTGCGAAAGCCGGCCTGCCCCCCCTGTTACCACCAAATTCATAGAGATCTGCGGAGTTAGAAAATCTAGGCCTAAGTGTTTTATAGTAATGAAATTTCATACATGGAACATTCTGATTGAGATACATGTTTAGGTGGTATCTTATTATGTAGACATGGTATGCTAGCTAGCTAGCAGGGGCAGTTATAAAGAGTTGTAGTGTATAGTTTGGTGGATAGCTAAGCACAAACACTGGTGGAGGCTGGAAAGATAGAGTGCACAATTCAGTGATGCTAGGTTCCTGCAGAGGAGGGAAATTAAACAAGTCATAATAGTTTGCAGATAAATTACACAAGCTAACGTTTAGCTAATAATTCGATGAATGGTAGCTTGGTCAAACAAGCGTAGACAAGATGGAAAAACAGGCCCCACAAAACCAAATACACAACCTGTAACTGCAGTTGAGCTGGAGGTTTGCATTTTTGGGCCTGATTTATGAAAGGATTTTCATTAATTCTAGCAGATATATGCTCCACCTGCTCCTTCTTTATTACTGCGATTTCCCCTCTCTACCCCCAATACCCCATATGTGACATGGCACAGTCTCCAGTGGAATGAAAATCAGAGTTACACTGTTACTTCCAGTTAATACAAACCTATCCCCCCCCATCAATGCTTCACCTGTCGACTTCTAGGTCAACATACTCCATTTGGCCAGGCAAGCAGCCCTTCATAGACTTGGGCATGATGCCTTTGATGGTTGTGCTCCACAATCCCCATACCAACTGGACCCCCACTGATGCACTCTGCAAATCTTATTCCAGCCAGCAGTGGTGCAGTTGTCTTCTCACTTTGTGCCAGTGCCCACCAGGTGCTTCTCCAGCCAGTTAACCCCCAGTAGGCAGTGGCTTCTTGGAGTGAGACCTGACCATTCCTTTCCTCTACCTTAATCCCCTGCAGGCTAGAACTTCTGACTTATATATCCCATGCATCTCTACCAGCGTCAAGCCACACCATACATTTAAACCTCCATTTGCCCAGAAACCCTCTACCTCTACCCCTACCCAAAAAGGTCAGCAGGTGGAAAACACCGGAGAAGTGTGCAAGCAACTTGGATCACCTCACCTGCCATGTGCACTCGCAGTCCCCCACCCGATATTTACAATTCTGGAGGGAGTCCCTCCCACTGGAGCTCACTTTGCAAGGTGCCAGGGGTGGGTCAGAGAGCAGCAGCACTGGGCATGGGGAGTTCTCTTTTGGGTACGGAAAGGCAGAATGTCTCTTGTTTTCAAACAGGCCTTTCAGACTTGAACTTTCTTGGATGATGGGGATCTGATGTTTATCCTTCTGTGCTGAAGATTTATTTGGTTAGCAGGGTGGACAAAGAAACCTTCTTCATCAATTCTAAGTATACAATGACTGGCACCATTCCTTTTCAGTGTGTACTGAAACTTATTGTATTTAATAACTTATTTTTCATATAGCACCATAAGCTTTCAATTTGGGGCTGGAGGAGGAAGGAAACGTGCAACTAGAGTTAGGGAAAATGTAATTTGTTTTAGAAAACTAGTGAAACGTTTCAGCAGGTCTTTGGGTAATGCTTTTTTAACTGTTTCCTGAATTTTATTATGGAACAATTTCTTATGAGTTGAATGTATTTTATATTGTGACTGCAATCTTTTGATTACTTATTCTTCTGTAATATTATTGTATTTTTTATATTTCTGCTGTGCCTTTTAATCTTATTGCAAATTGCATTGAGATTCTTTATTGAATGCGATTTATAAATGTAAAATAATAACATGAGAGCATGAAACATCATAGAATAAGGGGACGCCTGTAATGGTAAGACTGAGTCTGGGCTGTAAGAAGGTCAGGGGAAAGTGCACAGAAATGAGATGTTATCGGAACCATAGACCCAGAACTGAGAGGTTTAGGCTATCTAGACAAATGTTATCATTATTATTATTATTATCTCAAATTTATTAACTGCCTCTCCTAAGAGGCTAAAAAGCAGTGTACATATCAATCAAGTACAGATAGTAGATACAAGTAAATAAATAATCATTCAAAGATCAGAGTAAATAACCATTTTTCATGGTTTTTCCAGAAAATGGATACATCCTCAACTTCCTTTTGTATAAGTAGTAAGTAATTCTGCAAAAGAGGCCCAACACAAAAGAAAGCTTGCTGATTAGTTAAAACTAAATTCACAAGCTCAAGAACCTCAGGCAAGAGCTGCTGAGAAGGGTGCAGATGGTGTAAAGAAGGTACACCTGCATCATATAGAACTGATTTCTCCTCTTCCTTCCTCCTTAAATTGTGCTGTTTCCTTTGGAAAGTTGATGTTGTGCGCCTTGTTTTGGTTGTGATTTCTCTTACAAGGGGCTGACCTGGAAGGGATCTTTCTGATATGCTTCAGTGATTCCAGTAGTTTCAGAGCACATTTGTTGTCTGCATACCAAGTGTACCAAAGATTCTTTTCGGGTTCTGACGGGCCTCCTTTATATTGGGTTTGGAAGCAGGGATGTAGCTGGAACACACAGATTGGCGAGTCCCTGAGAAAGCTTTAATGATCAACTTACAATTTTTAAAAATGTATTGACATGAAACCAGATTAGCATGTTTATTCTGAATTGGCTGAAATATTATGGAAGGTATTTTCTGACGTCTAAGAGTGATTCTTACTATCTTCTTTTCGCTTCATTGTAATTTGTTTCCCAAAAAAACCCATTATGAGCCATGTCATCCTTCTGTGATAATCCTGGATGTGCTCAAGAATTTCAAATGTCCATATTCAGAGGTATTATCCAGCTAAAATTTAGTCGGATAAAGTAGGGGCATTTCAGCTAAGTCTGGTCATGCTGTAGAGCTGTTCTAAAGTTAGTCGGATAAAGTTATCCAGCTAACTTTAAGACAGCCAGCTATATTCAATAGTGTGGTTACACTATTGAATATGCCTCCAAAGTAAGTTGTATAATTTTATCTGGCTAACTTTGTTATCTGGACTGTGACTGAATATGCACTTCTAAGAGACTCAGTTGAGATAATATGGAGGGAACAGGCAGAGAAGGGCATACAGCCTGGAATATAAAGATTCTCAGGTTTCAAAGTCCTACATCCTAAGTATAGGACAACACTGATAGCTCAGCAACTGAAAAATGGAATCTTGTCAAATCCTCTAGCTTTTGTTTTCTTCTTCCTTGTCGCTAAAGATCTCTCATTTTCTCAGGGGAAAGGCCAGCTGCTATCTAATACTGCAGCCACTTTCTCAATAGCTGAGGGTCATCAGTGCCCAGGACAGACAGGTCCACATGCCAGAGAATTTCCCGCCTCTGCCTGGTACAATATGGCATATCTTAATTGGCCATCACTCTATCAGGATGAATCATATCACAAATTCATGATCCTCAGATTGACGATTCCACTCTTTACCCTCAAATCGCTATGAGCCATCCAACCCACAACAGGAAGAAAGGGTCTCGCAAAGCATTATTTGTGTTTTTAAGGTAATTCTTTGTTGGCAGTTTAATTTCTGGTATTTTTAATTTAATTCCTGAGAGGATAATGATGTCTAACATTTTTGACAGTGTCTTCCACCCAGCTAATCCCACCATCATGAGCCCAAGGAAACTTGGCTGCTGCTGAGCAGACCTTCACCAAAGTCCCTTGCAGGGGTCACGCTTATGAAAGCAAAATGTGAATATAGCATTGAAAGGCGAAGAGCTGACCTTATGAAAAAGTGTAACCCTTTTTTTTTTTTTTTTAAAACAAGTCCTTTTTTAAAAAAAAGTGTAACAATAGAAGAAATAAAATACTTTGCGAGAGAAAAGAACAGAGACCTAAGGATAAGATCAAAGGAGGAAGCAAAGTTGCAGTTAATGTTGCCTGCATTCATATGGGCTCTTTTTTTTCAATACAGTGCAACCATTTAAGGCCTTCCTTGGGCAGAATCGGAAGCAATAAACTAAGATTTGGTAACCAGAAGGTTCCTTGGTTACTGGCTTGCGAGATCTTTTTTTTCACTGTCCGTGCAAAGAATTACCCTTTTGATGAATAGTCAAAGCCCTGCGTCTACTGCTTCCAGTAACAATGCTGCAACGTCCGCTTTCAGTACACACATTTTATTTAGTGTCTCTAGATAATGGCTCCATACAACCATTAGCTGCCATTTAGGATGAGTGCTATTGACACCACATGTTCTTTATTCATACAGAATAAAACCCTAGGTGTATGATTGATTGCAAGCCTATAACCTGATTACAGAGGTTTGATGACATCATACTGAATTGCAGCAAAGTCTGAAGATTATATTAGCTCCTAAATATTCAATCATACTGCATGGATTTATTCTATTTCACTTTATTTATAATACAGATGAGACCTCTTAACTGCACAGCCTGCTGGGGCAGTAAATTGTTCCCTTCAACAGGTTGATTCCTTTATCAGGTATTTAGGAAGGAAGGGACTGATATAAATCATAAGCTAAGATGCTGCCTGAGGAGACACAGAGCGAAAAACATGATATTGTGGAGCCTCAAAAGAAGGAAATCACTTTTAAATAAAAAGTTGCAGCCTTCATAATTTGGAGCACTGCTCCTGGGTGCTGCGTGTCCAGCTGCCCTTTTTTAAACCCTGCTGAGCTTGTCAGTGAACAGCTGAGAGACCATCTAGATCCTGGGAAATTCAACAGGTTTTTGGCTGGATTTCATCTGGTCCTGGTGTTTTATTCATTGTAGAGTATTAAGGATCACTCTCTGTTGTAGTTTTATGAGTAGTGCATCGTAGCCGGCAGCTTACTAAGGCAACAATTGAACACAGAGTTGAAACAACCTGTAAGTAATGCTGAACAACCAAAGCAATTGAGACAATTGTAGAATGGCACAAAAGATGAATGTGGTAGGAACTGGCGAAGCAAGGGAATCAGGTGCATATCGTATCATTTTAGATAGCTCAGTATTGAAAAATGTTTAAGGCTACCTTATAGCATAGGTGCTAGCTCGGAGGGTGCACTAGGTGCATGAGGACCTCCAATACTGAGCAAACGTCTCCATTGTGTCCAAAGAGAGGTAATTTGTGTTGAGTTTAGTGCCCCTAATCATTTTCACAAATGGGCTTCTGAGTCTCAAAGTGCTATAGTCCCATGATAGCACTAAGGTTAAACCACAGAATCGTGCTATTGACCCAGAATCAGCTCCTTTCTCCACTATTAGCTATATGACTGAGAGCAGATCACTCAGCTTCCTTCTCCTCATACTTAGGCTGTGAGATCTATAGGCCAATGTTCTTGGCTTGTTGTATTATATTTTTTCTCTATTTTACTAAACACAAGGAATAAAAATAGCTAGTAGTACTTTATTTTTTGACCTGGCAGTTTCTTCTTCTTCTTTGTACTTTCAGTTTAATCAGAACCAGGACTGGGATCTGACGCCTTGAGCCTTCATTCCCAACTACCCGGAGATTTCTTTCCCTATTTTATTTCCCCTGCTCCAACATCATTGCAGTGATAGTCTTCAGCTAGGGGTCATGCACCTGTGCTCCTTCCTGGCCCCTGCAGTCATGGGCCCTGAATCCAAGCACCAGGTGTCACCCTTAAGCAATGGCCATGGCTCTCCTGGGAGCTGCCTGCAGAATCCCCAGCCCCAGTTAACCTAGGGAGGAACGCCCAACTTGGAGATCAAACCAGGAACCTTCTGCAAGGCAATGTACAGCACTTGACACCAGGCTGACTCTAGCTAGTTTTAAACCCATTTATAAATCACATTTAATATTAAGAACCTTGCAATACTCTGGGCTTGCTATGGAGGATTTCAGAATGGAATATATTTTCCAGCAATAAATGATCTATAGAGATTACAAGAATATTCTTTTTTTTTAAATTCTTAGACCACAAATGAGTAGACTTCCTCTTTTAAAATTACCTTATAGCTCCATACCTGTAGGGAGAGACTGAACCATTCCTAGTTTTCTACCTCTTGCATGCATGGATTTATAGTTCCTGTTTGATAAGAAGCTTAAAGTTCAAGACCATGCATGCAATGACAGTGAAGCCAGGACTGGCTCAGTCAGATATGGTAACCCTGCTCTTATATTAAAGTTAAGTAGGGATGTCTATAAGCTCCCTTGACTGCTGCTGAAGCTAATCCAGTCCTGGTTTTACCTCATTACATGCATGGACTAGTAATGCTGCATCTTATTAAGGAAATCAGCCTTACATATCCTATACATTCAGTGGAGGTAAAACCAGGACTGGATCAGTCTGAGCAATAGCAGTTGGCAAAACCTATTGCAAGGGATCATACCTTTTCTTTAGCTCTCCCTACCATGCAGTGACATCTCTTGGAGGGAAAAGAGACTAACACAGCTGTCAGCAAAAAGATTACTGAAGCACTTAAGGTGAGACAAAGATCAAAATCAATGGAGGATCATTGAAATAAAGTATTTTGGAAAATAATCCAGTGTATATTCTCACCCAAGAAAGGAGATGTGTGAACATTTCATAATACCCTAGTTTCCTTGTTTGACCACCGGTACTAACCAATGGCAGGTCAGCATTCAAAATGCTCAAAGTCTAACAATGGCAGGGCTACCTTCAAACTAATCAGTGATATCACAGTGTACTCTGACCTCCCTGAGTTTTCAGCTGAACTGAACTGGACTCTTTGCCTCCAGGGAAGAGAAAGAATAGGGGATTTGATGTTTCAGAGGCATCTGAGGTGCATGAAAAGTGTGGGCTGAGGGCATCAGGTGCTCTGCTATCAGTTCTATGAAATGAATGAACAAAGTAGTGAAACATGGCTTTCTTCACCCAGACCATGCCCACACACCTCCCCCTTTTTAGAAACATTTTTTTTGTGTGTGCACAGCGCGAGATACACACATATCCAGGCAGCTTTTAAAATCTGTTTGGCATGGGCCAGCTGGACATATTCATGTATTTCCAGGTTTGGTCATGCACTGGGCTTTTTAAATTCACCTTTAGTAAATCAGGCCCTAAGTTTATTCCTCAGGCAATAGAGTGAATTGCTGAAGGTCATAAGAAGTTGGATTTGAACCCTGGCTGCCTTAGTTCACAGACCTCTCCTCCCTACTACTAGGCTTGGTTACTTCTCCACTTTCCTATGAAGAAAGGCTAAGCAAATTAGGGATCTTCAGCCTGGTGAAGAAACAGCTGAGAGGAGATAAGATAGAAATCTACAAAATCTTGAGTGGGCATGGAACAATTGTTTACCCCTTCAAATAGTACTAAGAATAGGGCATAGGCATCAGTATGGGAGAGGCTACCCGGGCCATGGCCCAACCATGGGGATAGGGAAATACTACAGTACCTGAATGTAATCCGCTTTGAAGTGCTGAAAAAAGTGCGAAAAGCGGAATATAAAAATATAAATTAAAAAAAAACCCCAAAACAAATTTCAACCTCCAGAAGAGCTTGTGTACAGTAGATCCTCCATGCTAGCTTGCTCTTTTCTCTGCATGTCTTGCGCTAGTGGTCTCGCAAGCCATACAGCAAAGCACATGGTGCAACTGGCAACATGTCCCCTACAGAGAGCAAGACAACCTGCAGACAAGTAAAGGACTGGCATGTTGAGAAAAAGGGAGGGTCCCAAGCCTGGAGACTTGATAGGGAAGGGGAAAGATCCTGAGCCTGGAGGCTTGTTTGGAGGGGGAGGGGGCAGTGGTCCTGACTGGAGGCTGGCTGGGGAAGGGGGAGTCCTGAGGCTTGCTGCTGGCTGGGGGGATTCTGGAAGTTGTTGAGACAGACTGGATATGGGAGGTAGGATTGCCAACTGGCTCCAGATTTTCAGGACAGGTTGATCCAGTCCTGGTTTTACTCCCCCCTGCATGCAGGTACTTATAAGGCTTGCCTTTGTTAGGGAATGCAATAGGGAAATCAAAATAAGTCCCAGCATGCAATGCAGTAAAACCAGGACTGGATCAACCTGTCCTGAAAATCTGGAGCCAGTTGGCAACCCTAATGGGAGGGGGGATCAGGACTGGAGGCAGACTGGCTGGTTCCTGTGCACAAGGGAAAAAAAAGAGGGAGTCAAGGGATACTGGTGCTGGACCCTGGTACTAGTTTGGGGGAAGAAAATCAGCACAAAGTGCAGGGTCGGGAGGGAACGATCTGCAGGTGTCATGTTTGGGACCCCAAGCTCTTATTGTTCTTGGGAGTGGTAGGAGCTAGTGTTATATAATGCTCACCTTCCTCTGCAAGAATAATGGCAGGAGCTCGGCAGCTCAAATATAACACCCTCCACTCCTCACAATAATGATGATGGGGGTTTGCTTAAGTGTAGAAGGAAATGCGGAAAAGTATTTTTGTTTCTAGTTTTCAAGTTTTGTGCTGCATATAGAGTCTGGCTTCATGGGGTTTTCATTTCAGTTTTTGTCTGTACATTTTTAATTTGTGGTCAAGGTCTGTCTGTGTTCTGCAAGTGTGACCAAGCCGAGGTATTCTGCTAGTGTGCAGGGATCTGTAGCAGTCTTGTTCATTATGTTTTCCCAACAGGAGGTATTGTGCTGGTGTCAAAGGATCTGGTGTAATATTTGCAGTGCTGCCTTTTCATAGGTAGGGTTATTGCTGATGGAGTCCTGTGAGTTAATGTTGCTATGGTATGGCAGATCTGCTACACATGTCTGGTTTTGTTTTTTTTGCATTTCACCATTGTACATGGTAGCAGAGGAAGTCTGTGTTTTTGTTACTTAGAGGACACCAGAATTTTTTTGTATGGTGAGGCCTAGGGGACAATATCCTGCTCTGTCCTTATTGTTAGAGGAGTTTGTGTGTGTGTTTGTTGGGGGAGTTCTGTGAACACAGAGTATATATTTACAGAACTGGAGGTACAGGATGTATAGGGTTTGTTTTGCACATATTTTGATGAGAATGGGCCTTACTCTTAAGCCAGGATGCAATGTGTTTTAGGGCTTTCTGAAGCTTGTATAGTGTAATACATACAAGCATCATATCAAGGGGAGCTTAGGAATTCATTAGTCTGGTGAGGGATACTCAAACAATTAGGACTGTTTCTGTATTTTTAGGCCACATTTTCTTATTCTCTGTTTACATCTCTTGGTATTTGACGATGTTCTCTCTCTCCATACGTAGTACAGAATAGTTGCTTAGTACTGACACTTCTATTAGTAACGCTGGTTTTTTTCATGTTTTCCTTTACCACTGTGTCTGGTATTCTAACATATTGGTTGGTCTGGGAATGCATAATGGTATTTATGCGAAGAATGTATGTAAGAAAAAATGACTAACTGTAAACACAAAAGTAAGATGGCAGCGGGAGCAGGGATGGAGGTGGAGGTGGTTCTCTCCCCTCCACCTCCATCCCTCTCCCCTCCACCTCCCCTCCCAACAAAAAAGGTATTCTGCTGCCTCTGGAGCAGGGGATATTTCGTAAAGCTAATAGGTAGCCCTTTTAAAACAAATCAAAGAAAGTATTTTTAACTTAGTGCACAATTAAAATGTGGAATTTTTTGCATAGCTGGCTTTAAAAAGGGTTTAGAGAAATTCCTGGAGGACAAGTTCATAAAGCATTATTAGCCATGTAGACTTGGAAAAGCCCTGCCGGATACTTATAACCTGGACTGGCCACTGTCAGAGACAGGACAGATCTTTGCTCTGATCCAATATGGCATTTCTTATGTTCTTACTGTCATATCGACCAAAAGAAGATGAATTTTAAGTAGGCAGACTGGATGGGCCATTTTGCTCTTTATCTGCTCTTATTTACTATAATATGGGTGGAAATGGTAAGTAGGGGACAATTGTTTTCCCTTTTAAATAGCACTAAGACTAGAGGACACTGCATGAAACTAGCAGGTAGCAAATTTAAAACCAACTGGAGGAAGCATGGGTTGTTTGTTTTTTTTTTTACTCAATGCATAATCAAGCTGTGGAATTTGTTGCTAAAGGATATGGTGAAGGCATTTGGCATAGCTGGATTTACAAAGAATTTGGACAAGCTCCAGGAGAAAAAGCCCATAAACCACCCACTTATCCCTGGGAGTGAGCAAGAAAGCCTTGGATTTACCAACTACGTCCTAATGACCTGGACTGGCCACAATCAGAAGCAGGATGTTGGGCTCAACAGACCTTTGGTCTGACCCAGCATGGCACTTCTTATGTTCTTAAGTTTTCAAACATGCTCTGTCTTCAGTTCATGCAACTATTAGATCAGAAAGCCAAAATACCCAACAGATGTAAAAATCAAGTATTATAAAAGAAAAAAAAAGAAAATGAAATTGAAATGCACCCCTTCAATTTCTAGCAATGACAATGGCATTTTCAGTTTTTGGCTTGTTAACTAAGAAATGTGTATGTATCTCGTGCTTGCGATTGTTTTATCAAGAAAACCAGCTCTATGCCCAGGCTATCTTTTACCATTTTAGTATATTGGAAACTCAGACACCTGAGATGGTGTTTGAACTCCTGAATGTGCTGATAAGTTTATGCCCGCACCTTCTCAGGCTGCTTTGATGTAGTCTGTCCCTCAGACAGGACCAGAAGTGGAGCCACAGCCTTCATCAGCTATGCACCGTCTGCTCCCAGGAACTTTTGAGTGAGTCAAGTTTCCTGGCTTTAAGATAAAAAAAAAATTATAAGATGTAGTTTAAAGAATTTGGCACTGAAGAACTGGTAAAGTTCATTTTCAGTCTCCTGTCTCGCGCCTCCACCTTCTCATGACCTTCGCAAAGAGTTTCCTTTTGAATATTTCTGGGCCAACCAGGTCAGCACGGGCAAAAGTACCCGCAGCATGAACAGGTGCAATTTCCCTACCAAAAAGTTTTTATTTACAGTTATTTATATGTCGTCTCTCCAGGCAAGAAGTGAACAGGATGGTTTACAATAAAACAGTCATAAATAATATTCACAAACCCAAACATTAAAAAGGACATTAAAAAGTATGCACAGGGAGTTAAAAATAAACTCCCTTGTGTACTTTGTTGGGATAACCCCACTCTCCAGTGCTACCACTTTTCCTCATAAAAGTGTGCGTGTGTGTGTGGGGGGTGGGGGCACGTTAATTTCCCAGAAAACTTTCTCCGTAGGTAAACGCCCATTTACCTATGGAGAATCCCTTTCAAAACTGCCCTTATGGGGTGCTTTTAAGACTGTTTACATAAGTGCAATGTTTGTGGCTACTTTTATATGTTGGTTTTGCACTCATTTTCAAAGTGAAAGTACGCACATACTTTAACTTTAAAATTTACCCCAGGAAAACCAGCCCACGCATGTTTGCACCTGCTAATATGATTGGGTACTTTTCCTGACCCTGCCACCATGACCGCCTCCGATGACCTAAGCAACAGAGCAGTGAAATATATTTTTAAGAACTAGAGTTCTCCCGATTCACTATGCTGGAGCAAGCTTGTCCTAAGAGCATAAGAAGTTCCATGCTGAGTCAGACCAAGGTCCATCTTCTGTCCAACAAAGTTCTCTGCAGATCCCCAATAGCTGATCCATTTCTTGTATCTCACTCCCAGGGATAAATGCTGGCTGTCCCAAGTCTACTTGGCTAATAACTGTTTATGGACTTTTCCTTCAAGAACTTGCCCAATCCTCTTTTGAACACATCCTCTGGCAACAGATTCCATTGCTTTACCCCATAGCCTGCAAATAGTTGCTTTTATGGTACTGGACACCTGTTCTGTTGTTTTTTTTAGCAATTGCCATTTTAGAAATTCCCTGGATACAGCTAGTTTGTTTGAATCAATCATTATTTTAATGTTTGTGTTGTGTAGAATTTTTCTATTGTGTAGGATATGTATTTTGTAATTTCACTTTTGCATTTATGTTTTTAATTACTCTTTCTGTTTAATTTGTATACAGATATAGTATGTTTATATATGTTGTTTGTTGGTTTTGGCTTATGTTCAATGTTTATTGATTGTTTTGTATTTAGCATATTATTGTACAATATGTCACAGATACATTGCATTAGTCTACTAAACAATTTTCACCTACAGCTCATTGGGTGACCCTCATTTTTACATAGTTAAGTGGACTACCACAGCAACCGCAATATTTTCCACATAAACACCGAATAGGAGAAGAGCTTTAGTGAATCAGGCCCTAAGTATGTAGAATTTAGAGAATTATTTTCAAAGCCAGTTACAAGCATAAAACATGACTTTATGCATGTAAATGGCTTGTTATAAAATAATGTGGGAGTTTTGTGCATAAAAGTATGTGCACAAAAGATAGGTATTCTGGAGGGGACAGGGGGTGCATAGCCAAGTGGAGTTGGGATTTATGTGCATACTTTTCAGTTTTTTAAGTATCTACGTAAATTAAAATGCTCTAGTTACACCCTGCAATGAGTGGGTATAACTTTGTGCCAGTGAGTTTGTAAAGGTTCTTAGGGATAATTTTTAAAGCGAACTTATGTGCATACATTTGCTTTGAAAATTGGCGTAACTGATGCGCCAATGCATTAGTTATCCAGGTTGTTAGAAAATTATTCTTGTAATGCATTCATTCATTCATTCATTCTCATATTTATAAACTCCCTTTCCCAAAGACCCTAGGCAGGATTATAAAACATAAAACAAATTTTACAATAACATATAAAGCAGAGGTGAGTATAGTGTTGTAAGAAGAAGCTTCCTCATCAACTGACTCTGACAATGAAACAATAGTAGAGGTGATATAAGGGTTGACAGCCTGGAAATTCCTGAAGATGTTAATGGTAACTGGAATGAGGCTGTGGGGAGAGTGGTTTAATGTGAACGTTATCAGATGATGGTCTGAGAAGGGAAGGTGGGGAGGTCTGAGAGACAGCAGTTGGAAGAAAGGACTAGGTCAAGGCAGTGACCATGCTGGTAGGTAGGGGAAGCCCAGCAGTGGTGTGCAGCCAGGGCCTTCAGGAGATTCAGTAAATCCCCAGCCCATAGGTTTCACTATGGGGTAACAAGTGCCACCCCAGTTTTATACATCGGATCGGTCAGGAGCGAATCAGACCCTGCCTGATCTGATCAGTGGCGACACACCTCCCAAACCCCAACAGGAGTCGTGTTTAACTGAAAATCCTCTCCTGCTGCCATGACTGGCCCCATGGCAGCAGGAGATGATATTCAAATAAATATAACTACTGTTGCCACCCACCACACAACCCAGCAGGCTACCGCAGAGCCCATCCCACAGTGGCCAAAGGAAGAGGGAAGACGCGGTGGCCACCAGCAGAACCCATCCCATTGGCAACTGAAGAAGAGGCCCAAGCTCTGTGTGTGTGTGTGTTTGTATGCGTGGGTGAGAACCTGTACATGTGTTTGTGTGAGTAGGATGGGTGAGAGCCTGGCTATGTGTGTGCGTGTGTGTATCATGTGTGTAGGTGCATGAAAGCCTATGTGTGTGGGTGACTCCCTTTGTATGTGTGGGGATGGGTGACTGCTTGTGTATATATGTGAGGGTGAATGACTGCTTGTGTGGGTAAGTGAAAACCTGGGTATGTGGGTGACAGCTGATATGTGTGAATGTGTGCATGTATGACAGCCGGTGTGAGTGTATGGGTGAGAGTTAGTGTGTGTGTATGAGTGAAAGTTAGAGTAGATGTGGGTGAGAGCTGGTGGGTCTGGGTGAATGAGAGTCGGTGTGAGTGTGTGTTTGCATGGGTGGGTGTGTGCAAGGCTGTGTATGTGAGAGGGGGTGAGGCCTTATTTGTGTGGGCGAGATAGAGGATAAAGTTTGTGCTCTCCCTCCTTCCCAATCCACAACAATCTCAGGGAAATCAAAAAATCCCAGATATGGAGAGAAGGAAATGTTTTAATCTTTATTAGTTTCATTCATGGATGTTATTTGATGTATTTGCTGTTTTGAAATATTATATTAGTGTTTTGGGAAATGTTATAAACATTTTTACGAGGTTTTAATAATTGGCTATTCTGTTCATTAGTTGTTTTGAATTACTTATTCTTTTTTTTAGTATGCTTTTATTTTTATGGTTGATGTCTTATATTTTTTTATTTTGTTGTTTGTTGGTCTCTTATTCTGACTTTGGTAAGAGTCTGTCTGTATTTTGTATGTATGACTAAGGTGAGGAATTCTGCTAGTGTATAGTTTCTATGTAGGGGTCTTGTTCTGTTTTTGATAAGAGGTATATTGGTCTTCTAGGGCCTTATGTAATATTTGCAGTGCTGTTGTATTCTGGATAAGGTTGTTGCTGTTTGAGTCCTGGGAGTTAGTGTTATTTTCATATGGCAAATTTGTCTCTTAGGGTAAATATTCTTGGCAGGCTGTGATTAGCTTTTATTGGATCTATGTAAGTATTAACCAAAAATGTTGTGCGTGAGCTACTGAGACAATATAGGACCCGTCTTTAGATGTGAATGTCTCTGATCTGATATTTGAAGAAGGGACCTATGTACTGTAGTTTTAAAAGCTTTTGTACAATATTTTTAAGTGCATGTATTTTTTAAGTTTACAGGTATTTTAGGCAGCCTGGCTTGCTCTGTTTTCCAAATAGGAGGTAACTGAAAAAATAAAGGCAAAAAGAACAGTGTTCAAGAAGAACAAAGGGTCCCAAAAAAAGGAACATAGGGAAGAATACCTGGTGAAGCTGAGAGAAATGACGAAAGTAATCAGGAAAGCAAAAGGTCAAGTGGAAGAAAGAATTGCCAAAGAGGTAAAGCGAGGTGACAAAGCATCTTTCAGATATACAGAGAAAGAAGGAAGGCCCAAGGTGGTTAGTAAAACTGAAAGGTGACAAGGGGCAATGTGTGGAGAAATATGAAGAAATAACAGAAATGTTAAATAAATACGTCAGTTTAGTGTTCACTAATGAAGAAGAAGGACCATTGTTGACTGACAAGACCACAGATGGGAGTGGGGTAGATGCAACTTCATTTACAGAAGAGAATGTATAGGAAGAGCTAGGAAAACTGGAAGTGGACAAGGCCATGGGGCCAGATGAGGTACATCCCAGGATACTCAGGGAGTTCAGAGATATGCTAGCGGGTCCACTGTAAGACCTATTTAATAGATCCCTGGAAATGGGTGTGGTGCCGCAAGATTGGAAAAGAACAGTTGTGGTCCCACTTTACAAGAATGGTAGAAGAGAGGAGGCTGAAAACTATAGGCCGGTTAGCCTTACCTCAGTAGTGGGAAAATTAATGGAGGCTCTGCTGAAGGAAAGGGTAGTGAACTATCTACAATCCGGTGGGTTGCTGGATCCAAGGCAGCATGGATTCACCTGGCAAAATTCTGAATCAGACATATATGATTGATTTTTTTTGATTGGGTGACCAGAAAACTGGATCAAGGAAGAGCACTTGATGTGATTCACTTGGATTTCAGCAAAGCTTTCGATACAGTCCTGCAAGGGAGGCTCATGAATAAAATGAAAAGCCTGGGAGTTGGCACCAAGGTGGTGAATAGATTACAAACTGGATGACTGACAGGAGACCGCATGCAATGATAAATGGAACCTACTCTGAAGAGACAATAGGGTTACGTGAAGTGCCACAAGTATCAGTTTTGGCACTGGTTCTAAGCAACATTGCGGAAGGGATAGAAGGTAAAGTTTGTCTATTTGTGGATGATAATAATATGATGGGACTATGCTAGTCACTAACATTTGCTCCCAAGTTTATTTTCCAGCCATGGGTATTAGGAGGGTTTTTTAATATTCAGGATTCCTCCTTCTGCCATAACCCCACCTTTTTGGGGGAAGGCTTGTGTGGGATATAAATATCCCCATGAGCATGCTCATTTTCAGTGGGTGAAAGAAGATTGGAGAAGGCTAGCAGGAAGGAGAGGAGCTCTGGAAGGTCTTGGCCTTATTCCTGGGGGTCTTGTGACTCAGAGTGCTATTGCATTTTGAGAAGATTTTGGAGAAAGGTTGATTAGTCCAGAGGGAAGGGCATCTACCTGGCATAACAAAAGACTGTATCAAAGGATCTTTTTGCCCAAGATGCCAGCTGTGATGAGAAGACGTTGTGGGTTGAGAAGAGAATCAAGAGACTTGAGGAGACTTCTGACACTTTTGGATTACAGTTGAAATCTTTTGACTTGTTGAGACCGGTTAAGATATTTTTGTGCTTGGGGATAATTTTTCCATCGTGACCACTTTATGCTGGAGCTTCACTGTAGCTAAACTACCCTACAAGGTAAGGATATTTTTGCTATGGATTATGATGCAAGAGAAGTTTGAGAAGATCTAAAATGGATAAAGAAACCATTATCTTCACTGTAATCATATTTTTAATGCTATTTTTTATTTTTGTTATTTTGACCTGGATTCTTCTATTTGAGTTACAGTAAATGGATTATTCTGAAGAGCACGTTGGGTTTTTCCCCTCATTCCTGCAAGAGCACAGGTTGAAAGGATGGCCATGGATGTTAGATCCTGATGTCATATTTGCAGTGTTGTTTTCTCATAGGTAGAGTTGTTACTGTTTGAGTGATGACAGTTAATCTATTTTCATATGAGAGGTTTACTATATTGTAATTGTTTATTCATGGCTTTCTGAGGGCCAGGCCCACACCCATTACATTTTACAATAGACGTAATGCCATATGTGTTCCATGAGTCCATTAGGCAAACTAGGTGGTCACCTAGGGCACCAAAATTTCAGGGGTGGCAAAATCATGCAAGCGCAAGGCATAGAAGAGCATTGTGCCATTATCTAATACTGCTAAAAAAGGAAGCACTGTGCTGGAGCTACAGCCACGACCACTGCTAGGAGGGACTGCTGTGCTGAAGCTGCTACCAATAGATAAGCTGGAGAGGGGATGCATGACTGAAGGTTCGTCTAGGGTGCCAAATACTCTTGCACTGGCCTTGCCTGCTTCCCATTCAGAGGTTAACCCTTTAGAGCCACTGCACTGAATTCAGCAGAAGCTGTGAATATACAAGGCTGACCATCAATTGGCAGTATAACAAAAAACAAGAAACTTTGTAGAATAAAACATGAGCATAGCATTAGAAACAGAAATGAAAAGGCTGCTGGGGAAGCAGGAGGTATTGGATATAATGGGCCATATACAGGCAAAATGGGCAGATCTTCCCCTTTCATGGGTAGATAAATCCCTTAAATTCTTGGGAATATATGTCACAGGAAATCCTGCTCACTGGTATGCATTGAATATCCCTCCTATCATAGAATCAGGAATCTAACTGTGAGTTGGATGGATTTACCTCTCTCCCTAATGGGACGCATTGCGCTTTTTAAAATGTCACTACTTCCAAAACTTCTGTATGTTTTACAAATGCTGCCCTTAGTTATTTCCCTTTCAGATGTACGTAGCCTCCATAGAATGAGATCCACTTTTTTGTGGCGTAACCGAAAGCCGAGAGTAGCTTTAAAAAAATTGATGACCCCGGTCCCACTGAGAGGCTGGGGGTTTCCCAACATACAACTATATAATATGGCGTGTGCACTGCGATCCCTAGGGGACTGGCTATATGGGAGTACATGTTTTTCAGATCTACAACTAGATAATCGATTGATAAGTCTGATAGATTTACGATTTGTACTTCATGCAACTCCTAAAGAAATTCCTATGCAGGTGCATGCTAATATTCTGGTATCTTATGCTAGATATGGATGGTGCGCCATGCGCACGCGACTGGGGTTGCCCTGGAAAGTATCCCTATTAATGCCTATATGCAGTAACCCTAAATTTATCCCAGGCCAACGGGGTCAGTTTTACATTAATTTGATGCAGCAGGGTATCTTTACTTTTGCTGACCTCATAGATCCACATAGACTTAAGCCGTATTCCTTTCCTAAATGCCAAGAGATATTTGGATGGAAGCCCCAAGAGTTTCTTAGTTATTTCCAACTAGTCAGTTTTATTGCTAAACATTTTGGGTCATTGCATATCACTGATCAATCTGGTCCATTCCAAAGGTTGCTGGTCTTATTTAAAACAAAGAAACAATCCTTGGCTACGTTATATAAACTATTGCATGAGGCAGTACCTTATATTGGGCTGAGGGTCCTGTCTGAGCTCTGGAGTCGAGTCTTGGGTACCAAGATAGAAGAGGATGACATGTCAGAGGCGCTACATATCTTTCACAAAGCTATGCCATCAGCTAATGTGAGGGAACAATATTTGAGGATAGTGCACAGAATCACGATTTCTCCTCTAAGAGCATACCAAATGCGAATTATCTCCTCTCCGTCATGCCCCAAATGTCTTGAAGCATCAGCCTCTTTAACACATAGTTTATGGGCTTGTCCTCAGATACAAGAATATTGGATTAAGGTGTGGCAATACATGGCTTCCATCCTGGGGTTTCGCCTCCAATCTCTGCAGCGTTGGCAGTTCTTGGCACAGGTGGTGTGGAAGCGGATTGGACTGAATACAATTCTCTGTTAATTATTAAAGCCTTGGGTCTGGTGAGGAAATGCATACTATCAAAATGGATTCAGCAAGACTCCCCGATGTTAGATTTTTGGTTGACCAAAATGCATACTCTCTTAAATTTGAACTATCATACATGGCTTCTATCTATACCTCAGAAGAAAGGGGCCTTCTCAAAGATCTGGGGCCCATTTTTCCAGCATCTTTCGAGTGCATGGCAAGACAAATTCAGAAGACCTATGAGGAGAGGCTGAAGGATCTGAATAAGTATACCCTGGAAGAGAGGAGGCGCAGGGGAGATGTGATACAGACCTTTAGATACCTGAATGGTTTCAATGATGCACAATCATCAAGCCTTTCCATTGGAAAGAAATCAGTAGAACTATTGGTCACAAAATGAAACTTCAGGGTGGACAACTCAGAACCAACATCAGGAAATATTTCCTCACGGAGAGGGTGGTGGATGCCTGGAATGCCCTTCCAGAAGAAGTGGTGAAGGCAAAAACAGTAAAAGAATTCAAAGGAGCATGGGATAAACACTGTGGATCCCTAAAACTAGAGGATGGAAATGAAGAAAAGAATGCATGGGGTAACTTGCTGGTGCAACAGTTACTACTCTTAACCAAAAAGCCAATATATTGCTGATACAACTTCATCATCACTCTCTGCTTCAACAGCAAGGGGAAAAGGGGAATTGGATTCATACAGCAACCTTGGGCCCCAACTTTTACAGTCTGGGGAAACAAACAAACATGGGGGTAACTTGCTGGTGCGATTACTACCCTCAACCAATAAGCCTACATACTGTCAATGTAACTCCTTCATTGCTCTCTCCTTTACAGGGAATTGGATTCAGACAGTAACCAACAAGGGCCCTGACTTTTACAGATTGAGAAACTGATAAGCATGGGGATAACCTGCACGGCGTGGCAGATACTACCATAAGCTTGCTGGGCAGACTGGATGGAACATTTGGTCCTTTTAAGAACATAAGAACATAAGAAAATGCCATACTGGGTCAGACCAAGGGTCCATCAAGCCCAACATCCTGTTTCCAACAGTGGCCAATCCAGGCCAAACCTGGCAAGTACCCAAAAACTAAGTCTATTCCATGTTACCATTGCTAATGGCAGTGGCTATTCTCTAAGTGAACTTAATAGCAGGTAATGGACTTCTCCTCCAAGAACTTATCCAATCCTTTTTTAAACACAGCTATACTAACTGCACAAACCATATCCTCTGGCAACAAATTCCAGAGTTTAATTGTGCGTTAAGTAAAAAAGAACTTTCTCCAATTAGTTTTAAATGTGCCCCATGCTAACTTCATGGAGTACCCCCTAGTCTTTCTACTAGCCGAAAGAGTAAATAACCGATTCACATCTACCCGTTCTAGACCTCTCATGATTTTAAACATCTCTATCATATCCCCACTCAGCCGTCTCTTCTCCAAGCTGAAAAGTCCTAACCTCTTTAGTCTTTCCTCATAGGGGAGCTGTTCCATTCCCCTTATCATTTTGGTAGCCCTTCTCTGTACCTTCTCCATCGCAATCATATCTTTTTTGAGATGCGGCGACCAGAATTGTACACAGTATTCAAGGTGCGGTCTCACCATGGAGCGATACAGAGGCATTATGACATTTTCTGTTTTATTCTCCATTCCCTTTCTAATAATTCCCAAAATTCTGTTTGCTTTTTTGACTGCCGCATCACACTGAACCGACGATTTCAATGTGTTATCCACTTGATGCCTAGATCAGTTTTTGATTCCTCTTGTAATTTTCCCACTCCTATAAAGTCTCGATGGAGTTTCATTTAGTTACTGCACTAGATATTGAAACTTTATTTGGCAAAATGAAAAATTCCCATTGTTCACTCGATCCATGTCCTTTTTGGATTTTCACTGTTTTAAAATGGAATTTGTGAGCATTTTGAGAAATCTGGTTAATAATTCTCTGGTTGAGGGTTTATTACCAGATGTCTTAAAGAAATCTCAAGTATGGCCAATTAAAAAAAGAGAGAACTTCCTGATGAGTTATCCTCAAGTTATAGGCCAAAAACAAATTTGTTATCATTGGGTAAATTAATTGAAAAACCAGTACATATACAGTTGACTGATTTTTTTGGATATCCTATCATGTTTTGTATGATAATCAATGTGATTTAGAACAAGGCACAGTACAGTTTAGAACAAAAAATTAATTTTGGGCCGCTAGAGAGTGGCGAATAATAAGTTGAATAAATAAATAAATATATTACATAATATTTGAATGATAATTATGTGAATTTAAAATTGACATTTCAATTGGGTGAAAGCCAGACTATAGACTTTGATTAGAATTTACTGAAAATGACACTGCTCTACAGACTAAGATGTATAGAAAGGAAATAGCTGCTAATTTTGGTAGACCTTTGTGTTCTGATGTAAAGCTGAAGATCATTTTAATGCCTGGCTTCCATGCTTTTCAGCTCATTTTAATACTTTTTAACCGAATAGTGACACTTTTAATTGTTAGTTGTATTTGTGATTGGTAGCCCTCCAAGGAAGCCCTTTGTGAAACACACATTAGGGTTTAATTCTTCCTTGTCTAGAGACTGAATCTCCCTCTCTAGAGTTAAGCTGAAGGAGCTTCTTTTTATCTCACCACCAGAATGCTGCTGTTTCAGTTAAAAATGGAGGAAGGTCAGGGAATAAAAACTGGAGTAAGGTCTTGAATAGCTGTGAATGAAGACTCATGGTGCCAGCTGGGGTAGGTTCTGGCTGAGCTAGGTAGAAACCCAAAGTAGCCAAAGACATCTGATGGGCCCAAAAATATATGAACCCATAAAATACTGTTTGTTTGTTTTTTTAATATATTGCAAGATAAATACAGAAAATGATGATAGTTAACAATGTAACAAATCAATTTTCTCTACCTGCTGCAGTAGTGGAGATGCTGTTTGGCCTCCTGTTCTACCCTTCATTTCTCACCTCTGTGCATTTCCCATGTCTTCAATGCTTCTGATACTGCTTTTGCCTCCATTAGTTCCACTGGGAAGCTGTCTATGCCTCAACTGCCCTTTGTGAGAAAAAATGCATGCTTACATATCTGCTGAACCAGCCCTCTCCAGCCTCATATCATGATCCCCCAAGTTATAGAACTTCCTTTTAAATAGAAAAATGGTTACCTCTTGCACATTATTTATACCTTTTAGCTACCCAGCCTCCACCATTATGGTCCAGTGTTAATGGTAGCAAAACACAAGCCATGTCACACATTGCTGTCTAAATTCAGTATCAGATTTCAAGAGCTACGTATGTCAACTAAGGATGCTCTGGCAAGGCTTGATAGACAGATGCGGATTGAATGAATCTGATTGTTTGTGCCACATCGCCCCTCTCCCTCATCTCATCCAGATATACAGATTTAAGTCTTTGTTTCACATAAATATGTAATTATGTTTTTACTGTCAGCAACTGTTCAGTGGAACTGTTTGGTGCCGGTCCATCTTCACTCTTCCTGCTTGCAAGATCATCGGTCACCATCAGCCAGCTAGATGGTCATTGTAT
This sequence comes from Rhinatrema bivittatum, assembly GCF_901001135.1. Classification (NCBI taxonomy): domain Eukaryota; kingdom Metazoa; phylum Chordata; class Amphibia; order Gymnophiona; family Rhinatrematidae; genus Rhinatrema; species Rhinatrema bivittatum. The sequence continues at coordinate 417,636,681 of NC_042618.1, read as the reverse complement.
GATGATGTTCTAGGCAGGAAAAGTACAACTGGAGCCTTATGGGCCACTTTGCCACTTTCAAAATACCGAAGCCTGTATTTTTAAACGTTTGGTAGCCTACTAAAAGAATCATCTCAGCCCACTGCTTCACTGGTGTTCTTTTAACAAAGTGTATTTTCTTGGGCAGACTAGTTACTTCAGCACTCGTTCTACACTCTAGCAAAGTGGCACGTAACAGTAGTTGCTACAGTCAGCTGAGTGCTATTGATACCTGGTGCCAGTATTGTTCTTGGAGAAGACACAGGATATAATTGTTGGCTATGCAGTATGCTTAGAGTCTTTCTTTTGCATTTGGAAATCTTTGTCTTCTCCATACCTTGTGTGAGAACAGCTTTATTGCACGGATCATGTTACTTCATGAACACTTGTTCGTTTATGTCCCCAAGATGTTGTGTAAGATAAATATAAGGTTTACAATTTAATGGATCAGTCATTTGAAATGTGTCATACAGAAAACGTGAAGCTTCTTTTTTTTTTTCTTACCTGTGGGTATTTATCGTGCTGTAAATCAGTCGAGCAAGGGTCTGTTTATATACATAAATTGTCCCAATTTGACAGTTTAATACCACCTTGACTTTTTACCCTTTACAGGAAAGAAAGCAGGTAATGTGTTTCAGTGTGAGTCACCCAGCATATGCAGGCAGCAGTGCTAGTAAACACTACCATATCTGCAAGGAAAAAAAAGAAACAGAAATATTTGTGTCTCATGTCTGAGGGTTGGTTGGCTCCTTTTTGAAGGGCGTCTACTTGTCTTTTGTCTTTGTACCTTTAAGTTGATGCCAGCTGAAATTTACCAGCCTGGCAAGGCAGTGGGAACAGAGACACATAGACAAAGACATACACTTAAATGCAGACACATATACCCCTTATACCCTGTTCATCTGTCCAATACATACATACAAGTGTCATATTGAGCTAGAAACACAGGAGCAGTTGTATTTTTTTTGGCTAGTTTTACAGATGTTGATTTTTAGTTATATGGATTATTGCAATGCATATCTTTTGGGCCTCCCCAAAAACATGATTAAGCCTTTATAACTGCTCCAGAACTCTGCTGCTAGGGTGTTGTTGGGGGTTGGAAAGTATGAACATATTATGCCGGCTTTATTCCATCTTCATTGGTTACCAGTAGAATCTAGAATTTGTTCTAAGATTCTGACAATAGTTCATAAAATTGTTAATAATTTAGATAATGATCGGTTGGGGACAAGATTACTGGTATATATGCCCCAAGGAAGATACGATCAATGAATAAAGGTTTTTTGGTAATTCCTTCTACTAGGCAGAATCGCTAAAATATGGTACGGGAAAGGGCTGTAACAGTAGCAGGACCGTTACTTTGGAATTTAATGCCAGAAGAACTGCGATTACTGAGGGATCAGAAATTGTTCAAAAAAACATTAAGAACTTGGTTTTTTAGGAAGGCGTTTGAAAAATAAAGTTTGGTTAAAATAGTGGGAGGGAAGTGTTTTGTATGGCATAGGTTAGGTGGCTAAAAGAAAACAGAGCGATAAGATACTTTTCAATTTGTGTATGTACTTTTGGTTTCTAATATAAAATGGTGATGTTAAAATGTTTTTAATGTTTTATTGTATATGATTTATATTACTGATGTAAACCATTTAAGAACATAAGAAAATGCCATACTGGGTCAGACCAAGGGTCCATCAAGCCCAGCATCCTGTTTCCAATAGTGGCCAATCCAGGCCATAAGAACCTGGCAAGTACCCAAAAACTAAGTCTATTCCATGTTACCATTGCTAATGGCAGTGGCTATTTTCTAAGTCAACATAATAGCAGGTAATGGACTTCTCCTCCAAGAACTTATCTAATCCTTTTTTAAACACCACTATACTAACTGCACTAACCACATCATCTGAAAACAAATTCCAGAGTTTAATTGTGCGTTGAGTAACAAAGAACGTTCTCCGATTAGTTTTAAATGTGCCCCATGCTAACTTCATGGAGTGCCCCCTAGTCTTTCTACTATCCGAAAGAGTAAATAACCGATTCACATCTACCCGTTCTAGACCTCTCATAATTTTAAACACTTCTATCATATCCCCCCTCAGCCGTCTCTTCTCCAAGCTGAAAAGTCCTAACCTCTTTAGTCTTTCCTCATAGGGGAGCTGTTCCATTCCCCTTATCATTTTGGTAGCCCTTCACTGTACCTTCTCCATTGCAATTATATCCTTTTTGAGATGCGGCGACCAGAATTGTACACAGTATTCAAGGTGCGGTCTCACCATGGAGCGATACAGAGGCATTATGACATTTTCCGTTTTATTCAACATTCCCTTTCTTATAATTCCCAACATTCTGTTTGCTTTTTTGAATGCCGCAGCACACTGAACCGACGATTTCAATGTGTTATCCACTATGACGCCTAGATCTCTTTCTTGGGTTGTAGCACCTAATATGGAACCCAACATTGTGTAATTATAGCATGGGTTATTTTTCCCTATATGCATCACCTTGCACTTATCCACATTAAATTTCATCTGCCATTTGGATGCCCAATTTTCCAGTCTCACAAGGTCTTCCTGCAATTTATCACAATCTGCTTGTGATTTAACTACTCTGAACAATTTTGTGTCATCTGCAAATTTGATTATCTCACTCGTCGTATTTCTTTCCAGATCATTTATAAATATACTGAAAAGTAAGGGTCCCAATACAGATCCCTGAGGCACTCCACTGTCCACTCTCTTCCACTGAGAAAATTGTCCATTTAATCCTACTCTCTGTTTCCTGTCTTTTAGCCAGTTTGTAATCCACGAAAGGACATCGCCACGAAAGGACATCGCCACCTATCCCATGACTTTTTACTTTTCCTAGAAGCCTCTCATGAGATTTGAGATAAATGGTATAAAAAATAATAAATAAATAAATAAATACAATTTTAACACTCTGTTTCCTGTCTTTTAGCCAGTTTGCAATCCACGAAAGGACATCGCCACCTATCCCATGAGTTTTTACTTTTCCTAGAAGCTTCTCATTTAGATTTGAGATAAACAGTATAAAAAATAATAAGTAAATAAATACAATTTTAACACTCATCATGGAAATCTAGTGTCTATCATGGTGTTAGACAGTTGGAGCTGCAAAGACATCAGCATGAACTGACAAATGTGCACAAGGAACAAGACATGCAAGATGCTCAGTCAGGAATTCCAAAATCAAATTACAGGCAATGTGTGTTAACACTAATAAAATATGTGGCTCTAGAATCGGACTTATTTTTAGCTTCTAAAAATCCTGACTTCACTATAGCTACCCATGGAGGACAATAAGACTCATTAGCAAGGGAGCCTCAGTGCTAATAAAGACATACATGTATCACACAAGCATACCAAAATACACAAGGCATATACCAACCAATAATACACATGTGCACAATCACAAATATTCCTCATACATATAATCGACATCACACATACACACCCCTACCACATAGGTTTGATTTATTTGCTTGTAGTTATGGAAATAGAGTACAGTTAGACATAAACTACTGCACAAATTCGTGAATGAAAGCAAGAGGAAATACAAGGATGTTAAGTGGGCAATTTTCAAAAGCCATTTCCCTGGGTAAATAGACTATCTGAAAATTGCCCATCTTTTCCCTGGTTAAAGTATGTGCAGGGATCAACAGCGCATGTACTTTTCACTTATGGGCAAAGTAAGAATGATCAGAGTTGGGGTTAGATCGGGGAAGGCAAGAATGTGCATAGTTTTGCATTTTCAAAACTATATGCGTTTTTCAGGGTAAAAGAAAAAGCAGGCGCAAATCTCTGTAGACACTTTTTTCCCGAGGCAGTTTTCAAAGGAAAAATAAAGTCTGAGGGGAAAAGCACCCACAGGTTTGCAACTACCCTCATAGTTTTAAAAATTGACTCCTAAATAAAGAGCATGACAATAAACAGCACAGGCTCCATTTTCAAACAGGTGAATTTTAAAAGCCCTGCATATGCCAAAACCGGGAGCTATGCGAGTATCTTGGGCCGGCGCATGCCGAACGGATTTTAAAAACTGTCCAAGTATGCGCATATATCCCACTGCATGCACAAAAAATTTTCTCAAAAAAGGGATGGGGGTGTGGGAGTGGGCTAGGCAGGGCAGGGGTGTTACTGGATTTCTCTATGAAGCCAGCTCCTAAAGACTTACGCGCACAAGATGCACCGGGTCACCTACCTTGTAACTTTATTTCTGCTATGGATGGCCTTTAGGTCCTAAAGCAAAAAAAAAGTGAAGAGGTGACTGGGGTTTTAAGGGTCAGGGTTAGCATGGTAAAAGGAAGCCTGTTTAACTAGGGGAGTAAGGAAGTCCTATTCCTTACCTGGGCCAACTGGGAATGAACTGGGAAAATGGACAATTGCATTGGCATGCATTCCTTATAAAATTCCTCCACTTATGCACTAATGGGGCAATTGCGCGCACATGCACGCCTACATTATAAACATGTGCGCACATGTACATGCAATCAGCATATTTTCTAACATGTATGTATGTATGTGTGTATGTTATAAAATGGCCGCATCCTTTTGCATGAGCTGGCATTCGTGTGTACATATGTGCCCGTGTGCTGCTTTTAAAATTTACCAAAGAGTTTTGCCCTAAACATAAAATCAAGGAAACCCCTTAAGAAACAAGGCACGTCAGGACTATACTGAAGAATTTAACCTTATATTACTTCTGGATTTAAAGATTTAGATCTTGGCAAAGATAGTTTTTCTGTTGAAACATCCATTGGATGTTTCATTATATATGAAACCATGAAAATTATGCCAAGCTGCAACTTAAAAAATTTGTGGGAATTCTTTTCTTAGATTTCTGCAAGTGCTATGATCTAGTTCTTTTTTCCTTGGAAACCTGGATTTATCGTGTCTTAGACAAACCCTCTTTGAGTACATGCTGACATCACAGGAAGGATGTTATAAATAACCAGAGTTCTGCAGTATACTTATTTCATTTCCTTTTCTACCCTGAAAAGTTTGATTGCCATCGTACCCCTGAACTATATGGCTTTACAGTCATCAATCTACATCCTGCCTATTTCCGTTACTAGGCATTTGTTCTGCCCCATTCTCTCACCTCATTCTTGCCCATGAAATGCCCACCTAGCTGAACTTTTCTCCCGCTTTAAGGGTCCTAAAATTCACACTTTCTAGCATATAGTGTCATGCAATCTTGACCATCAGTTCCTGAGAATTCTCTCTTGTAGTGAAGAGATCCTGATGTCTCATCGCTAGCAAATGCACTCAGAGGCAGACCTGCCAGTTAACCCCAAGCCAAGTGGGGCTCTAAGCCAGGCTTTGGATGTTTAATATCTCTTTGGCAACCATTTACAATGACATAATTCAAGAATGCTTAAATAAACAAGATTGAAAACAAAAAATAGAACTGGCTGAAATCATTCCTTGTTAAATGAGTGTTCTGCATAGGGTTAAAGACCCACGTATGAGTCTTCAGGTTAAGGCTTCATTCAAATTTGGTATTTTGGTCCAAATTATTTGGCAAGTTTGGTGAGCAAAAATATTGATATCCCATGTTTAAAAAATGTCTTCATGTCTTGGAAAAATCTTGTGAACGTCCAGTCTTTACACACCCTTCTAGACCAGAGGCCGATTAGATTAGAGCATAATATATTATCTGCTTCATTACAATACACATGACCGTCATCATCCCTTTCCTGACAATCAGGAAAGATAATCACTTGCCTGATATCATCAATAACTGGATTTGGACAGACCAAACATACTAAACATGCTTCAAACACAATGTCCCCACAAAGAAATGACAAGAAGCCAAAAATGCTTGACCACACTTCTGTCATCAATGTTGCCTCATTTAAAAATGGCCAAAGACCCTTGTATAATCCTACACAATAGGACGCAATAGGAAAAATTGGTAAAGAAAACCAGAAATAGATATTTTCTACTGAGAAAGCTACTTTCATATTTAATGTATAAGGAAGTAACAAAGAACTTTACACAGGAGATAGAGAAGCAACACATAGTCCCTAGAGAAGAGCTTCCCAAACCTGTCCTAGTGACCCTATATCCAGTCATTTTTTTTGGAATATCCACAATGAAAATGCATGAGTCTTAAGTGTATACAACTTGATCTCATACATATGTATTGTAAATATCTTGAAAACAGTCACAAAAAGAAAAGACCAATCCAATAGCTGAAGGTAAAGTGCAACAAAGCTTTAAGTGCCATTATACATGGGGGTGACACAATCAGAAAGCTTCTACCCCTTTCAATATAATCTTAGTCACTCTTTACTGAGCATATGCAAAAAAAGACATTTTTAAATATTTTTGTTTTCAATTATGTTTAAACGTTTTTTTATTATATTTTGACATCAACACAGAATACAACACTGAGGTGGGTGTGTTCCTGAGCCCACCTCAGTCTAACCGTCAACATGTTACAATCACTGAAATGTCTCCCCCCCCCCCTTTAGCCACCCCCCTCCCCAGTTCTCCGAGCATATTAAATTTCAACAGGTGAGGTACATTCTTCCATTACATGGTATTCCACCAAAGCACATCACATACTAAGGAGTCTTTGGTCAATCATTTACTATAAGGCTATGAGCACGAAGTGGGAGAGATTGAAGATAAGCTTGCCATACAGTAAGAAACCACCGCTGACACCGTGGGGATGCCTGGGACATCAGACATTCCATACTCATCATGGTATGGAAGCAGTTTCTCCAGGCCCAAAAGGACGGGGCATCGGGAGACCTCCAAACTGAAACTTGTAAAACAAAAACAAAACCCAAAGCACAGGTACTTATCTAAGGATGAGGAAAGTGTGCATTCTAGTATTATTTTAATTTCCTATTCATGTTTAAAACATGCCTTATTTTCCATTCCACTGACACGGAACATGTTTCAAAGAAAATATCGTCTGCAACAATGAAAAACAGCACCCTAGCTATTGGTTCACTGATGTGTTGACAAGGGCTGAAATGTTAAGTATCCTGAAAACAGGACAGGTTTGAGAAGACCTGCAGCCAAGTGAATAATAAGTTATGTTAATATACATTTCTAGACCACCTTTCTTGATCAAAAGAACAATCCAAAGTGGTTTACAGCAGATAAAATAATACAATAATCAAAATGCATCAATAAAAAGAATAAATACATCAAATATAATAAATACATCAGAATATCTAGAACTATAGCTTGGTTCTACCCCACTCTTACTAGTGCTGGGCAAAGCTATGAGTCTAACAATTCAATAAACATTATATCAGTATCAAATGAATAAAAAAAACAAACCCCAAACCCACAGTTACACCTTCAGCTGCCTTACACACAGGCAAGTTCAATGGGTTATCATATTGACCTACTTCCAGATTAAATTATCAGCACAAAAGAACAGAATTTCAAATTATATCTAAACAAAGGGAACTAAAACTATTGTGAAGGCAGATGTAGGATCATTTTTATGTAGAATATATTTTTCAAAATTTATGACACTGTGATTCGCAGTGAAAATCACACCACTCTTTGTTGAAAAGAGGAAATCCAATGTCAGACATTTCCACTTTTTTTGTAATTATCTGGGGCATGTTTAGATACTGCAATCATTTACTCTGGAGGTTGGTTGATATTGCTTCCTATTAAAGCTGCGGCCTTGTTGATTCCCAATTATGCTGTCTGTGTTTATTTGTGATGAATATGGGTGTATTTGTAAAGTTAATGGATGCAGGGAGAGGCCAGCAGGTCCTGGTTGCCCATATTATTTTGTTAAGTGCAGTTTAAAACGATGACATCAATAAAGCAAATAAAAAAGAATGCATCTTTCTATTATTAAGTGTTGGAACTTAATGTTACTTTTCTTGCAGATTTTGATGTAGTTTTATGGAGCGAAATATATTTTTTAAATTTTTCCTGTTGGTTGAAAAAGCCGTCTGGAATAACATTGAACAAATTCACTGGACTGAAGTTATATGCTTTTATTTTAATCCAAGTGATCTGCCTTATGTCATCCTTTTGGCCAGATATTAATTCCTAGGAAGCACATCGTTTTTCATATGCAATTAATTTTTTGGACATACACACACTTTGTAAAGTTTATTTCAGAGATTCATGCAACGAGTCCTGAAAATAAGGGTCCTCGATCTTTTTCCCCAAAGATAAGAATAGTGCTAGAAGGGACAGAATTAATCTATTTGCTTTCCACTGTCTGCTTCCTGACCTGGCTCCAGACCTGAGGGGGCTAAAACAGAACAGATCAGATACAGAATCAGCCACTGGAAAAAAAAAAAACACAAGGTGTGCTGAGAACGCACCATGAATGTTTGGAAGGTTGCAATTTCCCCTTAAATTAGTATCTCTACTCCACAGCCTTTCCCATCCAATGTCGCACAGCTGAATTAAAAGGAGTAGGGAAGCCTGTTGCCAATGTCTGCACTCACTTCCTGCAGGGAGATGCAGCCTCAGCACAGGAACACTGCAGCTGTTTTGTGCTGTTCCTTTGGCACTGGCTGTGGTACTGCCACTGGCAAAGGGCAAGAGCAATCAGACTGCAAATTCTGCAATTTTCTGCCCTATTCTACCTGAGATTTTCTGACTTAATACGCTTGCAGTTTCCCCCAAACACACACACACACTGCTTACATGAAATATGCTTGTTGGTTCCTTATTGTACTGCGCATTTTCTTCCCCTGGCAGCCTCCATGCTCTTTGTATTGAGTAGGGCTCCGGACAGTCTGACTTCATTGAAGCCGATGGACAATTGAAGAGAACGAGCCCCCCCCCCCTCCCCCCATCCAGCTGTGAAGAGGCAGGGTGGAACAATTTTAACCACATGGCAAAAAGTCATCCCCAGGGACATCCTAAAATAACTAGGTCTAAATGATTACTCACAATTTTCCTGGCAATTTTAGAACCATGCCCATTCATACTGACCCCTGCTGATCAACAAACCTTTCAGCTGACTCTCACTGGGGAGAAGGCTGGCTGAATGAGGATGGCAGTCCCCGGGAAATATCATAGTTACGTACAGTAGGTTTAGACTGACAGAAGACCAGAAGTCCGTCAAACCTGACTCTCTTCCAGCTGCCTAGCAGCTCCTGTGCGTCAGGGGTTGGCAACCCCTGGGACACTGTGTGCTGTGCAATGCCGGTACTGTAGGCATTTTCAAAATTCAGGAGGCTGGGGAGTAGCTGCACCGATCCGGCAATACATGAGGTCAGCACAGACAGCCCGCAAGTTTTGTACAGCGAGTAGTCTGCCACGTGGGTGGAGGAGTGTGGGAGCAGGATTTTTCTGGGCTACTCCATCCTAGCAGCAGCAAAATTCTTACAGGGCTGCTCTCCCTCTCTCTACCAGCAGCATTAGGAATTTTAGGGGGACCTCCCCATGCAGTTGCAGGATTCAGCATGCAAATATCTTCAAAGAAAGACATACTGTTGCTGGCGTGGACCCTTAGGCCGAGATGGAGTTGGTGCAACCTTCAGGGAGGAGTCCTGTAGGTCCCCACCATCGGTAGGCAGAGCTGGCTGAAGCAGAGGCCCAACTGGAACTTCACCAATAATAGCCCTCGTTCCCTTGACGTTGAGGCCTTGGGTGCCAGGGCTGGCTCGACTTGGGCGCGGGCCTCTGCAGAGGTGAAGATCCATCGAGTTGAAGGTGTTAAGGGCCAGCACTAAGAAGAGAAGCAAAATGTGAGTCTAGCAGCAGTCAGGGCAGACGGCAGGTGATCAAAGGTTTAGGCTGTGGTCAGAGGCGGGCAGAGTTCACTCTGTGTCTAGGTACAGGCAGTAGTCAGTAGCAGGTGGAGTTCAGTCAGAAATGGTAAACAAACAGTGGTCAGTGACAGGTGGAGGTCAAGCAGCATCAATGTCCAATCCGAAGTCAAAGCCAGAGGACATCGAAAGAGATGAGCAATGAAGGCAGATGAGGAGGAAGACTGACCACAAAGAAAATGAAAACTCAAACACAGACCAGACTGCCACAGGAAACCAAGAACAGAACTCAGGAACAGAGCGAAGCAGGAAACAGGAACCAGGAACCAGGATCAGCATCAGGAACAACGTAGAGGCCAAGTACTACTCCAAGGAGTCAACCTCTTGCCAAGGCAAGGGAAGTGGCCTTTTATAGACCCAGGACTGTGAGGTCATCAAGAGGGGCCGTGGGGTTTTCCTCTTTGCATGTGCGCGCGTCTAAGGCAGCCATGTTTTATCAAGCAAAGTGGCGGCCACCAGTAGCGGGAGAGTTGCTGGACGCATCCTGCCACAGATGGTGGCATGGCACAGAGAGGACTTACCGCGCCGGGACTCAGTGGTATGACCAGACCAGGGTAGAGGTGAGCTTGGCAGTCCGTGGAAATAGGCCACCGAGCGTAACACATGCTTTTTCATAATGGTAATCTGGGAAAGAAGAAAAAAAAACCCTGTGCATCTGTAACCAGTTCTGCTACAGTGAAAAAATTCCTTCCTGACCCTAAATATGGTAATTAACTGGATTAGCACTTTTTCCTAGACTGTTGCTAGGTTTATGTATTTCCATGTGATATTCTGCCTTTTCTAAGAATGGCACAAGGTGAATTTCAAGAAAGTTGTGAATTTCAGGACATATATTTCGGATGGGGAAGGGGTCAAAAGAACATAAAACCGGGAATTGAACCATGCAAAACTACCGTATATAGGAAATTAGTGTACATGCTGTTCACCATCACCAATTTCATAGTATAGGTGCCTCATCGTGTCATGCCTGCCAATAGAGATGTCTGAGCATTCAGGGGGCAATTCTCAAATGTGTCCTCTTTGGGACAAAGTCCTCGTGCACTTTCCCTTTGAAACTCACTATGGGTACAAAGTATTTGTGGACTTTGGCACCTGCTTTTTTATGTAGTAGGTTTTCTATGGACAATAACATGCGTAGACTTGAAACTACAAGCTACATGTTATTATTTTATGATCCCGCACCTGACATCACATCCTCTAAATGCGGCTAAAGCTACATGCGCTTTTCCCTATTGTATGTACTCATAGCCAGTGACAAATCTTAGGGTTTTGTCTCCCCCCGGGCACCCGTTGCCACTCTCCCCTGTAAGACCAGACAGCAGGCAGTAGGAAGTCAAAGGCACAGCAGCCCCACAGCTGCTCAGTGGTAGATTCTGTGGCAAAAATTAGAAAATTCTGAAGCACATTGGCAAACATTTCCTTTTCTCCCTTGATCTCGGATTCTATCCCCCAGATTCTGGAACCTCCCTCCCTTCCTATCTCTCCCTTCTCTTGGCATAATTTTTTCTTTTTTTTTTTTTTTTGTATTGGGTGAAGAAAAGAGATCTCAAGGTCGAGGAGAGGAGGAGAAGGGGGAGAGGGCCGGGAATGGGGAGGAAAGGGAGGAATACCAGAAATGAGATAAGGGGAAAGTGAGAGGACTGGGGATAAGGGTGAGGAGGAAAGAGGACTAGGGATGGTGGGGAGGAAATAGAGTGAGGACTGGGGATGGGGAGGACGCGCGATGTGGAAGAATGAGGAAGGGGGAAAGATCAGGAATCTGGGACGGGAGGGAGGGAGAGGGATGTTCTGCGATTGAGGAAGGTGAGAAAAAAGTAGGCGGGCTGGGTTCCAGGATCTGGGGAGAAGGGAGAGGTAGGAAGGAAGGGAGGTTCCAGAATCTGGGGGAAAGAATCCGAGATCAAGGGAGAAAAGATCTGAATTACAATGGTGGAGGTGGGGGATGAGGTAATTAACTGCCATGCTTTGGTCCTACTCCCCTTTGTATCCCCCTCGGCAACCTCCCATTCAGTCTGACACACACACACACACACACACACCTTGTACCAGTCCCTTATTTCTCACAATAAATGCAGCCCCCTCCAATGTTCCCTTTCCTCTCACAGACATCCCCCAGCCTCTCTCCTCAACCCCAGTGATCCCCGCTCAGCCCCTCCTAAACTCCCCAAAATGATCCCCCTTTGCTGTGTCTGCTTTGGTTTCACCACCTCCCCCTTCTGCTCCCTGCATGCTGCCTGGGAAGGGAGGGGCTGACGCTGGAAGCAGAAGGCTGCTGCCGAAGTTTCAGCACAGCTGGAAGGCAGCAAATCTTCAGCCAGCCTGCTGCCCGCGCTTTCCTGCCACCCTAGGCACAGGCCTAGTGAGTCCATTGACAAATCCAAGCCTGCTTTTGGCTGCATTGAGGGAGGTCAGTTATCAGACAGCTGATCTATACATGTAAATCTCTATTGACCTGTATAAATGGCTTTATTTACTATTTCATTCTTCTAATATATCACCTTTCCATTCAATCAAGGATGTTTGCAATTCAAAAGTGACTCAAAAAGTTATTTGTACAGACCTGCACCTTCTTTCTGTTTCCAGCAAAACCTACAAGCGGACTTGTGAAATTTCAAAGGCACTCACAGGAATGATCTCTCCTCCCCTGCCCTGCCCCTGGGAATGTCTGCACGCAACCTTACGCACAGATAGAGGGCGCAATTTTCAAAGACCCCATTTCTGCTCAGAAAACACTGCTTTATGCATGGAAATGGTGTTGCGGTCCTGGCCGCAAGCACTGCGGCCAGGCCCTTACCTCCTTGTTCCCCGACCTGCTCCCACCTCCGGAGCCCTGGCTTGCGGCCTGTTTGGCGGTGTCCCCACTGGGGCTGCACCGCCGCGAAGCCGCCTGAGGACGCCCTGCTCCTAGGCGGCTTCACGGTGGTGACTCCGCCCAGTTCCTGATGTCAGACGCCGCGACCTTGATAAGCCGGCCGCGGCCATCCAGTCCTCGCCTTGCAACAAGTTAGCTTCCCGGTTTCCTGTTGCGCTGTCCCCCAGAGTGACTCGCTTGGCTTCGTCGCTCCGTTCCTGCTACAGTACCTGCTTGGTTCCTGTCTGCCTGCTACAGTACCTGCTTGGTTCCTGTTTACCTGCTACAGTTCTTGCCTGGTTCCAGTACCCGAGTCTTGCTACAGTTCCTGCCTGGTTCCAGAACCCAAACCCAGTTACAGTATTGCTACTGTCCTAGTCTGGTTCCAGTTACCTGTCCTGATCCACAACCCGCCTAAGTCCCAGCGGCCGGGCTCCTCCCGGGGGAGTACCAGCTTCCAGGGTGAAGAGCATCTACGTCCCGCCTGAACATCTGCCTCCCGGCCTGCTATTCATTACTTGCAAGTCCTGATGTTGCATTTACCCAGTCAATATTGGGGTAATTGAAGTCTAAAAGAAGAAGGAGCGAACCCTTGCACATAAGCAAGTATCACGCAACAACACTGGTGCAAGATCAAAATTTAATCACCACAATTTCTATGGTGGTTATTAGCAATTCCAATAATGGGAAGACTCAATTTTTATAGTGGCAACTCCATGCGTTCAACAAAACAGAATTCGAACAGGTCCCCCGACACGGTCCCGTGTTTCGCTGGGCTGCTTCGGGAGGGACCAGGGGTATATTTTAATCTAAGACATAAAACAAATATCAATGAGTATAAACAATGGTGAAGAAAGGCTACACAGTACCGACCTTTACAAATGTACATACCTTTATGAAAATACCCGGAGCGCGCACGCTCACACAGGTGTAGGGCATTTAAACACAGAAAAGGCGCGAACGTGACAGCTCTCGCGAGAGCTGTCAACTTACAGCTGGTCTCGGCGGATCCGCACAGTGAACACCCATCTAATAAAACAGGTTCCACTCAATTTCTTTATTGAGGCCAGAGGGGGCTACCGTGTCTAGAATAAAAATCCATCTCTGCTCCCTCCTGCCTAGGATCTCGGGGTAGTTGCCTCCCTGGGGAGGGCGGCGCACAACCTCGATCACCAGGAAGGAGAGATCAGAGATGGTATGTTCGCATTCAAGCCAGTGGGACACCAGGGGTTCATCAAGTCTGTGTAAACGAATGTTAGAACAATGTTCAATTATTCGAGTTTTTAACATGCGTGTGGTTTTTCCCACGTAGAGCAACGGGCATGGGCACTTCACAATATATATAACCCCTTTAGTGAGACAGTCCGAGGAAGAGCGAAGTTTGAACACCCGCCCCGTAAGTGGATGTGTGAATTCTGACATATTGGCTGTGTGGCTGCACATAGTGCAATGACCACAAGGACCATGTATTCCTAAATTGTCAGATGAATCAATGAATGGGTAAGTATGCACTAGCCTGTCTCGTAGATTTCTGCCACGCTTAAAAGTAAAACGAAGCGGGCCACGTAACAGTTCTGTGAGTGAAAGTGCTGACCAGTGTCGCCGTATCGTCTCAGCAATGGTGCTCCCCATTATTGAAAATGGCAAAATACAGTTGTTAGATTCATCAAGCGAACTAGACAGACTGGTCAAACTTCCTCCGACTCTGCTTTGGGACTCTCTGCATCCTCTCGGTATGCATCGATCGCGGCATCTTTTTTAGACTCGGGCCACGGTCAACGCAACACCCGGGGATCGCGAGCGAAGGGAACTATAACAGTCCAGCGAGCACAGAGACCAGCTCGTGTAACACGATCACAAGCGGATCCGTGGCAGTAAACCAGGAGACTGTGTTCAACTTATCCTCACGTGGTCTTTCTGAATGTGAATTAAGGGTTTTAGAGAAGGGACTTTCCTTTGTCCCCACGATTAAGGGTGATATATTTGATGTATTCACACACCTCCACCGCTTTTTTCGCTTGCTGAGACTTAAATTATTCTTTTTGGATACTGACACATCTACGGATATGTCAGTTATGCGCCCGCGGTCTCGGTGGATCCCCCCAGGCCCTATTGATGTCTCCCTCGGTGCTTTCGAACGCCTAGTCAGTAGGGATGTACGCACGATCTTTTTATCCAAACGATTTATTCGTTACAATATGACTAGAGACGAGACACATGCTTTAATGTCCTTAAGCAGGGATCATTCCATCATGATTAAACCAGCGGACAAGGGCGGCGGGATCGTCGTCCAGGACCATTCTGATTATGACACTGAGGTTGTTCGCCAATTGAGTGACCGTGAATTCTATAGCCCATTATTGACTGATCCCACCGAAGAACTACAGGGTACTATTAAACAACTTGTTCAGGAAGCATTAGACCGGCATATTATTACAACTAAAGAAGGGAAATTTCTCACCACCCCACATCCTGTCACGCCACAGTTCTACACGTTACCCAAAATCCATAAAACGCTGACGCATCCGCCTGGTCGTCCTATCGTCTCGGGCATTGGCTCTCTTCTTGAACCCTTATCCCAGTTTGTGGACTATTTCCTAAAACCTTTTGTGTCGCTAATTCAGTCATATGTGAGGGACTCCACTCATTTGATCTCCATATTATCTGAACTGCCATTTCCCCCTAACCCATTCTTTTTTGTCACACTTGATGTTATCTCATTATATTCAAATATACCTCAGACTGAAGCACTTCAAGTGATCTCACACACTTTGGACAAACGCCCACGACCTCATCGTGTACCTACTTCTTTTCTAATGCAGTTATCTGAAATAGCTCTCACTGAGAATTTTTTTCAGTTCCATGATTCATACTTCAAACAGATTAAAGGCACAGCTATGGGGGCCACTATGGCCCCCAGTTTGGCTTGTCTCTTTATGGATAATTTTGAGAGTCAATTTATTTATTCATCTGAGTGGTCCAAATTCATTTACCTTTGGCGTAGGTACATTGACGACGTCTTGGTGATTTGGATGGGCACAGATATACAATTTTATTGTTTTCTGGATTGGCTCAACTCTCTCAATGCCCATATACAATTTAACTTTTGTATTCACCGCTGGAAAATCGCTTTTTTAGATATTTTGATTATTGTAGGTCAGGAGCATTTTGAAACATCTATTTATCGTAAGCACACTGACCGGAACACCCTACTACAGTATCAGAGTTGTCATCCTCGCGCCTTGCGCGACAATATCCCAACAGGCCAGTTCTTACGTTTACGCCGCTTATGCTCCACCCGCCTGGAATTTTTAACACAGGCAAAAGTAATGATCAACCGTTTTCTGGACCGCGGCTATCCCCATAGGGTAGTCAAGAGAGCTTTTAAGAGAGCGCTATACACGAATCGGGACTGGCTATTTTTACCATCCTCTAGTTCGCTTGATGAATCTAACAACTGTATTTTGCCATTTTCAATAATGGGGAGCACTATTGCTGAGACGATACGGCGACACTGGTCAGCACTTTCACTCACAGAACTGTTACGTGGCCCGCTTCGTTTTACTTTTAAGCGTGGCAGAAATCTACGAGACAGGCTAGTGCATACTTACCCATTCATTGATTCATCTGACAATTTAGGAATACATGGTCCTTGTGGTCATTGCACTATGTGCAGCCACACAGCCAATATGTCAGAATTCACACATCCACTTACGGGGCGGGTGTTCAAACTTCGCTCTTCCTCGGACTGTCTCACTAAAGGGGTTATATATATTGTGAAGTGCCCATGCCCGTTGCTCTACGTGGGAAAAACCACACGCATGTTAAAAACTCGAATAATTGAACATTGTTCTAACATTCGTTTACACAGACTTGATGAACCCCTGGTGTCCCACTGGCTTGAATGCGAACATACCATCTCTGATCTCTCCTTCCTGGTGATCGAGGTTGTGCGCTGCCCTCCCCGGGGAGGCAACTACCCCGAGATCCTAGGCAGGAGGGAGCAGAGATGGATTTTTATTCTAGACACGGTAGCCCCCTCTGGCCTCAATAAAGAAATTGAGTGGAACCTGTTTTATTAGATGGGTGTTCACTGTGCGGATCCGCCGAGACCAGCTGTAAGTTGACAGCTCTCGTGAGAGCTGTCACGTTCGCGCCTTTTCTGTGTTTAAATGCCCTACACCTGTGTGAGCGTGCGCGCTCCGGGTATTTTCATAAAGGTATGTACATTTGTAAAGGTCGGTACTGTGTAGCCTTTCTTCACCATTGTTTATACTCATTGATATTTGTTTTATGTCTTAGATTAAAATATACCCCTGGTCCCTCCCGAAGCAGCCCAGCGAAACACGGGACCGTGTCGGGGGACCTGTTCGAATTCTGTTTTGTTGAACGCATGGAGTTGCCACTATAAAAATTGAGTCTTCCCATTATTGGAATTGCTAATAACCACCATAGAAATTGTGGTGATTAAATTTTGATCTTGCACCAGTGTTGTTGCGTGGTAATTGAAGTCTCCCATTATTATTGCACTGCCAAATATAATTTGTACCCTGATATAGCACTATCCCATTGGTTATCCTCCTTCCACCAAGTTTTTGTGATGCCAATTATGTCAATCTCATCATTTGCTGCTATACACTCTAACTCTCCCATCTTACTTCTTAGATTTCTGGCATTGGCATATAGACATTTCAAAGTGTGTTTTTTGTTTGTTTTAACAACCTGCTTTTCAGTCGTTTGGGATAATTCGGAAATCATTAGCTTTGGTGATTTTTTACATATAGGCATATGGACTATGTTTGCTTTTAATGGAACCTCTCTGTTGGGATGCCCTAACTCTCCTGTTTCATTAGTATCCTTCAAGGATACATTTCTGCGAACCATGCACTGCTGAGTGACTGTCGGCTTTCCCCCTTGTTCTAGTTTAAAAGCTGCTCTATCTCCTTTTTGAAAGTTAGTGCCAGCAGCTTGGTTCCACTCTGGTTAAGGTGGAGCCCATCCTTTCGGAAAAGTCTCCCCTTTCCCCAAAAGTTTCCCCAGTTCCTTACAAAGCTGAATCCCTCTTCCCTGCACCATTGTCTCATCCACGCATTGAAACTCTGGAGCTCTGCCTGCCTCTGGGGACCTGCACGTGGAACAGGACGCATTTCAGAAAATGCCACCCTGGAGGATCTGGATTTTAGCTTCCTACCTAAAATCCTAAATTTGGCTTCCAGAATCTCTCTCCCACATTTTCCTATGTCGTTGGTGCCCACATGTACCATGACAGCCGGCTCCTCCACAGCACTGTCTACAATCCTATCTAGGTGACGCGTGAGGTCTGCCACCTTTGCACCAGGCAGGCAAGTTACCAGGCGGTCCTCACATCCACCAGCCACCCTGATATCTACATTTCTAATAAGCGAATCACCAACCCTTCCCTCCTGGGCAGTAGCCCTGGGAGACTTGTCCTCAGTGCGAGAGGTCAATACATCACCTGGAGAGCAGGTCCTTGCTACAAGATCACTTCCTGCTACATCAGGGTGATGTTCTCCTACTGGGAGACCTTTCTGATCCAAGGCCGCACTAGGGCTGCCAGACTGGATTTGGGACTTGGCTACTATGTCCCTGAAGGTCTCATCAATGTACCTCTCTGTCTTCCTCAGCTCCTCCAAGTCTGCTACTCTAGCCTCCAGAGATCAGACTCATTCCCTGAGAGCCAGGAGCTCTTTGCACCGAGTGCACACATACAATCTCTCACAAGCTGGTAAAAAATCATACATGTGACACTCAATGCAAAAGACTGGAAAGCCCCCCTCTTGCTGCTGGACTGCTGCCTTCATCTTAGTTTTATTGAGTTCCTAGTTAACCTTTTAGATCCCAACGTGCCACAAGTGGAACATTTTTTTAAATGATTTTAATTACTCCAAACCTAAAGAAAATCAAATTTTCAACCATTTAGCTTGAGAGTATAGAACTTGAACAGTCTAAATCCAAAAATGTGATATTCCTAGATGAATACTCTTAAAGATATGAATATGCAAAGTAGGTCAAAAACTGAAGTTTTGACATAGTTTGACCTTTTCACCTTTTGGTATGATACTGAGTGTCAATAAAGGACTTGTGTGATATATTCAAGTTCCCAAGGGTTTTCTGATCATGTTGGCATAAATCTTTCTTTTGTAGGTAAGATACAAATTGATCAGCACCAATTTATGTTTGCATGTTCCACATGTGGAACGTTGGGATCTTTGTGGTTCAAAATATACACATTTTTGAAAAATGAATAAAAATGCAAAAAACGGTTCACAAATATTTAAAAAAATGGTAAATTACATATAATCCCATGCTCTCTCTCATGCATACACATACACACAGACTTCTCATTCTCATGCTCTCTCTCAAGCACATACACAGGCTTCACTCCCATGCTCTCTCTCTCTCTCTCAAACATACATACACACAGGCTTATCACTCCCATACACTATATGAGGAATCTTACTCTCTCCTGGGCCTCCATCTCAGGATGCAAGGACTGAGCACAACAGGCTAGCTCCGCGACGGCGTCCTCTTCTCGGGCCCCGCGAGACTAGCTCCGCGACAGCGTCCTCTTCTCGGGCCCCACGAGACTAGCTCCGCACGAGCAAGACTAGCTCCGTGACGGCGTCATCTTCTCGGGCCCCGCGAGACTAGCTCCGCACGAGCGAGACTAGCTCCACGACGCCGTCCTCTTCTCGGGCCGCGCGAGCGAGACTAGCTCCGCGACGGTCCTGTTCATTTCCTAATTTGGAATACAATGAAAACTCAGAAGTACTTGACTGTTGAAGAAGCAGTTGAACAAGTTTTGGGCGATTCTGAAGCTACAGAAGCTGATATTGTGATTTTACCACCATCAGATAATTTAGAAGACTCAGATATCGAAGATATCAATGACGAAGACCTAGCACCAGAAGTACCAGCAGATGTGTGTGGTGAAGTGGAAGTTGCAGTTGAGTCACGCGATGAGGAAGTGGATGAGGATGACAAATTGCTATCAACCTATTGTCAAGAATCAGGAGATACCAAAGGAAAACGAAACCCAGAGAAGCCAAAGCCAAGATGGATCAAGACAGATGATTTCACAACCACAATGGAAGAGCATGCCCCAACAAAGTTGGCTGATATTCGTCCAGATCTTCTTCAAAAGACACCATTTGAACTTTTCATAGAAATTATGGGTGAAGATTATTTAGAAGAATTAGCATACATGACAAATATATATGCCAGGCAGAAATTGGCAAGCACTGACACAAATGCTGACGAAATCACTCGTTTCTTCGGAATACTCTTGCACAGTGGCTATCACCATGTTCCAAAAGAAAAGCATTACTGGTCAACTGCAGAAGATTTGAGCAACCAAATTGTGCCAAAAACCATGTCAAGAAAACGCTTTGAGGACCTGAAAATCTATTTTCATATTGTTGACAATTTGCAACTACCACCTGGAAAAGCTGCAAAAGTTGAGCCATTTTATACCCATTTATCTGCTCAGTTTTTGAAGATTGGAGGTGTTTTTAGTGAAAGCCTGAGCATTGACGAATCAATGGTACCATATTATGGTCATCATAGCTGCAAAATGTTCCTTCGAGGAAAACCAATTCGATTTGGATACCAAATATGGATGATGTGCAGTCCAGATGGTTTTCCATTTTCAATGCAGATTTATACAGGTGCCAAATATCAGCCAGAAGAATCAGGCACTGATAAAACTGAAAAGTTCCACTTGGTACAAGAGTAATTTCGGATTTGATTTCAGTCATTCAAGAGCCAAGAAATCATTGCCTTTTCTTTGATAATTTCTTCACATCACACAACTTGATGGTGGAACTGAAAGAAAAGGGATTTCGAGCAATTGGCACTGTCAGAGAAAACAGAACTGGGAAATGTCCCCTAATGGCACCTAAAGAACTGCGCAAGAAAGATCGTGGGGAATTTGATTATCGTGGTGATGGAGACATCATCTGTGTCCACTGGAATGACAGCAGTGTGGTCACAGTCATGTCCAACTGGATGAAGCCATTTCCACTTCAAAAAGCCAGCCGCTATTCTCTCAAAGAAAAGAAAAAAGTTCTAATAAAGCAACCAAAAATAATTGGTGCTTACAATCAAGGCATGGGTGGTGTTGATCTACTTGACCAGCTTTTATCAGCTTACCGCCCAACACTTCGCTCCAAAAAGTGGTGGTGGAATTTATTTTCAAATGGCTTGAACATGGCTGTTGTGGCAGCTTGGAAAATTCACTGCCATCTGCTTGGAAAAGAAGCAATGAGCCACTTGGACTTCCTACGTGAAGTATCTACCGTAGCAATGAAATGTGGCCTTTCAAGCTACCGCATCCGGAAAGGAGGTCCTACAGCATCCATAAGTGCTGATGTAAAGGCATCACAGCCTCACTTCTTGTCCACAACTTCCCAAGGCCGATGTGCTGTCTGCTCCAAAAATACAAAAAAGTGGTGTAAATTTTGTGGTAAACGTTTACATGAAAAATGTTTTCCAGATTATCATGCTTGATTTTTTTGACTAATTTTCATTCTTATGTATGATATCAGCTGTAGTATTGCAGTATGTTACAAGAATTACCTAAAATAAAGAAATGTTACAAGAATTACCTAAAATAAAGAATTTTTGAAAAAGTACTTTTTGACTCCTGTAGATCCCAACGTTCCACTAGTGGACATGCGTTTTTCTCAAAAACCCATAGTCCGATTTCCTTGAAAATTTTTTTATACCATATTTGGGTCTAGTTAACTAAGATATATAAAAAGGGGCATCAGGAAATAAGTCCTTCAATGAGCGGGATCTAAAAGGTTAAGTTTAGGATACTTAGGGAGTTGGAATGAGAGTAGTTTAAATTTACAGGTGAATTTACTAATTAGTCAGCTAGTGTCCTACAAGGGGATGATTAAACTTTCAATAAGGACTGGTACAATAGTATGATTTAGATAAGACCCTGATTGATTTTTAATGAGAAAGTGTCTCGTGCCTAAAAATCAAGGGTTGAGTGGGTGGGAAAGACAGACACTAGAATTAACTATCTCTGGCTTGCTTATTACCTCAGACACACACAAACTCTAAAGAATATATCCCTTAATTTCACCTTTCACCAAACTTTTATAAGCCCAAAAATTTCTGAAAGCTATACTTACCAATCTTCTTTAACCATCGTTAAATTAATCTTCACTCAGTTAACGGAAGGGTTTGAGATTCGGCATGCACTTCTGGTCCTCCTCTACTGCAAAAGGGACAGGGCATCTGGAAGCTGGGGCTACGGACGTCAATCCCTGGATCGCTTGCGGTGACTTCTGGACTCCTCTCCCGAGGGATGCTGGGAGCAGTATGCAGATGAGCCTTCCGGGGCACTTAGAGAAGATAAGGCCATTGCAGAAAGATGAAATGATTTCTTTGCTTCGTTGTTTACTGAAGAGGATGTTGGGGAGGTACCCGTACTGGAGAAGGTTTTCAAGGGTAATGATTCAGATGGACTGAATCAAATCACGGTGAACCTAGAAGATGTGGTAGACCTGATTGACAAACTGAAGAGTAGTAAATCACCTGGACTAGATGGTATACACCCCAGAGTTCTGAAGGAACTAAAAAATGATATTTCAGACCTATTAGTAAAATTTTGTAACCTATTATTAAAATCATCCATTGTACCTGAAGACTGGAGGATAGCTAATGTAACCCCAATATTTAAAAAGGGCTCCAGGGGCAATCTGGGAAACTACAGACCGGCTAGCCTGAGTTCAGTTCCAGGAAAAATAGTGGAAAGTGTTCTAAACATCAAAATCACAGGACATATAGAAAGACATAGTTTAATGGTACAAAGTCAGCATGGCTTTACCCAAGGCAAGTCTTGCCTCACAAATCTGCTTCACTTTTTTGAAAGAGTTAATAAACATGTGGATAAAGGTGAACCGGTAGATCTAGTATACTTGGATTTTCAGAAGGCGTTTGACAAAGTTCCTCATGAGAGGCATCTAGGAAAAGTAAAAAGTCATGGGATAGGTGGCGATGTCCTTTCGTGGATTGCAAACTGGCTAAAAGACAGGAAACAGAGAATAGGATTAAATGGACAGTTTTATCAGTGGAAGGGAGTGGGCAGTGGAGTGCCTCAGGGATCTGTATTGGGACCCTTACTTTTCACTATATTTATAAATGATCTGGAAAGAAATACGACCAGTGAGATTATCAAATTTGCAGATGATACAAAATTGTTCAGAGTAGTTAAATCACAAGCAGATTGTGATAAAATGCAGGAAGACCTTGTGAGACTGAAAAATTGGGCATCAAAATGGCAGATGAAATTTAATGTGGATAAGTGCAAGGTGATGCATATAGGGAAAAATAACCCATGCCTTAGCTACACAATGTTAGGTTCCATATTAGGTGCTACAACCCAAGAAAAAGATCTAGGCCTGATAGTGGATAACACATTGAAATCGTTGGTTCAATGTGCTGCAGCAGTCAAAAAAGCAAACACAATGTTGGGAATTATTAGAAAGGGAATAGTGAATAAAACGGAAAATGACATAATGCCTCTGTATCGCTCCATGGTGAGACCGCACCTTGAATACTGTGTACAATTCTGGTCACCGCATCTCAAAAAAGATATAATTGCGATGGAGAAGGTACAGAGAAGGGTGACCAAAATGATAAGGGGAATGGAACAGCTCCCTTATGAGGAGAGGCTAAAGAGGTTAGGACTTTTCAGCTTGGAGAAGAGACGGCTGAGGGGGGATATGATAGAGGTGTTTAAAATCATGAGAAGTCTAGAATGGGTAGATGTGAATCGGTTATTTACTCTTTCGGATAATAGAAAGACTAGGGGGCACACCATGAAGTTAGCATGTGGCACATTTAAAACTAATCGGAGAAAGTTCTTTTTTACTCAACGCACAATTAAACTCTGGAATTTGTTGCCAGAGGATGTGGTTAGTGCAGTTAGTATAGCTGTGTTTAAAAAAGGATTGGATAATTTCTTGGAGGAAAAGTCCATTACCTGCTATTAATTAAGTTGACTTAGAAAAATAGCCACTTCTATTACTAGCAATGGTAACATGGAATAGACTTAGTTTTTGGGTACTTGCCAGGTTCTTTTGGCCTGGATTGGCCACCGTTGGAAACAGGATGCTGGGCTTGATGGACCCTTGGTCTGACCCAGTACAGCATGTTCTTATGTTCTTATGTTCTAATTTTATTGAAAGATTTGAGCTATAGAGATCAGAATAAAAGCACAAAAAATGGTTTTATCTTCGTTCGTTGTCAAGATATTTCCTTTTGCATCTTTAATTTTCACCATATTATTCTGGTTACACTGTCCCCTCAGTTTATTAGTCAAGATTTTACCTGCTTTATTATCACCTTCAAAATGTTTCTGTTTTACTAAGTCTAACTTATGGGCTATAGAGGCTGTATCTAGCTCCGCTAATTTAGCCTTGCATATTTGAATGTTGTGATATAATTGAGGTGACAGCGAAATCTTATGACAATTCTCCACAACCAAAAGCTTAGAAAGCAACTCATTCCAGATGTTCTCTCTACATTTTTTCTCATGAGACGCTTTAGCAATAAAGTGGCCTCTCAATACTGCCTTGAAAAAGGCCCACATAGTGACTGAGGAAACATCTGGGGTATTGTTAATGTCAAGATAGGAGCTAATATGATTCCTAATTTGTTCCTTAAAAACCTCATCAGCAAGCAAGTTATCATTTAGCCTCCAAAATAACTGCCCTTTATCATAGTTCTGAAACTGAATATTAAACCAAGCTGGGGCATAGTCCAACCATGTTATGAATTCAGTATCTGAAAAAGTAATTCTTTTAATGATGCCCTTGTCTGCTAGTAAAAGTTCTATCCTAGAGTAGGATTTATGTGCACAGGAATAGAAAGTATAATTGCGTGATTTAGGGTAACATGAGCGCCAAACGTCTACCAGGCTAGCCTGGGATATAAGTGATTTCAAACCGCCCCTCCCTCCTCTAGAATCTGAAGATGATAACCTGGGAGAATTATCTAATGGTAGATTCAGAGTGACGTTGAAATCCCCCCACCCCCACCCCCCAACTATTAGGGATCCCTGTGAATGTTCCCGAATTGTTTCACTCAATGAAATATAAAAGGGGCTTTGTTGTGTGTTGGGGGCATATACCGATATCAGTGAATAAAGTTCTTGCTCTATTTTGATATGCAGTATTAAAAAACAACCTCCTGGATCTTTATGACATCCCTTAAATTCAAAATTAAGATCCTTATGAATAATGATACCAACTCCCATATATTTGGATGATTTGGACTGCGGTGCCCGGTATTGAAAAGGAAACTCTCCCAAACGCATAAGGTTATCATAGCAAGCTTGCAAGTGGGTCTCCTGCACAAATACAATCGCAGCATGGAGACGGTGCACCTCATCACAAAAGAGACACCATTTCCGTCCTGAATTTAAACCCTTGACATTTAAAGTACAAACTTTAAAGGATGTCATAGTTGATATTCTAATAATTCTCTAAGAGCTGATAAGATGACATCCAAAGAGTCATGTCACTAATACAGGGTCTGTATATCTTGATTAGTGAGGAATTCATTTGAAGACAATATCCTTTTATCCATCCTCCCACTATAAGAGTAATAAACTTTGGTGACGCTTTACACCACTGTATACTCACTCGCCCCCAACCCCAACCCCTCCCCCCCCCCCAATCCCATCCCCAGTGTAGTCTATCTACAGCAAACCCGCAGACTTTCTTTATATTTAGGAGGAAATATCATTCAGAGTACCAGTGTCTTTCTCCGTGAGTAGCAAAATAAAGAAAACCCAATTGCATCATAATAATCTGAAAACTATAAGGTATTCACTTACTCCTCTCAATTAGACCTTAGGCCCCAAGAGTTGCTTGTAAACTGGCTTCCACTAGTATTAGAACCCTAGAGACCACAGGAAAGCTTCATGTTCCATCGCTGGGTGCTGCTGACCCCTCAGAGTTTCAACAGACTCTCCTCCCTCCCTTTCCTGCTCACTGCCATCTTCTGTGATCATCTCTGTTGGGAATCATAGGCTGAGTCCTGGATGACACTTGTAAGGCCAGAAGGCCTAGCTCTTGGAAGATTGTGTTTGCCTCCGCAATGGTTTTAACTCAGTAGGATACCCCATTAATCGAGAACCAGATCCTGAATGGAAATAACCAGAGATATTGGGTATTCTCCTTTCGTAGCAAAGTGGTGGCAGGGTGGAATTCTTGTCGCTTTCTTAAAGTGGTTGGTGATAAATCCACAAAGATGGATATATCTTGGTTGTTCCATGTCCATGTAGCTTGTTTTCGGGCCAAGCTATAAATTTTATCTTTAGTTGAGAAGTTATGAAAGAAAATGATTATATCATGAGGCTTGTTATCCTTTTCTGACTCAATGAATGATGGGCCCGATCCAACTTAATATCAGTGAGACTAGGAGAGTCCACAGTCAAAGAGGAGGCCAATACGCTTGTGCAAATTTGAGCCACAATGTCTGAACAATCCTGGTATTCTGGGATCTCCGGCACCCCATGGAATCTGAGATTGCAATGGCGAGTACGGTTTTCAATATCTTCCAGCTTCTCTGCTAGTGCTGTGCACTCTGTATGCAAAGATTTTTGTTCCTGATGCAATTGGGAAATATCATCGGTCTGTCCCTCCATACGAATATCCACCTCGTCTACCCGCCTCCCCAAGTTGGACATTTCTTCTTCATTTCTCTCCAAATCACCATCATTTCTTGTTTGTAATTTTTTAGATCTTGGAGTAGATCTCTGAACAGGTACGCATTTCTGCGTATGTAGGTAGCTCAGATTCTGAGTTTTCGGAAGCTTCGTCCGCCATGTGGCTGGCATCTGCACCCTTTATCTCTGCCATTTTTGCAAAAGCTGAATCACAGCCCAATTCTGTTTTCTGGTATGAAAACTGAATTCAATTGATTTTCTCTTTGGTGACATTGGCGATGTTTCCGCAAACAGATTGGGGTGGTGGGATGTTCCGTAATTTACAGATACCTAATTTTCAGCTTGATTATTTCACACAGGGAAGGAGCTTACTGATTAAGCTGCCAACAGCTTGGATGACATCATTTCCTCCCCATGTCTTTTCCTTCTGAGGAGAGCCTAAGAAAGTTGCAGCTCAAAGGATCTTTTTTCCTACATTCAGCACTAGATGGACTTGATTACTTCTTGTCAGAAGCATCATTTTGACGTTTTTGCTTCCCTTAATAACGTTATAGCTAAAAGTAAAATGGATTGTATCTATGTTTTATTGTGCATTATCTATTTATCAAATGCCTGTTTAATATCAGTACTGTAGCTCCAGGGCTAAGAAAATGCACTGCACAGAGGAACTTGATATGCAGTGTGTAATTCTGGTCCTAGGAAAGGCATTGTGCATTCTCTCTAAGTTTCTAGATCTGTGTAAATAGCATTGATACAAAGTTTATGACATTTTAGGCTTGATTTTCAAAGATATTTCTGCACATAAAACCCAGTTTTATGTACATAAATAGCTCTTACAAAATAGACTGGGCTCTGTGCACATAGAAGTGCATGTATAACCTGGTTATGCATGTATTTTTATGTGACCTA
This sequence comes from Rhinatrema bivittatum, assembly GCF_901001135.1. Classification (NCBI taxonomy): domain Eukaryota; kingdom Metazoa; phylum Chordata; class Amphibia; order Gymnophiona; family Rhinatrematidae; genus Rhinatrema; species Rhinatrema bivittatum. The sequence continues at coordinate 417,609,405 of NC_042618.1, read as the reverse complement.
CAGAGGGGTGTTGCAGGGCATGCTTTTTAATTTAAAAAGTGTGTGTGTAATTTAACCTGCATAAGTTACAGCCTTCGAAGAAGAGGTGTAACTTTCTGCAAGTTAATCCATGCATGTACTAGGTCAATTATTCAAGCATTTCCAAAGGGAACGTAAGCACATAAGTTTGCTTTGAAAATGTGGGGTAAAGTCTGTGTGTACAAGTTTCATTTAGACTTTAGTCTTACCCATACAGTCAAAAAATTACCCTCATTAACTTATGTTCCAAATTTTTTAAGAAGCTATGCTCTAAATAGGACACTGGGACATAATGGGTTAAGATTTAATTTTATGACAAGGTTTCTGATTCATGGATCTTTGTTGAATGAATGATTCTAGGTTTATATCCTATTTCTTGAGTAATGTCATCCCAGAATATTGACCACTAAGGAGGCAACAGTCAGCATGCTAGGACACTTATGAAATAGTCTATTCAGCTATATGGAAACGGCATATTGGAAGAGAACTACTGCTTTCTAAAAAGATAAAAATAACAGGAAGTGAGGGGAGATGGGAAAGATAGAGAAAAGAAGTGAGGGGAGATGGGAAAGATAGAGAAAAGAGAAAGCCAATGTTTAAAATATGCTTTATAGTTGGTCATAAAACAATCTAGAAGAGCCTCCATCATAACTGCCTTCATCTCTCTCTGATCTGAAAACTTTCACCTCCATTGTCTTAAAATATATAGCAAAACTTTCCCCATCCTAAGTTTGGGATATGAAGTACTAGATGGAAGACACCACACACAGTAAAAATGTTTCTTTGAATTGTTGTAATCAAGACAAATGACCTGCCATTTTGGCCATCTCTTTGGGCGCATTCTTCAGGAAACATATTGCATTTAGGTGGCCTGAGCAGGTTCATGAGCAAAAATCTTATGTTTTTCCTCTACAGTCATCTAAAACTCATACAAGCTTTATGCATCCATCCCATAGCTATGAACATAATGTGGGAGCTTACTGGTTTCAGGGGAAGATTTATGCACTCGTGTTTCCTGCAAGAAAGGGTGTGTCCTATTAACTCACCCTGCCTGAGAATAGCATACTAGACAATTGAGCAGAGCCTGCTTTATTTATATCAGAAAGTAACAGGCAGCTGATTTTTATAGTTTTATCCTATGAGAGACAGAATGTGGGTTTTGAAACTGCTGTGTTGAAAACCCATGTTTCCAAAGCCACTGTGTGCTAGCGTCATCATGCCTGGATGTAAAGCAGACTGCATACCAGTTTACTAAAGACATGTAGGACAAGAGGGGTGAGGACTGCTGTTACCACATCACATACAAGTATAGGCAAGTCGCGAGAATATACAAAAGGAAAAAAATGCCAGAGTTCAGTGATAAATTACTATAGGAGACTTGTCATTGTTAGAACTGTGACCACATCACAGTGCACAATGCAGGGAAACGATAGGCATACAGAGGTGGCAGGGTTTCCAGAGAATTGGACCTCCAATAGGAAAGAGCATAGAAAAGTAATTCCAGTGTAGCCCTCATTCCTTCTGCACAGAAAACAGAACTTGCCAGGAGGCCGGGACTGACTGTTGTCTTTGGCATGGTTCTTTGTGAGAAGGTAAAGCCATTCCAATGTTAACATGGCAAAACTTGTTAGGCTGCCAACACCAAATGTTCACTTTATAGATGAGCAAAACGGTCGCATTTGAAGATCTATCAACTCCAAATCCCACTTTCATTTAGACAGAATTTAGTAGACCATGATATCCAGGGCCGGTGCAAGGGTATTGGGCGCCCTAGGCGACCCTTGTGCTGCCCCCCTCACCTGTTTCGGCACCGACTGTGTGCTTCTCAGGGTGCTGAGCCATAAGGAGCGCCGAAGAGCAGCCACATGGTGCCGCAAGCAGGGCCTATCCCACTCGCAACAAAGAGAAATAGAGACTGTGTGCTTCTCAGGGCCGCAAGCCCGTACTGCTCGCGGCCCTGAGAAGCACACAGTTGGCGCCGAAACAGGTGGGGGGTGGGGCACGACACAGTCTCTATTTCTCTTTGCCGCAAGCGGGATAGGCCCCACTTGCGGCACCATGTGGCTGCTCTTCAGTGCCCCCTACGGCTCGGCACCCTAGGTGACCGCCAAAGTTTGCCTAATGGATGCGTCGGCACTGATGATATCTATGTGAAAATGATCTATACAGCTTGGATTAAAACAAAATCCCAGACTACATAGGCATTCCCTACCCTAAAGAATCCATACAATCCATGTTTATGCCTGAAGGGATGGAGGGTGAAGTGACTTAACCATCGGTGGGAGAGGCAAGATTTCAGCCCTGGCTTGTATGGCTTTTAACCCCTCTGCTCTAACCACTAGGCATCTCCTCCAATCCAATGTGACTTCATGTGCCTTCGCTCACAACTACCTGCTGTTTTCCCCTTATTTATATATACCTCTCCCATCTTAGATTAGCCATTGCAGTGTCATTGCCACAAGCTACCTTCAGAACCCAGCTAACATGCGCCCTAATTCTGGCCACTAAATGCTGCCAGTGAGCGATGGCTGTGGCTGAGGCTTCCTCCCAAGAGGCTGTGAATGCTGTCTTATGCAGTGTCCCCATCCAGGGCCCACCCAGGGAGCACAAGGCAGACCCAGAAATTGACCTCCTGTCTTTTGCATGCCACTGAGCCACTGGGCCAGCCTCATCTAATATACACTTTTTAAATTTTCTAATAGCTCCACCTTCTAAGTCACTTCCACTAGTATGAATGTAAGTACATTGGAGCATGGATTTGCTGACCAAATCAATCATATATAAGATATGTCAGTTTTTGCTTTCCAAATCTCAATGTCAAAGATTTTTATAGAGTAACTTCTGGACTGTGTTTAACCTGGAGTAGAAAATCCCAGACTGATTCTTGTGTTCCTTACGGTCTGGAGTCAGATAACCACCCTAGGCATGCATCATTGCACTAACACATGCAAAGTGGGAATATAGCATGGACAACACAGGAGCGGATTAGGGCAAAACAGGGGAGTGCTCATAATGCAAGACACATTTTTTATTATTGCAAACTGTATAGAGGCCGATATTCAAAAAAAGCTGAGCTCCTAAATTTAGGTCCCTGTTAGGTGCCTATGTTTGGCACTTATTTTCAGGTGAATTTAGGGGCTTAAGTTTTTAGCTGAAAATTCACATAAATTTAGGTGCCTAAAAGTTAGGCCCCTGAATTGAGGCCTGCTATTCATTTCCCTAGCTTTAAGCTCCTAATTTAGATGTCTAGATTTGAAAGTCACTACTAAGCTCCTAACTTTGACTCCCTGCCCTAACTCTGTCCCAGTAACGTCCTACGTTTTAGGATCCTAAATTTAGGAGCCTAATGAAACCAGGAGTTTACATTTAGGGACTAAGCCCTAATATATTATTCAAAAGGGCCAATTTAGAAGCCAAACTCCAAAAGTTAGGAACCTAAAAAGTATGATAATTTACCCCTTAAAAACCTATGAAAAATTACATTAGGACAGCAAAAGGATATTAAGAGGAGACCAAGAACCAGGAAATAAGCCCTTTGATATTTTGAGGAATCAAGACAACAGACATCCTCGCTGTTTGTATGAGTAAGGGGGTGCATGTTTTCATGTATAAATAGGAATATAGTGGTGTCATGTGTATGTATGTGAAGGGCAGTATAAAACAATGGTTCTCAACCCAGTCCTCAGGACACATCTAGCCAGTCAAGTTTTCAGAATATCCACAGTGGATATGCATGAGAGAGATTTGCATGCACTGCCTCCATTATATGCAAATCTATCTCATGCATATTCACTGTGGATATCCTGAAAACCTGACTGTTGGGTAGGAGTGGAGTGAGAATGTCTGGTGTAGAGATGTGTGTGTTTCTGTGTAGGTTTCCAGGATGGGGTGTTTCAGTGTGCTTCTGGAGGGGTTGGTGTGAGGGGACATGTAAAGGGTATATCTGTTATTCTACATATGTATCTGTCTTCTGGTGTGTGTATGTGTGTGTACATGTATTTGTGTTTATGTGTGTATCTTTGTTTTGGTGTGTGTGTGTGATATGAAAGAGAGGGGAAAGACTGATTGTTATAAAGATCTAAAAATGTATTTATTTAAAGAAAATAAACTCAGTAAAGTCTAATTAAATAATTCATTTGCTCATTAATCTCGAGAGACCTGTGTTTATATTTGCTAACTACTTGTGCATTTTTTCTGTGGTTAATGCTCTCTAATTTGAAAATTCAAAATCTGCAGTGATAATATGCACTGATAGAAGGACTTTTATCTAAACAAGCACATGGGGATAATCTTCTCAATCCAGGAGAATAATTTTGCACTAAGGTCTTTTTCCATAGACACAGAATGGGAAAAAGAAACCTCAGTAAATTGACTCCTAAAGTTAATGTATTTGCAAAAGCTACAGAAACCTTAGACTTCCTATGTTGGGTCTGAGACTTGCCATATCAGTCATATCAGTCATTGCCTATTGATTTTTAATTGGTTGTTAATCATCTCCTGGCCTGATTAATCCACTGGATTTAGTATAAAAACCAGTACCTGCAACTCTTCACTTTTTCTATTTTTTATTTTTTTTTTAGGGCATGGTTCCTAGGATCTATTGGGCCTTTCTTCAGCTATTTTTGTCTGTAAATTGCGAACCACAAAAGTTGAATAGCAGGAAATGAGCCACAGATCTAGCAGCTCTGTTTGCTGCTCTCACTAAAATAAAACAGTGGGGTAAAGGAATATCTTCATAAAAATGAAGCTTACTCCTTTTTTTTTTTATTAATAAGGTATTTAATTATACATAAATGGCTTTATGTAACGTGAACTGCTTGCTTCTAATTTGTCTGCGACTAGTAATCTCCGGCAGAATCTTCCATAGGTAAACCAATATAAAAAGCTAAGGGGGTCATTTTCTATGCGGATCGCACGCAAAAAGTCCCTTTTCGTGTGCGATAGCTAAATTGGGGCAAGTTCTGGGCGGTGTCCGCACCGGAAGGGGAGGAGTTGGGGCAGCACCAGGGCGGATGCCGTGAAGACACCGCTGATGGCGAAAAGGTAAGGACCCTTTTCGATGCCAGTTTCGCGCCCAATAGCACCACCTTACAATGGCGCTATTGGGTGCAAAAGCCGGCAGTGATAGCACCGCGGAGGTGCGATCGCTACCTGCTTTCGCAGGCCCACCCCCCGCTTCACCACCCCGCCCCCCATTACCGCCGGATTTTCTAAGGTCTGCGACCTTAGAAAATCTAGGCCTAAACAAGAAAGAACCAATTTGGCATGCCTTCTTCCAAAATTTTATTGGAGATTTTTTTTTAATATTCACTGTTTTGTAATTGTCATTATTTGCATATTTGTATGCAGTGTGGCACAAGATATTTTATTTATTTGTTTATTTATTGTTTTTTTGTTCACCGACATTCATGTGTACATATCATATTGGTTTACAGTAATGGACAAATGTCAATTAAAACATTTGCAATTCAAAATTTTAAAAAGAAAATATAAATACATAATATCAGAATATTATAAAATTAGCTAAAAATAACAAATAAAATATAACATTAAAACTTAAATTAAAATTATTAAGACAGAGAAACTAAAAGAAATCAGAATAGGTTATTGGAAGGCTTGATAAAACAGCCATGTTTTTACTCCTTTCTTAAAATATGAAAAGTCAGTGTCAAGATGCAAAGAATCAATATCATAAGTCATACCTTTATGAAAAGAATTCAATGCCAAAAGAGGTTCAGTCTAAGTGGGAGGGAGAGGAAATCAGGATTTAAGAGTGGTTGCGGTGGTGGTATGAAAATAGACCACAGTGCCTAGCTTGGGAAGAAGAGGTGCCTAGCACTTAGACTGCTTGGCAGTGATTCAGAAGAAGACTTGGGGCAACAGTGGCGCTCTCTGTGACCCAGGATAACTTACTTTATTTCTTTGTGTTTCTGAGCCCTAGATGAAATCAAGGGGTTTGACTTAATCTGACTTTTCTGGTTAACCAATCAGGGGGACAGATGTACTTTAGCGGTGTTAACATGCATTAATGTGAGTTAACACATTTGTGTTAATGAGCAGCACATAATTTTGTCAGTAAGCAGAGGAGTCAATATTCAAAGTCGTTTAGCCAGATAACTCAAAAGTTAAATGGCTAATTGGTAACTTTTTGAATATTGAGTTACTTATCTGGCTAGATTTTAGCTGGAGAAGACATTATCCGGCTAAAATCTAACTGGATAAAAAGAAGCATTCCTGGGCTGGTATAAATTACTGGCTAACTTAGTCAATTTACATTGCTTTCTGGCTAAGTCAGCTGGATAATTTTAGGCCTGTTTTAGAGAAGGCCTAAAATTAGCTGGCCATTTGCTGTCTAGGAGCATACCCTTCCAGTGTTACTACCCTAGCAATGTTGGAAGCTGTGGGGATTGTGGTACTAGTGTACTGTTATCCTGGAGCCAGATTGACCTTTACCAAGGGACCGGGTGCTTATGGAAGATACCCATCTACTCTGTGAAGCTGCACATTTCATTTTTTTCCTATTATTTTTCTGAGTTAGAAAATCCCGCTTTCCTCATTCTTTATCCTCCTTCCTTGTATGTGGTACAGATCAGGCCATATGTCCAGATTTCTCACCCCAGATTCACTAAAGTCATGTGAAAAATGTTTACCCAAAAAGTAAAATAGAAGAATGGCACAAACGAGATTTTCCGCCTTTGCAAGTATTTTAAACTTCTGCATGTTTTTCTGTCATAGGATTTCAACTTCTTCTTTATTCCCGCATCTCTCCTCTCTGCACTGGATCCCCCATGAAATACTGCTGCCATTTCAGAGCTCTTGTCATTGTGAGAGGGAGGGTCATTTTCATACAGCCCGCAGAGGGCTAAAACCTGTATGTACTTTAGCCTGAATTTTAAAAGCAGACATACATAAATCCACTTTGAAAATTTGCAGGTGTCCCCAGTACACGCCCAAAATTGCACCTGCTCCTGAGGACATGTAACTTCATGCTTGCAGATTTACGTCTACTTTCCAAACTCGAAAAGGATGCACATATATCCTTTCCCCACCCCAAATCTACCCACCACCAGAATGCCTCATGTGAATGTGCGCAACAGTACATGAATATTTTTACAAGCACTGGCCCCCAGTTAAGTTTCCAAAGGTGATTTATGCACATAAACCCATCTGCAAATCCAGCCCTAAGGGGGCAATGTTGAAACTGTCTGCACTGGGGCAATGCGCATGTGTTCTTTGAACCCACGGGATTTGCACCAATTTTTAAAATGAAAGTATGTGTGGTCACTTGCACCTGCGTTATCTGCGAGAAGATTTCTGCTGGAAAAGTGCACAGGAAGATTTCAAAATGTCATGCACTTTTCCTCCCTCTGACTTAAACACAGCCTTGAGAACACCTCCTTTCGATGTGGCCGAAAATCCGCCTGTCCTAGAACAACGAGTGAACTTTCAGCCTCCTTGAAGCAAAGAAACGTATATTATTTAAAATGGGCCTCTAAGAGTTATTGTCAAAGGGACTTCTCTCAGTAAAACAGGGCACTAGCCAGTAGCCACTAAAATGACCCCTCTGGAAATTGCCCTCTCTGTAAAATTACGAGCATGCACTCTGTGCATAATTTTACTCGCATTGTGGAAAGATGGTCCAGAGGAGGTAGAGTCTAGTTGAAGTTTGGATTTATGTGCACACTTTCAGTTTTGAAAAATCAGGGAGGTCAATCTTCAAATTCTAGCTAGCTGGATAAGTAACCTTCCCTTAAATCTAGAGGCATTGCTGGGTACCTAAAAGATCTGGGGCACAGGCCCATAAGCCCACCTTTTCCCTCTCCTCCCCCCCCCCCCCCCCGAGATTTTGATAATTAACTCAATCACTAACAGCAGCTTCTCCTCCCCCCCCCCCCCCAAGAATAATCTTCTAAAAGCACCTAAGTAGAACTTATCTGGCTATGTTCAGCAGCCACTAGATAGCCAGATAAGTTGTGGACGTGCAGTGGGCGGCTCGGGGATGACACTATATAGCTGGATACGTTATCCGGCTAAATAGCAATATTCAGCCATAGATGGATAACTTATCTGGGTAAGATAGGCCCACTCAATAGCAGGTCTAATCATAGCCAGATAACACTTACCCACTTAAATAACACTTACTATGAGGATTTTCAGCAGCATAGTTGTGCTGCTGAATATCCCTTCTAAGTTAGCCGGATATGTCTATCCGGCTAACTTAGAAATCTGGATGACTTTTGAATATCTACCCCTGTGTGTACATTTTCTTGGAAAATCTTGCCATGCAAATTAGCAGGTATAGCTTGTGTGGGGAGTTTTGCCAAGCTAATTTTCACACTGAACTTTTGCGTGTAAGTTAGTGTTGAAAACTGGTGTAATTTCTGCATGTAACTGTCTGCAAATGTATGTGGCCTGATACAGAATTACCCTCTAAATATAGTCATTCTCTTGTTCCCTCATATCTGTCCGTTCTGATTACTCACTGTACACTTTCACGATCTGTCCATTCTATTAATCATTCTCGTCTTATGTACCAATCAAGCCTTTTTCCATTACAAGCCTTTTCTTTTCTTGCCAGGTCTCCAGGATGCTCGGTTGTTAACTGTTTTCATATCTGAACTCAAATCCACCTCTTTCATCTAGCCTTTGCTTAAATCCAGAGGCATTGCTAGATACCTAATAGATCAAGGGTATAGGCCCATAAGCCCTCCTTTTCTCTCCCCCTGAAATTTTGATAATTAAATCAGTCACAATCAGCAGCTTTTTCTCCCTCCAAGACCAAACCTATAAAAACAGATAATTGGACAACACACAAATTATCTCTGTTCTACATTCCCATACAGCTGTGACTCTTGGGAGAAATTCTGTGCAACTGCTCAGTGCACAATTTACGCAGAATACATCTTCTGTGCAGAATTTTCAGCAGCAGAAATTTTGCTCTGAATTTGGAGAGAAGTCCAGCAGGCTGTGAGCAGAGCCAATCCCACTCGAGGCCAAAGATTAGGCCCGGTGAGGCCATGAGCGGAGACCATCCCATTTGTGGCCGAAGATTAGGAGAGAGGCCTAGAGGGCTGCAAGCAGAACCCATCTTGGTTATGGTTGAAGATAGGTCCAGCGGAATCATGAGCAGAGCCCATTCCACTTGTGGCCAAAGATTAGGCTAGTCCTGGCATGCCGCAAGTGAAGCCTATCCCACTTGCAGCCAAAGATACAAAAGAGAGAGGCCCAGGGTAGCTGCAGGTGGAGCCCATCCTGCCTGCAAATGAAGAAGATGCCCGGGGGATCCTGAGTGAGGGAGTATGTATGTGAGATTGGGAGCCTGTGTCCATGAGTGGGGGTGTAGTGTGTGAGAGAAAGATTGTATGTCTGTGCGTGTAAGAGTGAATGTGCATGTTTGTGCGTGAGAGAGGGAGCCTGTGTGAAGGTATATATTTGTGTGTGTGTATGAGAGAGAGAAGGAGCCTGTGTGCAGGTGTGTGTGTGTGTGTGTGTGGGAGAGAGAGAAGGAGCCTGTGTGTAGGTGTGCGTGTGCAAGAAAGAGAGAGAGAGGCAGCCTGTGTGAGGATCTGTGGGTGTGTGTGCAAGAGAGATGGAGCCTGTGTGAGGGTGTGTGTGGGTGTGAAAGAGAGGGGGGGAGGCTTTATGAGGGATTGTGTATATGAATGAGAGAGGGAGGGAGCTTGGATGAGAGTATGTAAGTATGTGAGAGAGAGGGAGCCTGTGTGAGAGTGTGTGTTAATGAGACAAGGAATCTGTGTGTGTGTGTGTGAGAGAGAGCGAGAACATAAGAACATAAGAAATTGGCATCCTGTTTCCAACAGAGGCCAAACCAGGCCACAAGAACCTGGCAATTACCCAAACACTAAGAAGTTCCCATGCTACTGATGCAATTAATAGCAATGGCTATTCCCTAAGTAAACTCGATTGATAGCAGAGAGAGAGAGAGAGAGAGAGGGCTGTGTGAGTGAATTAAGGTGTGTGTGTTTATGTGTGAGTGAGGGAGAGTGTGAGACTGAGAGACCATGTTTGTGTGTGTGCATGAATGAGAGAGCATGTGTATATATGTGTGTTTCGTAGAGCAGTGTTTCCCAATCCTCTCCTGAAGGCACAATTAGCCAGTCAGGTTTTCAGGTTTGCCACAATGAATAAGTATAAGATAGATTTGCATACATTAGAGACCCAGTATATTTAAATCTATTTAATTCATATTCATCTCAGATATCCTGAAAACCAAACCTGTTAGGTGTATCTCCAGGAGAGGTTTGGGAAACACTCTGGTAGAGCATGCATAAGTTGGAGACCAATATAAAGTATGCAGAATTTTGCAGAATTTTAAAATTTTGTGTGCAGAATTTCCCACTGTCTCTAGACAGAAGAACCTTCTAAATAACAAAGAAACCCCTGGCCAGTTTCAACCATCTGAACAAACTACCACTACAATTATTCACGAGTATCAGTCAATAAAAATTATTCTACATGGGAATGAAGTCTGGGGTCTATACAGGATCTAACAGAATACCAATAGAAACCCTGCATCTCAAGTTGTACAAAACTCTGCATTCACAGAAACTCCCTCAACAAAGGGTGCAGAGCAGAACAAGGACATTTCCTCTAACCACTCACCAAAGAAAAATAATATTCAAATTCTGGTATCATCTCAGTAACAAAACCACTAACTCCCTCCACTACAAGGAACATAATAATACAAAATCCTGAAAACAAACGAAACCTGCCATACCATAACACCCTAACTGCCAGATTCAAGAGTAAGAACCCTTCCTATGAAAGGGCAGCACTGCAAATATTACACCAGGCCTTAAAACACCAGTACGTCGCCTATTAGGAAGACAGTTCAAGTCAGGCTAATATAGATCCCTATACTGAAACTACTCGCTAGCAGAATACTTCACCTCAGTCACACATGCAGACTCTTGCCAAATACAGAATAAAGAGACCATAAAGTAGAAATACAAATGTGCAGACAAAAACTGAACTGGAAACCGCAAGAAGCCAGACTCTCTGTGCAGTGCTATAATGGAAATACAGGGGGCTGGAGGAGAGATTTCTTGCTTACCTGAGCTGAATCACCCGAGAGAGAGGAGGAAATCCCGGCCCCGACAGGGCTGCAGCGCGCCCCATTGACGTCATCTAAGAGGGACTGGCAGGGCTCAAAACCAGCCCCTCCTGCGGCGCGTTGTCGCCACTGGCACATTGTCACCACCGGCGCATGCCGAAGCCAAGCACGCCAAAGGGGCGCGCAGCTTTGTCGCCAAACTCTCTAGCAACTTTGCAAAATTTGGATTTCTTGGACTGTCAGTAAGTTCTCAACTTTTATTGTTTTTTTCTCTACCTCCTACAGCCCCTACGAGCTAAATGTAATATTTGTAGAGATAGTTGTCAAGAAAGTGTTGTCCCCTTTCTCATTTACCTGGTATTTTGAACTCTGTTTTGGTGTGATGCCCCATACTAAGAGAAAGGCCAGGATTAGGGAGACTTTAACATCTACTCCAGGACCTGTTACATCTCAACCTCAGATTTCATCTTTCTTCACGTCGTCATTGGGCATGAATCCGGAAGACAGGGCTGCTGTGGAGGTTGACTCAGAGCGGGAGTCGGATCTGCTGGCCGAGGTTATATCACTTAGCCCCGGAGCTCCTACTACTCCCTCCCCACCTATACATTCAAATTTGATGAGTGTAGGAACCCCTTTGGCAGGGGCCGGTAGCCCTGATGTTTCATTACCTGTAAATACGGAAGGTGGGATGAGAGGAGACCAGGCTGTGGGGGGTGAAGAAGAGTCCAAGCAGAAGGAGAATTTAATAATACCCCAAGTAACATCTGAGATTACTCTTGGCTCACTTTCGACCGCAATAAAGTCTTTAGAGAAAGCTATAGTAAATTTAACTCAGAACACTATGAATACTCAACAGAATTTTTCTAATTTGGAAAATTCGGTGGCCCTGAATAAATCAAATATAGCAAAATGTGAAAAACGTTTGGAGAAGGTTAGAGAATTTTCAGCAGAAATTTGTTAAATCTGAATTATTAAATGAAAAAAAGTTAGAGTAAATGGAAAATTCTATAAAATATTTGAGCCTTCGGGTCCTGAACTTCCCAATGGTTAGACTAATTTCTGCAAAAGAAATGTTTAATAGATACTTGATACAAATATTGAAGATACAAGAGAAAAATTTGCCAGTTTTCTCAAAGGTGTTTTATTTGTCTGTAAAATCTATGTCTGGTACCTCAGCTGAAGAGGGGGAACTGGGCACATCAATAGATGTGTCAGGGATTCTAGAATTGTCATTAGAGACTGAAATTAAAAGAAGGGCCACATTATGCGTTTCGTTTGTTTTCCCAACAGACCGTGATGCGGTCTTGAGGTTATTCTTGAAATAACGTTTACAACTCTTTTATGCCAGAAAATTTGGATATAACCAGATTTGGCAAAGATAACCCAAGCGAGGAGAAAAAACTTCTTGAGCTTGAGACCAGGCGTAGAAGCCATTGTAGCTAGATAATTCTGAAATTTCCTTGCAGATGTGAGATTTATTATTCTAATCATAAATATATATTTTTCGAGGTTTCCTAGCGCCAAATGTTTTTGGGCTCCCATACCCCAACTACCACAGAGGATGGTTAGAAGCAGATAGTGATTGGCTCAATGATACCTCTGATTGTTTAAATATGGGATATTAGATCCCAAATTTCTTTTTTTTAACCGCTTTCATGACAGCTAGCACGTATATTTCCTTTGAATGTCAGGTATGAGGGTTATACATGAATTTATCTTTTTGATTATTGAATATTGGCTCTTCTGTTGGCTCTTCTGTTCGCCAAAATAGATTACTGCAGTGCCCTCTTTCTAGGCCTCCCTAAATCTACCACCAAACCACTGCAGATGTTACAAAATGCGGCAGCGAGACTGCTGACCAACACCAGCCGCGGTGAACACATCTCCCCCGTCCTCAGAAACCTACATTGGTTACCAGTAAATTTCAGAATCCTGTACAAATCTATTACCCTAATACACAAAACCATCCATCAGCAACTCCAACTCGACCTGGATATCCCTTTCAAACTCCACTCCTCTAACAGACCAACGAGAGATATCCACAAAGGCACTCTGAAATTTCCCCCTACTAAAGCCACTCGCCTCTCTACGACCAAAGACAGAGCTTTTTCAATTGCAGGCCCAGCTATCTGGAACAATATCCCAGCAAATCTCAGATTGGAACCCTGCCTCTTAACCTTCAGAAAAAGACTAAAGACGTGGCTCTTTCACCAAGCCTTCCCAGATCCACCGGATAATCACTAGTTTGAGCCTCACTTCTTACAAGGACTTTGACACACTTCCTCCTGAACAATGGACACTGGCATTTCCTGGTTAAAGCATATGCTCTAACCCGTTAAATTATTCGTATCATGTTATATTTATTCTACCTGCCTCTATCTTCCTTCCAGCTTGTCTTTAAGCCTCCAAGTTTTTCATACCTTGTTGATTGTAACTTTGACTTATTCCTTTTCCTGTTATCTATTATTTACCAGAATTGTTACCTCAGTTTTACCCTTTGTTAAAATGTAAACCGATCCGATATGGTTATCTACTATGAAGGTCGGTATAAAAAACTGCTAAATAAATAAATAAATAAATAAATATATAATTATTACAAATACCTGTATGACAAATTATAATAATAATTATTATAAAGTTAAATGGAAAATGCAAAGAAATAACAAATTTAAAAAAATAATGGAAATACAGAAACATCACCATTCCTCACAAAACTTCAAACAATAAAATCAAGAAATATAAAACATCAATCTTAATAGTAAAACCATAACAATAAAAAGAATAAATATTTCAAAACAGCTGATGAATAGAATAATATCCATTAATTAAAAACTCATGAAAATGTACCAAACGCCAATAAAATATATAACAAAAGTACAGACAAATCAAATAATACCAAATAATTAAAACTCATAAGGATAAAAATCTCCTGCTGTCCATACCTGGGAACTTTTTGATTTCCACTCACCCTTGGATTAGTGGAGTGGGACGCACAAATGTTATCTTCTGTCATAGAAACACATTGGGCCGGATATTCAGAATTATGCGAGCGCGTAGATTTGTGCGCGCAACCCGGCCCGCACAAATCTACGCCCGATTTTATAACATGCGCTTCCTCTCTTTGTCTGACATGCAGACATGATCTCAAACACACTTCTTTTCTTTCTCTCTGTCTCACATACACACAAACACACACACACACATACTTTCATACACACTTTCTCTCTTTCACACACCCACATATCTTCTCATACATTCTTCCTCTCTCTCTTTCTCACATATATACACACTTGCTCTCATATACACTTCCTCCCACATAGACACACACACACACACACACATACACACATATGCTCTCATATACACCTATTCTCTCTCTCCCTCACTCATAAAAACACAACTGGCTCTCACTCTCACAGGGTCCCCTCTCAAACTCATATGCCAGCTCTCACTCCCACAGCCTCCCACTCTCACATACACATTCTCTCCACACACATACATAAAATGTCAACCTCACAGGTTCTTTCTCACACCCCCACATGCTGACACATACACACATTTCCACAGCTTCCCACAGAAACACATGCAAGCTCTCACTCTCACAGGCTCTCTCTCACTCACATAAATACTCAGACTCTCCCTCTAGGCCTCACCCTGTCTTCTGGACCACTTCTTCGGCCACTGTGGGATAGGGTCTGCGGTGGCCTGTCGGGCCTCTTGGGTTGCCACGGAATAGGGTACACAGCGATCTATTGGGATGTGGATGTTAACTAGCACTAACTGGAAAAGTGTCAGTTGGAGGAACAGTTAGCTAGAGGTACGATTCTGTATTCCCAGGGGCAGATTGGCCTATCGGGGGATCGGGCATCCGCCGGTGGGCCGGTCACTTCAGTCACGTGGTCTACCGTTCGCTGCCGTGACGGAGCCATGCTCGACAGACCACGTGATGTGTCCTGGGCCGGCCCGGGTGGTCTTCCTCCGGCCCGGGCCGGTCTTCCTCCGGAATCCACCGTTGTGTATTCCTATTGGCTGTCTCCTTAGTTGTTTCTTTGTGTTGCCAAGGTTGCAAGGTGGTGTTTGTGGGGGATAGCCAATGCCTGACGACAAATGTAAACAAACAAGTGATGTAATAATAGCATCAAGTTCTAGTCAGCAAAAGCATGTAATGCAAATACATATTTTGAATTTGACAATCCCTTTGTATTAGTGTCCCTGGCATTTTGGGATATGCATACTTTAAATTCCCCTGGTCAGCATGGGGGTGACTGGTGAGAGGATGAGTGCGTAGTAAGTCAGAAATTAGGGAAACCCAAAAATAAACACCCCCAAACCATTTCAAAAATGAATTCAAACAGATAATGACCCGGAATGAAAATGACACGCAAAAAAACAAAGCACACCCCTATTGTCTAAAGCTCTCTGTTTCCCTCAAGGTTCATATTCAATAACGTGCAGAACAGGTGAGAAATTACCCAAGTAAGTCCTCCACTGAATGTACTTGCGTAAAGTATCCCGGATAACTTTAGAACAGTTGTTTTTTTACCGTACTTACCCAGGTAAGCTTAGTCAGGTAGCGCTTGATATTGGCACTACTTGCTTAAATTTAAGTCCCATTCCTCTCTTTCAAAATACGCCCGGCCCTCCTCTTTTTACCTGGCTAAATTTTCCCCAGGTAAAACGTTATCCAGGTAAAATTTAGCCAGTGAGAAGGGGGACATGTTTAATTACATTGAATATAGACCTCCTATATAAGATAACTGGCTAATGTTAGGGAGATCAGTAGGGCTTTTAGAACAGCGGAGCCTAACTTTAAAACTTACCCAGAGTACAGCATTTTTGCATATTAAGTGGCTATGTGGAGATTAATGCTAGTATTGTGTAAACTCTGCCGCTCCTGCTGTACAGTTTATAAAATGCCATGCATTTCTGCTCCAAAAGTACATGCGCACGTTTCAGTTCGCATGAATAGTTCCAATGCAAGAAAACGCATACTTTCCCTACCCTTCTTATAAACATATATGCATATATTTTAGGCGTGTAAAAAATATAATATGTATATAATAACCGTGATTTATACACTGACAGGTATTTTATAAATTATGCACATATATCATTTTGAAATACTTGCATGAGTCCTTGAAATCATCCCTTTCCCGATACCTCTGCAAAGTTCATCCAGCTTGTCTCCAGTTCACCTAGACCTTTTGGCACTTCAATCTGAACCCCCACCAGTTCACCCAGACCTCTCACCCAAAAGCTGCAGACTACAAATAAGTCCAATTTCACTTGTACGAGTCAATTAGTAGGAGGAGTAAAAGTGTATAAATAAGTTCTCTAACGGGTACATATATCTCTCGTAGAAAATAGCAACTGCCACATGACCTTCTGAACCCCTCCCTGGAACACCTCTAGCCCACCCCCATTTTATCCCCTGGCAAAATGTTCATGCAAAATGGAAAATCTCGACATGTATAAAATAGCATATATGGAAGCATATGATACTTATATGCCATACTGGATCAGACCATCAAGCCCAGCATCCTGTTTCCAATAGTGGCCAACTCAGACCATAAGAACCTGGCAAATACCCAAAAACTAAATCTATTCCATGTTACTGTTGCTAGTAATAGCAGTATCTATTTTCTAAGTCAACTTAATTAATAGCAGGTAATGGACTTCTCCTCCAAGAACTTATCCAATCCTTTTTTAAACACAGCTACACTAACTGCACTAACCACATCCTCTGGCAACAAATTCCAGAGTTTAATTGTGCGTTGAGTGAAAAAGAATTTTCACCAATTAGTTTTAAATGTGCCACATGCTAACTTCATGGAGTGCCCCCTACTCTTTCTATTATCCGAAAGAGTAAATAACCGATTCACATTTACCCGTTCTAGACCTCTCATGATTTTAAACACCTCTATTATATCCCCACTTAGCTGTCTCTTCTCCAAGCTGAAAAGTCCTAACCTTTTTAGTCTTTCCTCATAAGGGAGTTGTTCCATTCCCTTTATCATTTTGGTCACCCTTCTCTGTACCTTCTCCATCACAACTATATCTTTTTTGAGATGCGGCCACCAGAACTGTACACAGTATTCAAGGTGCGGTCTCACCATGGAGCGATACAGAGGCATTATGACATTTTCCATTTTATTCACCATTCCCTTTCTAATAATTCCCAGCATTCTGTTTGCTTTTTTGACTGCCGCAGCACACTGAACCGACGAGTTCAATGTGTTATCCACTATGACCCTAGATCTCTTTCTTGGGTGGTAGCTCCTAATATGGAACCTAACATTGTATAACTATTGCATAGGTTATTTTTCCCTATATGCATCACCTTGCATGTATTCACATTAAATTTCATCTGCCATTTTGATGCCCAATTTTCCAGTCTCACAAGGTCTTCCTGCAATTTATCACAATCTGCTTGTGATTTAACTACTCTGAACAATTTTGTATCATCTGCAAATTTGATAATCTCACTGGTCGTATTTCTTTCCAGATCATTTATAAATATAGTGAAATGTAAGGGTCCCAATACAGATCCCTGAGGCACTCCACTGTCCACTCCCTTCCACTGATAAAACTGTCCATTTAATCCTACTCTCTGTTTCCTGTCTTTTAGCCAGTTTGCAATCCATGAAAGGACATCGCCACCTATCCCATGACTTTTTACTTTTCCTAGATGCCTCTCATGAGGAACTTTGTCAAAAACCCACGGAAGCAGCAGTTTGGAAGTGAGTCGAGATGAGGTGCGTCCAGGATGAAGGATACTGGGCAATTAATTATGAGAAGAGACCGCTTTTAAAAATACATTTTGGCGGGCAAGAATTGTATTTGTAATGCTCCCGAAGAAGCAGTGTTCCTTAAAAAATTGGCGGGAGATACTTTAATCGAGTAAACGCTCCTGAAGAAGCAGAAGCGAAACATCGGCCGGGTGTCAAGCCTACTCTTCTTGTCCATTGGGATATTTAAAATATAAATGCCCTAAAAAATGCAAAAATATAAAAATTGAACAAAAATATAAGAACTCAGTGAGAAATATATTCAATGAGAAATGTGATAAACATCAATTTTGACCGTAAATGATAAGAAGTCCGGAAGGCTCCCTTTAAACAATTAAGGGTGTGCGTCGCCAGGCTTGCCGATACGGTCAATTTATTTAAAAAAAAAAAAAATTCAAAAAATTTCTTCAAAAATTTTGTGTTATTTTGTAGTGGTAGCACATAAAAATTGTACTTGGTTTTTCCTTTTGTTTGTTTATTGAATATATTGAATGGAAAAACAGTAGCTCTTTTTTGAATTCTGATACATTCTAACTCTCCAGTCTGACTATTCTCACTTTGGGTATTCACATACAGACACAAAGCCTGCTTTTTATTTGTAAGTTTATTTCTATTTGTATTCACAACCTGCTTATTTGCAGAAGATACGGGCAGTATAGAGTTATCCATCTGGGCCACTTCAGCCTTAGCCATAGCCTTTCTACTGGGATATTCTAACTTCCTTGTTTTGTAAATATCCTTGGAAGATACATCCCTCCGAACCATGCATGTTCCCCCATGGTCTAGTTTAACAGCTACTCTAATTCCTTTCTAAATGTTAGAAAACACAGTCATTTGTCAGTGTTTCAGGATCATGTATGAAAAAGATATTGGTGTGTGTGCATAGCCATTTTTTTTTCTTTTTCTTTTTTTTCTTTTGCCTCTTTTTTTGGCTGTTTTATTTCATTTATTTGAAACAAACCCCCCCCCCCCCCAAAACAAACAAAAAACAAATGTAAAAAAAGTAAAAGTGAAGTGAAAACCAAAATAAAGCATAACAATTATTGGGCCGCTGCAAAACAGCCCATCTCCCCCCCCCCCCCCCCCACCACCAGTTCCCTCCATCTGTCTTACCCCAGTGGTGTCTTCATTTGATTTTAAATATTCATGGTGCAGGACAGGGCTGGTGTATGGGTGATTTGTGCTACTAGCATTGCTGTCAAAGCAGTACTCTGACAGCAAAACTACCATCTAGTGTTACACAACTAGTGATGCTTTCAAAATAATGCTGAATGCACCAAGAGCCGGTCGTTAATTTCACGTTCCCAGTTTCGCTTGGGGATTTAGGGGGGGGGATCTGCCTGGGGCAGGAGGATCAAGCTTGTCTTGATGGAGAGACTGGGGTGGGAGGAGGGGCTGGAGGTAAGTCATTTTGAAGAACCTGGGTTAGAGGTAGGGGGCAGGAAGTGGGGACGTCAACCCACAGGACAGGCCTTATGCTTTAAAGCTTTCTTTGTATAGCTTGGGGGCTGGAGGGATCAGGCTGCCAGGCTAAAGCTTGTCCTCACTTGGGTGGGGGGTGTGGATGATGGACCACCGGGCCTATTCTATGCTTAATTGGTTATATTAAAAAAGAATATAGCCAGTTAGGTTCCCCCAGGAAAAAATAAAAATTGAGTGAGCCTGATGGCCCAGTTGCCCACCTGCCACCCAGAGAACTTTAATCTGGGAATGCTGTGTTCCAGGAAAACTTTAACCCTGCTCCAGGGGCTGGCCAGAGTTAGTCAACAAATTTATTCAGCTAACTGTAAATATCAGAGTTAGCTGAATACGTTTCTCAGCTAACTTATTTGGCTAAATTTAGCTGGATAAGTACCAAATATATTCTGAAGTCGGCATTTAGCAGTATAAATCAGATTATCTAGATAAATGCCTTTGAATATTAATCACTTTGTGGCTTAATAATAACATAGCAGCTACTGTGCAAAACACTTCTCAAGGAAGAAGAATTTTATTTTGTGTAGTTTTGCACCAAAGAGAATTTCTAAGCTTCTATTCACAGACTTCTTGCCTCACTGATACAGTAATACAGTAATAACTGGCATAATGTGAATAATAACAGGAATTGTTCTGCTCCTATTAACTCGATAAATATACAGAAAGTCAAAACAATGTTATATAAATAAAACGTTTACCCTCTCTCCAACCCCAAAAATGTCCTTCTTGGCCTGCTTTAGAAAGGAATACATGCCTGGGGATTTTTTGGATGCTGTTTCTGGTTTTTGGAGGTTTCTGGAGGATCAGAAGAGTGGAAACAGGAACCAGATGGAACTCCCTCGGTCTCTGGAAGAAAAAAGCAGCACAAGTCAGAAGTACATTGCTATTTTAAAAATCCTGCTGAATTATAAATCTTAGCATCAATCTCTAGAATTTGTAGGAGAACATAGTAACATAGCATGGTAACATAGCAGATGACAGCAGATAAGGACCAGTAAGCCCACCTAGTTTGCCCAGTCTACATTGCTCTAGCGAAGGACATTTCTCAGCTGTTATCTATATAAGGTTGACCTCCTTCACAAGACCGTTCCTTATTCCTCTCCCCTTTTTGATCCTATGAGCTCCCACATTACTGTCTGTTCTTGGTAGATGAACACATACGTTTTTTACCTAAACCAACATCCCAGCTCCCACTTCTTTTCCCATCCTCTCCCAACCCTTTCATCTCTATCAGTCTCAAGTATGCATTTTGTGTTTCTGTTAAGAAATCAAAAAGATAATTTTTGGCATGGTGTTTTCTTTAAAAAGACACAAACTGGATATATTTTGCTAAGTAGGACCATGGGTGGAGTTGAGGGAAGGTTTGATATGTGTTTTTTGGCTAGCTTTGCACTGTCTCGCCAACTATGAAAAATAAAAAATATTATCAGGCCACCTACATCCGTCCCATGGATGTTCTCTCCTCCACATGTCCCCTTCTTTCCTGCAGACCTTCTCTCCTCCACAGCACCTCCCTGGAGACCTTCTCTTGTGAAGTATGGGGCAAGTCCTAAACTTATGGTGGTGTGAGCAGTGAAAAGTTATGAAAGTGGGTGGACTGTGTTTTGATCCCATGCCCCTACCTTCTCTGTTGAAGCCATGTGTGGGTAGGGCCATGATAGGGACCGGGAACAGATCTCGTCCTGGCTCATTTCTTGGCCAATATTCCTTTGCAGCATGTTGCTGCTGTCATGACCGTTGGGTCTAGGACTCATCCTACTTCATAAGACAATGTCTCCATTGGGAGGACTGAGGGGCAGCAATGTGAAGAACAGCAAGGTTTGGTAAGGGATGATAAACTGAATGTAGGGGGAGTGTAGGCTGCTGTGGAGGCCAGCAGTCAGCAGAATGCCAGCAATTACATTGTAGTTTAAAGGTCCTGCTTCATGAAATCAAAACTGGCCAGGCTGTCCAAATACCGGCCAGACGGTAGTCCTGTTGTGACATGTGTGATACAGATTTACAACATTTAAGTCTTCATGTGCAGGAAGAGTTAGAAAAATAGAGTTGAATTGTATTTTTTCCCAATGAAGTTTTATTTCATAGGGTTTTTGTCACAAAAACATGTGAAAAGCTCCTTTGACTAACATCATTACATTAAATCCATTACCCTCAGCTAGGAAAATGTCATGATCCTGTCATTCCCATTATGTGATGAGAAGTGACCTTCTCCAGTAAGGGGTGTACTGGGGACTTTGAGAGAATTCCAGTCTTCTCCAGGGGAGAGCAGACAAAGCTGTGGATAACATTCTGTGTATGAGGATGCCAGAGGACTCTGGAGGCAATGTGTGGATTCAGTATGACCCCCTGACCTCTAACCAACTGCAGCCCTTAGCATCAGAACTGGCGCCAGGATCTCGTAGACCAGTCTTACCAGTAACTTGGAGCACACCTGTGTGATCTGCGAGTAGACACCATCTGGGCCTTGCCATCCCCAATTAATCTTTGATCATGCTCCAATGGGAAAGAAGTGACAAACCCCATGTTTTGGCAGGGTGTCCAGCTACGATAGTACTGCATTGATGGAACCAAACTGATAGGGCCAACCCTAAAGCAAAGGACATCCTCTGAGCCCTGGGACCTGCCGCACCAAACTTTAAATAAACCCCTTGGGAAGCCTGCATGTGTAAAACACAGAGGATCAGGAACGAGAAGAAGATACAAATTCAGCACTGGTTTATCTACAAAGCCTACCTGAGAAAAAGAAATTGCAAGCCAATGGAAACCCAAAACCTCTGTGTGGAGTGTTTCCCCCACTGGAGGTCCAATTCGACATTTCCATGACCTCCATGGAAACGAACCTTGTACTTGTAATTACTCCATAAAATAATTTCTGCCTGCATACTGTGACAGCACTGTAAACAGATGCACTAAAATCACCAGAGGATCGTTGGCAGGAATCATACTTTTCTTTTTCCTCCTTGGCTGCAAATAATGAATCAGAAAGATATAAGAAGGTAACACTGCCCCCCCCACCACACACACACACGCACACACACGCACGCACACGCACACACACGCACACACGCACACACACATACACATACACACACACACGCACATACATGTGCACACACACAAACACACACACATACACACACACGCACACACACATGCACACGCGCGCACACACAAACACGCACATCGAGCAGAGCCTATGAGATCAGCATTCATTTAGGGGGCCGGAGCTGTCTGGCATCATGATATTTCCTTTTACCCCAGGTCTGCAAAAAAGTTGACAGTTTTTACCTGGAAAGGTGTGAGGAATGTAGCGAGCTATGCCTAGCAGCTATGTCAGGTTGGGCGCCAAATACCTTGATGTCTTCACTCATCTTACAAGGCTTAGCAGATATTTATCCTTTTATGTTGACAGTAAAGAAGACTCTCTGTGTTCTTTCTATGCCTGACCTTGCGGATTTCATTTTTGTTTTCCCTTCAGAAACTGTAAGTTCTTTCCTGGTCTTTCTTACCTTTAAACCGAGCGGGGCAGTTCAACCTTAGGAAAATCTGGAATAGAAAGGATTACCCGGAGTGACAAAAATGAGACATTACAGAGCCCGAGAGAGAAAATAAAATAGGAAGAGACATCCCCCTCCCCCCCTCCATACACACACCAAACAAAAAACAAAAAAACCCCAGAAGAGAAGGGTTTTCATTTTCCTTTTGTTTGCCTTGGAACAGTGAACTGATTGTGCAGAATTCTAGGTTGCAAATGTGCATCTTCTCCTCCTTCGCAGCCTCTCATTAACATGAGCAGTATAGAAGCAGGTGCTTTGTACAATTGCTAACAGTGTCACTCCTGCCTTTCACTCACTCATTATCAGCCCCTCAGATCTCTCTGCATTTGGAGTTCAGTTTTCTTAAAAGCCAAGGGAGCCTTTCACTGGGGCTTGAATTGCCCTTCCTGGCGGAGTACTTGTTCTTAACATGACACCCTTGTAAAGAAGCACTATCAGCCTCGCTGACTCAGGCTGACATGCTCCCCGCGAAAAAAATGACCTGAAGCTGGCAGTTGTTTTTCCTGTGAGTCAGCATTTGGCCATCCCAGTGGGGCTACCTACCTTCATGGAGTTTGCAGGCGCTACAGGAAATGTATAGCATGAAGAGGTCAATCTCCAAAAATCCATTTACCTGGGAAAATTGGCTGGTTGAAAACTGACTGGCCCTTACGCAGATGAAAGTAGGTGTGGGGATCAACAATGTGTGTGCTTTTCACTCACATTCGCAGGAGGCATTCCCAGGGATGTGTTTAGGGCTGGGGAGGGAAATAGCATGCGTAGATTGGATTTTCAACTCTGCATGCATAATTTTAAAAAGGGAAAAAGTACCCTCAGAAAAAGCAGATACAAATCCCTGTGGATACTTTTTCCTGTGACAGTTCTCAGTGAAATAGTGTGCTCACAATTTCCCTTTGAAAATTAATGCAAAGCTCGTGGGTAAAAGAAACCATATGGGCAGATAGGAAAAATGCTCCCAAGATGACCAGAAAACTCCATTTCCCAAGAGAGAAGCTCTGCTGCTCCCACATACCCTTAGTTCCAATTTCTCCAAGGAAAGCAGGAGTACGAGCCAGCAGATACTAAAACCAAGACTGGTGCAGCCTGTCCCTTATGACATGGAGCCATCAGGTCTCCTAAGTAAAGGGACTAGAAGCAGACTTCACAATCAAAGAGAAATGAAAAGCACCTAGCTTCTTCCTGGTGGATAATAGGGCTGGGCTGGCATTTTACAATGAGATAAAAACTTCAATAGTATTTGTTGTATCTTTTTTGTGATTTCCCATCTAAAATGACATAATAAAACTTAATGAAATATTTTCTGTCATTTGTCATTTTAGCATGGCCTAAAGCATTTCAGCACGCAAAATTTGAAAGATTTGCCAAAGTCTAAATGTTGTAAAAAAATGAGCATATGTTGTAAAAAAAAAATAAAATAAAATAATGCATGCTAAATCCAAAACGAATGAAACTAATGAGACAAATGGAAAATAAAAAGGAAATAAATGGAAAACAAAACAACATTTTTTCTATACATCCCCTTAGAGTCTATGGCTTATATTTTACTGCAATATGCATTCCAGCAACATTTCTGGATCCAAGCACTGGAGTTTGTTTACCTTTGTGCTTTCCAATACAAGCTAAAAGAGGTATTAACTAAGAGCCAATATAATCCAATATTTGGAGTTTTGGTTCACACACCCATGACTGCCAGGTCCTTAGTTGCTAAGCACTCAATCTCCCCTGTGGGAGTGGTGCTAACACTCCAGGCCAGACAAGAGGTAACTCTGTCTCATCAGATGTATTATGGCGTTACAAGAAAAATGGTTATTCATTGCACAAATGCAAAAACAAGCAAATATGCACCATCTATGTAACCAATCATCAAACCTGAGAACTTGTGGTTGTGGTCATCTTGAGATTGCTGTTGATTAGCAGGGAGGGGAGGTGGAGAAAAAGGGCAAAGATGAAGGAATAATACATATCAGCTTTCTCTGTTACACCTCCTTCCACTGCTAATCCACACACTCTCTCTTCATCCCCACACCACCTCTTTTTTGCCCTCCAGCGATGGCCCCAGCATTCTTCCTCTTCCTCCTTCCCTGACTCAAGATCTGTTTGTTCCCACCCCAACAAGTCACAGATTCCTGACTTGTGCACCCTCTTTGTACCCTCAGCTGAGTCCCAAGCCCTGTAACCATAGCTGAAGACTGAGCTGTGTCTGTTATAGTCCCACTCCAGTTTCTCCCCACATGCTGGCTACAGTGTATGTTCCAGGTTTACGCCTCTCCTCCTCTTTCCTACAGGCTTCCTAGGGAAGGGGAGGAAGACGAAGTTGAAGCAGACATTGCAGAGCAGCAAACAGTTGCTCTGTTCCCTTCTCTAACCCCTCCCCTTCTGTTTCCTACTGGCTTCCTGAAGGGGAGGGTCTGGAGCAGTAAATACAAAGGCCCAGGCCTTTTAGTGTTTCCCCTGAGACCTGGCAATTGATGCACATTTCCTGTCTCCCTGTGAAATCTGGAGCGTTCCCAAGTATGCCAAAGATCCAATCACCAAGTATTCCATAAAAAGGGTGGTAAATGGTTAAACCCCCACATTGGCGCTTTGGAGGCTGATTGAAGCCAGCTTAGCAGTGTACCCCAATAAAGAAGCAGCAGTCATACTGGTGGATGGTTTCAAAGATGGTTTTATAGTACAATATGCAGGATCATTATCCACATCACCAGTCACAAATGCACACTCATCTTTGCATTACAATGGTAGGTATAGTGTCTCTGCACTGCTTGGTTCATGAATACCTACTCCCCACCTGTAAGCTTTGCATGGTAAGTCAGGAAGCTTTGTTTGCTTATCCTATAAATAATTATGAAACCAAATGGCACAGAGAAAATGTGTATTAGTTATTGATGAGGTTACAGTGTTTTAGCAGTTGTTTAGAAATGTTTATTTTATTTGCAGGGCATTTTGTGGTGATGATGCTTCTCAGACATCTTGCATTAACCCTTGCAATACCATGACATGTCTAAACATCCCATTCTTTAATGGGGTCCATAGCTATGTCATGTCGTTTGATTGGGAGGGCATGAGTTTCAACCATATGACCCAAACTGAGTAGGTGCTGACTGAATTATGAAACCCTACTCTCTTTGTAGTATATGGTTATTTAAACAGGCTTCTTCATTTAAAGGAAAATGCCCAATTTGGCTGGGTGGTGGCTCAGAATATAACGTACACCTGATATGCCAACATGGCCTCTTACCTTCCTGAACTCAGACCACTCTATCAGAATGGCATTATCCTCAATCAAACAAGCTGGTTTTTATCATCAAGTGTCATCTTCGAAATGAAGATTGGCAACTGTGGTGTGCTAGTTCTTAGCCTCTTACCTGAAAAAAAGAGATCAGGCAATGACAAGATTGTGATGGTCAGTGCCAGCCATGCTGTGAGTGGTATCTCCAGGAAATCTTCCCTCTGTGCTTTTATGCTTTCCAAGGAAGGAAAGGATGACAGAGTCCATGAGCACCTATGCTAGGGAGAATGGAATAAAGTGGGTACTCATAAAAGCCAATAAACTACTTGGGCTGTAATTATGTATCTAAGAATTAGAAGGAACCATTTGAAGCCCAATATCATCAAGGGTGCAATTCTGTCAAGAGTTTCTATGAAACCATAAATGATGAGAGTTACGCCGTATTATCACAGACTATCCAAGGAGGCACTTTAGTGCTTGTATATAATCATTCTTCTTTTTATTTAATGTTAAGGGGGTAATTTTAAAAGCCAATGAAGTTCCCCTTTGAAAATTCAGGGCTGACGTGGACAAGAGCACCCACAGACTTTACACCTGTTATACAGTGAGGTACATGTAGTAATGTACATAAAGATTTCCATACTTTACCTCCCTCAACCTTCCTTCTTCTCTCCCCCCCACCCCCGCACCCCTTTCTTCCTGCAGCTGAAAGCATGCATATTTTTGGCTGCTGAGGAGAGGGCAATTTTCCTTACTTATATGAGCAAATTCCTTTGAATATTGTCCTCCCCAATTCTGATGAATTCTGCTTGGTTCGTAATATTTAATATTTTAAGAAGAAGGCAATTTAAATGTAGCCTGCTTTACCTTGGTCCTTGGTGATTCATTGCCACATGGGATGAGCAGAATATAGAACTTGCATGGGTGGGTTGTGGGAAGAGTCAAATAGACGATGCTAGGGATAGGGATATGGAGCAATGTCAAGGAAAAAGTACAGAGAATGCTGCTAAAGTCATCAAGAATGCAGGGTACAACCAAACACAGGTCTATCACCTCCTTAGGAGGATGGGGGAAGGAGGAGAAAACAGGAGGAGAAGAAGCTTTTGTTCATATTTGTTATGTTTTACAATACAGTGCAATCCTCAGTTGCTCCTACCCCTCTGGTTCCAGGTTTGAAAATGGCATTGGCTGACCCTGTGGCTGATGCCATTTTGTTGTATAGCCATACAGCGCACAGCTGTACAAAAAATAGGTGCAAGCATCAGGGCTGGCCTGTGCCATTTTCAAATTACCATCCAGTGGGGCAGGAGCAACCCCAAATAACTACTTCATAGACACCAGGAAAAGGGTAAGAGACCTCTGGAGAGGTGAAAGTTTTCTAGGAAAGACTCAGGATGGTGTGAATGTGTTCATTTTGCTGTTTTGATGCCAGGTTTGGGGGAAAAGGCAGTTTATTTTGTTTTTTTCTTTCAGGTTTTTTCCTTTAATGTTTATTATTGTTCAATAAACAAAACAAACCCAAATAAACATTAAACAAACCAAAACACAAATAAAAACAACACCCAAAATGAAAAAACAAAACAAAAAAAATGCTCCCCACCCAACCCTATTTGCAAGGCAGATATTACTTGAAAAGGAAAGTTCTTCCTTTCCTCCAACATAATTGCCACAAACATCCTACCCAATAAATTACTTCCAAAGGGATAGACCTCCGCCTACCACTGAAACACTCGAGAGACTGCACTCTCTTCCCAAAATGAGTATTAATACTGGGTGCCATGGGACATAGTCTCCACATGTAACTGAATTACAGTTCTGGGACTGCATAAATCAATGACCTGATTGAGCTCAGTCCAAAGGTAGGCATGGCAGCATCTGAATTTCTCAGACATGCTGATGCAGGGCTGAATGGTGGTTCTCTTCTCCCCTGTGCTGGAGAACGAGCAAGTCAAAACTGGAACTTTCCCTCCAGGAGTCTCTGTTACCTCTTCACTTACTGCACGCCCAATGGGGAGATGCAGAGCAGGCATGCAACACTTTTTAAGGCCAATGTACTAAAGTGGAATAATATGGGCTGTTAACATGTATTAAGTATCTCACATTAATGGCTCGTGTTAATGCTATTTAAGATTTTCTAGTAGGGGGGAAATATCTCAAATATAACAAACCTCTGAAATGCCTCTTTTCTCTGTGGCCAGAAACACACATATTTTCTATTTTGGTTGACCCAATGGCTCAATGGCACTGCTGTGAGCTAACATGTGCAGGGCCTGGGCTTCATTCCTGGGTCAGGTCTTCTGTTGTCTGGGTTGGCCGGGGCTGAGGATGATGAGGAGGCAGCATTTGCAGCCCTTAGGGAGGAGTCTCAACCATTGCTCAGTGGCGATACCTACTGAGTGGACTTAGGGTCCATGCCTATTGGGTACTGGAAAGCACCCATGGTCTGTGGCCCCAGTCTAAGAATTGTTACTAAAATGGCTGGGCTAGGTGGCGTGGGGTTACAAAAATACTCAAAAACTCCAGGTAGCTACTTGTGAAGGCTCAGGTGCGCCATAGCCCAGTTAAGCCCAATTCTGATCGATCAGGAAGCCCAAAGGCGCAGGAGGAAACAGACTCACCAAAAATACATTAACAAAAAAGAAATACCAGTACTTTCCAATTTTACCCTTTTGAAGAAATTTATGGATTAGCAAGGGAATTCCCTGTTGACAATAAATGGTGTGTGATAACTTATAACTTGGCATTACTTTTCTCAGAACTGGCAATTTAAAAAATATTCCTGTTTATTTGATCATTTTAAGAGCTAAACCCATTCTAGAGTTTGTTTTATGTATTGTAGTAAGTCACAGAATGAGTTGCGAGGGGATCTTGTCTATGAATAAGATGACCGTGAGGACGATTTTCCTACCCCGTTATACCTAAGACTTGCTAAGGGTTACACCAGCTGCACTTACTTTCCACCTTTTGTTTTTAGCACTGTCCTTGCTAAACTTTGTCGGCCTTACAGTCTTGTTAAACCCTTTCTCTACCTTGCAAAATACTGGCCATGATAGAGCGCAGATCCATTATTGGGAAGCCCTGAGGTCATGGAAGGGCTAATAGTAGCATTCCTGTCCATGATGGGACAAGATTTACGCTTGGTGCGCCTTCAACCCTGCCTCCTCAGAGAAGGGCTCTGTGCATCACACTGGCCCCCTCTGCTTTAATTGTTGTTCTAATGGGGCTTTTATGTGAAGCAGATCCCTCTTGCTCACAGAGGAGAATGTCATTATCTTGTATTTTAGATGTATTTACATTCTCCTTGCCAGGGGGATGACATTCTAATTATTTTCTATAGCTGACAGCACCAGAGTCTGCTGGTATTATAGACCCCCTCAGACCTGATTGCATGGTCTGTTTTTCTTCAACTTCCCCACAAATGACACTGTCGAGCAGGTTTATAATCAATTTGCGTACCTTTGCTTAACACGCCTTACTCCTGAAACAAATGTACTGAAAAGATAAAAACATGGTTAGGACTTGTGTCTCTGCCTTTGCAAAGGCAGATGTACTTAGAAAGGTTAAGCCTGCTGTTGACCCTTCCTCCCCCTCCCTGACACACACACACATGTAGAAAAAGAGGAATATAACTAGCAAGATGTGCATACACCGAACAATATACCCACATATGTAGCTGTTAATAGAAACAAAAAGGACACCTTGAAGTATATATAAGGGCATACAGACAAATGCAACAGCACAAAAAGGCACTCAAAACAAACACATACCATGAGGCCCACTTATATAGACCATACAATCAAGGAGACACACAAAACTAAGCTTGCAAGTGGAATATAACATGCGATAACATGTGGATGCACAAACTACCAATTGATACACAACATAAAAACCACATTCTGGAAGTGATGAATCTGGGGGTATTCGAGCCCTCCTGTCCTTGTCGTTTTTGAGGACATGGTTTCATTGTTACTTGCAGATTCTTTTGAGTCTGAACTTTTATACCATCTTCCATGGGAGTGAAATCCAGCGTGTAAGGATGCATGGTAGGATGGTAGGATTGGCTTAGCAATGGTGGCTGCGGGTCCTCTCTTCCAGTCCCTCAATTCCTCTCTGAGTTCCTCTGTTTCAGGCCAGCTATCCTTTTAAAGTTTCCTCTCAGATTGCTAACGCTTTGAGTAATCTGTATCTTTTTGTTTAAAACAGACACAATTCCTGAAGACTGGAAGGTAGCTAATGCGATGCCAATTTTTTAAAAGGCTCCAGGGATGATCCAGGAAACTATAGTCAGGCGAGCCTGACATCTGTTCGAGGCAAATAGTAGAAGTCATTCTTACAAACAAAATCACTGGCCATATAGATAGGCATGGCTTAATGGGGAAGAGACAACATGGTTTTGCAAGGAACTGGACAACCTTTTGGGAAGGGGGAGACTTTTCCAAAAAGACAGGTTCCATCTTAACCAGAGTGGAACCAGGCTGCTGGCGCTAACTTTTCAAAAGGAGATAGAACAGCTTTTAAACTAGAACAAGGGGGAAAGCTGATAGTCACTCACCAGTGCATGGTTTGGAGGAATGTATCTTTGAAGGATACTAATGAAACAGGAGAGTTAGGGCATTCTAACAACAAGAGACTAAATGCTCAGTAGAATCTGAGTACTGCGTTCAGTACTGGTGCCCGTATCTCAAAAAGGATAAAGATAGGATAGAGGCGATCCAAGGAAGAGAAACCAAATTGGTGATCAGCATTGGAAGACTTATGAGGAGAGGCTGAAGGATATGAATATGTACACCCTGGAAGAGAGGAGGTGCAAGGGAGATATGATACAGAATTTCAGATACTTGAAAGGTTTTAATGATGTACAATTGTCAAAACTTTTCCATTGGAAAGAAATCAATAGAACTAGAGGTCATGAAATGAAAATCCAGGGAGGACGACTCAGAACCAATGTCAGGAAATATTTCTTCACAGAAATGGTGGTAAATGCCTGGAATTCCTTCTGGAGGAGGTGGTGAAGATGAAAACAGTGAAGGAATTCAAAGGGGCATGGGATAAACACTGTGGATCCCTAAAGGCAAGAGGATGGAAATGAAGAAAATAGTGGGGTAACTGGGGGTAATTTGCTGGTGTGGCAGTTGCGACCCTTAACAAATAACAGTATCAAGGTTTAATGCAACTCCATAATTGCTCTCTGCTTCAACAGCAGTGGGCAAAGAGGAATTTGATTCAGACAGCCACCAACAAAGTCCCCAACATTTACAATTTGAGGAACAAATAAACATGGGGATAACTTGCTGATGCGGCTTTTACTACTCTTAATCAATAAGCCTGATACTTTTGATGCAGCTCTGTCATTGCTCTCTGCTTCCACAGTAGGGGCTATGGAAAATTGGATTTGGACAGCATACAAGGGCCCTGATATTTACTGTCTGGGAAACTGATAAGCATGAGGGTAACCGGCACTTGCAGAAGATACTGGCAAAAGCTTGCTGGGCAGACTGGGTGGATCATTTGGTCCTTTTCTGCTGACATTTCTGTTTCTATATGGGTAGAAATCCCATGTGTGTAGAGTAAGAGTATAGTGAAAGGAGTATACTACCGTCTACCTGGCCAAAATGATCAGACAGTTGATGAAATGGTAAAAGAAATCAGGAAGCTAACCAATTTGGCAATGCTGTAATAATGGGAGATTTCAATTACCCCAATATTGACTGGGTAAATGTAACATCAGGATATGCTAGAGACATAAAGTTCCTGGATGTAATAAACAAATGTTCCATGGAGCACTCGGTTCAGGAATGAACGAGAGAGGAAGCTATTTTAGATTTAATTCTTAGTGGAATGCAGGATTTGGTGAGACAGGTAATGGTGATGGGGCCACTTGACAATAGTGATCATAACATGATCAAATTTGAACTAAGGGCTGGAAGGGGACAATATGTTAATCTACAGCTCTAACACTAAATTTTCAAAAGGGAAACTGATAAAATGAGGAAAATAGAAAAAAACTGAAAGGTACAGCTGCAAAAGTTAAGTGTACAACAGGCATGGACATTGTTTATAAATATCATCTTAGAAGCGCAGTCCAGATGTATTCCATGCATTAAGAAAAGTGGAAGGAAGGCAAAATGATTACCGGCATTGTTAAAAGGTGAGGTGAAAGAAGCTATTTTAGCCAAAAAAAAAAAATTCCTTTAAATTGGAAGAAGTATCCATCTGAAGAAAATAGGAAAAAGCATAAGCATTATCAAGTTAAGTGTAAAACATTGATAAGACAGGCTAAGAGAGAATTTGAAATGAAGTTGGCTGTAGAGGCAAAAACTCATAATACAATTTTTTAAAAATATATCCAAAGCAAAGAACCTGAGAGGGAGTAGGTTGAACCATTAGATGACTGAGGGGTTAAAGGGGCTCTTAGGGAAGATAAGGCCATTACAGAAAGACTAAATGAATTCTTTGCTTCTGTGTTTACTAATGAGGATATTGGGGAGATACCGGTTCTGGAGATGGTTTTCAAGGGTGATGAGTCAGATGAACTGAACCAAATCACTGTGAACCTGGAAGATGAAGTAGGCCAGATTAACAAACTAAAGAATAGCAAATCACAAGGCCTGGATGGTATGCACCCCAGGGTTCTGAAGGAACTAAAAAATTAAATTTTAACTTTATTAGTTCAAATTTGTAACCTATCATTAAAATCATCCATTGTACCTGAAGATTGGAGAGTGGCCAGTGTAATTCCAATATTTAAAAATGGCTCCAGGGATAATCCGGGAAACTATAGACCAGTGAGCCTGATTTCAGTGCCGGGAGAAATAGTGGCAACTATTCTAAAGATCAAAATCACAGAGCCATTAGAAAGACATGGTTTAATGGAACACAGCCAGCATGGATTTACCCAAGGGAAGTCTTGCCTCACAAATCTGCTTCATTTTTTTTGAAGGAGTTAATAAACATGTGGATAAAGGTGAACCAGTAGATGTAGTGTATTTGGATTTTCAGAAGGCATTTGACAAAGTCCCTCATGAGAGGCTTCTAAGAAAACTAAAAAGTCATGGGATAGAAGGCGATGTCCTTTTGTGGATTACAAACTGGTTAAAAGAAAAAAAGCAAAGGGGCGGATTTTAAGAGCCCTGCTCGCGTAAATCCGCCCGGATTTACGCGAGCAGGGCCCTGCGCGCTGGTGCGCCTATTTTACATAGGCCTACCGGCACGCGCAGAGCCCCGGGACTCGCGTAAGTCCCGGGGTTTTCCGAGGGAGGCGTGTTGGGGGCGGGCCCGATCCGCGCGGCGTTTTCGGGGCGGGACGTAGCGTTTAGGGGCGGGTCCGGGGGCGTGGTTACGGCCCGGGGCGTTCCGGGGTGTGGCCACGCCCTCCGGACCCGCCCCCAGGTCGCGTCCCGGCGCGCTAGCGGCCCGCTGGCGGGCGGGGATTTACGTCTCCCTCCGGGAGGCGTAAATCCCCCGACAAAGGTAAGGGGGGGGTTTAGGGCCGGGGGGTGGGTTTAGGTAGGGGAAGGGAGGGGAAGGTGAGGGGAGGGAATGGAGGTAGGCTGCGCGGCTCGGCGCGCGCCGGCTATACGGAATCGGTAGCCTTGCGCACGCCGATCCAGGATTTTAGCGGATACGCGCGGCTACGTGCATATCTGCTAAAATCCAGCGTACTTTTGTTTGCGCCTGATGCGCCAACAACAGTACGCCAAATCGCGCTTTTTGAAAATCTACCCCAAAGAGTAGGATTAAATGGTCAATTTTCTCAGTTGAAAAGGGTAAACAAAGGAGTGCCTCAGGGATCTGTACTTGGACCAGGGCTTTTCAAAATATTTATAAATGATCTGGAAAGGAATCTGAAGAGTGAGGTAATCAAATTTGCAGATGATACAAAATTATTCAGAGTAGTTAAATCACAAGTGCATAGTGATAAATTGCAGGAGGACCTTGCAAGGCTGGAAGATTGGGCATCCAAATGGCAGATGAAATTTAATGTGGACAAGTGCAAGGGAAAAATAATCCATGCTGTAGTTACACAATATTAGGTTCCATATTAGGAGCTAATACCCAGAAAAAAGATCTAAGCATCATAGTGGATAATACATTGAAATCGTCGGCTCAGTGTGCTGCGGCAGTCAAAAAAGCAAAGAGAATGTTAGGAATTATTAGGAAAGGAATGGTGAATAAAATGGAAAATGTCATAATGACTCTGTATTGTTCCATGGTGAGACCACACTTTGAGTACTGTGTACAGTTCTGGTCGCCACATCTTAAAAAAGATATAGTTGCACTGGATAAGGTACAGAGTAGGGCGACCAAAATGATAAAGGGGAGGAAAGGATAAAGAGGTTAGGACTGCTCAGCTTGGAGAAGAGACGACTGAGGGGAGATATGATAGAGGTGTTTAAAATCATGTGATGTCTAGAAGGGTAAATGTGAATCGGTTATTTACTCTTTCGGATAATAGAAGGACTAGGGGGCACTCCATGAAGTTAGCAAGTAGCACATTTAAAACTAATCAAAGAAAATTCTTTTTTACTCAACACACAACTAAGCTCTGGAATTTGTTGCCAGAGAATGTGGTTAGTGTAGCTGGGTTTAAAAAAGGTTTGGATAAGTTCTTTTATAGGTTAGACTGCGGAGTTAGCAATCTGTTGTAGGAGCTGCTAGGAATTAGCAGTCTGTTAAGGTTTGCTCCTCCCAAGGGGAGGAGTTAGCAATCCTGTTGAGCTTTGCTCCCCCAGAGGGGACGAGCTAGCAATCTGTTAGCAACTCTGCTAGGGTTAGCAATCTGTTGGCAAACTGTTATGGAGTTGCTCCCCAGAGGGGTGAGGTCAGCAACCATATAAGATCTGTTCTTCCAGAGAGGAGGAGTTAGTATCTGTTATGGATCTCCGCACAGAGTGGCAACCTGATATACGAGAGTTCCCCTGAAGCTCTTGAAGTGTGAGAGATGAGCACTCTAATGTAGAATGGTGAATCCTTGGGCCGATGGCAGATGACAGCGCCCTCAGGAGGATATCATGAGAGGGACCACCGACTAGGCTGGTGTATGGAGACAGACATAGATAGTTCTTTATTAGACAGGTAGTAGAACCACCAGAGGTGGCAGTAGTGAGCTGATATGCCCGGCAGGGCTGAAGTCCCTCAGATCCTGGAACTGCTATCTCCGGGTTTGCTGAGCTGTAGAGAGAGACTCATAGATAGTGAGTAGACAGGGATGCTGGATACATAACCAGAAGTAGATGATACACTCACATAGATTAATAAGAAGGCTCAGTAGCTGGAGAGAGTTAGGCCCTCGAGGAGCGAGTACCTGGTTCCAGGGACAGCTCTGAGAGAGTGAAGGTAACTCACAGTTATCTATCTCTGTAATGGTTTCTAGACAATAGAGAATAGTTAGTATATTCAGGAACAGGAGCCTC
This sequence comes from Rhinatrema bivittatum, assembly GCF_901001135.1. Lineage (NCBI taxonomy): Eukaryota > Metazoa > Chordata > Amphibia > Gymnophiona > Rhinatrematidae > Rhinatrema > Rhinatrema bivittatum. The sequence continues at coordinate 417,573,850 of NC_042618.1, read as the reverse complement.
TAGGCGAGTACTGGTTCCTATATGCAAACTGAAATAAGAACTCACAATATCTGTATATGAAATAACTTCTGAAATAGAAGAGAGTCTTCGGAGGGTTTTTAGGAACATGGGCCCTCGAGGAGCGAGTACCGGTTCCTATCTGCAATCTGTAATAATAACTCACGATCTCCATACCTGCGATAGCGTCTTAGACAGAAGAGAATCTTCAGAGTTCTAGGAACATGGGCCCTCGAGGAGCGAGTACCGGTTCCTATATGCAACTAGAATAGAAACTCAATGTTCACGTCTGCGATCGCTTCCAGGCAATAGGGAGTCTTCTGAGCGTTCAGGGACATAGGCCCTCGAGGAGCGAGTACCGGATCCCGTCTTAGCAATCTGAAAACAAGAAGAGAGAGCGGGGCCCCCGAGGAGCGGGTACCCCTGGTAAGTTTGAGGAGGCAGAGCAGCGGAGAATGAAGCGGGTCGAGATAATCCCCACAATCAATCCCTTGCTAACTCGATTCGTAAGCGTAAGCAAAGATCTTTTATGTTGGAAGCAGATGACATCAACTATGGGGGGGACGCCCCCGAGGTTCACGCCCTTGCTGGTACAAACTTCGGAGCGCACGCGCGCGCCCTTCGTCATCAGGAACATGGCGGATCCACAGCATCAGGCCAGCCCGGGGACTCTGGGAAGAAACGGCGAGGAGAAGCCGCAGCAGTAACTGTCCATCAGACCCGAAGGGAGTCACCTCAGAGGTAGAGAGGATGGAGTGAGGGCAAGAGCAGGCACGAACGCAACAAGTTCTTGGAGAAGTCCATTAACTGCTATTAATCAAGTTGACTTAGGGAATAGCCACTGCTATTACTGGCATCAGTTGCATGGGATCTACTTAGTGTTTGGGTACTTACCAGGTACTTGTAGCCTGGATTGGCCACTGTTGGAAACAGGATGCTGGGCTTGATGGACCCTTGGGCTGACCCAGTATGGCAATTTCTTATGTTGTTATGTTCTTAAGGGGAAGTCTTGTTTTACCAATCTTTTATCATTTTTTGAAATAAGCATGTAGATAAAGGTGAGCTGGTTGATATAATTTATTTGGATTTTCAGAAGGCATTTGACAATGCCTTCCCACTTCCCCTGAGAGACTCCTTAGGAAATTATAGGAAAGTTGTAGGAAAGGAAGCAGAGTTGTATTGTGGGATTGGTAACTGGTTAAAAGGGTAAGACTAAAGGATCAGTTTTTGAAATGGAGAAAGGTCATTAGGGGAGTACCACAGAGATAGGTATTCATAAATGATCTGGAAAAGGGAACAATGAGTGAGGCGATCAAATTTGCAGATGACACAAAATTATTCAAATTTGTTAAAATGGCTGCAGATTGCAAGGAACTGCAGAAAGACCTTGTGAGACTAGGAGATCGAGTTACTGAATGTCAGATGAAATTTACTGTGGAAAAGTGCAAAGTGATGCACATAGGGAAAAATAATCCCAACTACAGGTACACAATGGTGGGCTCTGTATTGGGAGCTATTATCCAGGAAAAGGGCCTTGGAATCCTTGTGGACAATACATTGAAATCCTTGGCTTATGCACAGCGGTGGTCAAAAAATCAAATAGAATATTAGAAATGATCCAAAAAGGAATGGAAAATATCATATTGCCTCTGTATCAAGCCATGGTGTGACCGCACTTTGAGTATTGTGTGCAGTTCTGGCTGCCCCATCTCAAGAAAGACATAGCACAACTCGAAAAGGTGCCGAGGAGGACAACTAAAATGATAGGATGGGACATCTCTCCTAGGATGAGAGGCTACGCAGGCTAGGGTTCTTCAGCTTGGAAAAGAGACGGCTGAGAGGGGACATGATAGAGGTGTATAAAATCACGAGTGGGATGCAATTGGTAAATAAAGGGTATTTATTTACCCTTTGAAATAATTCTAAAGCAAGAGGACATCGAATGAAACTAACAACCAGCAGATTCAAAACAAATCACAGAAAGTACTTTTTCACTCTGTGGAATCTGTTGCAGAGGACATGATCAAGGCAACTAGCATAGGTGGGCTTAAGAGAGGTTTGGACAAGTTCCTGGAGGAAAAGTCCATTAACATAACATTATCATCCTGGTGGAGTAAAGAAAGCAATAGCTATCCCTGGGAGTGAGTACCAGGAATTTGATTTACTTGATGGGATCTGCCAGGTACTTGTGATTGGATTGGCTGCTGTCAGAGACAGGATACTGGGCTCAATGGACCTTGAGCTGACCCAGAATTGCAGTTCTTAAGTTTTCTCATGCTCTTATAGCCCTTGCCCAGAATCAGGCAATCTCATAAGCCGTGTCACATCTCAGTTAATCAAGGCTATCAGGTGCATTTTTCTGTGTGTGTGGTGGTGGTGGTGTTGGGTGGGGGAATGACAAAGTGGCTCTTCCCTTTCTCAGGACTGGAAAGTTAAAGTATTGTAACTAAGTAGCAAGAAGCAACTGTTTGTATTTTTGTTGTTTGTTTAATGCTATTTATATTATTTGTTTTTGTGTTATGTAATTTCACTTAGAGCCTTTATTGAATAGGCAGTTTATAAATGTAAGCTATAAATAAATAAACTGCGTAATGATTCCTTTAAAATGACATTTAGAATAGAGACCAGATGGGGATTAGAGGAGAAAGCTGGACATAGATTAAAGGTAAACGAGAAACAGGGTTAATAAACAGTGCCTGATTTACTAAGGCTTTCCTCCCACTCTGTGTCTATGGGAAAAATGCTTATTAAATGAGGCCCTTGCACTGCAAGCCCCCTGAGGACAGAGAAATACTTGCAGTACCTAAATGTAATCCACTTTGAAGTGCCTGAAAGATGGAGTATAAATAAAATAAATCCAGAAAAATAAATACAAGTATATGGGAGAACGAATACAATTCTTATACTATATACTGTATATGGTTCGAATCGATCTCCGTGGTTCCCAACAAGCCCAGTTCCCCGTCCAGTGATGGCCCTGCATGGATATCTAGAGGCTCTGTTTCTGCAGAGAGAGCATAGAATGGTATGGGTGAGGAGTTCCGCCACTGGACAGTCTGAGCTGAATAATTCCATTGGAGAGCCTCTCTCCAGGCAATGCTCCTCTCTTCTCTTCTGGTTCTCTTCTTCTCTAGTGGCCTCTTTACTGAGGGGCAATGCCTTACCCCTCAAGCCCATATACTAGTCAGATTCCCATCGTGGTTGTGAGTAGAAGCCAAGAAGGGGGGACCCTCCATCCTTGGTAACCAAATCTTTTATTCTTTTAGAAGGTCCTTTAAGGCAAACTAGAATGTTCCATATGAAACAATGCAAATGCAGTCCTCCTTAGGACTCGCAAAATGTCTTCTGTTTCTGAGCAAGTCCTTCAGGTGCAGGTCTGTCTTCAGACTCAGGTCAGCTAGTACAGCTCCATCGCCAGTTAAAGCAGATCTAAATAAGTGGTTGTCACAACTCATGGTGCTTTACCCTCAGAAGGGGGCCCCTTTAAAAATTGCGTAACTGATACACATGTAACGTTATGTGCTTGAACACAGGGAGGATAGTTTTCCAACAGCCTGAAAAGAGCTAGGGATACTTTACCCTAAATTTTCAAAGCGGACTTATATATGTAAGTCCGCTTTGAAAATTTGCGGGTTGTCCTGCTGTGCATATGGACATAAACTCATATGTAACTTTGTGCCTGTAGATTTATGCGCAGGCTTTTGAAAATCGAAAGTATGTATACAGGTCTTCTCCCTGCCCTAGTTCCTCCCTGGAAATCCTTTTTTCAGCTGCGTACAAAAACATGCACAAAATCGGGACTTCTGCATACTTTTCTGTGTGTAGGCCACTGACAGAAATTTGAAAGGCTAGCTGTTCGCTGGATATCAGGCATGTACATCCTTTTGAAAATAAGCCCCTATGCACCCACACTTTTTCTGTTACATGCATAGGGTAGAGGTATCCCAAGGGTTGGAGTTTGGGTGTCCTTGGGATTTATATGCATTCTTTTTCATTTTAAAAAGTATGTGCATCAATTATCTCTGCAAAACAACATGAATGAAATAGCAGGTAGAGCTGTGGGTGCATAGTTTTGCCAGCATAATTTTTAAAGTGAACTTAAATGCGTAAGTTTGCTTTGAAAACTGCTATAACTTGGGCGCACATAACAGCCCACACATTTATACAAATTACCTCTTTCTAGTCTAATGCAGGGGGAAACAACGCCAGTCCTCAAGAGCCACAACCAGATCTGGTTTTCAAGATATCTACGACAAATATGCATGAGTTATATTTGCATACTGTGGAGGCTGTGCGTGCATATATATATATATATATATATATATCTATCTTGCATATTCATTGTGGATATCCTAAAAACCAGACCTGTTACTGATTTTGTTAAGTTCCAGACTTAAATTCTCTATTCTGTCTTAGGCTGCTGCCAAGCCCAACTGGGTCCAGTATGCTACTAGTGCTGTGACCTGTACAAAGACCCTTTTCCAGGGTTTGACATTATAAATGTCTTCTTTTTGTACCCTTCCCCTACCCCATGCAATAGCCAGAATGCGACCATCCTATTTTCCACCCTGAAAGGGGAAACCAGTGCCACAAATCCTGAAAAAGTCCCGTTTTTAACTTCTGTCTGTGGCACATATTGTAAACTACTCTTCACTGCTTTTCTTCTCTTTCCTGTTTTAGGGAAAAGTTGGCTGACACCTTGTTTTATTCATTGAGGCTGTCTTGTCACTAAGTTTCCATCACTAAACTAATCATGCTTCCATTTTCCTAGCTAAAAAGCCAGTTCCATGTTGTTTGTTTTTCTTAGAATATCTTTAGGACAAAGCTAGTTAAGTTACATCTAAGGAAGTCAGTGTGTATGTGGGGAGTAGGGAGGGGATTGCTTGTAATAACTTGCAGAGATTTTAATGTCCTGGCTCCTTTGTTATCTCGTTTCTTATCCAAATAGAAACTTTCATCCTTGTTGAGTGAAAGGATTGTTTGTATTCCAGGGTGTTGTAACTAGCTGCTACCTTTCCTCAATTATGTAATTTGGTCCATTGTAACACAGCCCTTCATTCTGCTCTGTGCATGCACATCTGCCTTCTTTTCTCCATGCACAACGAGGCACACTTAATATGATTTACAGCGGTTTTGGAATGAGGCTGGAAAAAGTTACATTCATCTGAAATTAGAATGAATCCCAAATTGAAAATGCTCTTTAATTCTTCTTTAGGCGGCGTTTCTTGCTGGCATAAAACCCTCCCTTTCTACAGGATGGCAGCTAGATGCGTGATGGATGAACTTGCCAGTGGGGTAAGAATCTTGCAAGTGCCTGAAATCCATACATTTACCAATTGAATTCATTGTGAAAGCTGACCGTGGTAATACAAGGAATCCGTCGTTTTAGCTGTTTGAATAATGAGCTTCAGGGACAGACACAGGGACGTGAGAGGAGAAGAAGGGACGGACGAAGGGATAGAAATGAAATGGGGGTTGGACTATAGAAGCAGATTGATATATTAATGAGGGAAAGGAAAAAAAAAATGGAGCTAACCAGGGCTTGATTTAAAGTTTTGTCACCCATGGGCACAATATTTGAGGATGACCTCTATGGGGGGAATCCTTCCACCCGCAGAGAGATTGGGTGGGGGAGGGGAGCTCCTCCAAGAACGCCCTTGTCCATATCCGTCACCTTCATACCCTCACCTGGTTCAAGCCCATGGATTCTTTCAGCGTCCTTCCTCACCTTATGGAGATCTTCAGGCATCTCTTGCAGCAGGAAGAAAAGTCAGCAAGGCGCCCATCTCCTACCAAGAAAACCTGTATGAGGGTTGGGGGCCACAGTGAGGCCTGTGAGCCTGTGCTGGCTCGCAGGCCCCGTGCTGTTTTTCCTTCCTGTTGTTGCTGCTGCTGCTGCAGGCACCACCTGAAGATAACAGCCGGCCAGGTTTCCTATCAACTTTGTGCCAGCGGTAGGACCAGATGCAGCATGGAGCCTTCAGAATTTGGTTGACTGTGCCTTGGGCTGACATATTAATACAGAAGGATGCCATTAGCACCACTAACCATTACAGAACTTAGGAAGGCATTTTCCTGAGGCCTCATAGGTATAGGGAGACATTCAACTTTTTTCTCTCTGCCTTTCACTGGTTTCATGGAACCATATCACTTGCTGTGTTACAGTACAGAAACATTGTCATTAGCTAGATAGCACCCTTTAAAGTTAGAGATGGTACCAAATTACTAAAACAATATCTGATTCTGCCAGTTGAATACTATTTGTGCTAAGTAAATTATATTTCCAGCTGCATTGATTCATTAGTTTTTAAGGGGTATTTTTTGCCAACAGATTTCTCTAATATTTGGAGAACTGGCAATGTTTCACAGCTTTGCTAACACTTTGATCTTTAGATAGCCTTTCTCATGAAGTCAGCGCTCACAGCAAACCTCCTGAGAGCAACTTTCTTCTGGACATATACTCACAGATTCTGTTTACCATGGAGCTCGTCCAGCCGAGGAAATCTCACTCTTTCCAGGCCTTTCCAACGTTCTAGAAACAGCAAGAAACATCATCTTTGTCAACTGCTGGAAAGAGAAAGTGAACACCAAGCCCAAAATAAGTAGTCTCTATTTTTTTTTTTTTTTTTTTACATCTTTCAAAATTACAGCAGAATATGTATATGATATTATTTGGCTATAAATACTGCCCAAATTGAAAATAATCAACGGATTAAAGAAGAACCAGATCTTCTTTGTAATTAATGTTGCTTGTTCTATGTACTCTAACAATTGGTAAGACAGATGCCTTTTGTCCATCTTGCCACATTAAATAAAGAGTAACTAAAGACTTGCGTAGTATTCTTAGGAGGAGAATGAATGAAGTGCAGGGGCAGTGAAGGTGCTTGGGTTTTGCTCTCCTCCTCCCCATTGCCTTCTGATAGATCTGAAGCTTGTCTGTCTGCAGCAGGCTTCACATCTGCTCATCTCCTTTCCAGACTTGTCCCAGGCTGCCCGGCACTTACCAGGAGATCTACAAGGCCCGATTCCAGTCTCTGAGCCGTCTGCGTTCTCTGGGGATGTGCTTTGGTTTTAAAACATGGGAAGCGTCAACAATGATATATCCCATGTTGTTTCATTTTGCTTTGAAAATTTTTGTTTTTAAATCTTGCATTGCTGGAAGCAGATGGGAAGGGGGATGGGATGCACCTGCCATTTTTAGTTTTAGTATTGCTTTTTGTTTCTTTCGTTGTTGTTGTTGTTGTTGGTTGTTTCATTTTAAATACATGAAACAAAATAAAAAAAACAAACAACAAACAAAATGAAAGGAAAGGGATGGAAAAACAAAATAAACAAAAAACTAATTAAATGAAAAAATGTTCAGTGCAGGGCCGGTGCAAACAATTACTGTGCTGCTCCCCCCACTTGTTCATTCATTGTCTGCCCCAGGCTCACCAAAAACAATCTCAGCTCCCTTCAGTGATACAAACTTTGAAAACTGATACCAATCCCCCCCCCCCCCCAGGTATGAGGTGTCCTAGGCAAACATTATAGACTTGCACAATGCCCCCCCCCACCCCACCCCAACCTCCCCCCTTGGCCCACTCCACACACACAATTAAGAATTATGCATTTATAATAACATTTTACATGAAAAATATCAAAGTACCATATTCTGAGGTCAAAATATCACTTACATTATATTTACATGCACTGCTGTGATGCCAACCAGAAATCCTGTAAAAACACACCTGGAACCCATATGGTATTAGGCCTATTGTGATGTGTGTTGTGTGTGAACTTGACCTTCCAAAAGCCCTAAAACACTAATACACTTCCTATTAGGAGAATGTCTCACCTCAGTCACACTTGCAGAATATAAACAGATCCTCACCAGATACAGAATAGAGCAAGCGTAAAATAGAAATACAAACATGCAGGCAATAACTGAACTGGAAACCGCAAGAAGCCGCCTTCCTGGGGACAGGCTCCGGTCCCTTCACGACTCAGAGTGAGCGCCTCCAGCGCTGCCCTCCTTGCGGCGGCCCTGCCTGCTGCCTGCAGCCTCGTGGCGCGGCAGAGACGCCACCGCCGCTCCCTCTGCAGGCCTGGTTCCCTAGGCGCGCGCACCTTTCTAATTATTTAAAGGGCCCGCAGCACGCTAAGGCTACCGGCCCTTTCTCAGTGACGTCACAGGTCCCGGTATATAAGGCCGGGCCCAGCCTTCGTTAATCGCCTTTGCAACAGGTCTCCATGCTGGTTGCGTACTCTTTGCCTCCTGTTAATTCTCCTGTGTTCCTGGTTCCTGATCCCTACTAGTTCCAGTTCCGGTTCTCCTTCTCCTGATCCCTGCCAGTTCCTGCGTTCCTGATTTCCATTCCTTCTTCGGATTGCTTTCTCAAACACAACCTCTGCATTACCTGACTACCCAATTGACTCACTCCAAGCCTGGACCTATGCATTGCCTGACTATGCCATTGACTCTCTCCAAGCCTGGACCTTCTCATTGCCTGACTATGCTATTGACTCTCTCCTTCCCCAGACCTCAGCCTTGCCTTGCCACTGCTGCTTAATTGCCGCCGGCCTTGACCAGCTTGCTCTACGATACCTCTTTAGTCTACATCCTGGACTTGGCTTATTCAGGCTTCGGCCTGCTCTTGCTCAGGCACCCCCTGTCTGTCTTTGGTTCAGTTGGTGCCCGGGTCTCCGGGACTCCACCTCATCCAGTACAGACTTCTCCATTTTACTGTTGCTGCTTCTGGGCTGACCTCTTTATCCTGCCATCGACGAAGACATACGGAGGCCCAACTAAGCCCGGCCGGCCCCGGTACCCAAGGGCTCAACCCACGGGGAATGAGGGCTAGTATTGGTGAAGTGCCAGCCGGCCTCCGTCCATCAGCCCACTCCGCCTGCCTACAGGTAGCGTTAACCCCACTTCGGCCCAAGGGTCCACTTCCGGCGCAACACTCTGGGGCCGATGCAATAAATGTGTGAAGAAAGCGGACACTGAACAGTCAGTGCCTGCTTTCTTAAGGTAGCCCAGGTGCCCCAAGGGGGGGGGAGGGGCGCCATGCAATATTTAAATTAGGGGGTCGCGTTAGCAAGGAGGCGCTAGGGTCACTTGCGCACCCCTAGCGCCTCCTTGCTAACAAGAACCCGATCGGTTTTCTTAACTCGGCCATCTGCCGGTTAGGAAAACTGACGCCGGGGGTCCAGGAAACAGACACTTGTCAGTTGAGCGTCCATTTCCTGCACCCGACTGTCAAGTGTTTTGGGTTTTTTAAATTATTTCTTTAAGTTTTTCCTCCTACTTAATATCGCAACAATATTAAGTAGGAGGAAGTACAGAAAAGTAGTTTTTTCTGCTTTTCTGTACTTGTTTTAAATGCGCTCTGCTATTAACGCCTGCTCCAGGCAGATATTAATTGCTGATCGCTAAATGTGCGTCAGAGATGCACTTTTTTTTTTTTTTTGCATCGGAATGAATGCCTAATAACCTCATTCACAAGCCTAATAGCCTCATTTACGGCTGAGCACACTGTATTGCAATGGCCTCTCTATGCAGTGCAACAATGAAAAAACAGACCATCACCATTCCTCAAACATCAAACAATAGAATCAAAAAATAAAATAAATACATAATCATAATGCTAAAAGCATACTAATAATATTTTTTAAAAAGCTGATGAATAAAAGATCAAATAATTAAAAACTCATAAACAAGTTTTTTAAATGTCCCAAACACCAATAAAATATTTCAAAACAGCAGACACAGCAAATAACACCTGAAAAATAAAACTAAAAAGGATTTTAAAAATTCACACTTTCCATACCTGGGAACTTTTTATTTCCAGTCACCCTAAAATTGCTGTGGATTAGTGGGAGTGGGGTGCACAAACGTTTCTCCATCGTTGGTATGTGTTTTGCCCTACTCTTATAGAGTGGGCAATTTAATCCAAATTAATGAAATTATTAAAGATCATTGGCATTTGGTAAGTGTTTTTTGGGCTTGAAAGATCCCCCGATGTTCTTGTTTCGAAGATCTAAAAATTTGAGAGATATGCTTGTGCATTCAGATTCAGTCCCTAGAGAGATTACAGGTAACACAATGGGTGGACATAACCCATGTAATAATTGTAATGTATGCAAGCTATGTTTGACAATACAACACTTTTTTCATCCGGTTTCTGGGCAAAAATTTTTTTTAAGATCATCAACCACCTGTCAGTCGGCTTCAGTAGTTTACATAATAAAGTGTCCGTGTGATTTATTTTATGTAGGAAAAACATCAAGAAAAATTAAGACACGGATATCAGAACACTGCAGTAGGATTCGCAATGGAGTTGAAACTGCCCCACTGGTGAAACACTGGCGTGAGTGTCAGCATTCGGTTGAGGACCTCCGGTTTTTTGTGATACAGGAGATTCAAAGTAGGCGGGATGGTGACGTGAATAAAATGTTGTTGTGAGCAGAGTAGAGATGGATTTTCTTTTTGAGGACCTTGTTGCCGACTGGATTGAATGATAAAATTGATTGGGTGGCATGTTTTTAAATGTCCAAATTTGGTTTTGCTCTGATGTTCTTAAAAAGAGTGATAGGGGGTGGAGTTTTGTTACTCCCTTCAAACCGCTTAAGAAATATGGCGGTAGAACGCTGAAGGACTGCGAGGGTCTTTATGATGTTGGTGCGGTAAGTTTTTCTTACAACTCCTCATACATAGTTTTTTCTGAGGTTTTTTATTGGGGTGTGATTGATGAAGAATATGGGTTGTGTTTAATTTTTGTAGATAAAATGAGAAGAAGAAATATGCGAGAATTGGAAATGTAGCTCCTCTGTGGGAGTTGTTTCGATAAAATGGAAATCAGGAATTGAGGTGTGTATTTTTATATGTGCGCCCATGGAATTTTGGCCTACATATAATGACTAAGAAACAATTTTTCTAAAAAAGATTTTTTTGAAAGATGTGAAGTGTAAATTTTGTTAATTAAATGTATCATTATTGTAGGAAAAATATACACGGGAATATTTGGGAGGATCGTATTGAAGATATAGGAGCAGTAGTAAATGTAATTATGCTCTCTTGAAGAAGCCTGTGGGAAGGCGAAACATGTTGAGAGTATGAGAGTATTATAAGAACTTAAAAGTGAAGAGATTACTTTCGTTGGCAACAATGGAGAAAAAAAGTCACTACACAAGAGAAGATTATAAATGTTTTTGAGAGTATTATAGAAAAGAGAAAAGAGTGTTATCGTTGGTAACAACGGAGAAAGAAATTTCAATACAAAAGAAAAGATTATAAATGTGTTTTAAATATATATGTGTGCATGGAAGTATGAATGTTTTTTTAAGTAGTATATGTTAGCTTTATATATGTATTCCCACTGCATATTTGAAGTAGACAAGTAGATTTAAAAAGATTTTCTATTGTAATACTTTTTGATATTAAAATAAAGTTTATAATGAATCATATATCACTATATGGTATATTCTGCTTTATATGAGGCAGCCCTACCTTTGTCCTAAGTCCTGCTTCAACAAGAACAGTATGCACAATTGCCCTGTTTTTCAGTCTGACCATACATGAAAAAAAAATGTGACTGAATTTCATACATAACACACCTGGGCAGATCTAGGATTTTAAAGATGATCAAGGTGTATCATTGTCTTCCTCCTTCTTTTGTTCCTCCATCTACCTCACATGCTTATCTTATCTTCCCTTTTGCTCTTTCCACTCCCATCCTTTCTGATCCATCCGGGTTCCTTTCCACCTACCACTGCCCATTTCTCTCTGTCTCTCTACCAGGTTCTTCTCTATCTGCCATTCTTCTTAAATTAATTTCCATCTTTCCCAAGGTTCCTCTCCATCTCTTCCCCCCATGCTCACAAGTTTCTCTCCATCTCCTATGCTCCTGCCAGAGTTCTGAGTATTTCCTTCCGACCATGGATTCCTCTTTATCTCGCCCCTCATTGCTCAGGTCAGCTGGCATCATTTTGGAAAATGGCACCAGCAAGGCAGGAGTTATTGGGGATTGCTGTTGCCCCATTTTTCATCCAGGTACGGGGGGGGGGGGGGAGGGGGTGATGGAGAGAGGACACAAGGGGCTTTTTTTTGTTTCTCAAAGGAGAAAGGGCTTGAATTTTTAAAAGAATGAAATTGTATTCATTTTTCTTGTTACGAAACTGCCCGTGGACCCCATCCCATGGACAAGTCCTCCACTTACCCCAGGCCAGCCCGACGCTGTCGTGTCCTTTCCTGTGGCTTAAGCCGCTCCTGGACCGTGCTGCAGCCTTTCCTCTACTGCCGCGGCTTGGTGCTGCCGCCGGGACTCTGCTTCTTCGCGGCCTGCAAGCCACCGATGTTCTTCTTTCAATGCAGCCCTGAAGCCGCTGCTGCTGACTCCTCCTCTGCGGCAAGGTAGATGCTGCCAGGAATCAGGATCCCTTCAAGTGGCTGGAATCTGCTGCTGCTGTCTCCATCTTCACGGCCTGTGCGCTGCTGCCTGGATCTCCCATGCGGTGTGGAAGCTGCCTCCAGCCTTGTCTCCTTTGTGGCCCTGGTACTACTGCCGACTCTCCATCCTCTAGGCTCTGTGTAGGCGTGGATGCG